>NC_136742.1:31149755-31799755 GCF_936440315.1 Barbus barbus
AATGATCTGAATCAAATGATTGGTGATAAGTGCTTTGAAGTTCCAATCCTGCTGAGACAGTGATATAATGCTGCATTTCTCCAAACTGATGAAGAAACAAACTCAGCTACATCTCAGATGGCCTGAGGGTGAGTAAATATTCAGCACATTTTCATTTTCAGGTGAACTGTTGCTTTAATTGATGTAAATAATGTTTTATAAATTAAAGAGCCTTCGAGTTTGTGGAGAACACTACCAGACTGTGAATAAATCAGCGTCTCCAATGGAAATCAGATCTGGAGAGTGTTTTAGATGGAGGAGGATCACTGCAGGGTTCAAATGTGTGATTCGTTCGCTTGCGACAGACGTTCATGAATGATTCATTCCGCTCTCTGTCTGTAATGCGTCCAGAGCTGCTCAAACCTGTGCTGAGTGATCCGGCTCTGCTTGAAGATTTGTGAGAGTGTTTGCAGATGATTCACGCTTTCTGAGATCATTCGAGGAGCTCTGGAAACTTTCACAGAGTTGAAGCAGTTGAAGATTCACAGGCTGATATTATTGGGATGCACTGGCCATCGGGAGTACCGGGACATTCCCGGTGGGCCGGTCGCGGAAGCGAGGGACCTCCCCCATATTAGGACTGCAAAATCATATTAGCCGCTGTTTTCAAATTACATCCCTCATCGCTCTGTTGTGCCGCGCTAGTGATCCGAAACATGAAACGTATTCAGTGACGTAAGACCTGGCTCTGGATTGGCTCTCTAGCTTGTGGAAAAGCAACCGGTTCTTAAAGGGCTCGCCAGTCGAACAAACTAAGAACCGGCTATAGCACTATAGAAATTCCTCATTCTGATTCCTGCAGAGATTAAGATTTTGAAATCTCTGACTGATGCATGAATAATGTGTGTGAATGGAGTCTGACTGTATGAGAGCAGAGTTACAGGGCAGGAGTGTGTCAGACAGCCGAGCGTGTGAGTCACACACACACACACACACACACACACACACACAGAGGATGTTAAATCTGGCTGATGCAGCACTCATCTGCATGCCTGCGTGTGAATGTGTCTGTCGGGCGTTTACATGCAAACACACTCCGACTGCCTTCAGAAAGTGTAGAGCGCTTTAATATGTTGAGTTCTCAGTCTTGATATTTCGTTGCCTTTTCTCATTTTGAGTCATGAACAAGCATGCAAAGGTAAATTAAGATGTCTTTTATGGTTAAAGGAAGGAACATTAAAACATGCATTGCCTCACACATCCAAACCAATCATAGGTTCATGAAATTAAAATACAATATAAACTAGAAAATTATGAATCCTACACTAATCGGCATTATCACAATAATATTTTAATGAGCAACGTTTTCGTCAATAAACTAAGAAATATTTGAGTAGTTTGTAGAATTAATATTTTTCTGTTTAAATAGTTTAAAAACATATATTATATATATAACAGATATGGTGTTTGGTCTCGTTCTGTGTCGCGTATCTTGTCAGTGTCGGCGCTTGCTTGGCCATTTGTTGTGGAAAAATAAGGAAAGTGTGTCCAGCTAAATTCAATTAGTATTTTGTTAAATGGGTATAAAAGATCTTAGTTTACTGCGGCAGTTGATGTGTGAAGGCCTCCTCGTGTGATGAGCGAAGAGCAGAAAGACCATCGACTCCACCGGCAAAGGATAGAAGTATCACTTCAGATTTCTCCTCTTTTCTACTCGTTTCACTTCTGTTCCAGTTTTCATAACCATTTCTTACTATGTGTGAGTAAGTTGTTGTTTTCAGCATCTGTGTTTTGGCTCAGTGTTATTTCTTAGGATTACTGATAAACTATACTGTCGTGATTTATATTAGTTATTTATTTTAATTTTAGTTAAATAATGTCTGAATTTATTATGTCTGTATATGTCTTTTATTAAGTTTTAATTTTATTTAATTTGAGTTATTTTAATACTTCAATAAACTAAATTGAAATTATATATATATATTGAATTTATAAATGTGTGTGTGTGTGGTTGTACATGTACATATGTTTTTGGCTGAGTGTTATGTTAGAATCATTATTATACTCTTATACCTTTTGTTCTTTAATATTTTGAATTGTTTTTAGCTTTATTTTTTGTTTTTTATTTAAATGTTAAGTTTTTAAATTTTGTTGTATGCATTTGTCATTTTTATTTAATTTCTTTATTTTTAAAATGAGTATAGGTAGTATTTATAAAGTTTTAGCTTTTAGTTTTGGATCAGTTTTTAGTTTTTAATACTACAATTGATACTACTAAGTCACTTTGGATAAAAGCATCTGCTAAATGACTAAATAATAATAATAATAATTTTTAAATATAAATGTAAAATTATTTTGCTTTATACAATACTGTTTATAAAATTAACAGTTTATGTAAAAAAAAAAAAAAAAAAAGTAAATTAGTTGTTAAGCACAGTTTTACAAATCATACGTTCTCATGATTATTTTGTGTTAATGTGTAAGAAGTGTTAATGTGAAAGGTGTTCTGTTTTTACATTTTTTTCCCCCATAGTGGGATATTTGGTGAATTTAGCGAAATATTAAATATTATTCAAAAAAGTTAATTTGATCTGGATATATGCAGCTCATAGATTTATAACATAATATAAAAGTTGAAATGTTTCACACAGAAAATCACATAAATATGAACAACTGATGAAATATTAAGAATGATTGATATTTAAAAAATTAAGATTCAGAATCATAAATAATTGTTTTTTTTTTAAACAAACTTATTTCCCCCTTCTTTTGTTTTATTATTATAAAAGTTAAGGGTGTACTGTGTTTACCTGCTCTTTGTTTTTGTTTTTCTGGCAAATGAAGTTGAATCAGATGCAGGTCAGTTTGACCCGGAGCAGAAGCTTGTGCTCTGATGTTTAACAACACAGAGGTTCAGATGTTTATGATGTGTCACAAATAAAAGGCAGAAGCGTGGGACTGACCTGAGCGAATAGACGCGGCAGTGTTTGGACACGATCCGCTGTGCCAGACTGAACCTTCGGTCCAAACACAGGACCCACGACCCATGATGCTCTGCGTCAAAGACGGGCGGCACAGACGCGGGTCTCTGGCAGGACAGCTTCACACACACACACACACACACACACACACTGAAGATCAGCACTCATCACAGCTGAATAACTCACTGTGAATGCTGGGATTGTACCTGCGGAGTGGAGATGTATCTGAGGAACCGATCCGCCTCCTCCTGGAAACCTCGAGTCTCAGCGGCCCACGGCTCCAGAGAGATCTTCCATCTAGACATCTACACAAAACAGTACAAACACATCAGAGAACTTATTCAGTGATGGATAGTCAAATCTGTTCAATATATAAGTATCTGTGTGTTTTCCCTCAGGACACTTCACCAAACCTCTCCATTTCTGTCTATGAGGTTTTCTTATGTGTGACCCTGCAGCACAACAGCAGTCATGAGTAACACAGGTATATTTGTAGCAATAGACAACAATACATTGTATGGATCAAAATTATACATTTTTATTTTATGACAAAAATCATTAGGATATTAAGATCATGTTCCATGAAGATATTTTGTAAATTTCCTACCGTAAATATAATTTTTGATTAGTAATATGCATTGCTAAGAACTTCATTTGAACAACTTTAAAGGAGATTTTCTCAATATTTAGATTTTTTTGCTCCCTCAGATTCCAGATTTTCAAATAGTTGTATCTCAGACAAATATTGTCCTATCATAACAAACCATACATCAATGGAAAGATTATTTATTCGGCTTTCAGATAATGCATAATCATACAATTAAAAACAAATGGACTCTTATGACTGGTTTTGTGGTCCAGGGTCACATTTGTATTTTTCTTTTAAATGTAAGCTTGTCTCATCTAAGATTTCCAAGTCTTGAAACGTCAAGATGCTCCGGTTACATATTTTAATATTTCTGTAAAGTTAAATATTCATTAGTGAAGATGTGGATCTTTTGTTTTATTATAGTATTTTAACTATATTCGTTTTTATTTATATTTTCTGTTTTCATTTAGATTTTAGTAATTTTATGTGCTTTTGACATGTTTTAGTTTTCTTTCTTTTTTATTCTATTTTCTATATTTCTATTTTATTTTAGTTTTAGTAATTGTAGTATTTCAACTTAAACTCATTTCATTTATTTGCCAAAGCAACATTTCTCATTTTCATTGAAGTTTTATTTTCAAGTTTGTTTTTCATCTAATATTAATATTTAATTTTATTTCAGCTTTATTTTAATTACCAAAAACAATTTTTTAGTAGTTTTAGTTAACAATAAAAACACTGCTCTTAATATATTTCATATATTGAACTAATAATTGTATTCATTTTGTATAGATGTTCATTTTTGTCACATTTTCTGTCATCATTTTCAGGTTTATCCAAATGAAACTCATTAATTAATTAATCTTTTACATTTTATTTTTGCATTTGACATTATTTTATTCATTATTAAACAATTTGTCCCATAATTCTCTTTAGCCTGCTATATTGTTTAAAATGTGTGTGTGTGTGTGTGTGTGTGTATAGGCCTATATATATATATATATATGTGTATGTTTGACTTACAAAAAAATTAAGATTTTTATTACAGTATAACAGTGATATTATTTATATTTTGTTTGTTTGTTTGTTTTTTAGAATAATGGAAATTTTAGGGGAAGATAATTAATTGTCATGAAAATAATGTCATAAAATAATTGTAATAATCCATATTTTCCATCTTACAAAGAAACACTGACCGTTTATGTTATCTTTAGCAGGTCGTTGGTTTGAAATATTGAAATATAACTTTAAAAATAGTTTTGTCAAAAACCGAAATTATTCAAACCAAACATGCATTGTTGAGAATATTGTTTATATTGATAATCAGTTTATATCCTTGTGTCCTTAATATCCCTTTCCATCCTCTTCTGTAGAATCCCTGAAACTTCCAACAGCTTTTCCTCAATGCCATCATCATCGTCCTCCAGGAAGTGACATCATTTTGTCAGGAAAGCAGCAGCAGAAACATCAGTAAGCATCTGTTATCAGTATTATGTGAGGCTGGTTTGTTTCATGAAGTCTGTTGTTTTTCAGAGCTGGAAGGCTCTCAGTCTATTTCCAGCTTGTTTTACTCCAGATTGCAGATGATGCTGTGGCCTCCTTACAAATGTCAAACAAACCCGGATCAACATGAGCACAACATCTGGGGTTGCAAGCTTCATCCTCCCAAGTGCCGTCAAATATTAGCATGTTTTCTCTCGCAGTTGACGCAGCTGAAACAAATCCAGCATTAAGACGTTTATAACTAAACTACGAGTCCATAATCCATAATAACTCTTCCTGCAGTGATAAAGTGCATCTCCTGTTGTCTCTCACATCAAAATCCAGCCACATATTTGTTTAGAGCTGTTTTGATCTGTGCAGATCTCTCTCCTGATTCAGACCAGAACACGTTATTATCACTGGAGGAAGCATTATTATGGATTATCAGCTCACAGGGAATGTTCTCAGAAGGTTCTCTCAACGTTATAAACAAACGTTCCTCCAGTAACATCAGCAGAACCTTCCTTCAAAGTTATCTTGTCTTTAATAACGTTCTCAAAATGTTATTTATACATCGTTCATGGAAAGCATTTTAGCTGGATGTTCCTCTAACGTTTTTTAAACGTTGCTACTTGTTTCAGAGAACATTCAAAAGTAACGTTTACATAATGTTTGCAAAATGATACAATGGAATGTTTCCTTAATGTTCATATACAAACAAGCAAAAAAACATTCTTTAAAGGTTGTCAAAACCTAAACAAAATATTCTTAGAACATTTTGCTGGATGGAATTATGGATTATGGACTCATATTTTAGCAACGGTTTGAAGTTGAAAAGGTCTTAATGCTCGATTAGTTTCAGCTTTGGTCTTCTCCAGATGTTAACTGATGGACTGGAGTGGTGTGGATTATTGTGATGTTTTTATCAGCTGTTTGGACTCTCATTCTGACGGCACCCATTCACTGCAGAGCATCCATTGCTGAGACACTGATGCAGAGACACATTTCTACAAACCTGATGAAGAAACAAACTCATCCTGATCTTGGAAAGCCTGAGGGTGAGCAAACTTTCAGCAAATGTTCATTTTTTGATGAACTATTTCTTTTTTCCTGTTTTAGGGATCAATAAATAACTTAGCGTTGTTCAAGGACCAACAAAATCACAGCGAGTCTCTGGCGCACATGTAGCCGTCGGCTGCTCTGTTTGCACAGCTGGCTTCAATTAATTCCTGATATCCGCTCTTCAGACACGCAGAAGCCCTCGGAGCTCGTGTTATAGACACACTCGCTGTGAAACACGCAAACGCATTCAGGGCTCATTTACAAACTGTGATTTTTAAATTAAGAGTTTGATAGCAAACATCACAAGTGGAATATCTGAGGAGAAGTGGGACAAGCCTAATATACGAGGGAATATGATTAACCCAAATATCTCGAAATATAACAGCGCTTGCCTGGAAACAAGCTGCGTGTCGTCAAATGATTGTATGTTTGTAAAAGAGTTTAAATCCGTAACACTAAAAACAGTGATGCTTGCCTTCACAAACCCCAGTAATTAATGCCTAGTGGACATTTGGAGTATATCTATGTTGTAAATTACACTCTTTTATTTCAAAACTGAAAGAAAGAGCCGTTTTACTTCTGTTAGAAGATTATAAAGGCGTATGGACTTCTGTAATGATGTTTTTTTTGTGTTATTGTATGATTGAACATTGTACACCAGCATTCAAAAATTTGGGGTCGGTGAGATTTTTTTATGTTTTTGAAAAAAGTCTCTTCTGCTCAACCAAGGCTGCATTTATTTGATCAAAAATACATTAAAAATTGTGAAATAGTTTTGTGATTTAAAATAACTGATTTTTAGGTGAATATCTGTTAAACTGTAATTTATTTCTGTGATCAAAGCTGAATTTTCAGCATCATTACTCCAGTATCTTTCAGAAATCATTCTAATATACTGATTTACTGCTCAAGAAACATTTCTGATTATTATGAAAACAGTTGTGCTGCACAATATTTTTGTGGAAACTGTGATGCATTTTATTTTTCAGGATTCACAGATGAAAGTTCAACAGAACAGCGTTTACTTGAAATAGAAACCTTTTGAAACATTATAAATGTATTTACTGATCAATTTAATGCATCCAAGTATTAATCTCTTAATTTTCAGTCAAAAACACTGAATAGTTCAGATAGTTTTGCATGTTTGTGTGTGTTGATGTATCACACCCTTCATATGGTTCCAATAAGAGACGATAAACACTTCCCTCAAAATGCTGAATCTCTGCTTTCAAGATGTGTTTAATATCATGCTTGTGTTTTATTTTCCCCCTTTATAATATCAGTCAATATTTCTGCTGCTGTATCTTTAAGACACCTGTATGTAAATGAGCGTCATTCATTAGGATGCGTCACGTTACTGAATACCGAACAGGTTTTGATGTGTAAATGTGGGCGGTCTTATGTTAATGAGCTCATGTATTATGTACGAGTCATTTTAAATGTTTAGTTTCAGTAAATCGTCCAAGTGCACTGAAAAGGGAGCTTTGTGTGGTGCTTCGACACAGAGGTCAGAGGTCAGGCCCTGCGTCTGTCTGCTCCAGAGAGTGTGAAAGTCTTCAGAAGAGCAGGACGGCATGAATACTCTTTTGTTTAAGAGCATTTCTGACACGAACAGTCAGCATCTATGGAGAAAACTGTATCTAAAGTTGCTTCGTTCTCCATCAGCTGAGTCTGATCCTGTTGTCTTTTCATCGTTGTAACTCTTTCTCGTAAGCTAGTAGACACTTTGAGAATTAGACAGTTCTCAATCAGTCTTAAAATGATTTAAAGTAAGACAAAACAAGCATTAAAATAAGCTAAAACAATATGTAAGCTGACATCATATTTTATATTTCAATTAGTTCCATCACCATCAGAATTTTTCTATTGAATCAGGTTTGGAAAACTATAAAAATATGCTAAGGATTAAAAAAAAAATAATAAAAAATTTATAGAATCTGAAAGTCATGGAAATTTTCATAATGAATATAATTTGTTCTAGTTGTGTCATGTTAAATTGCTATTTGTGAGTAAGGACATGGAAACATATGGAATTTAATTATTTAACTAAAGAATTTTTTTTTTATTATAATTTTCTTTATTTTAATTAATTTATTCAGTTAGTTATAATTATAAAATTTTATTATAATATTTTATTTATTTTAATATTGTGCCACTCCTAGTTTATGTAAATACATTTATTTTGTTTTAATTTATTTATTTTAAATTGTATTTAATTATTTTAAATATTTTATATAGTGCCACTCCTACTGTAAATAAGGCTAATATAATTATTTAATTAAAATTTATTAATGTAATTATTTATTATTATTTTATTCAGTTATTTTTAATGTAGTTCAATTTCTAGTTTATTTTAAATAATTTTAATTAAATAATTGTATTTTAATACATCTTATTTTATTTAATTGTTTAATATAATTTATGTAAATCGTAATTATTATTTTTTTTTAATAATTTTTTATTATTTTAATAGAGTGTCACTTCAATGTAAACAAAAAGTTTAATTGCATTATTTTATTTTAATTAATTATATTATTTATAATTGTTTTATTCAGTTAGTTTAATATGGTGCCACTCCTAGTTTATGGAGATAAAAAGCTTTGTCTTTAAGTACCAGAGATATCATGATAAGCCTTCAGGTGTTGTCTTTGAGATTGGAGGCCTTGAAGTCGAAGAGGTTGAGAAACGCCGAGTTAGATTATCTGTCTGAATGCAGTATTTGATGCACTGTGTATGAGTTTCTCTCTCACCCGTCTGTGATGCTTCAGCGCTGAGCAGCAGGTGGATCCAGCATCTGTTGCCGTGGCGACGGTCCTGTGATGCTGGAGACGCAGGCCCTCGAGCTGCATGTAGATGTGAGCGCAGACACAGAGCAGAGACAGCAGCAGACACATGCGCAGAAGCAGACCACATGCACTCGTCCTCTTCCTGCAGCTGCGCAGCGGGTTCATCTCACACGTCAGTCCGTGCATTCAGCTAGAAGCGTCTCCATCTGTGTATGACAGAATAAACAGACCCTGCTTCACATTTCATAATGCATGACATATATTCGGACAGCTAGCAGCAGATTTTTAAGAACCAGGGATGGATTACCTGATAAATCAATGTTAAAACAAACAAAAAACTAAAACTTATATGCCTGTAAAAGTCATTGAAATGAATAAAACCTTAAAAAGCCGAGAAAGTTTTCATAATGTACAGTATATAATAATTTTCTATCAGAGTTCAGGGATATTTGTCCCTTAGGGAAATTTACAAAAATTCATTAATAATAAATACTGCAAACCCTAATGAACAATTATGGAATTTAATTATTTATCATTTTGATTTAATTATTTTGTTTCATTTCATTATTTAAAATTATGTAATTATTTTAATAAAGTGCCACCACTAGTTTATGTAAATACAAAATTTTAATTTATTTAATTTTAATGAAATATTTATAATTGTTATTTAGTTATTTGAATACAGTGCACTTCTCGTTTATGTAAAGTTTTAATTAATTATTTTGAATTATTTTATAAAACTGCTAAACAACATCTTATCGTTTTGCATTAATTGTAGTAATTTAGTCTATATTTTTCTAATATTAGTTTGACTGTTTCAAGTCTTGAGATGTTTCATAATGTGAAACTGATTCAGACTGATTTAATATGAATCATCTGATCTTTTGATTCGATTCCATCAAGATCTCAATAAAAACAGCCAAATGATCAAATGAGACAAAACACTTTTTTGTCACTGAATAATCAAAAATAGACATTAACACGTGATTATTTTATACACTATTGTATTTCAAGTATTTTTCCTGTAAAAAAAAGGTTTCATTTGGTAAAATTAGTTAACATGTTTCACTAACAATGAAAATACTTCTAAAACATTAATTAATGTTAATTTCAACATTTTCTAATATTACATATATTCAAATCTGAAGTTGTATCTGTTAATATTATTACATGTAACTGAAATAAACTAACAATGAATAGTTTAAAATTAATGTTTAAAGATTAAATACAATGTACAAAAAGTATAAATAAATAATATAACTTACATATATATAAGTTAATAAAACAAAACAAAGATTATTGGGGTACATTAAAAAGAAAAAATACAAATTAAATTTTTCTACTTCAAAATTTTTGGTTTAATTTAACTTGTGAAAATTCAAAGTAAATCCTACATCAATAATTTTTTCAGTGTACCTTAAATTCACTGCTCATTGTTATTCAATGCATTAACTAACAATAACTAATGAGACTCTTATTGTAAAGTGCAACCATCTGACATAATAAGGTTTTGTTGATGTCGCTCACCTCTTTCACCCAGTGCTCCTCGATCTTCTGCTCTCCATGTTTGTTTTATTCACTTCTGTCGTTCTTCTCTCCGTCTGCATATGTTCAGAAACTCAGAAAGGCTTTGGGTACAAAGTCCAGCGTTGGTAAACATCTTCTCAACGGCGCTGTGAGCATCTGAGCTCTGGATCTGAACACACGCGTATTTGAGAGTGTCTCCACCCATACGCCTCTGGACAGATGAAGCTCTGTAACTCTAGACAAAGACACGCACACACACACACACACACACACACACACTCCGCCCCTCAACCGGAGCCTCAGCACAATGTTGCGTGTTCTTCACAGGAGAGAAGAAAGCGGTCAGTATGAGCAAACCAGCTCTGCTGCAAAGACTCATGGGAACGTGTTCAATCAGAAAGCCTGAGGGGAAAGAAGACATGCAATGAACTTCAAAACATCAAATTTGATCAATCAGGCTTTTATAGCTCATATAGTCTGATATAGTGAGAAAGTGAAGGAAAAGCAGCTCAGTTTTATTCAGAGACTTGCTGTAGATGCTGATATATATGATGAAATTCTGATGCTTGTACTGTAAATCAATGACATCTTTATAGCAGATACTGACATAAAATGATCTAAATATCAGTGGTCACTCCAATAATATGTCTCAGTAAGGTGAGATTGTATATAATGCAATCCAATGCTGATTGAGAGATGAAGAAATAAACGCTCCTCAGAAGATGTGAGATGAAGATCATTCCTCCGCTGAGGAACAGAGAAAGTAAAGCTTCTGGAAATAAACGCTCCTCAAAAGATCCTGATGATCAGATTTGAGACGCACTGATTTATCTAAAAAATGATTGATGGAGAATCAAGTAAAGCTGAGCTGCTTCAGTCCAGAAAGAGTTCATCTGGAGATATGACTGCAGTTATTCTGATGCTTACTTGATCAAAATCAGAGAAGATTTGACAGCATAGAGACTCGTGAAGCAGCAGCTGAAGCTGGACGTTTCTACAATTACACTAAAAGAGCTTTTACTGGATAAAAAATGTTGAAATATCAATGTTGAGGACATTGAGAAAATGTGTATTTCTGCTCAACACTGACACCTGTTGTTAACATTGGAAATTAGATTTCAGGTAAATTGCCACAGACAGGATCCCAAATTATTATTATTATTATTTTTGCATATTATTTCATTTAGTTTCTCATTGCTCTGTTTTGCTTTATATCTCTCTAAATACATATTGTTTTTCCTTCAGAATCATATCCTGAGCTGAAATGACCTGTGTTGAGAGGAATTGGAAACTTGAATTACAAGCATGTTTTTATTTCTTCTTTGAAACCCAAATAAAGATCTTTATTTAGGCTACAAGGTAAGTAGACAGTACTTTACACTTCTGAGATGCAAAAAGGACTAAATAAATCACAATTTAAGAACAATAACGTCACTATTGATTGATAAACTTCTTGAAGTTGTACAGAAACCGGTTACAATCTATAAACACTGAGCTGGTAACTGTGACTTATTTCTCATTATTGCAGCTTTTATTATTTGATTAAGTTATTTAATTTAAAAAAGCAAAAATGCACCCAAACAGAAACTCAAAAAAATGTGTGAAGTGAATACTGTAGTTCAGTGTTGTTCAAAATGAATTTAGGTCAGTGTGAAGAGTCCAGAGTCCTGCTGCTTTCCTCACTTGTGCAGATTAGTTTAATAAAATATATGAATAGCAGTAGTTTTCAGCTACTATCAGGCTTATGTAATGTCAGATTCTGTCTACAGGCCATCAAAATCACAGCTAGATTTTAGGGATTGAACACATCTGAATTTAAAGGCAATCTATTCTATCTACCAAAATATAATCCACATTCACATGTCTCTCTATTTTTCATGTTTTGTCCTTGCATCAGTTATAAGATCAGAGTATTTTCTGCAGGTGCATCTTGACACCTCCTGATTATGTTTGTCACAAAGTCCTTGTTTATTCAAAACTAATTTTGCTGAGTCCGGATCTTAATCTATAGATTGAGCAAGATTGGGAAATGTTGCATTATGCAATATTGATTGATACTGTGATTGACACATAGCATAGAACAATTATAAACCATTATGTTTTTGTGCATAAATGCTACAAACCGTATACGTGTGCAGATCAAATTTATATTTTATGTAACATCTCCTAACATCCATTTGTGTTCATTCAAAATGTAAAATATTGAAAGGTGTGTCCAAATGGCTGTTTGTCTGCTCTAATGTTTACAGCTGTTTGTGCAATCAGCCTTATTTTTCTTTCGGGAAAATCAATGCTAAACACTATTAGCTTTATTCTGTCACAGCATTTGTATGAACTTTGGAGTCAGGGCTGGAATTGTAATACGAGTTTGGTTTGCTATAAATGTCCTGGTCCGAAATCTGAAAACTGATTCAACTGAGGCCTGTACTGAAGCATCATGAGCGACAATAAGCTCCGTCTTTTGCTGCTTTTGAGCACCATCGCCTTGTCCAGTAAGTATCTCTAGTCAAGTCACGTTTATTTCTGTAGTGCTTTATACAGTCCAGATAGTTTCAAATTAATCAATAACCATGTTGATGCTGTAATTATGCAGCTCGATTCAGTTCAGTGTGAATGTTGCAAAGCTCATCAAATTAAAGATTTCTTTCATCATTTTCTTTCGGATGTCATGCAAATATTTGCACTGAAAAAGTGCTTTTCTTCCTCAGTATTTTTGTCTTTTTTCCAGTACAAATATCTAAACATTCTTAAATCAAGATACATTTATTTAAGATGCAAAATTACATGAGTTTTATCCTGAAAAAATAAAATAAAATAAAACATCTGCCAATGGGGAATGAAAAATAAAGTTAATATTCTTCGAATAATTTTTGGGTTATTGTTCATTTATTTATTATCTATTAGTTTTCAAAATAACAAAATCTGAATAATCTCATGTCAAGAAGAATATTTGCAAACATACAAATAATCAGAACCAATTTATAGAAAATGCATACATTAAAATAAAATAAGACATAGGTGGTCATTGTATATAGTCAAAAGTCCATCAAATTTGCTAGTTTTTTTTTCTCAATTTTAATGATACTTTTCTTAGATTCATATGAAATTAGACCATTTATGCATGGATTTTTCTCATCCCGTTGCCAATGCCATTGCAATCAGGAACTTTTAACTACTACAGATTCACATTTTGGACGTTTTCAGCCCTGATTACAGTGTAATGACATGCATTTATTTTGTATTACAGAAGCGCAGGATGAAGGACCACCATGCTTGAGTATGTCTCTTGAAATTATTCTGCAGAATCTGCATGCAAACCTACATCTGTAATGATCTAAATTCAGTATTAAATGTCAGCATGTATTTATGCATGTGATAATGTTTTTAATGAATTGCTCTGCTGCTTCTAGTGGCCAAAAGATACAAACCCTTCAACAAGTATGAATACTTCTATAAGACAGAGTCCTTGAACGCTTTGAATGAGGCGGTCAATGGCCCCGAGGCCAGCTGCAAGGTAAAGTATGAGCTCATTTCCCAACATCAGACACTAAAGATACTACCGTTTTGTCAACAATCCAGTGTGAATATCGCATTAGGTTGAGATTGCGGTTCCTGGTACATGCAGCTACATCTTGCGCACCACCGACTGCAAGCTGAGAGAAGTGATTGGCGTCGACACAGATGGAAACCCAGTGTTTGGAGCAACTGCTGGCACCGAGGACTTCAAAACCGCCATGGAGAAGTAAAGGCCTGTTCACACCAATAATGATAACTATAACAGTTATAGCATCCACGTTGGCGCATGATAATGTTCTGTTTATTATAAGTGTACACTGCAGTTTTGCCTGCTGCTTTAAATGCACAAGCTCTTAAAAAGTCTGTTTCTGCATGATTGGCTTTTTATTGTTCTGTTCGATTCAGAAATTTTGAAGTGATTCTGATTCCTGGTTCTGGAGTCGACCAGTCGATTAATGTAATCAATTAGTAATGTAATCGATTGTTAACCTAATCTCGCTGTGACTACAAGATTTGAAGGAGAATATAGATCATCTAATAGATCATCATCTATTATATTTTCATGTATTCTGGTGCGGCACTCAAAACCTTTCATTGGAGACAACAGAACAAGCCATTTTAAGCTAAATAATTTGTTTAAAATAAATTAGAAAAATAATGAGAATAATTTTTTTTATATTCTTTAGACACCTAAATATAGTTATGACAAACTTTAAGTGTTGTATTTGCTTTCATGCATGTAAAATCTGTCCATGTGTGTTATGAATATGCAAGAAAGACATTTATTTGTTATATTCAACAAACTCTTCTCTCTTTGTTCAGACACCCTCTGAAGTTCATCATTGAGGGAGATGATGACATCAAGCTTTTCCCTGAGGAGGACGAGCTTATAAACATCCTCAACATCAAGAGGGGAATCATCTCTGCTCTTGCTGTCCCTGTGCTTGAGGACAGGAACAAAGAGATGGTCTGTTAATAAACTTCACTCTTGAAAGAGAAAGATGGTCACGCCAAATCTACCTCTTGACATTAGCTATGTTTCCATACACCTATTTTTATGCGTATTTTGGAATAACGCATTAGAAAATGCTGGATGGAAATGCCAAGATGCGATTGAATAGGATAAACTTTTTATCTGATAAGAAAAAATGAGCATAAACACATTGATTGAATAAATTCCACCATGCGCATCAAAAAAGTCATGTGACTTTGCAAGAAATTAACCGATTTCATTGCACAGCATCTGAAATGTTGTTGTTGGTTTGGTCGTTCTCAAATGCCTGAGCAAAGTCTGTCATCCAAGTATTTCTGTATAATTATCTTACATGACTGCGTTCCCAAACAGCAGCATCCACCTCCGAAAGCAATGACTGCTTTTATTGTGTTTCTTCTGCTCAATCGGAGACGCAAGTAATTTATCATATATCAAAATGATTCTATTCAGTGGCTTCTCCTACTTTTCTTATTAGTGATATTTAGTACCAGTTTATCAAGAAATTACGATTTTGTTCCCTTTGACTTCTTGGAAGGAAACGGTGCTTTTTTCGCAAATGTTTTATGCGATATTCCAGTTTTGCGCATAAGTTAAATTTGCATCTTTGGATGGAAAAATAGTTATTGAGACTGTTTCTGTTCCAGCCCACCATCTACGGCCTGTGTAAGACTGACTACGTTGTGAAAACCAGAGAAGACATCGACACTGAAGTCACCCTAAACAGAGACCTGTCCAAATGTGACAAGTTCAGGCCAATCAAGGACCACACCAGTCCCTTGGCCCTCATCACTGACATGGTGAATTCTGAGACCTAGGTTTAAGTTTTGTGTAAAATCCCAGTGGAGACGAGTGGAGTGAGATCTACAATGGTTTTCTTTCTCTCTTCCAAAGCACCATCCTCTTGCTCAGCTGATCTGGAGCAACCAGACTTGCAACTACAAGTTTGACAATGAGCAGCACCACATGACCTCTGGAAGTTGCACTGAAAAACATGTTATTGTGCCTTTCTCATACAAGTAAGTGAAGTAAAATATCTTTCCTGTAGCTCAAAGTATAGAGCAAGGTAATGGGTTTGATTCCCAGGGAATGCATGAATTAATAACATTCACACCCAGAATGCAATGGTAGATGCTTTGGATAAAAGCATCTGCCAAATGCATAAATGTTAATTGCTTGATTTTGCCAACATGGCTGGATGGTCATGCACTTCTGATGTTTGTCTCTATGGCTATGACTAGGGGAAGATATGGAGTGACCAATACTGGTAAACAGGCCTTGAATCTTTTAGGAGTTGCTGAGTACAATGACAGAGTCTTTGACCACAGTAAGATAACCATTTTTTGTTGAATGTTCATAACTTGCTTGCAATGTCAAACAAAATGCAAAATATGCTGTTATGCCTCCAGATGTGGCCAACATGAAACCCCTCCATCTTGACCGCAGTGTTGACATGAGCCCCATCCAGGATAAAGATGCTGCTCTTGCTGTTCTGAGGGAACTTTCTGGCCTTTCCAAGACCAACGATGGACGCAATAGAGCCCACTTGGCCCACAAGCTTGTAGCTGTGATCCGCAAGATGGAAGCTGAAACCTTGGTAGCCGCTCTTCCCGAGGCCCTGGAGATCTCTCGGTCTTTGACGTACCAGGCTTTGCTACAATGCGGCACCCCAGAATGCAGCAGTGTTATCATGCAGATTTTCAGGACCTTTGACAGGTCCTCAGTTGAGATTGACGCTGCTGTATATGGCATGGGAATGATATCCCATTCCTCCCGAGTCCTTGTGAAGGAAATGTTGGCGATGGCAAAGTTCAAGCCGACCAGACCCATCTACTATGCTCTCAGCAATACTGTAAGAAGGTAGGGGACACGTCTTTAGAATAAGGTCAAAGTAAATCAACTAACATATGAGTTGAATTTGACAAATTGTTAGTTCTGTGTAGCTCAGAACGTAGAGGATGGTTCCAAGGTCTTGGGATCAATTCCCAGGGAATGCACGAACTGATAAAAAGTAAACCTTGAGTGCAATGGATAAAAACATCTACCAAATACATAAATGTAGTGCACCTTCATTTGCAATCATGTGAAAACACATTTTCAGACAAATCTCAGATTTGTCCCACTGACTCTCATCCATGTTTTGCATAAGTGTGTTTTGTACATAAATGTTGCATTGTCACTATTTCATCAAAAGAACATCTTGTGTTCTCTGTGTTACCTAAGGCTCTATGAGAATGATGGAGTCACCAATGAGATCCAAGCAGTGGCTGATTATGCCCTTGAACAGATTGGTGATTGCACAGGTGACGAAGAACACGTCTTTCTTTCTCTAAGGGTATGTTCACACACATTTCTACATGCCAATAAATTAAACTTCAGACTCTACAGCTAAGCGTCATCTTCCAGGTCATTGGCAATATGGTGGTTGCACTGGGAGCTGCGCGCCCTGCTCTACATTCTGCTGTTATTCAATGCATCAACCAGCCAACTGCCTTCCCTTCAGTTCAGCATGCTGCCATCCAGGTCTACAGACAGATTCTTGTACCTGAAGAGGTGAGCTGTTAAATATGCCCACAGCTATCGGCTAGCCTGAAGTCAGTCTAAAGATCATTTCGTGCCTCTTGTAGGGTCGTGAGGTGCTTATGCATGCTGTTCTGGACAGAGATGCATCCGTACAGAAGCGTATTGCCGCCTACCTCATCTTGATGAAGAACCCTACACCTGCTGAACTTGCTCAATTGGCAGCAGCTGTCCATGTTGAGGAAAACCGTCAGACCAAGAGCTTCATTATCTCTCATATCACCAACATCTTGAGCTCTACAGCACCGGAGACTCTGGCGTAAGTATGGAAGAGAACGTGAATAAATTATCAATCAAATTTTCAGAAGAAAATGTAATCTTGTTATTTTTACTCCCTAGCTTGAGGTGGAAGGTTCAAGAGGCCTTTCAAGGCAATGAAATTGGCATGATCATGGAACCCACCAAACTATCTCGATACTATAGACTTGGATCTTTAGAGGGAAACATGATCTTTGAATCTCCCAACGAATTGCCAAGGGAGGTCATGCTGGAGATGACCTTGAATGCTTTTGGATTTGATATGGACTTCATTGAGGTACAGAGTCCAATAAAAGTCCGATATTTACTTGATGTGTTAAGTATGAATGCAATGGTTTTATTCTTGCTTTTAGATTGGCATGGAGGGTAAGGGCTTTGATCCTATTATAGAGGCCCTCTTTGGTGATGATGGATTCTTCCCAGACACTGTCATGAAGACCACTTTATACGCTACCGACAATATGCCCGCCCAACTCAGTCAGGTCTTGGACAACATACTGCCAATCATGAGGAATGAAAGGAAAAAGAGACAGGTATTAAATGTAGTAAAATTAGCAAATGGACATATTTCTTCATAGCAGGATTCCAATCTCAATATTCTGTGTGCTGTAGGCTACTCAAAACATAGTCAAAGAAATCAGTGATAATGTCAACAAGCTTATTGAGGACTTAAAGGCCCAGGATACCCCTGAAGCAATGGTGTACCTCAAGCTTCTAGGTGCTGAACTTGGCTATCTTGATGCAAAAGACGGCAAGATGATTCACAAGCTACTTAAGATGATCCCCACTGACGTGAGTACAGCTTACCAACCACATTTATGAATGCATTTACCTAACATCAAATGGATTAAGTCATCTGAATAATATTTTTGAAATAGTTTGTTAAAAGACTGTTCTCAAGCGTCGACAACGAGCTTTTCCTTCACTACATCTTCATGGATAATGAGTTCTATCTGCCCACCGGTGCTGGCTTTCCATTGAGAGTTGCTCTGTCTGGTACCTTTACACCTGGAATCAAAGGAGGATTGAGCTTCAATCCAGGCATGGTGAGTCCAACACACTTGCATGTGTCATGAATGTTACTATCAAAATGTATCTTTCATTTCGGATATTATACTAAAATAAATGAACTTGACTACATCACAGAAGGAATTTGCTTTCGCACTGTCTGCTGGCATTGAGTTTGTGACTGAGATTGGAACTCACTTCCCAGACTATGTTCTCTCCGGTCTGGAGATGCACACCAATATCTATCATGAAAACGGCCTCAGAGCAAAGCTCTCTGTAACCAACAATCAGCTCAAACTTTCCATTCCATCTCCTCGTGAGCCAACTGAGCTCATCAGTGTGACGTAAGACATCTTGACTTTAAATGCAGAAAAGGAAACTAACATTAAAACAAGTCAAATAATTATTTTAAACAAATTGTTATTGTTCCCCATATATAGCAGTTCTCTGGTGTCTGTTGTTGGTGCCAAGATTTTGCCCATTCATGCCAATGGCAAGTATATTAATGCGGAAGTATGTACTCCTGTTTTCCCTGGATGGAAGCACTGTACAGTCCTTAAGTATCCTGATGATGCCGTCCCTTATTTTCCTCTCAATAGTGATACCAAGTAATGGAAAATCATCTATATACTGATATTCAAATCATATTATTCTTAAGACAATATTTTTTACCCACACTGCATCTGTGTTTAGATTTACTGTTACGCTCTACCCATCGGTAGAGGTCACAGAGTATACTGCCACCATCAACTACGCCTATGAGGATGATTCAGACAAAGTCACATTTAGCATAAAGGCTGAAGGTACGAGACAGCTTACTAAAATAATTCTGAATTATTTATTTGCTACTATACACCTGGAAAGAAAATCTGCCTTTAAAATAACTGCCTTTTTTCATTTGATTACTAACAGGTACACCCTTTGAGGCCACAAATACAGTGACGTTAAACAGAGACCAACAAACTGTATCATCGGAGTTGCTCATTGCCCCTCTTCAGATTTATTATAAAGTTTCTGCAAGACTAAAGCTTGATGAGAAGTTGACTTTGGAACTTGAGAGTGACCTAAAACTCCCTGAGACGACTTCTGTTCAAACACTCATCTTGAAATTGGGTACATGTCCAAAAATTTCTGTAATATGATGAATTTTAGCTAATTATTTACTACACGATTTTTAGCCTATCAAATATCTCTTCAATCTCAGAGAATGAGAAGATTGAGGCTGGATTAAAGTCTCATGTCAATTCTGAGATTCAAAGAATCATTCCCAACATCAATGCCATTAAAACCATTGTCAATAGCCTTCTTGATGGCCAGATTGCCCAGAATGAAATGGAGGTCCTTGATATCCTGGCAAAGTCAGCTGCGGTAAGATAATGAACTTAGTTCAATTAATTTTTTCATCAGCTTTTGACAAAGGAAATGTTTTTTTATTAAATGAAAATGAAATAAATGTACATTGTTGATATTCCAAATGTGCAGTATTTGGGAGTTCCTGCCATGCCTGTGTTCACTATTCCTGAAAGACTGTTCCTGAATGTGTGAGTTAACGTCTCTAGTATGGTAAACTTTCTGCACATAATATGCAATGGTTAAACTGTAGTTAAAATTTACATTACATGTTTTTAAACAGAGAGGTTGCTGTTAAATTTCTCTTCGGACATTCTTACTATGCCATCACTCTTCCCTTGCCCTTGGGAGGAAAATCAACTAGAGATCTAAACTTTCCGACAACCCTCTCCACACCAAACCTGATTATACCTCATCTTGATCTGGAATTTGAAGCTACTACCATTAATCTTCCAGAGGTCTCCATTCCTGTGAGCGTGTCGCTGCCTTTGCCAACTCTTGAGATGGCAGAAATGTCTGGAAAACTAAACTGCAACTTCTACAACTTAGAAGCAGCTGTTTCTGCTGCCAGAGATCCTTCTGTAGACCTGCGTTATTCTGCTATGGTTGAATTCACCGGAACAAGTCCTGTTGACCTCCTATCCCTAAAGGTTGAAGGTAAAAAACATGCATTGTATGCACTTGATTTTAATGATTGTTTATGGATTAATTCATTTTCATTTATTGCACAGGATCTGCTCTTGTTGAGCCCACACTTGGCAATTCTCTCATGACAAAAGTAAAAACAGTGGTTCGCCACAAGATTATTGATGCCACCATCAGCGTTGAGGAGGAAGTAAAGCTTGCTGAAAAACTCTGTGTGAAATCCAAAAGCAAGCTTGAAATAATTAGCCATTTTGGAGTGCACATTTCGGTGGAGCATAATGGAACTTTTGAAGTTGATGACGATGAGATTTCTGGAGATGGAAACCTGGAAGGATCCTTCGAGTCTGGGTTAGTCAATGGTTCAGGATTCCTTGTGCAGTCAGTCTCTCTACTCCCATCCAGAAAAGAGGCAAAGATTGATTCATCATTGAAAGTAGACTCGACACTTCTTCAAGCTCGAAACTCCTTTGCTTTAGCTTTTGCCAATGGAGGACTGATAATTCTATCCAACACTGCAGCATTTGATGAGCATCTAACAAACACTGCTAATATCACCTTCAAGGAATTTCAGCTTGCTCTAAATTCTCAAACAAAAACACAGGCTTTTGGCCTGAGGATCCAAAACATGGCTGAGACCAGAGCTGGTGTTGAAGCAGTCAGTGTTAAGATTGAGACCTCTACTGACATCTCTGAAGAACGTATCCATTCCCTGGTCGGAGGAGTATTGGACATCAATGGTCTAGCTATTCACAGTGATACCTCTGCTAAACTCATGGGACACACAGCTGCCCACAAAGCCAATCTGAACCTCAATATGGATGGCCTGACCACTAGTGGCACAACCTCACTGCAAAGCACCTTTACTATGGAGCAGCTTAAGCAGACCTTTGAGATCAATTACAAAAATCTAACTGCCATTGCTAAGTGCAAAACATATGGAAATTTTATGGGCACACGCATTAACTACAACACTGAACTGGAGATGGCTGGACTTTCTGGCAGAATCAAGAATCGTGTACGTTTCAACTCCAAGGTGTTTAATGTTGAAACCAGCACTTATGGTACAACTATTCCATTCCGTTTCAATTTTGATGCTTCTGCTTATGGTGATAATGACATATACCTGTATGGACACTGTAATTCAAAGTTTAATGCAAACGTCCTACTGAAAGTAGAACCTCAATCGATTGCTCATTCTCATGAATTCAAGATCTCAACGCTCCTTGACATAGACAGCGTCAACATCAAATCAGATTTTGAGAGCAAGTCTGACACTCTGCTGATCCCATCTGAGCAAAAGACTAAAGTGACTGTTAAGGCTGAAGTGAACAACCATGCCATCGATCAGGAAATCAGCGTTTACAATACTCCAGAACAGTTTGGGCTGGAAGGGTCTGGAACAGTGCACACCAATTTGTTCAACACTGCCAATACTTCTTACCAGGACCTTGCGGTCTCTGGCTTCCTAAAGTATGGTAAAAGCAATGACAGTCATTTAATTAGCTTGCCTTTCATTGATGGTTTGTTTCTAGTTCCTGACAACATCAGAATAACACTTGCAAGCATGGGCGAGACCCTGAGGAATTACATCAACAGAGAAGGGATTGCTTCCAAAATCCAAAACATATCTCAGCATGTTAGTGACTTTGTGTCTAATTTGAACTTTGAGAGAAGAGCTGTGCAGCTGAAACATACCTTGATATCTCAATACCAGGAGTTTGCATTAAAGCTGGAAATTCTGGTGGCTTATCAGATCGGTCCATTTGCGAAACTAGTGACTGATATAAGCAACCGTTTTGGTGAGGCAATGGAATTGACTGTGAAGGGTATGCTGGTTGGAACTGTAGTACCAAAGCACATTAGTACTTTGGTATTTTCCATCATTGAGGATTTTAAAATATTTCTTAGTTCGATCACCACCCAAAGTTACACAAAGCTGAATGAGATCTTCCGTCCTGCCAATGCTGAGAACAACAAACTTGACAGTCCTCTTCAGATTCATTCAGTTTCAACAGCTCTTCTAGTGCCATCTTTTGGAAAGCTGTATGGTGAGGTGAGATTCATCAGCCCTGTATACAACGTCAGAACCTCTGCAGAGTTCAAGAATGCCTCAGAGAGACACCCTCGGTTCACGGCTTTCATTAACTCTAAAGGAACCTCTCTGAAACATAACATTCTGAATTACAATCTAGATTCCACGGCACAGATATCTATGCCTGAGATGAGTCCTGTAATAGTGTCTGAAACTCTCAAGTTAACACACGTTTATTTGACTTTAGCCCAACAGGCATCATCGACTCTGAATGGATCTCCCTCTGACAATGCTAATTCTTCATCATTCTCTCTTGATACATCATACAACCACCAAGTGAACATCCCCTCACAGTCTTTGTCTGGTGAAGTCACCATGATTCAGAAGGCTGTAGCTTTCCAGGATGGTGCTACAATCACCCTGACAATTAAAAATGAAGGATCTAGCAAATTTACTCTTGAAGACTTCTCTGAGGAAGGCACCCATAAGAGTGACCTGCATTTTAACATGGGCCTTAGCACCGCTAAGCTGACTTTCACAGGCTGCACTGACGGCGCACATTTGCAAATGAAGATGAAGGTGAACGCTGATGCTGTTGCTCTAAGCCACCTTGATTTCAATGCGCATGTTGAAACAAAGTCACCATTTATCAAGAACAGTTTGCTGTCTGCTTCTGGAAAGGCTCGCTTCAGTGATTTGAATGTGGAAATCAAGGCAGCGCATGACACCGAGCTTGTTGGACCTGTCAGCGGTGTCCTCTCTAACACTGCAAACATCATGACTTGTCCTTGTGCAGTTGATATTAATTTTCAGAACAAGGGTAATGCCAAGATCAAACTCTATGAGTCTTTGTTAACCACTGTTGATCTCCAGAATGACTACACTTTTATCGTCAACCCTGACTTACAAGAATTTAGCACTGTGGCAGTTGCCTCTTTCAACCATTTCAACTACAGCCATAACTTTACAGCCAACAATAACAAAGCAGCGATGGGTATTTACACCGCTCTGAATAGTGTGGCCAGCTTTGAGTTCTTAAATACTGCAGAAATGTTTGTGCCAGCCATTTTCAAGATTCCAGCCGTCAAAAAGCTAAAACTGAATGATGACCAACCCATTGATCTAAATGCCAAACTTGTCTACCAGAAGAGTGGGTTTGGTCCTTTACTGGGCAACCTGGTCTCTGATGTGTCTTTCAAGTCGTCTATTCTCAACCTCAGTGCTAATACAGGTATTTATCCTAAGGATTTCTTGATGCATGTTAGTGCCACAACTTCCTCTGTGTTTCAGGAATTGAATTCCAAGCTTGATGGATCCACTAGCCTGACCACAAAAAGTGGACTGAAACTGGCCTCTTCTTTGTCTATGGAGAATGCTCACATTGAGGGTAATCATAACAGCACTGTGACTCTTGAAGACAACTTTGAGGCAGTATTGTCTGTGGACACGGTTGCTAAGATTCATACAACAAGCTTCACTGTTAATGCCGCTCATCAACTTTCTGCTGACACCAAGGCCCATCCAAAGGCAGAATCAAACTTGACAATCAAGTACACCTTTGATCAACTAGACTCAAAGGCTGCTGGACATGGAGATGCGAAGAATACCTTGAAGCTGGATGCAACTCTTTCCTATATCACCATTGAGTCTGTAAGCCAAATCACCACAAATTCTACATCCCCTGGTGGTGTCACAATTAAGGGAACGCTAGATAATGAAGCTAACGTTTATATGAAAGTTTATGGTCTGAAATCCAATTTGAAGACCACTGGAAATGGATGCATTGGTTCTAGACGAAACAAGTTGTGGTTTGACATTAATGACCTGCTGATCGTGGAGGGAGACCTTGATCGTATGTATTCTTTGCTAGAAATTGATTCAAACTATCTGCTTACTGAGGGTCGAGAATTTGACTATAAAATAAACCACACTGCTCGTGGTAAAACTGATATTGTTCCCCTGAGTACCCTCATGGCTGCTGTAGACATAATCTTGACTCAGCCAAGTTACAGAGATTTCAATGTAAGAAATAAAGAATTTAGTTTTTCATTAGACGGGTTTGTATACAAAACAGAGACTCTCTCTCGTTGGTTCAATTCAAGTACAGCAATATCAGCAGAGCATTTTAATGATTTTCCTGATGGAAAGGCTGTGTATGAGTGCTCTTACAATCTCATTTCTCCATCTATGCTTCTGGATTATCAGGGCGGCTTGCAAATAATTCCTGTTCACCACAATTAATTATTCTTGAATACGAGAGAAGGTATTGAACTAAACATTGGTCTTTATTTACTGTATGCTTGCTTACCTTAGACCTCATAATCACAGACAAGCAGAGCCAGAATAATTTTAAAAGTCATTCTCAAGCACAATGATGGAAGTATGTTAGTCATTCTTATGCTGAGGATGAAGATAGTGATGATTAAAGCCCTAAAACATTGCTTGTCCCAATCAACAATAAATGGACCCAATCCTTTTACTTGAGACATACTCAGAAAAATCTACATTAAATTATATTTTTGAATATGTTTTGCATTTGTGTTGTTCCTTGTTCACACACACACACACACACACACAGTTTAGTCCAATGCCATAATTTTAACTAACATTGGAAATCCTTTCCGGATCTAAATGACCAGAACACGTTAATGTTAAATGCGGGTAATTAAAACGATCCAAATAAGAGTGAACAGAAAAAACTGCAGTATTGTGACTGTTTAAAATGGTATAATAACAATTATTACTCAAGTTTTCTTGTTCAAGAACAAAATTCTCCTCACCTGAACAGAGCGCGAGCATCCCAGTCCCAACGGTTTCTGCAACGGTTATATTTAAATATTTATGACGTAACACCTATCAAATGAATGCTCTCAATTTATTTATTTGTTAATTTATATATATTTTTATTATATATTTATTTATATAAACACAACAATAATAAAAACGGATTTACGGGACGTGCTGAGGAACGTCGGTTTGTACGTCATAGTCACGTGGTAACATTTGAAATTAAACCTCGAATCCCACAACAACAGTCAGCGCTGTCAGGAAACCATATTCACGCAAACTGCGACGAAACAGGAATATTTTATGACTTTCGGAGGTACAGTCGTGGTTTTTACAACTTATACATGTAACACAGGCACTAATATAATGTTTGACGGTTTGAACACGAGCTAGTAATGCTAGCTGTAGCTGTAGACTGACAGTTAATGAATATTAACGCGTTATTTCTAGTATTCGGAGGACAAACAAGCATGTTGTATTGATTAAATCACAGGTAACATCGCTCAGGATGTCTTTAGGGATTGAAAAACTGTCGACTCACAACTGGAGGTAAGAAATTAATGCTAAAGCTAATATCGTTATGTTTTTATTGTTGTAACTTAAATGACTTTCATCTCTCACTAACTCTACATTTGTTTAATTCAAACTGGTCTAAACCAAACATGAGGGTAAGAATGAAGTTATAAAGTTGTAAGTGCTATTTAATTCTGTTTTTAATAACGTTCTTGCAAGTTGTTTTGAGTAACGTTAGTAAAATATTCGTTTAGAGTTCTGTGGTATTTAAAAAGTTAGCGCTTTTGTACATTACAGTATGTGTACATTGTTCATGAAACATTTGATCTATATTGGACATCACCATTTTTAAAATGTTACTACTTGTTTCAGAACATTCTGAGAACATTGTTTCCATAATGTTTGCAAAATTATAAAATGCAGTGTTCCTTAAAGAGATAGCTCACCCAAAAATGAAAACTGTCATCAGCTGACGGTAGCCATTCACTTCCATTGTATTTTTCTTCCATACTATGGCTGTCAATGGCTACCGGCAGCTCTTTGGTTACCAGTCCAGCATGCTTCAAAATATAAAATGATATTTTGTGTCCAACAGAAGAACGAAACTTGAAGATGAGTAAATGATAACAGAATTAACATTTTTTTGGAAATATCACTTTAACGTTTAGCGAACATTCCAAAATAATGTGTTCATAACTTAATGGTCCCTTTTCACAAGACTGTAAGGATGTGTTTAACACCATCAGCATTGTAAATTCTCAAGTTTTTCATATTTGTATTTTTTTTTTTAAATGCGTGTACAATTATAACACTATTCTTTGTATTCTATATTACAGTCAACAAACTGTTAATTCTTAAGAATATTTAGATCATGGAAATTAAGTATCAAAATACTAGATACCTTTAAAATTGAATAAATAGTAAATAAACATTTTCTAACAAAAAATGCAAAGTAACAGGTAGAAAAAAGACAAATGCAACATGCAAAAGAACTTGTATGTAGATTTTTCCATCTACAGATTTTCCTCTGACCTTTTCTTCGTAAATTAAGGATGCACATTGCTGAAAAACACAATCAGTACTTAGCAGTCAGATGTCCGTATGCACAAAGGCACAGTTCCCTAAACAAGGCCAAATTAAACTTTTTTTTTTTTTTTTTTTTATTTATTTTTTTTGGTAGAAGCATTGTTTAAATTTGCACTAACACCTCATTTTGTATGAGAACCTGCAAAAGTCACAGGTGCAACTTAAGTGGAAAGCAAAAACCTTTTTTTTTTTTTTTTTGTTATTGTTTTTGTGGTGTTTTTTTATGTAAATATAATGTGCAATATATTGCATCACCAAAAATGTTTGAGGTCATGTACATATATTGTGCGATAAGTCAATATATTGATTATTGCGACAGGCCTACATATATCTGTCTGTGACTATTTGAATTGAATGCTCACCTCATGTTTTGTAATCATGACATTTTGGCTTCCACTGAAGCGCTCCAGGCGTCCCGTCCCAGAGGAGCCAGGTTCAGGAGGAGGATGCCTCTCAGCAGGAGGGTCATGTGCAGATCATGTACTGTAAAGATCAGCTGTATCAGGAAGATGCAGAGTTCAGCTTCGAAGAGCTCCGAGCGCAGCGCTACTACAAATCTTTGAGCGGTACGTCCACATGCTGTTAGACATGCTTTAGTAAACATTCACATGTCATGGATTTGGGTTTGTTTGGTTATGTGCTTCAGTTAGATGTATCAAATCAGATTTTTGGTTTTGGCCAAATAGTGCCAAATAAGTCTTGGTCCAAGGTTATTATTATAGTAAAACCAAAACCTTTCGCTAGGGGAAAAAATTATTTTTTTCTGGTACAAATATCTAAAAATCCTTAAGATATGTTTACTTGAGAATCAAAATGACAAACAATATGAAGTCATGGTTTCTGAAAAATGTATCTAAATTATGTGAGTTTATGCTTTAAATAAGAAGAAATGAAAAAAAAATAAAAGTAAATTCAAAGGGAAAACGATTATTTTTCTGACCCCATTGACAGATGTTTTTTTTCTGTTTTGGGTTTAAAAAACTCACTTAATATATAAACTTTTACTTACATTTCTCATTTTCATTTAAAAATGTAAATTGATGTACTAAAATAAACAGTGAATAAAAACTACATAGACATATTAAAAAAACCAAACACAACAAAATTACTTAAACTAATTAAAGTTTAAATGAAAACCATCCATTACTTCTGTATTCTGAATCTTGCATTCGATGACGACACACACAAACCAGGATGAAGATGAGGGAGCTGACTTTGCGAGAAAAGCAAGCAATTTGGATGCTAAAAGAAAAGAGGAAGTCCATTAGAGCTCTAGCAAAAACAAAGGGCATGGAGAAATCAAGAGTTTGGAAACCACCAGCAACCAACAACGACCTGATCGCCTGAGAAAACAACAGTAGTTGATGACAGACAAATCATAAAAGCTGTGAAAATGAACCCTAAAAGACGTGTCTGTAAAATCACCAACAACTTCCAGAAAGCTGGGGTGATGCTCTGACAATCTGCTGTCCTCAGGAGACTTTGACACAGAGTTACAGATGCTACACAGCAAGATGCAAACCTCTGACCAGCACCAAACATAGAAAGGCAAGATTAGAGTTTGCAAAAAAGCACAAAGCTGAGCCAGAAGAGTTTTGGAACTGTGTTTATGGACCGATGAGACAAAGATGAACCTTTATCTAAGTGATGGGAAAGCAAAAATGTGGAGAAAAAAAGGGAACTGCAATGATCCCAAGCATACAGCCTCATCTGTAAAGCATGGTGGAGGTGGTGTCATGGCATGGGCATGCATGGCTGTCTCTGGAACAGGCCCTCTCAACTTTACTGATGACTTAATGTATGATGACAGTAGCAGAATGAATTTGGAAGGGTACAAAACCATCTTGCCTAGCAATATTCAAGAAAATGCCACCAGATTCATTGGGAAGTGCTTCATATTGCATCAGGACAGTGACCCTTCAGTCAAGGAATTTATAAGGGCAAAGAAATGGAAAGTGTTAGATTGCCCAAGTCAATCTCCAGATTTAAATCTGATTGAACATGAATTTCAGCAGCTGAAGAGGAGAGTAAAGGCAGAAACTCCCCAAAACAAGCAACAATTGGGATTGGCTGCATTAAAGGCTGGGAAAAGCATTTCAAAGGATGAGAGCAAGAGTCTGGTGATGTCTATGTGTCACAGACTCACTGCTGTGATTGTGTGCAAGGGATCTGCAACTAAATAATAGCTTTTAATCTATTATATCTGCCTTATGTTCAACTGTCCCAATACTTATGCTCACATCAATGAGTGGGATGAACTCTAAAAGTATAGTTTTTGGGATAAAAGTGCTGTTCTTTTTATTTGTTAAAACATGTATGTGTTGAAACAGCTAATAATAAAATGTGACATTCTGTAGTTTTGTCTCATATTCATCTTTTAATCATATTTGCAAATGTTTTGACTCCACAGCCAACAGAGCAATTTTGTCTTTACTGATCCAATACTTATGGAGGGCACTGTGTGTGTGTGCGTGTGTGTATATATATATATATATATATAAATATAAAATTCTGATTTTAATTTCAGTTTTAAATTTTCAATATAATTTTGATTTAAGTTTTAGTTATTTTAGTACATCAAGTTAAACTAAATGAAAATGAGATGTTTTGGTAGCTGAAATAAAATAAAAATAATTAATGTAAAAAACTTTATTTTTTATGATTATAGTTTTAGTTAATTATAATAATCCTGGATTAGACTGTGTAGCCATTGTAATTAGTTTTTCATGACTCTTTAAACGTACAGAAAGAGCCTCGCACCTGAAGAAACTAAAGCAGGACCTGCAGCATCAGATTGAGGAGAAACAGAGACTCCTTCAGCAGAGAGAGAATTCACAGGTACATCAACCGTTATATTCTGTATCTGAGGTTTTGATTTCTTTGGAGAGACACGAGTGTGAGAAAATTGACAGATTGTTCAGTTTTGGGCAACTGGATGTTTAAAAATTAACTTCCAGACACAACCATCATCAGATATTGGCATCAGGTTCTTGTTTTAACAGTGTGATTTTATTTGTTTGTCTAGGTTGTTCATGAGGAGGCCGGATCTTCCTTCCAGAAATCTGCAGGTTCCTGTGAATCTGACGCTGCTGTGGTGAAATCAGCTCTGTTCACCGTATGCAGCGAGCAGGAGGAAGACCGTGTGGTTAGCAGGTCAGTTCTTCATTAGTCAGCGCTTTTCTAGGATTAGATTGAAGTATTTTCATTGAAATGTTTGAGTCATCTTTCTGCATGTGTTGTTCAGTAGAAGCTCAGTGAGGCGAGAGGACGACATGAATCACAGTGAGTTGTTGTTTTTCCCCTCATTTACATCTGTGCTATGCATTTATTAGCCATTGATTTGACTAGTAAAAAGTGATCTGAGTGTAGCTACTACTCTTGCATGAAGTGAATAGTCATTGGCATTGTTTTTCTGGTGAACTCAAAGCACATGTGATTGTGATGATTGTGTGTTTCAGGTGGAAGCGATGCTAAACTGCAGAAAACAGCTAAACCTTTCACTGTTTTTGATGAGAATACACTGACAAATAAAACGTAACAAACACTCGATTGCTTTTCTTTTATTTCTTTTTCTTTTCTGATGTTCTTTATTCTCCTTTTTGTTTTTGCTTTTGTCCATTCTGTTGTTTTTTTTCTTCTTTTGTTCTCTTTCTTGCTTTCATTCTTTCTTTTTCTGTCTTTCGTCCTTTAAGTCTTTCTTTACGTTTTGTTCTTTCTTTCATTCTCTTCCATTCTTTCTTACTTTTATTCATTTTCTTTCTTTCATTCTCTCTCCTTTTGTACATTCTCATTTCTTTTTCTTTTCCTCTTTTATCTTTCCTTTGTTCATTCTCTTTCACTTTTTATTTCTTTCTTTCCTTTCCTTTAATTCTTTCTTTTTTTCATTTTCTTTTTTCACTCCATTTATTATCTTTGTCATTTGTTTTCTTTGTTTATTCTCATTTTCTTTTGTTCTTTCTTTTCTCCCCTCTGTTCTTTCTTTTTCTTTTCTCAGTCCATGTTTCAGTTTAATTAATACTGCCTGTTTAATTTCTTGTTTGCACTTTAAGATCGTCTTCAGCGAACCGTAATTCTCTGAAGCTGCCCACCTCGAGTCTGAAAGGGCCGAAGTCAAAAGCAGAGTTTGTCCCTGACAAAGTGAGATCAGAGCTCATTCAGTATTTGTGATGAATGTCCCAGATTTTCTCGTCAGTGGCAGTAATCATGCGTTCGTTTGTTAGCAGGATGCGTCCGTCTCTCGGTCTGAAGAAGCCATCATCAACGGTCACTGGAATAAGACTCTGTGCCGGAGTCCAGACGACACGTGTGAATTCGCCCGCGCCGCTCAGCTCGCCTCCACTCCGTTTGCTGGAGTCGAGAGGCCAAAAGAGTCTGAATCATTACTGACGGAGAATCTGAGCCGAACGGCCACTGAATCCACTAAAGCACCGAGCTCGAACGCATCCGCTGAGGAGAAAAAGCTCAGGTACTTCCGTCTGACTCGTGTTCATTTACTGTCATTAAACTGCCTGGAAATGTTCTTAATTGGCATTAAAATGTCATGTTGTACATTGTACAGTGTATGTGTGTATATATATATATATATATATATATATATATATATATATATATATATATACACACTGAACAAAATTATAAACGCAACACTTTTGTTTTTGCCCCCAGCTCATTTTTCATGAGCTGAACTCGAAGATCTAAGACTTTTTCTATGTACACAAAAGGCCTATTTCTCTCAAATATTGTTCACAAATCTGTCTAAATCTGTGTTAGTGAACACTTCTCCTTTGCCGAGATAACCATCCACCTCACAGGTGTGGCATATCAAGATGCTGATTAGACAGCAAACCGGTTAAGAACTTGTAATATTCAAAGAGCGTGTTAATATTTTACCAAAAGATTTTTTTTAATTATATGTGTGTTCTTAACCGGTTTTGTGATATTTTCCCCAATATAGTGTGAAACTGCATTTGGGAATGGAGTGGATTATATGGACTAGAGTTTATTTATTTTATTTTTTTTCATTTAATTGAAATATTATTACAGTTACTTACATTTATGCATTTGGCAGATGCTTTCATCCAAAGCGACTCTTAACACATTTTTATCTGAAATTTTTATAATTGGCATAAAAATGTTGTTCCGCTGCATTGCTTTTGCATAGTTTTTCTATATAGATATGCACTAGACAGATGGCATCTTTTTCAGCAACTTGCACATGACATTGTGTTAAAGTAAAAAAAAAAAACTTTGTTGCAAGTGATCCTTACATCTTACGTTTTTTTAATGCAAAAACATAAATTAAGCCTCATTTTCTTTTTTCCGCCTTTTTTTTTTATAAAGGAATTTTATGTATTTATTTTATTTGTTTACTTTGTGGTGAAATATTAACATTCAACTGTAACAATAACATAAATAATAACATTAACATATTCTTTACAGGTTTTACCCCAATATATTATGAAATTGCATTTATTGTCTATTATGTAACTAATTTCCAAAAGAAACTCATGGGAATGGACTGGATTATGGTACACTCAAGTTAATATTATATTTCCTTTTAATTAAATTATTATTTTAATTTAAATGGTACAATATATTCAGAAGTGAATGAAGCTAAGAAGATGCTGTTTTACATTTGTGCATTAATAGGCAGATGCTTTTGTCTTTTATCGGCTTACATTGCATTCAGAGTATACACTTTTATCACTTCATGCATTTCATGTGCATCAAACCCATGACTTTGGTGTTGCAAGTGCCATGATCTGCAACTAACATTAATGTTTCATGTTCTCTTTTAAAGGACCATTCATAATGAGTTAAAATCCCTTTTGTAATTTTGTTTGTCTGTGTTTTATGGTCATAGTCCTATCCTAGAGATCAGTCAGGAGTGGGGTGGTGCTTCCTTCGCTACCTTTTCCCACAACTCCACGAAGCACTTAAAGGAGCCTGAGAACAGCCGAGCAGCGGAGACACCGGAGGAAGGTGGGAAATAAAGCTCATGCTTTACAGTTCATTCACTCACCGCTCTGCAGTTTATACAGTCTCTCTCAGCCAGATCAGATCTGCTGGCTGTTTTTCTCCCGTTCCTGACTTGTAGTGTTTTTGGCCACTTGATGGCGCTAGTCTCAGATGTTTAATGTGTTTGTTTGTTTTATATGCTGGTCAGTTTTGAGATTATAGGCTATTTAGGTTTTCATAACGTGTCTTCAGACTAGTGGAAGGACAGCATGCAATATAGACTTTTAGGTGTTTGTTTTATTGCACTTTATCTGTTTTGTGTCTGTAGATTTCAATTGCAATACATATCTTAAAAAGTTAGTTTTTCCACTTCAGCAGCACTTGCATACACCAAGTTTACAGTTTTATTCCTGTCTATGTTCTGAAGGTTTTTCCTGAGGGGTTTGTTCATATAACATTCATTTGATATATGCTTAACATATTATTCCTAAAAACAGGGGGTGGGGGGTGTTCTGTTTGTTGACAGTATTTTGTGATTTATGAAGTGATTAAAAAGAGAAATCTAAAATCCTAAAATTTAACTCTAATTTTAACTCTAATATGACGACAAAATCAAACAATAATTTAGAATCTGGCTTTATCCAAATGTTTGCACATTAGTGGATATTTAATTAGATCATTAGATTTCTATTTCTATTTTAGTTTTAGTGATTTGTCTACTTCAGTTATTTTCCAGGGCAACATTTACTTTTTTTTCATGCAATATTTATTTTTTATTTCAGCTTTATTTTCAATTATCAAGTATAGTTTGTTTTAGTTTCTGTTAATAATAACAACTCTGATATTTGCAATTTACTCTATATTTATTTATGATATATATATATATATTTACTCTTCTGTATTTCATTTTAATGTGTGTGTGTGTGTCAGCAGTCACCGAATCGGAGGGCGTCTGTGGTTTAAGCATCAGATCCCGGTTGTTTCATCAGGCAGACGTGACGTCATTCTCTAACTTCCAGCGAAAAACCGGGCGTCTGCCAGACACGAGCGGGAACGATAACCTGCTTCTCGGTATGCGGAAAACTCCATCACAGTTGTGTTTTTACAGTAACTTGTTGTCTAAGCCAGTATTTCCCAACCTTTTTTTCTACCGCGGCACAGTTTTGATAAGTAAAAAAAATCCCACGGCACACCACTAAGCACTACACAAAAAAAAAAAGATCGGAGGGGGGGGGTTTATTCTTCAGTGCAATAATTAAACAGTGCATCATCAGAGTTAGTATTTTGGCTTTATATATGATCATACACTTGCACTTAACGTTTTCTGAAAATCATGCTCAAACTGAGTTTTTTGACGAGCGAGTGATGGAGATCTGTGTTTTAGAAAGGCCACATCTGAGACTGAAAATTTATAATTTTCATCAATTTGCAGGTTATACGGTTTATTGTAGCTATATGGGCACTCAGTTTAATATATTTAGCCAAAATGTGACCCTGGAGCACAAAACTTAAAATTTTTAAATTGGTAATTTTTTTAAATTGAGATTTCTGCATCATCAGCTTTCCATTGATGTATGGTTTGTTAGGATAGGACAATATTTGTCTGAGATACAACTATTTGTAAATCTGGAATCTGAGGGAGCAAAAAAATCTAAATATTGAGAAAATCTCCTTTAAAGTTGTTCAAATGAAGTTCTTAGCAATGCATATGGATAATTTTGACCCATAATTTTGTGCTCCAGGGTCACATAAAAGATGAACCGCTTTGCACAGGATATTTGAAACGTACAAAAGTGTATTGGCTACAACTAGACCGCAAATGCTAAGACTCTTCTCTCTCTTCAAACACAAAAACATTAGGTTGGGAAACACTGGTCTAAGTAATGTTTAATGTGTATTCTACACTCTTCCAGATGGAGAGGTGTTGGTTTACTGCGGTAAGATGGAGACGCTGAAGGACTTCACCCTGTACTTCTCCGGCACCGCTGCTGTCTTTCTGAAGGTGACACACCTGAAGTATCTGTTTTAGGGCCCTAGATAGTGCTCAACGCTCACTGTGTATTCAAACTACAGCTTAATGATGGCAAATGAGATGTACACAAAACTGATGAGAATAAATATACAATTATTTACTTGGATATTTACACTTATTTAGTATTGTATTATTTTTGCATTATTTATACACTTTCATAGTATTTATTAATATTTGGAATAATTTTTTAATATATTTTCAGTTTTCATTTTAATTTAAGTTTTAGGAATTATGTGCTTTGTCATTTTTATCATATTATGTGATGCATCATATTTATATATTATTTCTATTTAGCTGTAATGTCAACTTGAACTTTTATTGCAGTTGTAGTAATTTTAGTATTTCAGTTATATATTTCTAATTTCTATTTGCTTATTTTTTTTTTAAGTGTAGTTTTTCATCTAATATTTATTTTATTTCAGCTTAGTTTCAATGACCAAAAATTTTATAAGTAGTTTGTTTTAGTTTCAGTTAACAAATAACAATATTGATCGTTACTATTTACTCTGTATTTATGCTTTACATATTTTCTTATATTCCTTTTTTTTTACTCATTTATGTAGTAATATGTAGTTGTTTTTACTGTAATAAATAAATGTACTCTTATTGTATATTTATTTACTCTTATATATTTTCTTTTACTCTTTTGTATTAATGCTTTATTTATTTATTTATTTATATTTTGTGAGATTTACTGTTTATCCTTTTTTGTTTTCTCCGTGTAACAGGTGGATTGGTCCGGAGTGCCGTGGGATTTCTTCATCAGCTCACAGCTCAGATCTCGACGGTCTCGTGATGAACCGGACGCTGATGTCCAGATCTGCTGTTATGTGTTTGAGGACGGCTGCATGACTCTCTGGAGGATTCCTTGCGGAGAAACCGTTCAGGTTCGGCTCGTTCAGATTCCTCCTAAACCTCCACATTCGTGTGTCAAACTCTTCTGTCTTCATCTCTCCGCGTGTAGGATCGTCTCGCCGAGCCTGCTGCTGGAGACGATGTTTCTCTGTTAGTCCTTCTGTTGCTGGAGTTGGTGAAACAGTTTCATTCCTGTCGAGTGGTTCATGGAAACCTGAGGCCAGAATCGCTGTATTTTTACCTGAGGTACATGAATAAAACACATGCACACGCACGAATGTGATGGATGTCATTTCTATCGATGCTCGTTTCTAACCTAGTCTTCCTGTGTTTGTGTCCGCAGCGGCATCACAGCACTAGATTTCTCAAACTCAGTGGATCTGCAGCTCCAGACTGACATCACAACAGCACAAGCTCTTCCTTCTGCTCAGAAATACATTCAGCAGGGTCTCCTGTCGCCTTCTGCCTCACCTTATCAGGTACATTCACCCCTCTTTCCTCTTGCCTTCCCATACTTATTTTATTATTTTTTTTAATAAATTATTATATTTAATTATAAAGTAGTAAACCAGTGAGTATTGTAAAGTGTTACCAACTTTATGTATATAATTTTATTTATAAATATTTTATTTTTTTATTATTTATGTATTTGTTTAATCATTTTGTATTAATTTATCTTTTTGTTTTTTGTTTTACTTTTTATATATTTTTATTACACTTTACATTTATTAATATTTGTATACATTGAATGATTTTTATATATCGTGTGTGTATTTTGTCTTAATTTTATGCATTTATATTTGTAATTATATAGTGTTATTAGCTATTTTCATTTCATTTTTAATGATTTATGTCTGCTTCAGGCTCAGCATTATTTCATGCTGAATATTCCTTTTCACTGTAAAATGTCACATTAAATAATTTAAATGCGTTGAACGCTGCCTCATGGTGAATTTAATATGCAGTAGTGAATCCTCTCTTTAGAGAATATTCAAATGTGTAAAACGCAGTCATTTTTGCATTTAATTTGTGTTTTTTCTGCTGTCTTGCGACAGGTGGATCTGATCTGCATTGCAGAAGTCGTGCACTTGCTGCTGTTTAATCGTCCAATGAAAGTGAAGCAGGAAAACTCCGCCTGGAGTTTGGATGAAGGGTCTGGATCTCAGCACAGGTACTGACTTCATCTATTATCATTGTACAGAAAAAATGATTCCAGCCATGCTTTACCCACAAATCAAAAGAAAACATACTGAGAATTTTATATATATATATATATATATATATATATATATATATATATATATATATATATATATATATATATATATATATATATATATATAATTATTATTATTTTTATTTTTTTTTTACAAGTAACATTTTCATGAGATTTCTTTGTGAATTTTCATCATTGTAATAGAAAAAAAATGTATGTGCACACCTTTTATAATATTTGCTGCTGTCTTTAGCCTTGTCACATGTCTGTGTTGAGTTTCTGTTTTTGACCTAGTTATTGTCTTGTTAAGTTAATCATCACCACCTGTTGTTTCATTAATTATCCCATTAGCCCCTGGGTTTATAAGTCCTGAGATTTCCCCATTTCAGTTGCCAGTTATTGTCTGTTACATGTTTTTGAGTGGACTGTTGTTTTGGATTATCTTTGCCTGATCTCATCTTCCTCCTTGGAGCTCCGTAACAAGCTCATGCAAATTATATGTCAAATTTAAGTAATATGAATTTTTTGGACAAATGTGTTTGATTTGTCTAGAAAATAATCCTATTTTTAAATTAATTTTTTTTTTTTTAATGAAATGTTTTTTTAAAATAGTTTTAAAATAAAAACGACTATAGTAGATATTATAAATGTATCTTTATTATTATTATTTCACCATTTCAGGTTATTTTTGGGGTGCAATGTGAGATTTGTGTGAGTTTGTGTTTATTTGTGTGAGTTTTAACATGTATGCAGGTGAAATATTTGATCAGGTGAATGTGAGACGAGCTCCTCTTGTTTTGTTTTGTTTTTCAGCGTTCCCGTCGAGTCTTTATGGAAAGACTTTTTCCACATGATTTTGAATCCAGAACAAAAGTCTTCAGAGCAGGTTTTGTCTGAGCTCATCAGTAACGTGAGGAACAGCTTATGAAGTCAAGCTACACTCATCTGTTGTAAAATAATAGCAGCAGCAGTGCATATGAATTGGTGGCTATAAAATTGATGTTATATAATGCTTTTTATTACACATTTAATAAAAAATATTTTTACAAAAGTAATCTTGGGTGTTTTTTTTATTTATTTATTAATAATAGGAAAGAAGAAAATCTCAGCAGTTGAGGCCATGTGAAAGTTACAGTCATTGAGTGGATTATTTTTATGAATGACTGGAGAGGTTGTGGCATGTAATGAATAAAGGGTGTATGACGCTATATAATAACAACAACTGCTTTTGATAAAAATACTGCTTAAAATATTAAACGTACTTTAAAATAAATGTAATTCTACTAAGAAAATAGTCAAATATTATTTACAAAATAATCTTCAAATAAACAGAATAATATAAATAGTAATACAATATAATTTGTAAAAATGTTATTCAAAAAATAATAATTTATTATTCCAATAAATAATATTTTTTTCCATTTATTTATTTTGGGGCCATATTGTGTGTGCAAATTATTTGACCTTTTTGAATCTCCATTATTTAATTCATGTTGCTTTTGGAAACCTGAAAATCAAAGCAACTGCAAATGTGCTTGTTAGTTTATGTCTTTTAAATAATATATGCAGGTTCAACTTCATTTTAATAATGCATTAGTAAATGTCAAAATGTACTCAAATTAATAATGCTTAAATAATTTTTCATTGTTAGCTAATGTAGAACCTTACTCATTTTTAAATGCATTTACAATAAAATAAAAGATTATAGGATCATATCAGCCATAATCTTAAACAACACCAAGAAAAAATGCACCAAAGCAATGTGGTAAAGCAGAATGTGTCAGCTATGATGAACAGCACAGATGTCTGGACTCTCAGGGCTCTCTGTACTGTACGTGTGTTAATGTTTGACCTCCGCAGGGAGGAGTTCACAGCTCTTTTGCTAGTTAAATGACTTCAGTCTCCAGTGCAGGAAAGATTGTGACAAGGGTAACACACCTGGACAGCTGCGAGGTAAGTGACTTGTGTGACTGTTAAGAATATATTTAGAATAGCACACTACTGTACAGTATAGCCTACTATTATTACAGTATGTTTACTTTAGTATTGTTTGTATCACCATGTGCTTGATCTCACACCTCCTCACAGCACACAGTCAGTTCTGAGCCTTAAAAACTGATCTTTAGCAGACAACTTCTGTTTACGTGTTTTAGATGTTGTTTACATAGAATATAATACACACAGCTGCTTTCAAAAAAAAATGTAATAGGGGAAACGCTTATGGGATGTGCTCCATGAATGAATATTGTTTTAATTCTATAAGAATAGACTTATTGGAAAGACATTTCATCAGCTGAACAATCGGTATTTTGTTTAACCCTCATGTTGCATTCAGAATCTGTGTAACTATTTTTACATTCGGTGTCTGTTTGGACCTAAAACAAATTATTTTATAAAACAGTCATAACTTTCAAATATTTGTCAGCTAAAACTATATTGTATCTAATCAGCGACCTCTCGTTATTGGGCAAATGTGAACATTTTTATGTTCAAGCTTTGAATATTAACCTGTTATAACTGCGTTTAACCCTTTTTTATTAAATTGAGAAATTCTTTGAAATTTCAAATTACACACGAGTTACGCCAAAAAAATAGAATAAATAAATAATACAAATATAAAACTTATAAGAATATGAAAATTACCACTATTACCTCATTTAATGGAATTTAATTACATTTTTTGACTATAATTTCTCAAATTTATGAAACCTATAGGCTACATATTTATTTCTAATAAAAGAACGTAAATATTACTCTGAAAACTTTTAAAAGAAAACAAATCCGTTTTACTTGCATAGACTTTCAGTTTCAGATAATTTAAAAAAACCGAATGTTTGCAATGTTTCATTAATAGACTTTCAAATTCATGTTCATCAACAGAATTCAGTCCCAAAAGTGTGTGAGATATGGAGAAAAGTCTAAATGTATTTTACAAAAGCATATCTTAATAGATTATTTTACAAAAATACCTAAATGGACTTCATTCATACCTGGGTTGAAATAATCTAAACATCATAAAAATAATAATAATTGTAAAAAATATCAGAAAAAAATTATCTTAAAGCATATATAAAGTTTTGTTCCCTTACTTTTTTATTTATGTCTTTTAGGTCAAAACGACCCGAATGCATTATGAAGATTAAATAACCGTATAATCCACTGAACTTTACTACCCTTCAGTCCCTCACAGCCTCGTTTTCAGATTAAATGGTTAAGGTCTATATAACGATAATAACACAGAGAAACCATATCCTGGGAATCATTTCCTGCTGAAGAACATTGACAGCCAATCAGAATCCACTTCACTTTAAAAAGAAATATCATATAATAAACTGATGTTGAGGATGCTGATGTCTTTATCATTATAGTAATCCATAAAGAGTTATTACAAACCAATACGACAGTGATATAGTAGGTTAAGGGTCATGTTTAGTAATGATTTGGTGACTCGTTTGGCTCCGTTTCCTCCTGAAGCTCATCAGAAGCAGCATGTCGCTGCAGATCTTTGACACGTTTGCACATCAAGGGCGTATCTCTCATTCTTCAGCGGTCCAGAAATCTTTCATGCTACACTTCTTCTCCCTCATACCAAGACATATTATTGTGGATATAGAGCGACCGCTGATATTTACATCAGTATCTGCTGAACTGCTATAAAGATCTGATTGATTTACATTATAAGCATCAGTTTTTTTCCATATAAATATCTGCACCAAATTGCATATTTTTGCTCCATTTGAGTCTCTGAATAAAACTGAGCTGTATTTTCCTCCATATTTTCTCTATATCAGATTATATAAGCCATAAAAGCCTGATGGATCAAATATGACAGTCAGTAAAAAACACAAATGCACATTTTTTTTCAATAGTTTCAATACACTTTTCCGTTAATAAATATTTCATTTTTTTCTGACTATGATTTAATTTCAGGGATCTTTTCCCCTGCTTTTTTTTAAACATTAGCTGTAATTTCGTACATGCAGGATTATACATTTACAGTAAATATCTATTCTTATCATGTGCTTCTGTGGAAAACTTGGTCAGTTGTGTAAATATTTGCATAATGTCTTTAACTGATTGCTAGATACTTGTCAAATATAATAACCATGTGACTACATCATCTCTCATAAGAACCCAGTAGCAAACTTCATTGCTTGCGATGCTATATTATCACAAAAGATTGGCTGCAATACTTTTATTGACTTGTTTTCTTTCAGTTAGCACAGGTTTCGTTGGAACTGGTCTCATTGATCTCAGTTTTTGAGTGAATATTGTCAGTCATTCACAAATAATGCTTTTTCACTCATAAACTGAGGTGCATCAATGAGGCTAATGATTAATCAGATCCAAAAAGAAAAACAAAACCTGTGCTAAACGAAGGAAAGCAAGTTGGCTAAAAGATTGAATAAAGATTTGGTGATTGTATAGTACCTGTATAATGAAACATTCACAAGCTATTGTTGGTAAGCGGGTCATTTTTGACCCAGAACACTAACACAGTGGGGGGAAATCCCCCAAAAAGTACAATAATTACCAAAACATTTTACCACGTGTGAGCAGTCACTAAGTTTCCAATCTCATAGCATTAACTAACATTTTCATTTTTCAAAAAGACTGCATCCAAGATTTGGTGATAATATGGCATAATGGGATATTTACAAGGCGGGCCATTTTTGACCAGAAACACCAACTTAGGTAAAGGATTTCCAGCACAGCAGACGTCTTAAAGAGATCTGGTTTATGGGGTTTCTTTCTTCTAGGTTGCTCCTTATGGAAGTGACTAAACTCTTGTGTATCTCTGGCCACTTTAACACCCTGCAGCACACTAGAAGTCTGTTATGTGAGTGACTCAGCTTGGATAGAGACGCTCCCAACCCCTCAGAACATGCAGCAGCACGCAGATCTACATGTTCCTGTGTGTGTGAGACCTTCATGAGCGCTGCTGCGATCCTCAGGTAGGACCGAAAACCTCTCTTTCTGTCTTGATTTTCTCACTCTTTTCCAAGTGAAGCTGCTGGTTCTGGTCTTTGTTTTGGTGACTAAAGACCGGAAAGGCAAGGTTAGGACAGGTGAAGGCTTGAGGAGGTCTTGAAGAACATGTGGTTTTAGACAGAGGCGGGCGGCTTTGTCCTCGTCTTTCTGGTTCTCTGGGGCCCGAGCGTTTCCATTTGCTTGTAATGCAGTCAGACAGCCGCTATCAGCCACAAAAGTGCTTCAGGTTCTCTTGTTCCGCTGCCAGGGTCACGTCTGGCTCATATTTCACCCCAAAAACTAACTAAATAAATGAGATTTTTTCCGGATCAGATTTTCACCACTATTAAGCTCACAATTCATAATACTGTAATGGAGAAAAACAATAATGTTTTAGATGCATTTATACAGCGCTATTTTACTGCCATTGATATACCTTTATAGGTTTTATTAATATTCTGATTTTGTTTTAATTTTTTTACTTTGTTTAAAGTTATAGTCAGTTGTTTTGTCATTTTTATATTTTTTTATGTCTGTATATAATTTTATGTCAGTTTCTGTTTTAGTTATTTTAGTACATAGTTATATTTTGTTTAAAATTTAGTCATTTTGTTATGTTTTTATAACTTTTATTAGTCTTTTTAGAATATTTTTTGTCATTTTTATTTCAGTTTTAGCTATTTTAGTAGTTAAAGTTTTTGTAATTTTGTTGTGTTATCATCATTATTATTACTATTTTGTAACATCTTAATATTTTAATTATTTCAGTTTTATGTGTAATTATTGTAGAACTTAAAGTAAAATAAAATTAGACATTTTTATTTTTACTTTATTTCAGTTAACGTTTAGTTTATTTCAAGTAATAATAATGATTTTCTTTTATGATTTTAGTTTTAATTTTAGTTTTAGTTAATTCTAATAACACTGGGTAGCATTTTCTGTCCTGATTTTAATTTATAGTGAGTTAAATAAAGATTGTTTAACACTATTTTGTTTATGTAAGACCAGAAATGTATTGCAGTAATGAAAATAATTGAGAATAATGGAAATTAGAGGGGAAAACTCAAAATTAATGAGTATTTTTAGGGAAAATGTGATTTACTCTCAGGAAAATGCATAAATGATCCTAATAGGCTTCATTTTCTTGTAAAATATAATTAACTTTTCTCATGCTTCTGAGGTGATCTGGATGTTTTAATGAAATGAAGATGTAAAGTTTGACTGTAAGTGCTTGTAAAATAGCAGTAAATTCAGCTCGAATCGTTTAGCACACTGAAAAGCATTGAAATGTTGGAGAGGAGTTACTGGTTTCTTGCTTGTTTGATTTTCTCTTGGGTTCAAATGTTTGTGTCTTGATCAGGCTGCACAAAACCAATGCATAACAATGTAGGAGTTGTGTTAAGGCTGATCTTTTGCTTGTCTAAACAGAGCGTGACATTCCTGGACATGGATTTTGCCTGAACTTGGGCTTGATGAAGGAGATTTCTAAAGCTTTCTTTAACTGTATAACAATTTATAACTTCTATTAGATGTCATTTATGTGCAAACATCTCTCTGGAAGCATCTCATGTTAAGACGTTTTCTAGTAATTCTAGTATTTGTGACGTTACATTCTGCAATTGCACCTTAAAATCAACGAATATTGACTTTTTCATTTCTTATTTATTTATTTATTTCTATTCACTTTTTTATTTCTCAAAATTAGGTTAATTTATGCATATATGCAGGATTGTGCGAATCTTGCAAATTCAACTAGTTAAGTGACGGGCAACAAGGTTATTTAGTTAATAAAATATTTAAAAAAATATTTCCAAAAAAAAAACATTTCTCATTTTCATTTAACTTGATGCACTAAAATAACTAAAACTGAAATAAAATTAAGAAAAATATTAAAACATCATAAAACACATTTTTTTTTAAAAAGTATAAAATTGACAAAATCACACAAAATTAATCAAATTAAAACAGAATAAAAGAGAATAATCCTTAAATGATATTAAAATAACACATCTTTTAAAACAGTATCTTATTACAGCATGTCATGTCCGTTTAATGGAAATGATAAGAAATACAATCACGAGAATGTTACAGAAATCCTCTTAGTCCCAGTGTTGCATCAATATTGTCTGTTTAACAGAAAATAATCATCCATCTTATTTTCCTGCTTTTGTGTTTGGATGGCTAACAGTTACAAAGTCCAAAAAGCTTGTGACAGTTCCAGTCCTGGTGCTGTCCCTTAACCAGTTGGGTGACTGTAAATGAATCTGCAGATGAATTGGAGGCAGGGCGTTTCTGCAGGTAATGTGACACATACAGTATCTGCATGTGTTTGTGTTCTTGAGTCTCCATAAGAAACATTATATCTCAGACTGTCATAGTCAATCATCAAAAACAGGAAAATAAGACTGCGTTATTAAAAACATGTTATACACTGAAATACATTTGATGCAATTGCTAGATTGCTTGAAAATCTCGCAAGTAATTACAAAGAAATGGTAAGTTACGCATTGAATTTTGCAGTAGAAAGATCCTTTTTTACAGTGTAGGCATTCAGGGTTCGGGCTGATTTTCTTCTTTAAGAACGCTGTGAAAAACATTGACATAAAAATAGATGTTTGTATGATATATTTATGCATGCACATTAAGAAATCTCAATGTCCACCCAGCTAACAGGGAATGTTCTCAGTTCTTTATTTCAAATGTAACGTTAATAGAATGTTCGTTCAGATGTTTCATAACCTTTTTGAAGACGTAGCATACAATGTTATTTATACTGTTGTGGTCCGTAAGCAGTACTTTATGGTTATTTATCTGATGTAGTGAGTAAAAGTAGCATTTTGTGGAAGCGCTGTCTTTCTGTTGAACTTAACATGTATATATCATTCATTGAACGTTTTCTGAAGCGTTTTATTTGACGTTTGTCTAATGTTTTGTAAATGCTATTACTTGTTTTAAATGTTACACTTGTTTCAGAATGTTTAAAAAAACCTTCAAATGTAACGTTTCCATAAAGTTTGCATATATAACCATTCTAACCATTATATATACATTCATATATAACCAAGAAAATATGTTTTAAAACATTCAAAAATCTGGAGTTTGGCTGTTCAGGCAATGTTTCGTAGCATAACGTTCTTCGAATGCGTTTTTGTTAGCTGGACACGTCTAAGACACAAACGTTGCACATAATGTCGTTTCTCAACTATGCTCTCAAAACTTTGTCAAGGTTCTCGCAGTTATGCACAAATGTTCTTCTAGTAATGTTAATATAATGTTCTATAATAGAATGTCCTATAAACATTTACAACACTTTTCTGAAACGCAGTCAATGTTTTTTGAACGTTATTGTTTTAAATGTTACTACTTTGTTTCAGAACGTTTAGAGAACATTCCAAGTAACGGTCCCATAATCTTATAACGCAAAGCTCATATGGAACCATAAAAAGCATTTTTAACACCTTTTTAAAAATCTGAACGTTTGTAGAACATGTTTTTGTTAGTAATAAGACACAAACTAAATATGTCCTCAGAACTTTGGCTAACATTCTGGGAATGAGGTGAACAAATGTGCTTCTAATAACTTTAATAGAACTTCGCTCAAAGTCATCTGGTGTTTAATAATGTTCTAGAAACGACTGCATAATAACTAGTGCTGTCAAACGATTAATTGCATCCAAAATAAAAGTTTTTCTTTACATTTATATATGTATGTGTACTATGTATATTTATTATATATATATATAAATACATACAGTATATATTTTGATTACATTCATACATTCATATTTATATAATTATATTTAATGTAATGTAAGCATAACATATTTTTTCTTAAATATATAGATGCATGTGTTTGTATTTATATACACATAATAAGCTGGGAATGTCAGCAAAATGCTCATAATCATATTTTGTTAGCTGGCCACAAAACGACTGTAGTTTCTCAACTTTGTCCTAAAGGATATGACTTGGTAAATAACACATGGCAAAAATGGGCGTTCCTGACCTGTTTAATGAGGTGTATTGACATGCATTTTGACTTAATAACTAAATAGTATGCAATAGTTGCATAAATATCTGCACACCCCTAAAGTCAGGCTTTCGTGGATAAACAAGCCTTGCTATTATAACTAGTGCTTTTGTTGCTGGCATCTGATCCATCCTGGCATGTTGAGATGTAGGTCATGAATGCTCTCATGTCACGACGTGCTTCAGGAAGTTTCTTCACCATCTCCACATCATCAGCATGTGTGCACGCTCCTCGTCTGTCATGCGTCTCCCTCCACACCCGCTGATCAAACAGCACTGTGTTTCATTTCCTCGCTCATATACTGTGTTTCTGTGCTGATCAGGGTCTGCTGAAAGATGAGATGAATGAGCTGAACTGAGGGAACTCAAACACAAATCCACAGGTAAGAGCGTCTGACGTCACGTCTGCTGGAACTCATGCAATAGAAGCAAGCTTTAAGTTTACATGTTTGTTCATTTGATGTATTCTAAAAAAATAAAATATTGCTTTTTAATATATATATATATATATATATATATATATACAGTTGAGGTCAAACGTTTTACCAAAATAAGTGGGATCATTGTTTATTTAGTACTGACCTGAATAAGATATTTCCCATAAAAGATGTTTACATATAGTCCACGAGAGAAAATAATAGTTGAATTTACAGTAATGACTCCGTTCAAAAGTTTTCATCCCCTTGATTCTTAGTACTGTGTTGTTCCCTGAACGATCCACAGCTGTGTTTTTTGTTTAGTGATAGTTGTTCATGAGTCCCTTGTTTGTCCTGAACAGTTCAACTGCCTGCTGTTCTTCAGAAAAATCCCCCAGCTCCCACAAATTCTTTGGTTTTTCAGCATTTTTGTGTATTTGAACCCTTTCCAACAATGACTGTATGATTTTGAGATCCATCTTTTCACACGGAGGACGACTGAGGGACTCATATGCAACTATTACAGAAGAATCAGAATCAGAATGTGCTTTATTGCCAGGTATGTTTGCACATACAAAGAATTTGTTTTGGTGACAGTAGCTCCACAGCGCAACAGAATGACAGCAACAAGACAAGACACAGATAATAAAAGAATAATATACAAACATACAAAATAGACAATGTGCAAAATAGCACAAAATAGAAAGCTCAAACGCTCACTGATGCTCCAGAAGGAAAAACCATGCATTAAGAGCCGGGGCGTGAAAACTTTTGAACAGAATGGAGATGTGTACATTTTTCTTATTTTGCCAAATTTTTTTTTTTTCCTTCATTTAGTACTGCCCTTCAGAGGCTACAGAAGATAGTTACATGTTTCCCAGAAGACAAAATAAGTCAAATTTACCCTAACTCTTTGTAAAATATCTTATTCAGGTTAGTACTGAATAAACAATAACAAGCGTTTTGTATGATCCCTCTTATTTTGGTAAAATAATTAATATTTTGCAGATTCTGAAGGGGGGGGGGGGGGGGGGGGGGTAAACTTTTGACCTCAACTGTGTATAGATACAGTATATATATTTTTAAAAAATGGTTTTCTTAATCTGATATTACAAGATTGAGTAGGGATGGCACATATATATATCTCAGGTGTATTGAGAAATTTCTATTTTTATAAATATGTATCCGGGTTATTTATCAGGTTATTATTCGCATGTAATTATTATATATTTTTAAAATGTATTTTTTTTTTATTATATTATCATTAATTAAAACTAAAACCATACAAAAAACATTTTCATTACTTGAAATAAAATATAAAAAAACGTATTTTATTTCAGATATTTACCAAAGCAAAATGTCTCCTTTTCGTTTAGTTTAAGTTGAAGTACTAAAATAAATAAAACTAAATAAACTAAACTAAAAACTATATAGGCAGTTATAAAAAAACTGATGAAAATGATAAAAATGACAAAAATATGAAAACTTTAAATTTAAACTGAAAACAGAAAATATATATAAAAATATATATAATTTAAAATATTAACAAAACTATAGTAAATCAATTCTGATGATATATGAATAAATTTCAGATTTTTATTTTTTATTTTTATTTTTATTTATTTTTTTTTTTTTTTAAAGCAAAAACAATATACTATTCCTTTCTGGCAAATTTCAAAGGTTGAAAAACCATTCTCCATCTTTTATGTTATACATATTTTTATTCCTGATTTTTTTAAGCATGTGTAATTCTAGATTTTAATATCCAATATACATTTTTATATTTAAATATAACATAAAAAACAATTATATATGTTATATAACAAAGTAAAATGTCTTTATCAGTGCACCCTTTTTTTTTATTGAACAAATAAAATTACATTCTTCGCCGTTCAATATTAATTTTTGAGGACGGTGCCAGAAATGCTGGATATATTTTATAATTATTATTTTCTTTTTGAAAACAGACTTTATACATAAACATAATAGATTTAAAAAAAAAGCCCCTGGCAGAATGAAATAAGTAGATTTCCATGCATTTGTGTGTCTTATCTTGTTATTTCGCTCATTTTCTGCTCACTCTTTAATGTTCACAAATATTGATTGACAGCTTGCATAAGAGCAGTTTACAGATGCACTGCATCGTATGGAAATCTGCTGGCTTGTGTTTGTGCAGCTTTAGTTCATGTACAGAAAGATCTGAGCTGGAAATGAAAGCGTTTGAACCCCTTTAGTGTTGATTATTGCGGTCACTATTGTATTAATGCAGGTCTGAATCATAGAAACAGGCTCTTTAACCTGCATTAAACAACAAGGACAATTTGACTAAACAAAGTAGGAAGCGCAGGTATTTATAGGCCAACCCTGGACAACTCAGAGAGTAATGCTCAGCTCACAGTGCATGCATATGTTTGCAAAAGCCTTGAAGAATCCGCAAGATGTTTATTATTATATATATATATATAAAAGAGAGAGGCATCATTAACATGCATGCATGAAGACAGAATAATACCTGAAATGACACACAATATATTATATTTCACTCACAAAATAAAGCATTATTTGCACAACTTTTTGACCTTATTTTTATGATAATAACAGAAATATCAGACAAATTATATAGTTGATATTAAGCATTTATATATTCTATATTCTAGTGATAACTTTTTATTTTTAACATTATTATGTAATTATTATATACAGTCACTAAGTGGGTGAATCTTACACAAAAAAAACAAAAAACAAGTCTAGATCATATTTAACTACAACCAACCAATAAATAAATAAAGTATAAATATATGGTATATTTTTGCATTGTTTGCAGAACTTATTGACATAATTTTTTATGATAATTAAGGAAAAATATCAAACAAAATGATATAGTAGATTATAATACAAAGTATTTCTCTCCATAGATATATTGTATATTATAGTAATAATATTTTTAACATTTATTATGTAATCATATATATATATATATATAGTTACTAAATTAAATCTCAGAAAAAGGCAAAAAAAAAATTGCTTAATAATTATTTTTTAATATATATATTACTTAATTATTATTATTTTGTATATATTTAAAAAACTTTGCAACATTTATATGACGATTAAGCAAAAATATCAGGCAAAAACCATATATATTTTAGCACATAGTATTTCACTGCATAGATACTGTATATATTGTATGTTAAATAATTGTAATAGCATCTTGTATCACTTATATTTGCATAAATTCAGCATGGGTTCATGAATGAGTTGTTGTTTATCTCATCATCTGGACGGGTGTTGAGGGTCATGAAAGGTCACGAGGACAAGCTCTTACTGAGGAGATATATGAATGCTGATCAGAAGTCGATGTGCTTTCCCCGAGGTGTTCGTGATCCATCGAGATCTGTCACATAATGATTACAGCACACAGATGAAAGGATTCAGAGTGCTTGTCCTCACTGTCCTTTGAGTGAAGTTTTGTTTTCAGCAGACAAACACATTTAAATACAGTCAATACAGTAAAAGAATACAGCTAGAAAATAGTTATTGAAACTTCAGACAAAATCTAAAATCAAATCTTTGCATATGTTTTTTGTTGAGTATCATATTTGATCCATCAGGCTTATATGGCTCTGATATAGTGAGAATATCAAGGAAAGCAGCTCAGTTTTATTCAGAGACTTGCAAAGCAAAAACATGCAGTTTGATGCAGACGCAAAAGGTAACACTTTATTTTAAGGTGTCCTTGTTACACGTTACATGTACTTACTGTTATAATAACAATTAATTCTGCATAATTGCATGCAAGTAACCCAAAGTCTAACACCTAACCATATAGTAAGTGCATGTAGTTAATTAATATTACTCAACACTTAAATGTATAATTACTCTGAAACAAGGACACCTTAAAATAAAGTGTAACCCCAACAAATACAGTGATGTTGTGTATATTCCAGTTAAGCAATTCTATTTTAACATGATGCAATTATTATATGTAGCCTCCAGATAGGTGAATCTCATAAAATCACATCTAGATCATATGTGACCCTGCAGCACAAAAGCAGTCTTAAGTCGCTGGGGTATATTTGTAGCAATAGACAACAATACACTGTATGGATCAAAATTATAAATTTTTATTTTATGCTAAAAATCATTAGGATATTAAATAAAGATCATGTTCCATGAAGATATTTTGTACATTTCCTACCGTAAATATATCAAAACTTAATTTTTGATTAGTAATATGCATTGCTAAGAACTTCATTTGAACAACTTTAAAGGAGATTTTCTCAATATTTAGATTTTTTTGCACCCTCAGATTCCAGATTTTCAAATAGTTGTATCTCAGACAAATATTGTCCGATCATAGCAAACCATACATCAATGGAAAGATGATTTATTTATAATGCATAAATCTCAATTTCAAAAAAACGACTCTTAAGACTGGTTTTGTGGTCCAGGGTCACATATTTCACTCCAAAATTAAAATAAAAATTATTTAAATATTACTTTTTGCATTATGTGACAATTAATCAAAAATATCAGGCAAACAATATAGATATTAGCTAATATTAGAGCAATGTATATTATTAGTATTTGTATATTCTAGTTATACAATTCTATTTTTAACATTATGATGTAATTATTATATAAAGTCAAAAGAATAAAATAATTATTATAAATAATAATATAATTAAATTTTTAATTAAATTTTAATTAACTTAAAATAATTTATTTCATTTTGTCATTATTTATATTTATTTTATTTATATTATTTATTTATATTTTATTTATTTTGCCTTATTTGTGACAATTTATATGGCCAAAAAGTAAGATAAAAATTTTATAACTTATAATTACAGTTCAGCAGATACTGACATGGAATGATGTATATATCAGCGGTCTCTCTATATCTCCAATAATATGATTTATTAAGATGAGATTGAAATGATCCAAACATATAATGCAATGCTGATTGAGAGATGAAGAAATAAGCGCTCCTCAGAAGATGTGAGATGAAGATCATTCCTCCGCTGAGGAACAGAGAAAGTAAAGCTTCTGGAAACAAACGCTCCTCAAAAGATCCTGAAGATCAGATTTGAGATGCACTGATTTTTCTAGAAAATGACTGATGGAGAATCAAGTAAAGCTGAGCTGCTTCAGTCCAGAAAGAGTTCATCTGTAAATAATCAGTCAAGATTTGACAGCAGAAAGACATGAGAAGCTCGAGCTGAAGCTGGATGTTTCTACAATTACGCTAAAAGAGCTTTTACTGGATAAAAAATTGACAGCTAAATTTGACAGCTAAAATATGAAACAGTAGCTTTCTAGGTTTATAAATCTCTCTTTATGGGTTTTTCCTTCCCACAGGCTTGGGAAATCCAATATACAGGGAATCATGTGTTCGCTTTCATCGACCCACAGCAATATTGATCCACTCTCCAGTAGTTAGTGTCTCACGGTTCACTAAATATGCATTAGTGAATAACCGGCCAGACTCGATCTACGACCGTCTCACTTTAGCATATCCGTGTTACAGGACACTCTCAGTCTCAGGTTCAAGTGTGTTTCTGACCTGCTTCAGGAAAGGGGCGTGTCCTCAGGTGTCAGATTGACAGCTCTGGCCTGGTCTGTCTCCGCCTCTTCTTCAGTCTGGTTTGGAAGGCTGTTGTGTTTTCTCAGAGCGAGTGCATGGCCCTGCTGTGGTGTTATGACGGGACAGACTCTTGTTTCCAGCAGGCTGTCAGGATGTTCCAGAGGAAGAAGAAGAAGAAGAGAAGGCTGGAGATCTCCACTCCCAGGAACTTCGAGCACAGGGTGCATACGTCCTTCGACCCGGTGCAGGGCTGTTTCGTGGGTCTGCCGCCTCAATGGCAAAGCCTCATAGACACGCTCCGGAGACCCAAACCTGTGGTGGATCCCTCCAGCGTCACGCAGGTGCAGCTCAAACCACAGAAGGTAAAGCTCCTTCAGTATCCAAACATCAAAAGATGTGAGAACGTGTGCGTTTCTGGGGTTTGCATTGGATCTTCTTGTAATTTTTTTTATGCAATTTAGTTATGTATTTGTTGAATGCATGCAGTCATGTTATGGTTTATTGTATATATAGATAAACTATAGTATGAATTATACATACATTAAATAAAACAATACAATTAATTTTTTTAACTTAGTAGCATTATTTTTGACAATTAAGCAAACATATAATAAATAAATTACAGTGAATAATAGTTAAATTTTTTATTATACTATATAGTTATTATTTATAATCTCTAGATGAATCTCACAAAAACATGTCCAGATTAAAAATATATATTTTTTTTTTTGCAGATAGCAAATATATATATATATATATATACATATATATGCATTATTTGCTAAATAATTAAAATAATTTTTATGAAAATCAAGTAAAATATATATATATATTAGGAAACAATTATACAGTTGATATTGTAGTGCATATCATTTCACTGCATGGATATATTTTATATTATTGTAATAAAATTATATTATTAAGTAGTTATTATATAGTTGCTGTAGGTGAATCCCATAAAAACATTTTCAAATCATATTTCACTCAAATGTAAAAATATATATTTCTTAAAGAAATTTTAAAACTTTTCGCATTATTTTTAAAACTTAGCTATAGTTTTGTACAATTAATAAAAAATATCAGGTAAAAAAACTATAGTTGCTAGTACAGCGCATTGCATTTGACTGCAAAGAAATTCCTGTAATGAAATACTATTTATAGAATTTAATGCTCATATTTAATATATATATTGCATTTTTTTTGCATTAATTGCAAAACTAAGTGACATTTTTTTTCTGACAATTCATGACAAAAAAAAAATCACAATCTGCATTTTATTTTTTCATTTTGCTGTGAAATGTGATCGAGGAATTCTCCTTGCAGCACCTATACTGTATTTCTTTAAAGACGGGACTTTTCCCTGAGAAAGTGTTTCAGGTTCATGTTTGCAGCTCCGGTTGTATATAATCATGTGTCTCTGTTAAACAGGTTCTGAAGAGGGAGGTTTGCTTATATCTAAGCCAACATCTTTGTCATATTTCCCCAGGGTTCTCACGTATCAGAAACACCATTCAAATGTTTTCATACGGTGACACTAAGCATTTCTATCCACTAATTATGACCTGACAGACCTGCTCAACGCTGCTGTTATATAATGGTTTCATCAGCAGCAGCATCATATATATTGCTTTCTCATGTCCTGTTCACTAAAGTCTTGCAAAATTTATTGACATTATTTTAATGACTGTAAAGCAAAACAAAATATTATTCCAGCAATACAATGCTATTTTTAACATTAATATTATTTGTTATATGTTCACTAGGTGAATCTCACAAAAACCTTTCCAGGTCAAATTTAATAAATTAAAGAAAGAAAGAAAGAAAGAAAGAAAGAAAGAAAGAAAGAAAGAAAGAAAGAAAGAAAGAAAGAAAGAACTTATTGCTTAAAGAAAATTTTATATATTTTTTTATTATCTGCAAAACTAATTCATTGTTGTTTTTTGACATTATTTTTTATAATGTATCAAAAATATTAGACAAATATTCGCTGCGTAGATATATTGTATATTCCAGTAATACAACTCTATTTTTAACATTATTATGTCATTATTATGTAAATAGTCACTAGGTTAATTTCATAAAAATATGTCTAGATCATATTTCACTCTAAAAAAATAAATTTTATACATTTATATTTATATTTTTTGCATTATTTACAAAAGTTATTGGCATTATTTTCATGACAGTTAAACCAAAACATCAGGCAAAAATTCTAATAAAAAATCATTTTTTTCTTTAAAACAGTCCTGGGGACAAACATCCCCTAATTAAATAATTGTATAAAGATCTATCAGCTGTCAATCAAACTAACTGCATGAACTGGACTTTTGGTAACTGAGTGATGAAGCACCATCTTCATCTGAGAGGCACGTCGTTGTTCCCGCTGGATAAAGTTTCCTAGTTTGCGGAGCAGGAATGTGAAGCACGACATGCACTGGTGTAATTAAAGCGGTCATGCATCATGCACATTATATAATTGCATATGTTTCCTGCATATGACACTGATCTGAGTGTGCAGCTGAGCTATGACAATACAAAAATAAAAAAATTTTCTCATCCTCAGGACTTCTGAGATGTAGATGAGTTTGTTTCTTCATCAGGTTTGTAGAAATGTGTCTCTGCATCAGTGTCTCAGCAATGGATGCTCTGCAGTGAATGGGTGCCGTCAGAATGAGAGTCTGATAAAAACATCACAATAATCCACACCCCTCCAGTCCATCAGTTAACATCTGGAGTAGACAAAAGATGAAAATAATCCAGCATTAAGATGTTTTTAACTCAAATATGAGTCCATAATCCATAATAAAGCTTCCTCCAGTGAAAAAGTGCATCTGCTGTTGTCTCTCACATCAAAATCCAGCCACATGTCTTGTAAACGCTGCTTGATCTGTGCAGATTTCTCTCCTGATTCAGACCAGAACACTTTTTCACTGGAGGAAGCGTTATTATGGATTATGGATTCATATTTTAGTTAAAAACATCTTAATGCTGGATTTGTTTCATCTTTAGTCTTCTCCAGATGTTAACTGATGGACTGGAGTGGTGTGGATTATTGTGATGTGTTTATCAGCTGTTTGGACTCTCATTCTGACGGCACCCATTCACTGCAGAGCATCCATTGCTGAGACACTGATGCAGAGACACGTTTGAGTCATAATAGAGTCAGTGTTGACATCTTGTTGAATTCTCTCTTCCAGAGGATCGTTCGTGGCAGTTTCATCGGACATGAGGACTACATTGCTGCGGCGATCGCTCAGATGAATCGACTCTCTGTTACAAGCTCGAACTCGTTAAGGAGAACTAGCCCGTCTTTAAGGAAAAGAGCACAGTCTCTGGGCCGTCTGGGTGAGGAAGCTGAAGGAGAGACTTATGAATATCAGGAGCTCAATGAGACCAATCGGAGGAACGGGCAACCAGGGAACTCAAGAACCCGACCTGTCCAGAGCAAGAGCGGAAGCCCACGGCCCGAATCCAAGAACAGCTACACCATAAACTCCACTGAGTCACGACCGAGAGCCAAATCAATGTTCATGGGACAGCCAGTGCTGATGCCCCGGGACATTTTACTAGCACCTAGAACTGCTCCTGAAGGGCCTGGTATTGATAAAACAGACGGTAAACCCAACCAGAGACCCGTATCGTGTCTCTACAGCACCTACAGCGAAAAAGATGGAGCGAGACTGAACTCAGATCAGCCCAAGATAGAAACACCGAGGAGGCCTCAGTCCACATACAACTTCAAGGTAAGAAACATGTTTTCTAAAAAACAATTTTCTAGAATTTCCATTAGGATATATATATATATATACAGTACATGAGGGAAAAAAAATATTAAAAATAGTAAATGATGTTTATCTGAAAGTGTAAGAATGCAAACAGGTTTTCTCTACGGGGTAGGTTTAGGGGATAGAAAATATCGTTTGGTCAGTATAAAAGTAATAGAAGTCTTTGGAAAGTCCCCACAATTCACAGAAACAAACACATGTGTGTTTGTGTTTGTGTGTGTGTGTGTGTTCCTAATTTTTTATTTATTTATTTATTTTGATGTGGGCCTACTGTTTAATTTAATTTAAAATTAATAAATCTAATAAAACTTTCAACCTACAGTGGTGTGAAAAAGTGTTGGCCTGATTTTTTAATTTTTTTTGCATGTTTGTCACATTGTTTGTCACAAATTTAAATATTAATCAGATATAACACAAGTAAACAAAACATGCAGTTTTTGAATGAAGTTTTTTATTATGAAGGGAAAACAAAATCCAAACCCACATGGCCCTGTGTGAAAAAGTGTTTGCCCCCTAAACCTAATAACTGGTTGGGCCACCCTTAGCAGCAACAACTGCAATCAAGTGTTTGCGATAACTTGCAATGAGTCTGTTACAGCGCTGTGGAGGAGTTTTGGCCACTCATCTTGGCAGAATTGTTGTAATTCAGCCACATTGGAGGGTTTTCCAGCATGAACCGACGTTTTAAGGTCATGCCACAGCATCTCAATAGGATTCAGGTCAGGACTTTGACTAGGCCACTCCAAAGTCTTCATTTTGTTCTTCTTCAGCCATTCAGAGGTGGATTTGCTGGTGTGTTTTGGATCATTGTCCTGCTGCAGAACCCAAGTTCGCTTCAGCTTGAGGTCACGAACAGATGGCCGGACATTGTCCTTCAGGATTTTTTGGTAGACAGCTGAATTCATGGTTCATTTATCACAGCAAGTCTTCCAGGTCCTGAAGCAGCAAAACAGCCCCAGACCATCACACTACCACCACCATATTTTACTGTTGGTATGATGTTCTTTTTCTGAAATGCTGTGTTACTTTTACACCAGATGTAATGGGACACACACCTTCCAAAAAGTTCAACTTTTGTCTCATCAGTCCACAGAGTATTTTCCCAAAAGTCTTGGGGATCATCAAGATGTTTTCTGGCAAAACTGAGACTAGTCTTTATGTTCTTTTTGCTCAGCAGCGGTTTTCGTCTTGGAGCTCTGCCATGCAGACCATTTTTGCCCAGTCTCTTTCTTATGGTGGAGTCATGAACACTGACCTTAACTGAGGCAAGTGAGGCCTGCAGTTCTTTAGGGTGGGTTAAACACTTTTTCACACAGGGCCATGTGGGTTTGGATTTTGTTTTCCCTTCAAAAAAAAAAACCCTTCATTCAAAAGCTACATGTTGTGTTTACTGTGTTATCTTTGATTAATATTTACATTTGTTTGATGATCTGAAACATTAAAGTGTGACAAACATGCAAAAAAATAAAAAATCAGGAAGGGGACCAACACTTTTTCACACCACTGTATCTCTTTAAATATAAATGTTTAAGCCTAAATATAAATACCAAAAATATTTGTTCCTAAAAGGTTATTTTTGAATGTTCTCTGAACATCCAGTTTTTAAAATGTTTTAAAAGTGTTCGTTTTAGAATTCTTGCAAACGTTACAGAATGTTACTTTTGAAGGTTCTCAGGATGTTCTGAAAAGTAGTTACATTTAAAAACAAATGTTTGATTAAGTATCGCACAAATAAAACATTCCTTTTTTTATTCCTTTGTTTTTTGAATGAACACTCTATTAACATCACTGGAAGAACGTTTGTTCATAACTGTAAAAAGATAAAGAACATCTTAAACAGATTTCTCTGGGTTAATACAAGCGGAGCCTTATCATGGTTGAAAATTACTTATCGTGGAAAAGATGTATATCTGCACTGAAATTATATGCATATCATTTTTTGCCTGATATTTTTTTATAAATTTCACAAAATTGTGGTTAAGTTTAGCAAATAATGCAACAGATATATATAATTTTTCAAGCAAAGCATTTTTTCTTTAGATTTTGGAGTGAAATAAGATCAGGATTTTTTTAGTGAAATTCATCTAGTGACTATTTAATAATTAAATGATAATGTTAAGAATAGAATTGTATCACTGCAGTGAAATGCAGCTATAAAAACTGCTATAAAAAATATTTTAAATCAGCCCTCAGTTAAAATAAATAAATAAATAAAAAATTCACCTTTACAGCAATGCATTGCACTAAAATAAACGTACCTGTAGCTTTAACAACATCAGACTCATGGCTTCAGTTCCCAGGGAATACATGAAGTTCAAGATTCAAGATTTTTATTTGTCACATACACAATTATACAGGGTATAACCAGCAGTGAAATGTAGGTCAGGTCAAGTTATAAAATATTTACCTTTAAAGCAAAGTATGTCGATTTGAATAAAAGTGTCTGGAAAATGCATATATGCAAAATAAGTACAGCCACAAGATTACATATATACTGTATATATATACACACTATATTGCCAAAAGTACTGGCACCCCCTTCTATTGAACAGGTAACTTTAGTAATTTCTATGAGAACAAATCTTAATGTTTAAGCATATAATGATATTCTAGGGAATTGTGTGCTTCTAATGTTATAGCAACAGTTTGGACAGAACCCTTTTCTATTCTAACATGACAGTGTCTCTGTGTATAAGACACGGTTCAAAAAGACATGATTGATTGAGTCAGTGTGGAAGAACTGGACTGGTCTGCAGAAAGACAAGTCCTGATCCCAGCTGAACACCTCTGGTGTGACTTTAAATGAAAGTGAAAGTGACGTGATGGTGACCCATACTTGGAATTTGTGCTCTGCATTTAACCCATCCAAAGTGCACACACACCGTGAACACACACACACACCGTGAACACACACACACACACACACCGTGAACACACACACACACACACACCGTGAACACACACACACACACACCGTGAACACACACACCGTGAACACACACCCGGAGCAGTGGGCAGCCATTTATGCTGCAGCGCCCGGGGAGCAGTTGGGGGTTCGGTGCCTTGCTCAAGGGCACCTCAGTCGTGGTATTGAGGGTGGAGAGAGCGCTGGACATTCACTCCCCCCACCTACAATCCCTGCCGGCCCGAGACTCGAACCCGCAACCTTTGGATTACGAGTCCGACTCTCTAACCATTAGGCCACGACTTCCCCTGTGTTTGGTGATGAGTGTTTGGCTCAAGGTCTGCATATAAAGTCACACCAGAGGTGTTCAGCTGGGATCAGGACTTGGCTTTCTACAGACCAGTCAAGTTCTTCCACACTGACTCAATCAATCATGTCTTTCTGAACCGTGTCTTATACACAGAGACACTGTCATGTTAGAATAGAAAAGGGTTCTGTCCAAACTGTTGATATAAAATTAGAAGCACACAATTCCCTAGAATATCATTATATGCTTAAACATTAAGATTTGTTCTCATGGAAATGACTAAAGTAGTCAAACATGTTCATTAGAAGGGGGTGCCAATACTTTTGGCAATATATTATATATAATATACTATATATATATATATATATATTTTTTTTTTTTTAAATATCACTATATTATATCTTGTAATTAAAATTGAGTTACATTTTTATTTTAATTATAAACCATTATATTATATATTTTTTATAATTAAAAACAAACAGATTTGAATTATATATATTGCTGATATTTTGAATAAGTTTTAATTTTACATTTTCAATTTTCTTTTTAATTTTAGTTTGTTCTTTTAATTTTTATGTTCTGCTTGCCATTTTAATATAAAAAACATTTAATATTGTGTATTATATACATTACACATTATGTTTCAAATATTAAATATTTCTGTTTCACTGTAATTAATTTTTATAAAATTTATTATAGTTTAATTTATTTAGTTTTCATTTTAGTACTTGAAATTACTTTTTTTTTTTTTTTTTTTGCCAAAGCAGCATTTCTAATTTTCATTAAAAGTTATCTATCTAATATTTATGTTGTATTTCATTTCAGTTATATTATGTTTTTATTTATTTATTTTTTTTATTTCAAATAAATTTTTTTAATAGGTCTATAGTATACTAGTTTTAGTTAACAATAACAACACAATAATGTTCCAGTGTAGTAAGCTACTTTTTGTCTGAAGTTTACTCAATATACATAATATTTTTCCTTGAATACAGGTGAAATTAACTCTTCATATATATTTGGATGCGATTAATCATTTGACAGCACTAATTAAAATACTTAATCTTTTCCTTGAATGCAGGTGAATTCACCGAGTTTCCCAGCCATTTACAAACCCAACGGCACTAGCAGTCCTATACCAGGCCACGGAGTAACCAGCCATCAAAACACACGGCGTTCCTCCAGAGACCTGATGTCTCCCATCCAAACCCCTGAGACTCCAGTCTCAGTTCCTCTGACGCAGGACAGCCCATCTCAGCCCAGACCCGCTCCGACCGGCTCGCCCGCGGTCCCCAGCGGAGCCTCGTCTCCCAGCCTCAGAGCGGCCCAGACGCCCGGCAGCGGCCCCAAGACACCCGGAGTCACCCACCAGCAGTTCAGAGCTGCGCTTCAGATGGTGGTGGACACCGGCGACCCTCGCTTGTATCTGGAGAACTTCGTGAAGATCGGCGAGGGCTCCACGGGCGTGGTGTGCATCGCCCGAGAGAAGCACAGCGGGCGGCAGGTCGCCGTCAAGATGATGGACCTCCGGAAGCAGCAGAGGAGAGAACTGCTCTTTAATGAAGTATGAGCGTCTCATCTGTCGTTCACAACACATTTAGGGCCAGATTTACTGAACAGGGCAAATTAGTGTGCGAGCGCAATTCCAAAACAGCACCATACACACATATACATACACACACACACACACACACACACACACACACACACACACACATATACATATACACACACACATATACATATACACACACACACACACACACACACACACACATATATACATATATATTTCTATTGCCCTACACCTAAACCTACCCCTTACAGGAAAGTTTGTGTATTTTTACTTTCTCAAAAAAACTCATTCTGTATGATTTATAAGCCTTTTGAATTATGGGGACATGGGGCAATGTCCTCATAAATCACCTTCTCCTTGTAATACCTGTCATTGTACACATTTATGTCCTCATATGTCACAAAAACACGCACACACACACTCAAACACACATACACACACACATTTTAGTTGCCAAGGCATAGTTTCTCATTTTATTTTAATTTATATTTAAGTACTAAAATAGCGAAAACTGAAATAAAAGGTCACACACACACACATACACAAAAACGTTCTTTTGCTATATATATATATATTATTACTGTAATATTATGAAAAATTATTTCTGTATGTCTTTACACGCAGGTGGTTATCATGCGAGATTACAGGCATAGAAGCGTGGTGGAGATGTACAAGAGTGCTTTGGTGGGTGAGGAGCTCTGGGTCATCATGGAGTACCTGCAGGGCGGCGCTCTAACCAACATCGTCTCAGAGACCAGGTCAGAAACAGTTTTTAACATATAATGAACATGAATGATTCCTCAGATCATATGTTAGTGATGAGAGGTAAAGGACTTTACGGAGTGATCAGGTGCATCGTTTTCACCTGAAATCATACTGAAGCTGCTGTTAACATCAATCCATGAAAACTTCTGCTGCACCGGCACCGTTAAGATCTTCTCCCAGATGGTATATTAAAAAGCTTCAAGCAAAAACAACAGGATTTTTTCTGTCTGCTGTAAGGAAAGAGTTACATAACAATCTGAAAACTGGTTTTTTTTACAGCTCATTATTGATCTTCACACATTCTTCAGTCTAAATCTCTTTCATCAAGCATTAAATGCCTGCCATGAAGTCAGATTAGATTGCAGACTTTGTGTAATGTTCCTGCAATACTTTATGCAAGAATGCAACGTCAATATGTTGTGAAATGTAATGCATTATACAAATATTCACAATGCCAATAAACATGCACTAGTGCTCAAAACGTTTGGGGTTGGCAAGATTGTTGTAATGCTTTTATTTGATGCATTTATTTGATCAAATATACAGTAAAAAATGTTTAAAATAGCTGTTTTCTATGTGAAACTATATTAAAATGTAATATATTTCTGTGATCTGCAGCTGTATTTTCAGCATCATTCCTCCAGTCTTCAGTGTCACATGATCTTCAGAAATCATTATAATATACTGATTTACTGCTCAACAAACATTTCTGATTATTATCAATGTTGAAAACAGTTGTGCTGCACAATATTTTTGTGGAAACTGTAATACATTTTATTTTTCAGGATTCACAGATGAATAGAAAGTATTTATTTGAAACAGAAATCTTTTGTAACATTATAAATGTCTTTACTGTCACTTTTCATCAATTTAATGCGTCTTTGATGAATAGAAATATCAATTTCTTTTTTAAAAGTCACAATGGCCTGAAACATTTGAATGTTAGTGTATTAAATGTACATTAGAGGGAGCAATAGAGTCACTAAAGCAGATGTGGTGTTATTCCTGCTAAATATAAGCACAGTTTAATAGCTTTAACTTCACAGTTTGCTGAGGTACAGCCCATGTTTATCTCTCTCTCTCTCTCTCTCTCTCTCTCTCTCTCTCTCTCTCTCTCTGTGTGTGTGTCTCTGTGTGTGTGTGTGTGTGTGTGTGTGTGTGTGTGTCTGTCTGTGTGTGTGTGTGCGTGTGTCTGTCTGTGTGTGTGTGTGTCTCTCTGTGTGTGTGTGTCTGTCTGTGTGTGTGTGTGTCTCTGTGTGTGTGTGTGTGTGTGTGTGTGTGTGTCTGTCTGTGTGTGTGTGTGTGTCTGTCTGTCTGTCTGTCTGTGTGTGTGTGTGTGTGTGTGTGTGTGTGTCTGTCTGTCTGTCTGTGTGTGTGTGTGTGTGTGTGTGTCTGTCTGTCTGTCTGTCTGTGTGTGTGTCTGTCTGTCTGTATGTGTGTCTGTCTGTCTGTCTGTCTGTGTGTGTGTGTGTGTGTGTGTGTGTGTGTGTGTGTCTCTCTGTGTTTAGGCTAACGGAGGAGCAGATTGCTACAGTGTGTGAAGCTGTTCTCCAGGCTCTCTGTTATCTTCACTCTCAGGGCGTCATTCACAGAGACATCAAGAGCGACTCCATCTTACTCACGCTGGACGGCCGGGTGAGACACACACTCATCCTGACCGCCACTAATTACACTCCAGGAGTCTTCATTTACATCTATATGAGCTCTTCTCAACTGAGCACTTTTCCAGGACTAAGATTTAGCACATCAACTGCTTACAGTACAAAAAAGTGTCCTTAAATTCAAATTACGTTATTAAATAAATCATTAACTACATAGACTTGAAAAAAATATTAACATCAATTATGCATTTAGTGGGTCTTCTGATGTTTTAGAGTGTACTCTCTACATTGTAAAATAATATATATTTTTGATGTTGTAAATAAAACAAATATCATTGGACTACATTTTATAAGAAAATACTACAATTACTAGCAAGTGAAAATTATTTCTGCACCAGATTTGGTCAGTATACCAGGGTTATTGTCATTAACTAAAACCATAAAAAATATTTCACTTTTTTAAATAAAACACACACACACATATATATAATCCTTCAACTTATTTTATTTCACATTTCTTATGTTTGTTTAGTTTAACTTCAAGTACTAAAATAACTAAAACAGAAATTAAATTAATAAAAACCTATGAAGAGATATTTAAAAAGAAAAAAACTAATAAAAATGACAAAACACAACAAAATTCATTAAACTTTAATCAAAATTAAAATGAAAACAAAATATAAAAACTACTGTATATAGAAACATTTTCAAAGAAACAAAAATGAATAAAAAACAAACAAAAAACAAAACAAAATTACTACAACTTTAAATGTAATTAAAATGAAAAAAGACGAATATAAAAATAAAAACTATATAGAAATATTTTCAAAGAAACAAAAACTAATGACCAAAACACAAATTACTACAACTTTAAATAATATTAAAATGAAAAGAGAAAATATACAAAAGGAAATTAGAAAATAAAAATATTTAAAAATGAGAAAAACGCACTACAAAATTAGTAAAACTTAGGAAATGAAAAACATAAAAATATTTAAATAGAAACAAAAACTAATTGAAATAAGAAAACATGACATAAGTACTAAAACTTTTAAAATTAAAGCAGAAAATCTAAAAATAAAAACTATATAATTATTTTTTTAAAGAAACAAGAGCTAATAAATATGACAAACGGAACAAAATTACTAAAATTCAAATGAAAAAAGAAAATCTAAAAATAAAAACAAATTCTAAATATTAATAAAAACCTCTGAATGATACTAAAATAGCACTCTTTCCCATTATTGATGGAGTACATGTTTTTGGTGTATTTAGATTGGAAATGCCATTGATCTGAACAGAATTGATGTGTCTCTCATTCTCTGTTTTTCAGGTCAAACTGTCTGACTTTGGATTCTGCGCTCAGATCAGCAAAGACATCCCGAAGAGGAAGTCGTTAGTCGGGACTCCGTATTGGATGGCGCCGGAGGTGGTTTCAAAGACCCCCTACGGCACTGAGGTAACAAACATCATCAATCTTATCTTTAATTTCATCAGATCACAAATGACATGAAGTAAACAATCTTAATGGGTATGATTATTATTATAAAGATGCTGGTTGAGCCACATGTCACAATGCCACACCAGATATTTAAAGCATATAATGCTGTGATTAACACTTTTTAATGGGAAGATTAGAGTCGATACGTAACGATATCGCTTTACCGGATGTTGAATCTATTAAATAGCGTTAGAAATCTCTACTACAATAGAACATGACCGGTCTGACATTGCTTCATTCACGGAAGGTTTGGAAAGCCTGATCTTAATAGTGGAACACGTGGAGTAGAGTGGTGTTAAACAGGTAAACTGGGTAGTTTGAGCAGTAATAATGCTGGAAACTTATGCAAGACACGTGCCTTCATGCTCACAAGAAGTATATAAAAATACTGCCTTTTTTTCTGAAGTTGTGTTGTAATATCTTGAGAGATTGTTGGGAAATGACCTTCCACTTTCACCGACTTCAGAAGATAAAACTGAGATTGATCAGTTTAAAACAAAGAGTTTTCCCTTCCTACTAAACAATACATGCTCTAAGAATGTTTTTGCTAATGTTCCCATGTAGTTCTTCATTCTTTTTCTTTTTTGGTTATGCAAAACTTGAGGGAAAGTTCCATCTCTGAACGTCCCGAAACAAGTGTATCATTTAAAAATAACGCTACATTAATTTTTCATGGAAAAAAACATTCAATGAATAGTTATGAAAGCTTTATTTCTGCATATTAATTTTAATTTTTGTTATAAACATTAAGGAAACATTAAACATTAGTTTTTTTTGTCTGAAACATTTAGGGAATATTCCATTGTATCATTTTTCCAAACGTTAATGTTTCCTGAACATTCTAAAATGAGTAGAAACATTTAAAAATGTTAGATGAACATCCAACTAAAATGTTTCAGGAAATTTTTTTTTTAAACATTTAATTTTTGTTATACTAATTTTTAGGGAACATTCAATTTTATTACTTTTAAATATTACGGGAACGCTGCTTTTGAATGTTCTCTGTATTCTGAAATATGTAATAACATTTTAAAAGCATTAGAGGAATGTTCTAATAAAACTTTTCAGAAAAACCCCTCCATGAACAATGTGTAAATAATGTTTTGTGCTACCTTTTTTAAACGAACGTTCTATTTAATGTTTGTTCATAACTTTGAGAGAACGTTCTCTATTAGCTGGATTGTTAGAGCAGATACTGGACAGACACACTATCTCCTGCACCTAAAATATGGACTGAATCGGGGAATATAAATTCACTTCATAGGAAGACCATTGCTTCTATTGTCTTCTGACTTTGCATCTTGTTGTGCATTATCTGCTGGTATTTGTGGTTTTGTGTCTGTTGTGTTCAGCTTTAGTTTGTGCCAGGTGGCATGCATAAAATAAACTGATACATTTAATGTTCAAAAAGATAAAGAATGATGGGAAAAGTCATGGAAATGCATTGGTCCAAAGCCTTGGGAAAACTGTATCTATTTATATATATACACATTTAGTTTGTAATAGTTTTACTTTTGTTTCCTCATATTTTTGACTGACTTACAGTACAATACAAGTGTCTGTGTGGCGGGCAAACAGCTGCTCAGAGAACTTCTATATGAACTTTATCTCTTTGTAATTCTTGAGAAGGTTGTGTTTGTTCTCTGGAATGAGGAATCGGTTTAGTGAGGCAGATCCTGTGAAAGATCCTGATGTTCTGTGTGTTTGTAGGTGGACATGTGGTCTCTGGGGATCATGGTGGTGGAGATGATCGATGGAGAACCTCCGTATTTCAGCGAGACGCCGATAGCAGCGATGAAGAGACTACGAGACGAGCCGGCCCCGAGCGCCAGAAACATCAGCAGGGTAACATCAGCAGAACCTCAACAGGCTTCATTCAGCCAGCTAAAACTGAAGCTAAAACTGAAGCTAAAACTGTATTCATGGCATAATCAACTCCGTTTAGTTCAACTGCATGTAATAAAAGAACTAAAACTGAAATAGAAAAATGATATAGAATTATAATTCATATAAAAATAACAACTTTAAAAATATGAATACAAACTCCTAATGACACAGAATGTGAAATCATAACATGCGTATGTTTATGCAGTGCTGTTATGCAGCCCAACACTGAATAAAGAATAAAAAAGGTAATTATGACTTTTTATCTCACAATTCTGCCTTTTTTTCTCAGAATTGGAGATATAAACTCACAATTGCGAGAAATAAAGTCCAAATTGTGGGATATAAACTAATAAAGTCCAGTATATATATATATATATAAATACATATATATACTATAAAGTAATAAAGTTCTAAGGAGAAAAAAAACCTATATGTTCTCAGAATTGCGAGTTTATATTTCACAATTGTGAGAAAAAAAGTCAGAATTGCGAGATAAAATTTGCAATTACCTTTTTTATTTTTTCAATCAGTAACAGGAACGGGCTTCCATAGTTATTGTACAGTAAAACTATAAAAATCATTCATTGAAATAAAGCTGAAATGAAATATTAATATTAGATCAAACATTTAAACTTAAAAAATGTCAACTTAATTTTTTTAAATGTTTAAAAGTACTAGTTAGTAAAACTGAAAAAGAAATAAATAGAAAAATAAAGCTTAATAGAAATATAACCCCCCCCCCACCCTCATTAATAAAAATGACATTTTCATTAATTAAAAAAGACAAAATGAATTAAAATATAAATATTAGATTAAACACTTTAATGAAACAATTAAAATTATACATTTTTAAAAGTAGTACAATAAAACTAAAATGGAAAATTTATAATATTTACATATTAAAAAACAAAAATGAATAAAAAATGAGAAAAACATAACAAAATTACTGAAATAAAAATTTCAAAAATTAAAGCTAATATAAATCTAACATAAAAATAAAAGCTAATTCAAAATATTAACAAATACTATAAATATATAAACAATACAAAACAACACTTTTAATTAAACTACTAAATCATTTTCATTCATTAAAGAAGCTTAAATTAAATAAAATAGAAATAATAGATGAAACTAAAATTAGGAATGTTTAAAAGTACTACAATTACTAAAACTGAAAAATGATTAAAAGCTAAATGGAAATGTATTAAACTAATTAATAAAAAATGACAAAGGCACATAACAAAATACTAAACTTAAAATTGTAAAATTAAAGGCTAATATAAATGTAAAATATAAAAATAAAAGCTATAATTAATACTGAAACAATACTGATTTCATGCATAAATCAAATCAAATCACTTAATTACTGTATATCATGAAGACCATAAACACAAGTTTCTCCCCAAAATCTGCTTAATGGGACTTAAAATGAAGAAATCCTACTTTCAGGACCATTAAGTTATGTTTGGTCATTATGATGTGTAATATTATATTAAATTCTTATGCATAATGATGTCTGTGGTGTGATCAGATCTCTCCCATCCTGAGGGACTTTCTGGACTCGATGTTGACGTGTGATCCGCTGAAGCGAGCGAGCGCCGGAGACCTGCTCCAGCATCCCTTCATGCTTCAGGCCACTTCTCCTCGCTGTCTGGTGCCACTGGTGGAGCAGTACCGCAAACGCATGTCACGATGCTGACCTTTAGCACTTTAGAGAGAGACTGTGAACCTTCCTGATCTTCTGGAACAACCCTGAGCTGGACTGCTGATGTTCCCCTGGAGAACCTCATGGAGGAGGACAGGAGCGATTCACCCCAAACCCATCAGTCTGTCAGCATTTATTCCTCTTATTCTGATGCATTTGCACAGAACCTTTGACATTATGTGCCGTGTGTAATAGACTGTGCTGATGGGTTTATTAAATCCATCTGATGATCGTTCACAATGAATGGAAGCCTGTTTCTGCTCCAGGACAAGCAATTAAAAGGTAATTGTGACCTTATTTCTCGCTATTCTGAGGAGAAAAAAAACGGAATTGAGATGTTAACTTACAATTGCGAGACAAAAATGGGCATTCTAAGAAGAAAAGTAAAAATTTGGAAATATTAACTCTTGAATTGTGAGAATATATATTTTTTAATTGTGTAAAGTCAGAATTGGTGGTGAAAAGGTCAGAGGTAAAAACAATCGCAAGATAAAAAGTCAGAATTACAAGAGAAATCAAAATTGTGAGATATTACCTCAGAATGGCAAGAAAAAATGTAGAATTGCAATAAATCTAAGAGTCTATTAATAAAAAACTGAATTGAGAAAAAGTCTGAATTGCGAGAATATTTTTAATTGTAAGATATAAAGTCAGAATCGTGAGTTGTGAACTAAGAATTGTAATAAAATTTAATTTCAAGAAAAAAGTCTGAATTGCAAAATGTAAAGTCAGAATGGCAAGAAAAAATTTAGAATGGCGAGATATAAAGTCAGAATTGTTTTTTTATTGTGAAAGTCGGAATTGCGCTACATTTTTTTAATTGTAAGAAAGTCAGAATTGCGAGATATGAACTAAGAATTGTAATTAAAAACATTTTATTGCAAGTAAAATGTAGAATTGCAAAAAAGTCAGAATTGTGAGGAAAAAAAATAGAATTGCGAGATATAAAGTCAGAATTGCAAGAAAAAAGAGAATTGTGAGAAAAATTCTAATTGCGAGAAAAAATAGAATTGTGAGATATAAACTCAGATTTGCGAGAAAAATAGAATTGTGAGATATTAACTCAGATTTGTGAGAAAAATAGAATTGAGATATTAACTCAGATTTGCGAGACAAAAATAGAATTGTGAGATATAAACTCAGATTTGCCAGACAAAAATAGAATTGTGAGATATTACCTCAGATTTGTGAGAAAAATAGAATTGAGATATTAACTCAGATTGGCGAGACAAAAATAGAATTGTAAGATATAAACTCAGATTTGCGAGACAAAAATAGAATTGTGAGATATAAACTCAGATTTGCCAGACAAAAATAGAATTGTGAGATATAAACTCAGATTTGCGAGAAAAATAGAATTGAGATATTAACTCAGATTTGCGAGACAAAAATAGAATTGTGAGATATAAACTCAGATTTGCGAGACACAAATAGAATTGTGAGATATAAACTCAGATTTGCGAGACAAAAATAGAATTGTGAGATATAAACTCAGATTTGCGAGACAAAAATAGAATTGTGAGATTAAAGTTACAACGACCTTTTTTTATTTTTTATCCCGTGGCAGAAACAAGCGTCCATAATGAGACCAGAAACATGAATTATGAATCATGTTGACTTTAAAATGTAACTTTTATTGCTGTACAGCTTTGGATAAAAGCATCTGTTAAATGTTATAATGAACGTGTCAGTGAAACTGAACTCCAGCAGGCCATAGAGACACTCAATGTCTTTATTTTGTATTTCAAAATGTTAAATGATTTTTATTATTCATAACTGTTTTTGCAAATGTCATAAATTGCATGTCAAATCTGTTCCTCATATTTAAGCATTAAATTTACAAACTGTGTTTGATCTGCTCTATAAAGCATTGATTATATTGAATACATGGTTTAAACAAGCAAGAAACAGATTCTGAACCACAGGAGGCAGTTAAAGCACGTCTGATGATTGATGGCTGTTTAATAAGAGTCCTTGTCATAGTTATAATAATTTAGATGAAGCTCACATTCATGTAGATCATGTCAGAAATGTTGTCTCCTGGCAGTGTTCATTCTGTAATCTGTATCTGATCTTTCTGCCCACACACTGATTATATCAAGCATTGTGTCGCGTGAACACGTGTGAACATGAACACTTCTGTCAGCTCATCTACTGCCTGATAAACTCCTCATTTACTGATGTAGCACTTCAATACTTATGAGAGGACATCTGATGAGAAATACTGACAAATATTTTGTTCAAAAACTAAAACTGAAAAATAAACCTAAAGAGAAATATAATGTAAAAACTAATAAAATGGGGGAAAAACACCATATAATAATTTTTTATAAAAACTCATCTCAATTATACTGAAATAACACATTAAAATCATAACATGCATATGAAGTTTTTTTTTTGCACATTACATGAAGTGCTGTTATTACACTTTGATTAAATCTATTAATTTTTTTTGTGAAAAGTAAAGCTGAAATGAAATAAAATATTACACGAAACACTTAAAAATGTTATCAAAAATGATAAATATTTTAATATTTAAATAAATTAAAGCTAAATAGAAATAAAAAACAAAAATGAATAAGAATGGTAAAAGCACAATTACTAAACTTGAAACTGTAAAAATAACTAATGTAAATCTACATAACTTTGAGGTGAAAACAAGTACACTTCCATAATGTACTTTGTGCTCTGTTTTTGTACTTAATATACTAAAATGATCCTTTAGTAGTGTACTCATCTAAGTGTACTCAACTGTGCTATTTACACCATGAATATGAACTAAAATGCACTTTTAACATACTCTGTATTTAAAAAATATATTTAGTTACCACTTGAACCATCTTTCATACACTAGTACCCTCAAGTGTAACAACCTACAAGTGGTAACTACCTTTTTAAATACAGAGATATTTAAAATGAATTCATGCAAGTCATTCGTAAACCATTCTTAGACAGATCTTAACAGATCTCTTTCTTGTTTCATGAACGAGGCTCAGCTCAGCCACAGTACAGAGAGGCAGATAATAGAAGAGGAACAGCCTTCTTTTCATTCCTGCGTTCTATTTCAGGGGTGTTTCTGAGTGAGGATGAGTCGAGACGTCCTTCGCTGTCAGCGATCTCACAGGCGTCTCCAGCATTTATCAGAGGAGCGCTGATAAAGTCCAACAAAGATAAAAGACAAACACATTCCTGACTCTCAGCTCCCATTAGAGCACATCTTTGTCCTACTTAAGGCAAACATTACATAATCTGTTTTCTGTTTAGTATTGCCCAAGCAATATTTTCCTAAATTATTATTTTGGCATATATGTTACTGTTCTGTAAAGTTTAGAGTAAGATTTTATTTAATTTTTTATGTTTTTGAGTCTCTTCTGCTCACCAAGGCTGCATTTATTTAAACAAAAATACAGTAAAAACAGTGAAGTATTATTACAATTTAAAACAGCTGTTTTCTATGTGAATATCTGTTAAAATGTCATTTATTTCTGTGATCAAACCTGAATTTTCAGCATCATTACTCCAGTCGTCAGAAATCATTCTAATATGCTAATTTGCTGAAACATTTCTGATTATGTGGAAAACAGTTCACTATTTTTGTGAAAACTATACAACTATTTTTTTTCAGGATTCTTTAAAGAATAGGAAATTCAAAAGAACAGCATTTAATTGAAGTAGAAATCTGTTGTAACATTATAAATGTCTTCACTGCCACTTTACTGCTTCTTTGCTGATAAAAAAAATACAAGTTATAAAAAATAGCTATAAAATAGTTACTTTTGATCAATTTAAGGTAAACTTAATAAAAAGAAAAAATATATATATATATCTTATAAATGAACATATATTGCAGTACAAAAGTTCACAACACACAAAAAAACTAAAAATAAAAAAAACTTTTTTGCATTCCATTCCAACCATTTTTTCCATTACAAATATACTATTAGCATAATAATTTGACCAAAAGAGAAAAAGGTGGTCTCAGGTTTTTGGGCTCTACTGCATTTTTCTAAATCATGAATCACATAAACAAGGTATTTATGCATAAGATATGATCACATTGCATTAATTGCAAAGAAATCTCACTGCATTAATTGCAAAGAAAATGTGAGAATCATGCTTAATGCTAGAGGTATGTCTAATATTTCTAAAGGATGGAAACAATCAGGGAGGTGTTTGTTGTCTATATAAGGATATCAACAACTAAAGGTCTTGTTACTGACCCCACACCATATTTAACTCTTGATAAAATCCCTGCCCTTGTGTTCTTTCCTTTCACATCCTTATTTGGATCTCCGTTACCCTCTATAAAAGCCAAGCACTAGTGGTTTGCTTCTTTAAAGTTTCCTCAGCCGAGGTGTGCTCATCAAATCTCTCTGTACCTGGAAATCTCAAGCAGTCACTATGGGTGATGCTATGATGGCAGAGTTTGGGAAGGCCGCTCCCTTTCTCAGGAAGTCGGACAAAGAGCGTCTAGAAGCTCAGACGAGAGCTTTTGACATCAAGACCGAATGCTTTGTTGTGGATGAAAAGGTGGAGTTTGTGAAGGGGCAAATTGTCAGCAAGGAAGGAGGGAAGGTGACTGTAAAGACCGAGGATGGGAGGACCGTGACCGTCAAGGATGGAGACGTCCATCCCCAGAACCCGCCTAAATTCGATAAAAGCGAAGACATGGCGATGCTCACTTTCCTTCACGAGCCTGCAGTGTTGTTCAACCTCAAAGAGCGTTACGCAGCCTGGATGATCTACACCTACTCAGGGCTGTTCTGCGTAACCGTCAACCCTTACAAGTGGTTACCCGTGTACGACTCAGAAGTGGTTGCGGCTTACAGAGGTAAGAAGAGATCAGAGGCCCCGCCTCACATCTTTTCTATCTCAGATAATGCTTATCAATACATGCTAACTGACCGGGAGAACCAATCAGTCCTTATCACCGGAGAATCCGGTGCTGGGAAGACCGTCAACACCAAGAGAGTCATCCAGTATTTTGCAAGCATTGCTGCCGCAGGAGGAGCAACCGGAAAGAAAGACTCCAGCAAGGGAACCCTGGAGGATCAGATTATCCAGGCTAACCCTGCACTCGAGGCTTTCGGCAATGCTAAAACATTGAGAAACGACAACTCGTCTCGCTTTGGGAAATTCATCCGCATTCATTTCGGGACTAGCGGTAAACTCTCCTCGGCTGATATCGAAACGTACCTGCTGGAGAAATCTCGGGTGACCTTTCAACTTAAAGCTGAGAGGAACTACCATATCTTTTTCCAAATACTGTCCAATGAAAAGCCTGAACTACTGGACACGATGTTGATCACCAATAATCCATATGACTACTCTTACATCTCCCAAGGAGAAGTATCCGTCGCGTCCATCAATGACAATGAAGAGCTGCTTGCTACTGACAAGGCATTTGACGTACTTGGCTTCACAGCTGAAGAAAAGATGGGAGTCTACAAGCTGACGGGTGCTATCATGCACTATGGTAATATGAAGTTCAAACAGAAACAGCGTGAAGAGCAGGCAGAGGCTGACGGTACTGAAGATGCAGATAAGGCAGCTTATCTAATGGGGCTGAACTCTGCTGACCTGCTCAAAGGACTCTGCCATCCAAGGGTCAAGGTAGGCAATGAGTACGTTACAAAAGGACAGAGTGTGGACCAAGTGTATTACTCAGTTGGTGCACTGGCAAAGTCAGTGTATGAGAAAATGTTCAACTGGATGGTGGTAAGAATTAACCAATCCCTTGACACAAAGCAACCTCGGCAATATTTCATCGGCGTGTTAGACATTGCTGGCTTTGAGATCTTTGATTTCAATACGTTTGAACAACTCTGCATAAATTTTACCAATGAAAAGCTGCAACAGTTTTTCAATCACCACATGTTCGTTTTGGAACAAGAGGAATACAAAAAAGAGGGGATTGACTGGGAGTTCATTGACTTTGGGATGGATCTGCAAGCCTGCATCGATCTGATTGAGAAACCCCTAGGGATCATGTCAATTCTCGAGGAAGAGTGCATGTTTCCCAAGGCCAGTGATCAGACATTCAAAGCAAAGCTGTATGACAACCATTTGGGCAAGACAAACATTTTCCAGAAGCCTCGAGTTGTGAAGGGAAAGGCAGAAGCGCACTTTGCCTTGGCCCACTATGCAGGTACTGTTGACTACAATATTTCCGGCTGGCTGGTGAAGAACAAAGACCCACTGAATGAAACCGTAGTTGGGCTCTATCAGAAATCCTCTTTGAAGTTGTTGAGTCATATATTCTCAAATTATGCAGCAACAGATGGAGCAGAAAAGTCTGGTGGGAAAGGGACCAAGAAAAAGGGGTCATCTTTTCAGACCGTGTCAGCCCTGCATAGAGAAAACCTTAACAAATTAATGACCAATCTGAAAACCACACACCCACACTTTGTCCGTTGTTTGATTCCAAATGAGAGCAAGACTCCTGGAATAATGGACAACTGTCTGGTCATGCACCAGCTTCGCTGCAATGGTGTACTGGAGGGTATCAGGATTTGCAGGAAAGGTTTCCCAAACAGGATCCTCTATGGTGATTTCAAACAGCGGTACAGAATCCTAAATGCATCTGCCATCCCAGAAAGTCAGTTCATTGAAAACAAGAAAAGTGCAGAGAAGCTGTTAGGCTCACTAGATATTGACCACACGCAATACAAATTTGGCCACACAAAAGTCTTTTTCAAAGCTGGCCTGCTCGGTACATTAGAAGAGATGCGAGATGACCAACTCGCTCGTATCCTCACTAGGATCCAAGCTTATGCTCGTGGATTACTGATGAGAGTTGAGTATCAGAAACTGGTGGAACAAAGAGATGCCCTCATGGTCATCCAGTGGAATCTTCGTTCCTTCCTTGGTGTGAAAAACTGGCCATGGATGAAACTGTTCTTTAAGATAAAACCTTTGCTAAGGAGTGCCGAGTCTGAAAAGGAGATGGCAAACATGAAGGATGAATTCAGTAAGTTAAAAGAAGCGTTGGAGAAATCTGAGTCCAGGAGGAAAGAGTTAGAGGAGAAGATGGTCAGTCTCCTTCAAGAGAAGAATGATTTGCTTCTTCAGCTGCAATCAGAGCAAGACACCCTAACGGATGCTGAAGAACGATGTGAACAGCTCATAAAAAGCAAAATCCAGTTAGAAGCAAAAGTCAAAGAGCTGTCAGAACGTATAGAAGATGAGGAAGAGATAAACGCAGACCTCACAGCAAAGAAACGCAAGTTGGAGGATGAATGTTCTGAGCTCAAGAGAGATATAGATGACCTAGAGCTGACATTGGCCAAGGTGGAAAAGGAAAAACATGCCACTGAGAACAAAGTAAAGAATCTGACCGAAGAAATGGCATCTCTTGATGAAAACATTATGAAACTCACCAAAGAGAAAAAAGCTCTACAAGAGGCTCACCAGCAAACACTGGATGACCTTCAAAGCGAGGAAGACAAAGTAAATACATTGACAAAAGCAAAAGCTAAGCTTGAACAACAGGTGGATGACCTTGAGGGCTCATTGGAGCAAGAGAAAAAAGTTAGGATGGACTTGGAGCGAAGCAAAAGAAAACTGGAAGGAGACGTGAAACTGACTCAAGAGAATGTAATGGATTTGGAGAATGATAAACAGCAGCTAGAGGAAAAACTTAAAAAGAAAGACTTTGAAATTAATCAGCTGAATGGAAGGATTGAAGATGAACAAATGGCTTCAGCACAGTTGCAGAAAAAACTAAAAGAAAATCAAGCTCGAATTGAAGAACTGGAGGAGGAGTTAGATGCAGAGCGTGCGGCTCGTGCTAAGGTGGAGAAACAAAGATCTGATATTTCTCGAGAACTGGAGGATATCAGTGAGCGCCTGGAAGAGGCAGGTGGGGCCACATGTGCTCAGGTAGAACTCAATAAAAAAAGGGATGCAGAGTTTCAAAAGTTGCGCAGGGACCTTGAGGAAGCCACCCTTCAGCATGAGACCACTACTGCCTCCCTTCGGAAGAAGCATGCAGACAGTGTGGCTGAACTAGGGGAACAGATTGACAATTTGCAAAGGGTCAAACAAAAGTTAGAGAAAGAAAAAGTTGAATTCAAGTTGGAATTGGATGACCTTTCCTCAAACATGGAGAGTGTGGTAAAAGCCAAGGTAAATCTTGAAAAGATGTGCCGTTCACTGGAAGATCAGATGAATGAATATAGGTCAAAAGCTGAAGAAGCCCAGAGAGCTCTGAATGATTTGTCTACCCAGAAAGCCAAGCTGCTGACTGAAAATGGGGAACTTGGACGACAATTTGAAGAGAAGGAATGTCTGATTTCCCAACTTACTAGAGGAAAGACCTCCTACACCCAGCAACTTGAAGACCTGAGAAGGCAAAATGAGGAAGAGGTGAAAGCAAAGAATGCTCTTGCTCACGCTGTACAGTCGGCCCGTCACGATTGTGACTTACTAAGAGAGCAATTTGAGGAGGAACAAGAAGCAAAAGCTGAGCTCCAACGGGCATTATCCAAGGCCAATACAGAGGTAGCAACATGGAGGGCAAGGTATGAGACCGACGGAATTCAGAGAACGGAGGAACTGGAGGAAGCCAAGAAGAAGCTTGTACAAAAATTGCAAGAAGCAGAGGAAGCAGTGGAAGCAGTGAATGCAAAGTGTTCTTCTCTTGAGAAAACAAAACATCGCCTGCAAAATGAGATTGAGGATCTTATGCTAGACCTTGAACGGTCAAATGCAGCATCAGCGACCCTGGACAAAAAACAGAGATCCTTTGACAAAGTCATTGCGGAGTGGAAACAAAAGTACGAAGAGTCACAGTGTGAGCTTGAGGGAGCGCAAAAGGAAGCCCGCAGCTTAAGTACCGAGCTCTTTAAACTAAAGAATTCCTATGAAGAATCTCTAGATCACCTTGAGACTGTAAAGAGGGAAAACAAGAATCTACAGGAGGAGATCTCAGACTTAACAGATCAAGTGGGAGAAGGAAGGAAGAGTGTCCATGAGTTAGAAAAACTGAGGAAACAGCTGGAACAGGAGAAAACAGAGTTGCAGTCTGCACTAGAAGAAGCTGATGCTTCAGTTGAGCATGAAGAAGGTAAGATCCTACGAGCTCAGCTGGAGTTTAACCAGTTGAAGGCAGATGTTGAGCGCAAGATGGCTGAGAAGGATGAGGAAATGGAACAAGTAAAAAGAAACTACCAGCGTATGGTTGAATCCTTGCAGGCCTCCCTTGAGGCAGAGACGAGAAGCCGTAATGAGGCCTTAAGAGTAAAAAAGAAGATGGAGGGAGATCTTAATGAAATGGAAATTCAATTAAGTCAGGCCAACAGACAGGCAGCTGATGCTCAGAAGCAGCTGAAGATGATCCAATCATGCTTAAAGGACACTCAACTACAGCTGGACGACACACTTCACAGTAATGATGATCATAAAGAAAACATTGCCCTGTTGGAGCGCAGAAACAACCTGATTCAAGCAGAACTAGAAGAACTGAGAGCAGTGCTGGAACAAACCGAGAGGGGTCGTAAACTAGCTGAACAAGAACTTACTGAAGCAACCGAGAGGATGCAACTCTTGCACACCCAAAACACCAGCCTCATCAACCAAAAGAAGAAGCAAGAGTCAGATCTGCTTCAGCTGCAAAATGAAATGGAGGAGCTGGTGCAAGAGAACCGCAATGCAGAAGAAAAGGCAAAGAAAGCCATCACTGATGCAGCTATGATGGCTGAAGAGTTAAAGAAGGAACAAGACACCAGTGCACACCTTGAAAGGATGAAAAAGAACATGGAACAGACTATTAAGGACCTACAGCACCGTCTTGATGAAGCAGAGCAATTAGCAATGAAAGGAGGGAAAAAGCAGCTACAGAAAATGGAGGCACGTATCCGTGAGCTTGAGAATGAGTTGGATGCAGAGCAAAAGCGAGGTTCAGAGTCCATTAAAAGTGTGAGAAAGTATGAGCGACGCATTAAGGAGCTGACTTATCAGACGGATGAGGATCGCAAGAACTTGGCAAGACTGCAGGACTTGGTGGACAAGCTACAACTGAAAGTAAAATCTTATAAACGTTCTGCTGAAGAAGCTGAGGAACAGGCAAATGCCAACCTGGCCAAATTACGAAAAATGCAGCATGAGCTAGAAGAGGCAGAAGAGCGGGCAGACATTGCAGAATCTCAAGTAAACAAGCTGCGTGCTAAAACTAGAGACGGTGTACCTGGAAAGAAATCCCAGGATGAGTAATGTGTCTTGAGTAGTTTTGCAATCTCACCTAGATTTGTTGGTTCACTAATTTTAAGATTAGTACCTGAAATCCTCTGAAGGATTAAACATTAGTCAAACCATAAAAATGAGTGAACAAAATAACATGAAGGCAATACTCAAAAATGAATGTGTTGGCTTAGAATTTGAAATTCATTTTCATGTTAAAAATGAAATAAAATACTTTTAAAAATCACAGAATCTAATTATTGTGTTCATCCCACCACATGACATGTCAACATCAATTAACAACAATAAAGACAAAAAACACAAGATTTATCATTTATCCCATTTATTTTCACTTATTTTAGCTGACCAAAAGCAATTTATAAATTGGTTGAGGCCAATTTGGCTTCAAATGGGAGCTAACTAAGATTTATACAAAAATAGGACAAACATTTCATCAGATTCAATACTGATCCATCTGTTCAACAACAGCAGTAACAACAAACCTGAAAAAGAAAGAAAACTAAAACTACTCAAATTAAAACCACTTTAGTACTTCTGCAACCAATCTAACTCCGTAACAGTTTATTTACATTTCTCACAGATATCACACAAAACATTTTGTTTTCAACGCATCTGTCTAAACTTCCCTTTTTAATGGAACACTACATATTTACATTTAATACAACATACAATCTGTAACCGTTACAAAAAGAGCAGCACATTCTTTAAAAACCAGGCAAACCTCTTCTGTCTACTTTCCCAAGTGCATGTTTTAGTCTCCTACATTCAGCACTCTGAAATCAAACATATGAACTCTATTTACACATCTTTCTATATGCTGAGAAAATTCCAGCCCCGATTCATTCAGACATAAAATATATTGATCTTACAGAGACAACCCACATGCTTCAGTAAATCAAAAGACATTACTTAAACACAGCAGGACATTTAAAACTCTAACAGCTGATATAGATATAGTTACAGTGGACCTTCACTGGCCCAGATACAACCTGTATACAAACACTTTAATAAGTTACAGAGAACATGCAAATATTGCATTAATTTTGTAGATAAAACACCATCAATTCAGGGCTTACATTAAGGGGACAGAATTTGATTTGTCGGGCAAAAACCTTTGCTTTATTCTCTTTTCAGTACACCAGGAACCAAATGAATTCAGGCTAATGCAATTCAAGTAGACAACATCAACAGTTCGTCGGATGCCACAGTAGTGATTTAGAAACTTTAGCAAGCGTAATTTGGTTTCTACCATATTCATTTCACAACTTTAACAGTGGGCCAAGATATCGCTACCTTGTAGGCAATTTCACCAGCAGCTTCCACTAAAAGGAGGTTCTCACTCCTCAGATTAAAAACATCATAATAACAAAGACTAAAATTCTCCAGTGCCAAAAGCATATTTGTCCATGCCTGGGTGGGGTTGACAGTACAAATTTAATCTATGTCCGGGGTATTAACTTAGTCAGGGTAGAGGCCATGGTAAGTTTGATGCAAACAAAAAGAAGGCTGGGAAGGACCTTGGTAACTACTTTTCCAAAATGCACCTTTCCAAAACTTTCCAGTGGAAAACACAAATGACCTAAAATCTTAAGACAGCACAACCTATGTTCTACAACCACACATCACTGCCTCCTTTCATTCACATCAACTGGTGTCCGCCCTAACTAAACTTGAGGATTTGTTTAGACACTGGATTCTCTTCGGTGTAGCAATAATTTGCAACGTCAAAGCAAGTTTGTCTAGTTTTGCCAAGTAACAACAAAAGGAGCTGTTGATTACATCAGCATGCAAACTCTTACTTTCAGAGGTCTGATTCTTTCAGCTCTCGTAAGGCAGACACAAGGGAACGTGTTTGTTAAATATCTTTGAATATAAAAAATATATTTACAGACGCAGAGCTCAAGTCATTGTACAGAGAGAAAGGTTGTGCAATTCCGTTTACAGTGGACAGATGTGCTCAATGCACAGCAACTGTTTGTTTAGTAACAGGTCAGCCATTATTTCGGGAAGAGCTATGCTAGTCGCGATCCCAGAAATATGAGGTTACTCACAGACTGGACGGTTGCGCTTGCTGCTGCAATGCTGCTTGATGCGAAGCTGAAGCTGCTTCGCAATCTTTCGATCCCTCTTCCGGACGTACGTACAAAAGGAAGAGCGTGACCGTAGCGAAAGTGGCTGCGTTGACCGGAAATGCCCGTAAAAGAGTGGAAGTAAGTCCGCGCGTGAAGACCCGCCAACCTTCGCGTTGGATGCTCTTCCTTGTGCAGTCCATGATGCCACTGTACTGGTACTTTCCGCCGACTCCGTCGGCTTGGAGTCGGGATTTTATTACGTCCACCGGATACGTCGAAAGCCAAGACGCGATTCCCGACATGCCGCCGGCGAACAGCAGTTTGGGAATCATGTACGGATCCTCCGGCTCGCATCCCAGCGAACGCGTCAGGAGGTCATACGCGAGGAAATAAACGCCGAATCCCGGCGTCTCTCGGATGAGAGTCGTAACCATTCCTCGGTTGACTCCTCGCAAACCCTCGCGCTGGTAAATGCGAGCCAGGCAGTCCAGAGAGTTTTTGTAGACCTTCCGAGAGGACGACGACTTCTCGCCCGTTCCTTGCATCTGCATTCGGGTCTTGGCCAGTTCCATCGGGCAGCAGATCACGCACTGGATGGCGCCGGCCGCCGCTCCGGCTAGGAACTGGTTCATGGGTGTATCCTCGGACAACATGCGCATGGTGTTGCCCTGAACACCAAAGACGATGGCGTTGATGAACGTCAGGCCCATCATGGGTGACCCAATGCCTTTATAAAGGCCAGTCATCTGCAGAGAAGGTGAAATAAAGTGATCCAAGGTGCATTAGTTTACATGCATATATGTGACCCTGGAGCACAAAAGCAGTAGTAGTATATTTATGTATATTTATTTATATAAAGGTATATTTGTAGCAATAGCCAACAATACACTGTATGGGTCAATCATTTAAATAATTGTTTATTTTATTTACCATTTTATGCCATATCAGCATAATAAAAAAAATAAAAAAAAATAAAAAAAACTACATTCATGGCCATCGAGAATAATAAAATGCATACGGCTTAACAACTATACTTCAATGAATTATATGCAATAATTTAACAATATTTTACAAACTATAAAAAGTAACTAATAATATATAATACATTTAAATATTAATATTAAATATGAATAAAGTCAAATATAAAATTACTAAAATATTAATTCAAATATTAGAATACAATTTTTTTTTTACTCAGCCTTGTCTTTCAATGTCGGGAGAAGTTGTTTTTTTTTTTTTTTTTTTTTAAGTCAATTATTCTCTTCAATAAATATACAATGCTAAGTCTTGTGTATTTGGGTATTAGTAATTTAGTACTATATTTATGTATTATTTTAGGGTGTATAAATAAAAAAAAATTCTGCGTCAAAAAGATTCAAAAGAAAATCTCAACTGCCTCTTATTGCTTGCCTCTTTAAATACTTAAGTGCAATTAAATGTTTTGCTTTAGGTGATGTATCTTTTGTGTAGTTGAATTGAGTAAAATGCTTGACATATTTTCTGTACTTAAACTGAAGTACAGCTCCTCAGTACGTTTGACACCCTTGGCCACACTTACACCGCAACTGAATGTGACCCAGATGCAAGTTTGTCCCATGACACAGATCTGGTTTTCGGTGTAAGTGGGTTAACAAAAAGAAAAAATTGTAATATGGAACTCTTTATTTCACTAAAGTATAAAGAATAATTATTTTAAAATGTAACTAAATAATATTAATAAAGTGTAATATAATATCAGTTGAAATGAATATTTATAAAAGTGTTTGTGCTGTAGTTAAAACACTGAAGTTTCCACTCACTGTCTCTTGACGTATGATGGACTGGAAACAGTGATAAGTCCCTCGGTAAAGCGGTTTATCCACACTCTGGACCTGAAGACGAACCTACAGGAGAGACAACCTGATTACTACAAACCCATGAAAACAAGAGCTTGTTTTTCAGAGTTTCTGTTGAATATGGAAACAGGTGAAACACCATTGTGGTCTAGTGGTTGAAGACCAGCAATACTTATTAAAAAAAAAAAAAAAAGTATATTCCTAAATAAATATAAACAATTAAAAATCAATGGCATTTTATTAATCATTTTTCAATTAAGTTCTTCCAAGAAGGGCCTAAATATTCAAGACAAGTAAAGGTAAAGACGGTAGTAAACAGCGCAACAAATATAAATGAATAAACAAATAAAACCAAACATAAAAGTGAGAAAAAGATGACTGTTTTTTTTTTACATCAGTATTAAGTCAGAAAATTAATTTAATACATGTACATCTGATGCACTAAGTAAATAGTTAAACGCTAAAATTATAAAAATAAATAAATAGGCAAGGCAAGTTTATTTATATAGCACATTTCATACACGGTGGTAATTAAAAGTGCTTTACATAAAAGAAAATGAAATAGTCATTAAATATAATAATCACAGCAATAAAAACAAGGAATTTTAAAATGGTATAGACAATTTCAAGGACGTAAACGATAGCAATGGCGTAGGAACGCTCACAATACAAACATGCATGTTTATTACAACGCTAAATGAATGCTAGTAAGCTAATCACTTCATGCCATTATTACTGATTTCATTCGTTTTATAATGTGTGCTTAGTTTGGTCGAGTTTGTTGTTGTGGAACAGTGCTAGAAAGCTCTATCGGAGCCATCATGTGGTCACAAATAAACAAGATGAAAGCAATTCAATGCTGGCTACGCTATTTTGCATAAACCATTATTTTTTTTAAAGATAAAAGTATGGCCTACATGCAGATTAATAAATGCACACACACTACATAGAGTATATATATGTATGTTTTTTATGCACATTTACTGTAATCACACATACAGGTAAAAAGTGTGGGCGCTATTACTATTTTTTAATGTTTTTGAAATAAGTCCAATGTTTATCAAGCCTGCATTTAACTGATCAAAAATATAGACAAAAACTGTAATATTTTAATTGAAAAATTACAATTTAAAATAATGGTTTTCTATTTTAATATGCTTTAAAATATAATTTATTTCTGTGATCTGCAGCTGTATTTTCAGCATCATTACTCCAGTCTTCGGTGTCACATGATCTTCAGAAATCATTATAATATACCGATTTATTATCAGTGATCAGTGCTGCTTAATATTTCTTTATAAACTGAGATAATTTTAGTATTTTAATAAAAGAACAGCATATTTATAATAGAAATGTTTTGTAACAACATGCACTACTGTTAAATTTTTTTATTTCGACTGATACAAAAAAAAAAAAATCTTTTTTTAAAGAATATGGACACATTTATTCAGCAAGGATGTTAAATAGTTTTTTTGTTGTTGTTGTTTTTTAAAGTGATAGTAAAGACATACTGTTAGGAAAGATTTCTATATTTTGAAAATCTCTGCCAGGATTCAATCATTCAATCAATCAATCAATCAATCAATCAATCAATCAATCAATCAATCAATCCTGTATAAAGCATCACAGATTCCAGAAAAAATATCAAGCAGCACAATTGTTTCCAACACTAACAATAACCAAATATCAAATCAGCACATTAGAATGATCTCTGAAGGATCACGTGACACAAGACGAGTAAAGGCTGAGGAAAATTCAGCTTTGCATCACAGAAATAAATATAAATGAATATTAAAACTGAAAACGATTATTTTAAATGGTAATATTTCACAATATTAATGATTTTGTATTTTTGATCAAATAAATGAAGGCTTGATGAGCATAAGAGACTTTCAAAAACATCAAAAATAGTAATGCGTCCAGACATTTGACCAGTACTGCATAGAAACAAAAGACAGAGACTGTTTCCAGCTCATTTATTAACATGTGATCAATATCAAAAGCAGCAGGCTGGCCATGAGCAGCTTTAAGTACATCTTACATTACAGATGATGGCTTTCCTAAAGACAACTAATGTGAACTCATTTAATTATAGCCCACATAAAGCTTGCAATAAAACGGAAATAAAAGCTTGGCCTTTTTCACTAAACAAAAATCAAAACGCTAGGTGCATATGTCAGCAATGATGAAAACACAATGCTGCATCATACTAGAAGAGTTAATGGAAATAAAAACAAAGGAAATGGAAAAAACCCTGTGAGCAGAGAAGCGGTATGGTGTGCTTTCACAAACTGATTTATTTAGCAACAGAAGTCATGTTTAAGTCATAGGGTTCAGCATGAAATGGATAGGACGGACTAAAGTGTCACGACAAATAACAATCTCCCTGGGTTAAACATCAGCCAAAAATAGCAATGATAACTGTTTGCTCACTTGTTTTAAGAGCGTTCCTAAGAAATCAACAGCCGGCTCAGATGACAGATTTGCTCAACCTACGTGCAGCGAAAGCACTTGCACTCGAACAACACGAGCTGATGATTACTAACCTTAACCGTGTCGAAAGGATGTCCGACGAGGACCCCGGCAGCACCTGCACAGAAAGGAGAAATATGAGTTTAGAACGCTTAAATATTCAGCAATATATAGTATACCTATAGAAACCTATTTGCTCAATAAAAATGGTCACTTAATAAAAAAACTTTTTCTCTGAATTCTTAGTTACAACTTGCAATTCTGAGTTTATATCTTTTTTCTCCAACAGCATCTAGCAATTCTGAGTTTATAACTCCCAATTCTGATATTTTTCTCTGAAAACATCTCGCAGTTCTGAGTTTGTCTCACGATGCTGAGTTTACATCTCACAACTGAGTTTCTCTTTTTTAAAAAACATCTCGCTATTTTGATTTTACGACTCGAAGTTGTTAACTATGACTCACAATTTTGAGTTTATATCCTGCCATTCTGACCTTTTTCTTCTCAGAATTGTAAAAAAAAAAAAATCAGATATACTTCTTGTTTTTAAAAATAAATTATTTTAGTGTAACATTTCCTACACTTGTTTGCTGCATTGCCACATGACCACATTAAGCACTGAATTTTGCATAAAACTGTTATAAGCACAGCTGTAAATGAACAACAGTGTAAATTCTAGGATCTTTAGTGTTTTATTTCCATCTGGTTGGATTTAGCACGACACCAGTCAGTCATTGGCTGGCAATCATTGAAAGATGTTAATGTAGGACTGGAAATATAACGAGATCTATCTCAGTATCTCACAGGGTATTGCATGTCAGCAGCTACTGCTCCATGCCAAAGACAACCAATGACGATCCACATGTGCTCAGGCTGATGGGAGTCAGTCTGGACCGAAGGCATTGGTCCATCCTGACCAATCAAAACACGTCCTTTACTACAGACTCAAGTTGTTAGATGGGGCCAAGAGCTGACTTAAAATGACAGTGATGCTATATAAACCAAAAAATACATATCTATAGTACGGCTACAGAGCAGAGCTGGGTGATATACAGAATATATTCACAGTGCTGTATATTTGCTGCTGATACAAAAACTAGGCTAAACTTGAACAAAAATAATGTAATTCTGAGAGATGTTTTAATTAGTAAGTTTGATTAATGTTGAATGTTTACAAATCAGTGCACATAAAAACATTAAACATCATTATTCCTTGTGAGAACAATAGGCAAGGAAAACATGCCTTGAATGTTTAAATAGACTGATTGTTTTTTTTTTATCAGCTTTCTTTTTGCGTCATTGTGTAAAAATGTTTACAAAAATTATTAAAATGTTAAAAATTTATTAAAATATTTTTATATTTTATATAATTAAATATCGTTATTACCTGTGTTGTTCATTTAGTGAAAAACGGCATGCCTTGATTGTTTATTTTTGATTTACTGAGTTAAACATAATAATTTTAACCCATCACGTCTTTTATATTTATTATCTTTAATATCATATATACAGTATGCAAAGTTATCGTTGCTTTTTATTATATATATATATATATATATATATATATATATATATATATATAAACAACTAATAAATAAATAAAAATAAGATTTATATATAGATATGTTTATATAGTAGTTATAAATGATAAATAATAAAATTAAGATATATGCACAAACATATTAATACATGCATTTATTTAATTAATTATTGAGTGTGTGTGTGAATGCACTCACAGTAATAAACAACTAGTAAATAAATAAATAAGGTATATACACAAATATATTAGTATATGTTTTTATGCATATTAGTATAAGTTGGAAAAAATACTTTTCAGCTATATTTCAGCTCTTGTTAATTAAAAAAATTATAAGCCACATAATGTAATTATTCATTTATAAACTTAGGGAAACATAATATGTGGCTTGTCTCTCATAATGACACCTGTGATCCAGCTTTTATGAGGCACGGTGCGTGTAATATGAAACACGAGCCGGCAGGAGCTTGGAGAGACGTGGCCCGTCCCGCAGCGGGGATTGGCTCCCGCAGGGGTGTGTGGGACACCTCTGTGTTTGACGGGACATGGACAGACGTTTGGGAGGGGGTTATTCTGGGCTCTTCCAGGAAACACATTTCACAGCAGCTCATGCATGACTGATATTCACACAAGAGAACAGGACGACTTCAAGGAGGCTTGTAGGTTACATATTCAATTAAAGGCAATCATAAGGAATCAATCTACATACATTTGAAGTATTTCTCACCTATATCATATTCAAACAATCTGTGAGTGAATCTGAATGCGTTTGTTTAGTACCCTGAAGGCCTGAGCCAATATTCAGATTTGCTTATCAATAGTTGATTCTTAAACTTTCACCTTTTCCTCTCATGTTGGTTACAGACTGGACCAAATCTGTCCAGTTAAGTGCTTATTTGTGACTATAATGTATTTGCATTAGAATAGAATTTATAATGAATGCTGAATAAATAATAAAAAGTAAACTGTCTACTGCACAAATGATACCTATTCAAGTTAGTTGTAGAAAACGTGTATACACCATAAATACTGTACATACTGTTACAAACAACCTAAAAGGTGCTTTGGCTCAAAATAATATGATTTCTATGGAAGTTTGTTTCTACCACAGGATGAAATAATGAAAAAGGTCATTGACTATTTATCTCACACACAATTCGGCTTTTTCCATGCAATTCTGAGAAAACAAATGCAAGAATTGCGACATATCAGAATTACAAGATAGAAATGTGAAATTTGAGAAGTCAGAATTGTTTGATACAAACTCACAACTGTGAGAAAAGAATCTCAGAATTGTGATAAAAATGTACATTTAAATTATTTATATATTTATTTATTTTAAAAACTAAATTTGAGAAACAAAGTCCCAATTATGAGTTTATATTTTGCAATTCTGAGAAGAAAAAAAAGTCAGAATTTAAAAAAGAAAAGATCTTTTTGAGAAAAAAATTGCAATTTTGTGGCAGAATCAAGCTTCCATAGTTTTCACCACAAAGAAAAATGTTGACATTGTAACCAGATTTAGAACGTTCATCATTCAGTAGCAGTTCAGTCACAATGTAACATTCTTTACTTCAAAGGCGGCAGAGCGGAATTCCATCACGTGACTCAACTACCTCAAGAACAACAAACTGAATCACATTTAGAGAAAACCAACAGCTAAAGAGAAGTTACAGAAAATACAGTAACTGAGATAGATAGGGCATCATTTCTCATTTCTAATCTTCAATTATATCTGCTCTTTTGCACATAAATAGCTTAATCATCAGTATTTAAGAGGCTCAATAAACACTAACTCTATCACGTGTCCTGCGTGACGTGGCTTCCTGTTCCACTACAAATAATTAAGCATGTGTGTCTCCATCTAATCGTGTGAATTACATCAACAAACTCCACACATGCGAGTATGACTAATTACTGCACTTCAACTGTGTGCAGACGGAGTCTAAATGTAAAAATACAGTCTATGTTTGACACAGAAGCAGGTTAGACCCTCTTAACGAGCTTAACTAAGTCCTAATCTAGCAGACAGGAGTTTACTGTACTCTACTGTACTAGTAGAAACACCTTACCTCCCATGCATCCAGCAAGGAAGTCCATCACTGCTTCAAGCTGACAGAAGCAAGCAAGCGTTGCAGATGGGCTCAAGCCTGTTCTGAAGGGTTAACTGGGTTTTGGTCGCGCTGGTTAGCTGGTTAGTTAGTTAGTTAGTTCCTCAGGCCTGAGCTGAAATGCCTGTGATAAGTCTCGAGGTTCAGCAGCGGTTCTCCAGCGGATAATTTCACCTACTGGCTTGACTACCACCTGCAGGGTTCACTGTCTGTTTGTGTGGCGGGTTCTGGGTGGATGGGTGTAGGTGAGGAGGTGTGTGTGCGTGCTCCAATCCCGAGCCGTGGATTTAAAAATGTTCCTGTTCCTGCTTTTGGTGTCATGCGCGCCTTTCCTGACTGAGCCGGGTCTTCGCTATTGGACGGTTACAGAGAACGTCATCGCTAGGTGTTTTAATATTCAGTAGCCGAGACAAGCCATAGGAGGTTGGGCTCATTAATATTCATGACGTGCCTTCGCCGTAGTAGCGCTAGCGCCGGAGAGTCCGACTCGTTGGAGTGAATCGGTTCGTTCGGATCGAACGATTCATTTCAGTTTTTACTGAGCAAAATTGCTATTTTAGACAGATAGACATAACATTTATATTAAAGAGATGCAATAAAAAAACTTTTTTATTGCAAGTATAACAAGAATAACTTCAACATTTAAACACGACATTGGATGCTAGCATAAATAACATAAATGTCGAGCACAAAACCAGTCATAAGAGATTTATACATCACCTTAAAGCTGAATAAATAATCTTTCCATTGATGTATGGTTTGTTAGGATCGGACAATATTTGAAAATCTGGAATCTGAGGGAGCAAAAAAATCTAAATATTGAGAAAATCTCCTTTAAAGTTGTTCAAATTAAGTTCTTAGCAATGCATATTACTAATCAAAAATGAAGTTTTAATATATTTACAGTAGGAAATTTACTAAATATCTTCATGGAACATGATCTTTACTTAATATCCTAATGATTTTTGGCATAATAGAATAATGTATAATTTTGACCCATTCAATGTATTGTTGGCTATTGCTACAAATATACCTGTGTTACTCATGACTGCTTTTGTGCTGCAGGGTCACATATAATAAAGGAAGACAATAAAGGAAATAGGGGGAAAAAACAGTAAAACAAGAAAAAGTGAAGAGGTAGTAAATCAATTTAGCCTACGTAACTTTCAACAGATCATTATACAGTTCCACAAATTTGACACTTTTTTTGTTGTTGTTAATATTTTTAGTGTCATAATTAGGTAGTTATAGTCACAAATAAAATTATATAATTTAGGTAATGCTGAGGAAAATGTACATTTATATAATAAGCTATTTTGCTAACAAAACAAATACATTTCCTTTACAATAAGAAATAATTACAGAATATGTCACACATAGTTAAATCAATACCTAAATTGGATTTAGAAGCAAGGAATTTTCACAAGTCAGACAAAAATTCATTAAAAAAGGGGTATTTGAAGAAAAAAACTAAACAAAACAAACAAATTCCCCTCAATAAACACAAACGGTTCTATTGTTTGTGCTGTGAGTGGCGTCCTGCTCCACAAATAATTCATTTAAATCATGTGTGAATCCTTCTAACCTTGTCAATTACATAAGTAACATAGAACTAATGTATAGTAACATTTTTACTTTTTTTTTAGATAAATACTTGGCACAAAACCGCTGCTGTCGCTATATTTTCAAGATCTTGGTTCTACTAAATGACTCGCTTCGTCCAGTGATTCGCGAATCGACTCGTCCGAATCTTTCGAAAAGAATCGAGTCAAAAAAAGATTCATTGCGCTTGTAATTTCTCTTCCGCGTTGCATCAGCGTGTTTATGCTGCAATGCGTGTGGAGAATAAATTCACTCGTCTGTCATCGATCCGGACTGATTAAATAAAGCTGTATTCATCAAGTGCGTAACACACAGAATGCAACTGATCGCCTGTCGTGAGCATGTAGAAATATAAACATTTTATTTCAAGTTTTAAAGTCACACAGAGATGACCAAATAAATGCACATCGCGTGTTATGCATGCACCGGCGTCAATAAAATCAAGTTGTTACTTATTGCTTTTAAATAAGAGCATGCATAAACAAGCTGGTGCAGTTGCATTTAAATTGTATTTAAAAAAAAAAAAAAATATTGAAGGGGTCAATTTTAATTGGAAATCGGAAATTAAAAAAAATATACAAAAGGAAATTGTAATCTAAAAATATTATCTTAATTTAATCAGAAAAACAGCAATAATATAAGGTATTCATCATCAGGCACACCTTGTAAACATTCATAAAAGTCAATTTTAATTGGAAATTAAAAATAGAATTTAACAGGAAATACAAATGCATAAATAAGACAAGAAAAATAATAAAATAAATATAATTTAATTAAAAATAAATAGAAAATTTAAAGTATTGTTAACAAATTACTGTTCTCTTGATTTAAATGCAGCAATCACAGATATCCATTATAGGCATAATCCTTGTGTTGAATGAAGCACAATATTTATATGCACTCCATTGATCAGATTCCCACAGATCACGTGAACAACATTTTATAAACGATGCATTCACACAAACATTTATAAAGGCATTTCTGTATTTTGGACACATTCTATGATTTGTCCACTATACAAACCTTTGGAGACTTTGAGGGCACATATATAAAACCCACAGCTATGTTCATATGATAATAACAAAATTTAAGCAAACAACATTTTTCCAGTGTTTCCCAGCTCTGTTCCTGGAAGCAAACAAACTGCACACATTTAAGGTGTCTCCTGTATCAGACCAGTCCATTTGAGGTCTTATACCTCTACTAATTTATTCTACTAATTACTTATAATTAGTACTCAACAATATGTTCCGAGTATCAATTATTGACACTTCAGAATGATTGATATTGGTATGTGTCATACTCAAGTGCATGTCATTCATCACATATTGGAAGACTGTTCTGATGAGCTGTTGTTGTGTTCCAGGAGCGTGTGGTGTGGCGGTCGGTTATCCTCTGGATACTGTCAAAGTACACTTATTCCAGCCAATCACACATTATTATTAAATGCTATATTATATTTGGCTCATAATTTTAGACATGCATTGCTGTAACATCATCTCCTGACCCTGAATATGTTGATTTGACCCCTGCACAGGTCAGAATCCAAACTCAGAAACAGTTCACTGGAATCTGGCAAAAAAAGAAAATACATTTGCTTCATGTTTAATGAGTAATGCACTTTCATATTGAAGAGCAATTCCTCAAATCTGATTCCTTTTGGTTACATAAGTAGCTGTGTAACAGACTCGGTCTGATACATATGTGTAACATACAGCACTAATAATAATCTAAAAGCGTTTCTACAATTACTCTAAAAGAGCTTTTACTGGATTAAAAACTGGAGTAGACTGAGTGACAACAAAGTTTGATCATTTGTGAGCCGTTCTGCAAAATAAGTCAGAATGTGCTAATTTTGAGCTACAGGCAAAAGAAGTGAAAATGTCAGTTTTGGTCGAATTTGAGGTTTTCACAAAAACGAGTTCATTAGGGTCCCAATGCTCTTCTAAATGATCTAAAATGATCTTTATTTGTACGTTTTCTGAGAGGAGTACCTTTTCTCTGCTCACTTCTGGACGGCTGCTGCTGCTTCTCACCAAAAGTTGTAGGTTTATTGTTGTAAAGCACAGCATTCCAGCTTTGTGAATATTCATATTGAATTCTCGATTATACGAGCCCAAACCAATGATATATGTCCCTGGAGCACAAAAGCAGTCATGAGTAACACAGGTATATTTGTAGCAATAGCCAACAATACATTGTTTGGCTCAAAATTATACATTTCTCTTTTATGCCAAAAATCATTAGGATATTAAGATCATGTTCCATGAAGATATTTAGTAAAGTTTCTACTGTAAATATATCAAAACTTCATTTTTGATTAGTAATATGCATGGCTAAGAACTTCATTTGAACAACTTTAAAGGTGATTTTCTCAATATTTAGATTTTTTTGCACCCTCAGATTCCAGATTTTCAAATATTGTCCTATCATAACAAACCATACATCAATGGAAAGCTTGTTTATTCAGCAATCTCAATTTGACACTTAAGACTGGTTTTGTTGTCCAGGGTCACATATGATTTTCTCATCAATCTCAGATCTCATTAATCTTATCCCTATAACACTTGAGTCCCCTGATTTAAGAACAACACATATGAAGTGTGTGAACACACCACAGGCTCAATCCGGCTACAGAAGGCCCTGATCTTCTTGCAAGATTTCCTTAAGTACTCTGGTTGGAGACAGGGACTAACAATAGGAATTTGCATTGATGAAGTAGTGTTATCACCTTTTGAGACAGAAGGTAATTTGCATCAAAGACACTGGGAGTAGTCAGTATTTTCTAATCTTGATGGCTGTCTGTCCTATTGTTTAAGAGAATGAGACCTTTTACCAGACACACAGAGACCTTTCACATGTGACCCTGGAGAACAAAACCAGTCTTAAGTGTCAATTTATGCATCATCTGAAAGCTGAATAAATAGGACACTTATGACAGGACAATATTTGTCTGAGATACAACTATTTGTAAATCTGGAATCTGAGGGTGCAAAAAAATCTAAATATTGAGAAAATCTCCTTTAAAGTTGTTCAAATGAAGTTCTTAGCAATGCATATTACTAATCAAAAATGAAGTTTTAATATATTTACAGTAGGAAATTTACAAAATATCTTCATCGAACATGATCTTAATATCCTAATGATTTTTGGCATAAAAGAAAAATGTATAATTTTGAGCCAAACAATGTATTGTTGTCTATTGCTACAAATATACCTGTGTTACTCATGACTGCTTTTGTGCTGCAGGGTGGTTTCGGTGATCTCTGTAGTGTAATCATTCATAAGGTGTGAAACATTAGTCTCTCTCAGTAGGGTGTGTGGTCTTGAATGTGGCTTGTATTCAGATGTTGATTCTCGCAAGGGTTCTTTGTCTTTTCAGACTGTGGCCCTCCTCTGGTCCAGACAAATGGCATCAGCTTTACAGTTTATCAACGTGTCTGAGATTCTGTAAATCTTACAGAGCTAAACTCTGCAGATCTGTGGCCCTCCAGGGATTGAGTTTGAGAACGCTGTTTTCTAGGGTTAAGTGTGTGTGTTGTCAGAGTGGACGGCGGTGCTGTTGTCCGGTGGATTGGCAGGAATGGCCGGCTGGCCCGTCGGGACACCTATGGACGTGATCAAAGTCAGAGTAGAGAGGAGATACCGAAGACTGATTCACTGCGTGACTGAGACGCTACGGAACGAAGGAATGGGGATTTTCACCTGAAGGCTGGGAATAAAACTGTCTGCGAGCGTTTCCCATCAACATGGTGGTGTTTGTTAAAATTAGAGATTAATTCGCTGTTATTTATTTTTCTTTTATTTTTTCAGTGTGGTTCTATTGTTACAGAAGCAGACTTAACACACAGGTTATCAAAAATAGGTTTATTGTCAGATGAGCAATGGCAGGGGAATGTAGCGGTGAGTATCAGATGCAGAGATGTAGAATGATGAGAATCTCACTGAACCGTGGTGTATTCAGACAGGAGCTCGTGAATGATCGGGAACCACACACCTGGACCTGAAGCTCCGGGGAGGACAAACAGGGATCCAGGACACGGATGGACACAACACTCGGTGGAACCACAGGAGGTAAGTTCACAGGCAGGTAAGTAACAGGTAGGTCGCTGAGATAACATTCAGTATGAAACGAGACCAGACGTCTGGCTGTGGTGAGGAGTGTGGTTTTGTAGTGTGTCGGTGATGAGATAATTGGACAGTGACAGGTGCAGATGATCATGGAGTACTTGGGTGATGATGGAGCCTGGCCGTTCTGTGACATCTATAGATAATAGTACTATATTACAATGGAAAATGGAATTATAATTATAATAGAAGAAAATGTGCTTAATTTTCATAAAATACTCTCACAATGCAAAAACAAAAACAAGGCTTCACTTTCATTAAATGAAATATAATTTCTCATTGCTTTTTTCATTATAGTAAAGAAGTATTATTATTATACAACAACTTTACATCAAGATTACTTGAAATTAAAAAACAACCGATATATATATATATATATATATATGGAATTGTGCCAGTGTTTGTCGCGCCACGGTGATGGAATCAGCCTTCAAACGCAGCCTTCAGGAGGACGTAGAATTGGGACACAGCTATAGTGTGAAATCTTTATCCATTATGAAATATTTTCTCTGTGCAAAACGTCCACTGAATGTTGCCGGCTTAAACATGTCATGTCATTCAAATCAAATGTGTTAATATTGTTTTAGATGTTGTCTTAAAATATTACAGAGCATCAAAATCCATCCAGAATCAGCCTTTATTTTGCACTCACCTCTCTGACGGGTTACGATGATCCTGAATGTGCCTTGCTTTATAATGAACGATTAAGGATGAATATTGCTGACTGTTTGAGTGATGGATTGATTATTGATATTGAGTTTGAGTTTTCATCAGTAATTCACTCTGATCTGCAGAGTTACTGAGGTTAACTGCTTCAAAACCCAAGTATATTCTTCTTATTCAACACTTCTGCTCTACTTTTCCTTCATTAAACTATCATGCATTTATAGCAGTCAAAGAAAAAAAAAACATTCAATAAAAGTTTACATTATTTACATAAAGTGTTCTTCTTCCAGACTTTTTTTCTCATTTAAAAAAAAGCAAACCAAACTATATTTAAATACTGAAAAACAACAAAGGCAAGTTTACGTCAGGGTTATTATAGTCAAATTAAAACCATAAAACAATTTTTGTTACTTGAAACAAAATGAACTTTAACTGAAATAAAATAAAATAGAATAAAATATAAAAATATTGTTTTTTAGCTATAGTTGCCAAGGCAACATTTCTCAAAAAATAAATAAAAACTATATAGATAAACATTTAAAAATAAATAAATAACCTAAAACTTTAAAATTAAAATGAGAACCGAAAATATAAAAATAATATTTATTATTATATGATACTAAAATAACACCGGCTTACATATAGTATATATATATAAAAAAAAATCAAAATATGTTACACAGGCCTAATAAAAATAAATAAATAAATAAATGTTTTATTGAATATACAAAAATGTAATGATTAATGTTAAATAATTTTAAAGCAAATAATCCAATTAAATAAAAAATATGTTATTTATAAATAATAATAAAAATATGCTTATGATGTTCAAAAGCCCTGAAAATATCTATTTAAAAAAATAAAATATATATATAAATATCTATATAGTGGTGATTTTATGGCAATTAATCCAATCCTAAAAAAAACAATAGAATTGTTTAATATTGATTTTAAAATCATATTACATCACATTACATATTAATCATTTAGAAAAAGACCATAAATGCTGTTCCTTTGTTCATCTCACTGGTCTTCATAACTGCAGGTATTCATCAGCTGATGTTTATTATCTGTGTATTAATCAATCTGCCTGTGATCTGCTGGTTAATGCCTCCATCTCGTGGCAGCAGCAGGAAACACAGCATTACATCTTTCATTACATGTTGAAGTCGTCACATGAAAGGTTTTGATGTTCTTTACTGGTGTTTGTGTGAAACAGACCTACTTTATTAAAACACTAATAACTGCTGGTGAAAGTAGCTTTTGTTGAGCTGAGGGCAGGAATCAGACAGAACAGCTAAATCTCCAGAGCTGAGCCCATCAAAATCCCAGCCAATAAATCCCAAACACAAAAAGAAGGCAATTAGAGCATTCTGCATGCGCTTTTGAGAAATGTTTGTAAAATGCATTATTTCTAAAATATATTTATAAAAACACATTAGTGCTCATGTGTGTTATTTGTAATCATTCATTTTCAGTTAATTTTGTCAATTTTGAACACAAAAAAGACTGCAGCTTTAATGTTTTAGTAATTGTGTTGTTTGTTTTTGTCATTTTTAGTAGTTTTTGAGTTTTTATGTACATACACACACACATAGATATACATACATACTGTACATACACAAGACACACACACAAGCTTATATATATATATATATTAGTGCTGTCAAACGATTAATCTTGATTAATCACATTCAAAATAAAAGTTTTTATTTACATAATATATCTGTGTGTACTGTGTATATTTATTATGTATACTCACATATAATACACACACACACATATATATATATTGAAAATATGTACATGTATATATTTATATTCATATACTTTATATTATATATAAATATATTTAATATATATACGTAACACATTTTTCTTAAATATATACATGCATGGGTGTGTATTTATAATAAATATACACAGTACACACATACTGCGTAAACAAAGACTTTTATTTTGGATGCGATTGATCGTTTGACGGCACTGATATATATATATATTTAATTCTTTTTTTAATATTTAATATTTAATATTTTGTTTTAGATTTTATATTTTATTTGTAATTTTGCTCCATAATTAGATTAATTATTAATTATAATTAGATTAATAATTAGATTTTTAGTAGTTTCTATATTAATTAGCCTTTTTAAATATAAATTATATAGTTTTTATATTTTATTCATTTTATATTTTCATTCATAATTTACACGATTATACATTTTATATATTGTTTTAATTTTTTTATTCCTTATTTTACACACACACACACACACACACACACGCACACACACACGCACACACACACACACAGACACACACACACACACACGTTGGTTTTTGTGGTTTATGGGGACTCTCCATAGGCGTAATGGTTTTTATACTGAACAAACTGTGTGTGCTATTGCCCTACACCAACCCTACACCTAAACTTAGCCCTCACAGGAGACTTTGTGCATTTTTAGATTTTCAAAAAAACACCATTTAGTATGTTTTTTAAGCCTTTTGAATTACGGGGACATAGGCAGTGTCCTCATAAACCACCTTCATATTGTAATACCTCTGTCATACCCATGTCATTATACAAATTTGTGTCCTCATAAACCATATAAACAGACACACACACATACACACACATACACACACACACACACACACACACACACACACACTCACACACACACACACACACACACACACACACACACGCACTCACACACACGCACACACACACACACACACACACACACACACACACACACACACACACACACATACTTTCATTTTGCTCTATAAATACATTCAACTTTATCTAACCAGAAGTGCAAATTGCAATATAACATTCAAATAAAAATGATTGTCAGCTGCTTTTGAATGTTATTTGCATATGCAATTTAAGTAAGAAGAGTTATTGCAAGAATGGAGAGCTGCTACTAGCAAAATGTGCAAAGAATGTGTCAAACAGCCGTGGTGTAAAGCCAAATGAATCAATTTGAATATTTCCACGAGGAGTCTGTTTAATCGAAGCCGGTCTGTGCATCATGCATCCAGAAGCGTTGCATCATCACAATCACTTCCACATGCACCAAGATCCTCATTTCTGCTTTCTGCCGCACAAACAGCCGTCAAACATTAAATGCATGTGCATGTAGCGTCGCCTGGGATCTAGACGTGAAGAAACAATCAGTTCTAGGAATTAGCAAGTCAAGAATAACACCTCAATGCTTCCTTTGTTCTTTCTCTTCTCATAATTAAAGCCGGCCTGTCTTTCTTCTCCTTATGCAACCAAACACTGGGCAATTACACAAACATCTAAAGCTCACGCTCTGGAAACAAAGACGCCTAATTTACTCTAGTTGTTTTCATGCATTAATTTCTGAATCCATAAAAATACCCCGCTGCAATGCCTTTATGGCCCTGAAGCGCTGGTCAGTCGAAAGCATTGTTCTGCAGTCTTGCATTGAGACTAATAATAGCTTTAATAGCGCTGTAAATAAGAAGCTGTTTAAGAGTGCATTAAAATGACTGCAAACGCTGTAATTTAAATTCACCGCTGAGGTTTCAACTTGGCAAAACTTACAACAATCTATAAAACAAAGCACATTCACGTTCAGTTCCTGCTCTTGTTTAAAGTTCTTGATTGGACAGCAATGATGAATCAGAATCAGAATCAGAATGAGCTTTATTGGCCAGGTATGTTTACACATACAAGGAATTTGTTGTAGTGACAGAAGCTCCACAGTGCAACAGAAAGACAGCAACAGGACAGGACACAGATAATAAAAGAATAATATACAAATAGGCAATGTACAAAGCAGCAAAAACACAATATATAATATAGGCAATTATGTGTGTACAGGTCAAGTGTGTGCAAATTTGAAATGAGAAAAAAATTGATAAAAAAGTAAGCAAGTGTGGTGAATGGATAATAGAGTTGTGTGTTCCACGTTTATTTATTGAGTGTTCATGAGATGTATTGACTGAGGGAAGAAACTGTTCCTGTGTCTGGTCGTTCTGGTGCTCAGAGCTCTGTAGCGTCGACCAGACGGTAACAGTTCAAAGAGGGAGTGTGCTGGATGTGAGGGGTCCAGAGTGATTTTACCAGTCCTTTTGCTCACTCTGGATAAGTACAGTTCTTGGAGAGTGGGGAGGGTTGTACCAATGATTCGCTCAGCAGTCCGGACTACTCTCCGTAGTCTTCTGAGGTCAGATTTGGTAGCTGAGCTGAACCAGACAGTTATAGAAGTGCAGAGGACGGATTCAATGATGGCGGAGTAGAACTGTTTCAGCAGCTCCTGTGGCAGGTTGAACTTCCTCAGCTGGCGAAGAAAGTACAACCTCTGCTGGGCCTTCCTGACAATGGAGTCTATGTGAATATCCCACTTCAGGTCCTGAGAGATGGTGGTTAGGAATTAGTGATTAGTTATTAGTGGTTTGTATGCACTGTGCATGCAAAATTATTACAAATTAATGCACATGTAGAATATGTTATACTATTTTCTGCAGTTAATTCAGGCCTAAACTTTATAGTTTTTATAACACATACTACTGACAAAATTATACTTTCATTCATCAAGGATGCATTAAACTGATCAAAAGTGACAGTTAAGACATTTATTATGTTACAGTAGATTTCTATTTCAAATAAATGCTGTTCTTTTGAACTTTCTATTCATCTTTGAATCCTGAAAAATAAAATGTATCACAGTTTCCACAAAAATATTGAGCAGCACAACTTTTTTAAACATTGATAATAATCAGAAATGTTTCTTGAGCAGTAAATCAGCATATTAGAATGATTTCTGGAGTAATGATGCTGGAAATACAGCTACGCATCACAGAAATAAATTACAGTTTAACAGATATTCACATAGAAAACAGCTATTTTAAATTGTAATAATATTTCAAAATTTGTAATGTATTTTTGATCAAATAAATGCAGCCTTGATGAGCAGAAGAGACTCTTTCAAAAACATTATTAACTCTTGTGCAACCGTATGGACATTTTTGTCCATTTTAAGTTTTTTTTATTTTTTGATAATTTTGCCTGTGTTAATGCTAACTGCATAAATTTTGGCTCAGGTGTGTATTTTTATTGGAATTTTAATATTCCACCCTCATTTCCTTTAATAAATCTATTTTACACTAGGTACAAAAAATAGTTCCTCTCAGCATCTTTTGGACAAAAATATCCCCATTGAAACTCATTAAAACTGCTATTTTTAATTGCAGCGCCGTTTAACTGTAAAATGATGTTTTCATTCTGTAGGCAAGGCTTCAAAATAAAAAAAATTACCAGATGGTGCCATTTTTTTCAGGTTTAGCCTATAAAGCAAATAGTCGCTTTATTCCTGTTTTCTGCTTCTGCATATTATAGAGCCAATTGGATTAATAATGCAGCTATAATTGTGTGTTGGTATAGATGTCAGAGTGTGGTTTGTATGTGTGTCATAAAAAAAATATGTGTGTGTTCTTGTAATATTTGAGAGAGAAAAACTCTACTGTAAATCACAAATCCAAGCACTGTGTGCAGCAGCAGAGTTTTGCTGGCATCTAATGGGAAAAAGTGGTACTGCGTCCAAACAAAATCTTACTGAAAGCTAATTTTTTGAGATATCAACCTCAAATTTGGAACACGACTTGTTTAGATTTATAGCTTTGATTTTCTAGCAGGTTTAGAGTTCAACATGTTTCATAAAATATATATTTTATATTAAATATTGTTCATAAATCCTTTTTATAAACTTTTTTTGGTTTCACTTTTTAAACTTTTTTTACTTTAACAATAATCTGCCATGGGTCTTCTTTAAAATGAGACCACACTTAAGTCTGTGCTCCCAAGCTTCACATTTTTATGACTGTTTTTTAACACTTTTGTCCACTATGGACCTACGTGTAACTTTATTGGGTTTTATTTTTATAAGGGTTAAAAATTCTCACTGACCCCAAACTTTTGAACAGTAATGATTAAGGGTTAAAGTTTGAAAATCTTTGGAAACATCTTGAGAATGTGGAAAAAAACAACTATTTAAAAGCCATGCTAATGAGATGCTGTTCTGATGACACTGTTTTGAAATATTCTCACATACGCTGCACTTTCTGCTGAATTAATTCCATTCTTTGCTAACGATATGAATGTGATTCCCAGCAGAACCCAATGCAATGTTTTTTGTTGTTGTTGCTGTATTCAGACTCTGGACTCAGAGAAGATGCTTCAGTGTTTAATATGTGATGGAGCGAATGCTGTGAAAACAGATGCTCAGAAACACACGAGATCAGCAGTATAGAGTCTGAGGGAAACATTCATCTATAGACAGATCAGCATTATTATTACATAACTGACCCATAAATACTGTCATCATTTACTCTCACCCTTCTCTCAGTCCAGAACCGCTCCTGTTCTCTATCAATGATCTTTCACTTTTAGCGTATGATCAACGAGCTGTCTTATATTAGTATCATTACTGTACTATTACACTTTATATTAGAATATTTCCTGTTTTCATTGACTTTTTAGTTTTTAGTTTTAATTTTGATTTTAGTTTGGTTTGGTTGTTATTTAGATTTTTCTTTGATAATTTTAGAGTATTTTAGAGTTAGTTTACTATTTATGTTTAAATGTATCTTTTATTCAGTTTTAGTTTTTATTTATTTCCAGTCATTTTAGTGATTTTTTTTAATGTAACATGTCTATTTTTTTATTCCAGCTTTATTTTATTAACAAAAATTTTATTTATTATTTAACAGTTTTTATTAATATTTTGAATTAGCTTTAATCATGATATATTTAGGTTAAATTGTAAGTTTATTTTATTGTAATTTTATCACTACCAGTTTTTTACTCTTTTTTTTTTTATTTACTATTTTCTTACTCCTTACTCTTTAGGTTTAATTCATTTTTATTTGAAAATGTATACTTTTATTTATTTTTATTAATAATATAAAAGTGTTATTTTTATTTTTCAGGATTCACAGATGAATAGAAAGTTCAAAAGAACAGCATTTATTTGAAATAGAAATCTTTTTTAACATTATAAATGTCTTTACTGGCAATTGATAAAATTAATGCATCATTGATGAATAAAATAATTAATTTATTTTATGTGTGTGTGTGTGTGTGTGTTGTTTACCTGTTTGATCTCTACTGTAACAGACACAGAATTGCCTCAGTCTCTGTATTGTCTCTCTCTCTCTCTCTCTCAGTCTCTCTCTGTGTGTCTCTGGGTTGGCTCAGAGAAGCAGCAGCAGCGTGTGTCTGTCTGTCTGTGTGTGTGTGTGAGTGAGTGAGTGTGTGTGTTGAAGCATGTGAGTTCAGCTGAGGACAAACAAACCCGGATCAGAGCAGATCTGCACACAAACAGCACTGACACACATCAGCTATACTCAAAGACATCACAATGATTTTCTTGTAAAACCTCTATAAAATAATAAAATATTGATCCGCTGCAGTGTCTTTGACTGAAATAGTGTGTTTAAAGCTCAGAAGCGGCTCTGGTGGATAATAATTTTAGCCGTTCCCATGGTGATGAATCTTTGCAGAAAATCAGAATATGTGAATATGATTTCACATATATTAAAATGCAGCTTCAGCCAGGTTATTCAGTAACTGTGGACATATGAGTTTATAATAGTATGCGAGTGGCAGGGTTACTATTAAAAACTAGTTTCAACTGAAATAAAATAAAATATAATAATTACTAGTTAAACATTACTAATTTGAAATGAAATAGCAATTTAACCTAAATAGCAATATAATAACTAATTAAAAAAAACATTTAAAAGGAAAAAATTTAAATGAAAGCTGAAAATATAAAGAAGAAAGCTAATTTAAATAGTAATAATATTAACAAAAACCATAAAAGAAGATAAAAATACTAAAATAAATACATTTTGGTTAACTGAAATAAAGTAGAATATAAATATTGTATGGATTTTTTTTTTTTACTTTGATTAGAAATGTTAAATAGCACTAAAATTACTAATTATAAATTAATAAAAACTAACTTATTTAAAATATAAAGTAAATACAAAACAATAAACAAAAAAATAAAATTAAAACTGAAAATACAAAGATAAAAGCTGATTCAAAATAGTAATAATTATAAAATAAACATTTTAATGGAATAGAAATAATACAAATAATACAAAAATAATATAAATAAATTACATATAACAGATATAAACCACACACACACACACACACACACACACACACACACACACACAGATAAATATTAATGTAATATTATTAAATGAAAAACTGAAAGTACAAGAAAATGTTGCCTTGAAAAAAAAGATTACTAACTGAATTACTAACTAATTACTAAAAAAAAGTACTAAAAATTACTAACTGGAAATAAATAGACCTAAATAGTAATATTTACATTAAAAAAAAAAAAAAAAAAAATATATATATATATATATATATATATATATATATATATATATGTAAATGGCAATATATTAAATAATAGTAATAAAAAAAAAAAAGTAATAAAAATTTAAGAAAATTAAAAATGAAGATAAAACAATGCCAAGGCTTTGTTATGTGGTTGCTAAGGTGTTCTAAATGGTTGCTAGGGTAAATCAAGGACATTGCTGAAATAATTTGTCTCTCATATTAACTTTGTTTTCTTATTGCATATAATTCTCTAAATCCTTCTCCTGGTTCTGCAGAATAATTAGTGATTCTCATTAGCAGTAGAATATGTGTCAGAGTTTCCCTCTAACGATAAAGTCATTCTGCTCTCTGATCGGTTTCATTCTGACGAACACATGAGAAATATCCGGCCGAGCTCACAGAACAAATCCACAGCAATGTTTGCTCTTCAGATCATCATCCTTTATATTCCTGATCTCGGCTTTCCTTTAAAACACACTATATTCTGTGGAGATACTATCATAATTTTTATTAATATTCATACTGGTTTTTGTTTTTATGTTTTCTGTTTTTATTTTAATTGTAATATTTCACTAACACTTTAAATTTAAGTTTTAGTAATTTGATTAATGCCTGTTTATGTTCTAATTACTATTACTATAAATATGTCTATGAATAAATATTTTTATACATAGTTTTAGTTATTTTAATACATCAAGTTAAACTAACTGAAAATAACAAATAAAATAAAATTACATGAAATAAAATCTAAATATTAATAAAAACTAAATATAAATGAGAAATATTGCCTTTGCAAATAATTTAAATCAATTTCATCTTAAGCAGTTAAATTACTGGAAATGCTGGAAATAAATAAAACAAAAAGTAAAATAAATTAAACCTAAATAGCTTAAATTAAAACAAAAGCTATTAATACAATTAATTTAAAAAAACTATAATATAAGTAAAACATTTTAAATAAACAATAGATAAGTTATATAAATTTTGTTTCAGTTTAAGTAGGTTAAGGAAAATGTTTTGTTATAGTTTTAGTGACCCTGAGAACTACATTAATATATACATATAGTAATATATACATTTTGGAACATACTTTAGATTTTATTTTGCTCACTCTGGATATAGATTTTATATAGGTTTTATTTTATGTTATGCCTAATAGCTGATATAATGACTGATATTATAAAGTATTATGTTTTCACAATAAAGCTCCAAATGAGAATATGACTTGTTCCAAATATAAGGTACAGAATGTAATATAATGTTTAGAAGTAACTGCTATACAGCACGTCATGAATCTTTAACATGATATTGTAAATAACTGTACCTTTGGTACTGTAGCCAATATTGCGGGTCATTCACCCAGAATGCCTCTAAAAACACAGCGAGTGTCCTCTTTACCCGGGTTAAGGTCAGCTTCGCCTGTAACGAGCGAGGACACACGAGGACAGGAATCATCTGCTTCTATACGTGACTGATGAACGTATGGAGAACACATCCAGTTACTCTTTAACAGCTCAACGCAAAAACATCTCAATTACACACACTGTCCTTCGGTCCTGCTGGAAATATATATTCTCAGAAACTTTCAGATACAAAAATCACAATACCTCTGAAATACAGAACAATATTAATCATATATATATATATATATATATATACACATATGTGTGTGTGTGTGTATGTGTGTGTATTAGTGCTTATTAATTAATCGCATCCAAAATATATGTTTTTGTTTACATAATACATGTGTGTGTACTGTGTATATTTATTATATATATAAACACACAAACATGCATGTATATATTTAAGAAATATTTTTTTTATATATAATAAATCTATTTATTTATCATATAAATTATATGAATATAAATATAGACATGTAAACGTAAATATTTTCAAAATATATACCGCATGTGTTTGTATATATATATATATATACATATTAAATATACACAGAACACACACACATATTATTCAAACAAAAAAACATTTATTTTGCATGCAATTAGTGCGTTTGACAGCACTAATATATATATATATATATATATATATGTTTATATATATATATATATATATATGTGTGTATATATATATATATATATATCCAGAGATTAATATAATTGCTACCTCCTGAAATATTATTTTTTATTAAGTACAGTAAGTTATACAACAATACAAGTAATTAATAACCAGAAACAGATATTTCAGAAATGACATGGCCCAACTTTTCAATATTAACTATTTGGTTTAACTATCAACTATTCAGGTTTGCACTACACAACATCAGAAAGATCAGGCCCTTTCTGACAGAGCATGCTGTGACGAAGAGTTTTTTAATCAAAATATAAATTAATCAAGTGTAATCAATGTGAATATTGGCATTTATGTATCAAGTTATTCTACTATTATAAAAGTGTATCTGCCTGTGTGAGTAGAGGCCTGCAGAAGAATGGAATGTGCAGACGTATGGTTTAAGATAAAGCTGCACATCTGGGTTTGACATGATAGGGTCTCCTCCTTTCACGTAACGTAAATTTAGGCCTATAATCTGCTCCAGGAAGCAGATAAAGGCACAGCCAAAAGAAGATAAACAATGACGTAGGAAATGTATAGAACACACCCTAAAGGAAAAAACTATATTAGGGGTATGGAGACACACACTCGAGAGATTCACTGCAGGGTCTCTCGGTTTTATTGTCTCTGATAATAAAATCTGAATTCTGGCATCAAAACCCCAAGACTCTGAAAATGATTCCTCATAGCACTGGCAGAAGCCACCACAGCTGCACAACTTCTTGTCCAGGCTCTTGTCGTTTCTAGGCTGGACTACTGCAATGCTCTTCTGGCTGGTCTGCCATCAAACACAATCAAACCTCTACAAATGATTCAGAATGCAGCGGCACGACTGATCTTCAACGAGCCCAAAAGAGCGCATGTTACACCTCTCTTCATCTCCTTGCACTGGCTACCAGTGGCAGTTCGCATCAAGTTCAAGACACTGATGCTTGCGTACAGAACGACCACAGGCTCTGCACCCTCCTACTTCCACTCACTATTACGAACCTACATCCCCTCCAGAAGTCTGAGATCTGCTAGTGAGCGACGCCTTGTGGTACCATCACAGAGAGGCTCAAAATCACTCTCCAGAACATTCTCGTTCACCATTCCTGGCTGGTGGAATAATCTTCCCACCCCTATCCGGAATGCTGTATCCCTGTCAATCTTCAAGCAACAACTGAAAACTCATCTCTTTCGGCAGTACTTGACTTCATCCTAAACTTAAAAAAAAAAAAATTAATCTTTCCCTCTATCTTTCTCTCCTTCCCTTGCTAGCTTGTACTTATTTGAACAATGACTGGGACTTGGTGTTACGAGCACTTCCTCTGTCTGATTGCTTCTTCAAGATGAATCGCTGTTGTATTCCCCAATTGTAAGTCGCTTTGGATAAAGGCGTCTGCCAAATGACTAAATGTAAAATGTAAATATAAACTAAATTAATTTACAGTAATGAGACTAAATGGATTTTGTTTGTAATTAATTAATTTTAAAACACTGTTATTTTACTATTCAATAATGTAAAGATGCTTAGACACAAGCTGTAACATATAACAATAATAATAATAATACTTGAAATAAAATAAATGTTAACTAAAATCAGATATTAAAAAAAATATTTCAGCTAGTTGCCAATGCTTCATTTCTCATTTTATTTTGTTTAATAAATAAAAAAATAAAAAGATTACAAAACACAACAAAAAAAATACTAAAACTAATTATTATTATTTACTAAAGTTAAAGTGAAAAAGAAACAAATCTAAATATTAATAAAAACTATAATAGTATATTAATATTACTATCTGGGGAAACAACACATTATCCTTGATAAACTGTACAGTATGTATACTGTAAATATTTTATATATTAATTGTATCATGATAAGTTATTTGACAAGTAAGACTGCTGGTGGTTGAGGAGAGACCCCCCCCCCCACACACACATGATTGTAAAGCGCTTTGGCTGTATGGCAATACACAATAAAAGTGCTATATAAATACATCATTCATTCATTCAAGTATCATGATACATTATTTAAAAAGTAAAATATATTTGTAAATTTATTTGTAAACCACAACACTTTCATTACTTGAAATAAAATACACCTTAAAACTTAATATATATATATATATATATATATATATATATATATATATATAGGATGGATGGATGGATGGATGGATGGATGGATGGATGGATGGATGGATGGATGGATGGATGGATGGATGGATGGATGGATGGATAGATAGATAGATAGATAGATAGATAGATAGATAGATAGATAGATAGATAGATAGATAGAGTATTTCCATTAACTCTTGCACAAATGCCTAAAACAGAAACGGATCAATTTAACCCGTTTGTGTGTTTTAACCCATGAACCTGTAAAGTCCACTGACTGCAAATTTGCTCAGATTGGTTTGTGACCCGTTGTGACCCAGAGAGAGAAAACAGCTCCGTGTCCCGCTCGAGGCCATATTTGGAGAAAAGTGTCCCATCATCGTCAAACAGGTAAAGGTTAAGCGCTCTCACGACTATCTGTGGCCCTGCGTGTTCATTACATCGAGTGGTTAATGTATATGATGTTAGCCTTTGCTCGGAACAGACTGTTCTCTGGCTTTCATAACAGCATAAAACGACAGATAGACACTTTGCAACTAGTTATGGAGATTACCTGCCAACCAGAGGCTGAGATTTGGGTCCACAAACGCTTCATATCTTTCAGGGATTTTTCAACAAAACAATAGATATGTGTCTGAATCTGAACTCAATGTATGCTTCACAAACAGGGCAAAATTTCATTTCAGTACCTGCCCTCGTGGACTGCAATTTCATCTCACAAGCCCTCCTAAAACAGCTTGATTTACCCCCCCAGAGACAGGCCGAGCTGAAGATCAAGACCATGCAGGGAAAACCGCTCGGGTGTGGGCACATCAAGTTCCAGTCTCCGCCGATCACTCTGCAAGTAAGCTGTCTTCATCAGGAGAGAATTTCCTTTCTGGTACTGGAGGGACCCACCGTCGATATCATCCTGGGACGCCCCTGGCTATCTCAACATTCCCTCAAAGTCAGATGGGATACCAGAGAGATCCTCCGATGGAGTAAAACCTGCATCCAAAACTGTCTCTCCAACGCCCCTGTGCCCCTGGTTAGTAACCTGAATCTCCAAGTTCATTCCACCCTAGTGGAGAGCCCCGAACCTCGTGAAGTTCCGACAATCCCATCTGACTACCTGGCTTTTCAGGATGTGTTCAGCAGCCACGAAGTTACCACCGCACCGGCCATGGGATTGTACCATCGACCTGCTGCCTGGAGCTATACTCCCCAAGGGTCGAGTATACCCCTGTCCATCCCGGAGCGCAAGGAGATGGAGGATTACATCAAGGAGGCTCTCCAACAACAGTTAATTCGCCCTTCCACCTCTCCGGCGGCCTCAAGCTTCTTTTTCGTGGGCAAGAAGGACGGAGGCCTGCATCGACTACCGGACCCTCAATGATCACACTGTCAAGCTCCGTTATCCTCTTCCCCTGGTCCTGGTTGCCCTCGAGGAACTCCGTGGGGCCCACATCTTCGCGAAGCTGGACCTGCGGAGCGCCTATAACCTCGTTCGTATCTGGGAAGGCGACGAGTGGAAGATGGCGTTAATTACCGCCTCAGGCCACTATGAATATCGGGTCATGCCGTATGGCCTTTCCAACTCTCCGTCCGTCTTCCAGGGGTTTATGAATGAGGTGTTCCGGGAGTTCCTCCACCAGTTTGTCATCGTGTACATAGACGATATCCTGATCTACTCCCGGAACCTGGCCGAACATCGCCATCACATGACGCAGTTCCTACGCCAACTCAGGAAACGCCACCTCTACTTGAAGCTTGAGAAGTGTGAGTTCCACCGCCCCACGGTCCAGTTCCTTGGCTACATCCTCAGTGCGGATAGGGATCCAGATGGACCAGGGGAGGATCCAAGCCATCCGGGACTGGCCCCAGCCTCAGTCAGTAAAGGAACTCCAACGATTCCTCAGCTTCGCAAATTTCTACTGGAGGTTCATTCTGAAATTCAGTCTGCTCTCAGCCCCCCTCACTTCCATGCTCCGTCAGAAACCCAAGTCTCTGTCCTGGAACTCTGAAGCTCGAGCCGCCTACAAGAAGCTCCAGGAGGCCCGGTTCCAGTTTTCCATCACGTATCGACCCGGAGATAAGAATGTCAAGGCGGATTCCCTGTCACGTATCCATGCCCCCGACGAACCCTCCACACCTGAACCCATACTCCCTCCAGCAGTCCTTGTGAGCCCCATCCGGTGGGCCCTGGATGAACAGATCCGCATCGCCTCCATCACCGAACCCACTCAGCTGGGAGGCCAAGAGGGCAAAACCTACATGCCCACTTCCTTGAGGACTTCTCTTCTGGGTTCCCTGCATGCTTCCCCAGGCTCTGGACACCCAGGCAGCCAGTGTACTCTCTCGCTCCTCCAAGCTCGGTATTGGTGGCCCAGTATGGTCCGGGATGTCTCCCAGTACGTTCGTGGATGCTCAGTCTGCCCCATTACCCATTCCACGTCGCCCCTGGTCCTACGTCGGAGTCGACTTCATCACAGATCTCCCCAAGTCAGAAGGTTATACCTGCATACTCGTTGCAGTTGACAGATTCTCCAAAGCCTGCAAGTTAATTCCCCTCCGGGGTTTACCCACAGCCCTTGAAACAGCAGAGGCCCTCTTCCATAATCTCTTCCGCACCTTCTGCATCCCGGAAGATGTAGTCTCCGGCCGCTGGCCACAGTTTGTCTTCCGTGTCTGGAAGGCTTTCTTCACACTCCTCAATGTCACCGTCAGTCTCTTCTCAGGGTATCACCCCCAGACTAACGGCCAGACTGAGCGGAAGATTCAGGAGATTGGGAGATATCTCCGGGCCTACTGTCATGACAACCAGCACAGCTGGAACCGCTTCCTACCGTGGGCCGAGTATGCACAAAATTCCCTCAAGCAAACCACCACCGGCCTCACCCTTTCCAGTGCATACTCGGCTACCAACCCCCTATGTTTCCCTGGACAGAAGAGCCCTTTGACATTCCAGCTGTCAACCATTGGTTCCAAGCGAGCGAGAGAGTTTGGGACTCAGCTCATATCCAACTCCAGCAGGCAGTGCGGAGACACAAGTCCTATGCAGATGCCCGTCGGTCTGCCACCCCCGTCTATCGTCCTGGAGATAAGGTCTGGCTCTCCACCCAGGATCTGTGTCTTTATTGGCCCCTTTTCCATCGAGAGGCAGATAAATGAGGTCACCTTCCGTCTCCAGCTCCCTGCACGGTATCGTATCCATCCAGCATTCCATGTCTCACTCCTCAAGCCTGTCTCTTCCTCTGTCACAGAACCCTGCAGTACCTCCTGCTCCCGAGATCATCGAGGAGCACCTAGTCTACAAGGTGCAGGACATGTTGGACTCTCGGCAACGGGGCGGTTGCCTAGAATATCTTATTGACTGGGAGGAATACAGGCCGGAGGAATGATCCTTGGTGGCCCGGGACGATGTGCTGGATCTCTCTCTCCTGGCCAAGTTTCACCAGAACCACCTTGACCGTCCCGCACCCAGAGGCCGTGGCCGACACCGTAATAGGGCGTCAGGAGCCGCCGCTGGAGGAGGGGGTACTGTCAGAGAGTCACCACAGTCACCGCAGTCTCCACCAATGACACTCACCAGATCCCAATCCCCTGATTTCTGATCACCGCCACCTGTCAGCACTAATCAGCAGCACTATATCCCTGCACTCCTCCCATTCACTCACTTTCTGGTCTCAAACATTCCATGTTGACTAACCTGACCCACTTACCTTTTGTCTACTTACCAGGTGCTCCAGTGTTCCTATCCCTGTTCTCCACCGCTCCAGTTCTCCACTGTCTCCACGCCCCACTGTTACCTCCGGATCCCCTGGAAAAGGAAAAAGGACATTCACACTCAGATAAGCCCCCAGAGACATTCCCATTCTCCACCTGCTCAAGTTCAGTTCAAGTTCAGTTTTATTTCTAGAGCACATTTAAGCACGAGACAAGGCCGACCAAAGTGCTGCACAACAAACAATAATATATAACGAGGAGAAAATTAGTAAACAAATTAAAACCATTCAGGGACCAATACAACAACAAAAGCAGATTAAAACAATTCAAAAGCACACATTACTTCATGTTAAAAGCCAGAGAGAAAAGATGTGTTTTAAGATATGACTTGAACTCAGATAACGTGGAAGCCGTTCTAATGCGAACTGGTAAATTGTTCCAGAGGGTGGGGACAGCCACTTCAAAGGCTCTAGATCCCTTGGTTTTTAAGCGAGATCTAGGGGTCTTGAGGAGAAGTTTGCCCTCTGATCTTAGTCCCCTAAGTAGGGGTGGAGTAAATCAGACAAATAAGATGGTGCTTGATTGTTAAGTGATTTATAGACAAGTAGCAAGATTTTAAACTCAATTCGATAGTGAACTGGCAGCCAATGCAAAGATCGCAAGAGGGGAGTGGCATGATCGAACTTTTTAAACCCCTTCTAGAATCTAGCTGCTGAATTTTGAACTACTTGTAACCGCAAGATTTGAGACTTTGATATACCAAAGTAGAGGGAGTTGCAATAATCCAGCCGAGACATAATAAAGGCATGGATAGCAACCTCTAGAGAGCTTTTTGAGAAAAAACTAGAACCTACTACAGCACTAATTTGTTTAACAAATTTTAAGGAATTATCAAACACCACACCCAGATTCCGAACATTGGGAGAGATGAAGGAATTTAAGTTCTCGAGGTTGGGTTGAATACTTGCTCCATGTTCAGATGGACTGAAATCAATAACTTCGGTTTTATCTGGGTTCAAGAACAGAAAGTTATTAGAAAGCCATGATTTGACATCAGCAAGACAAGAGTATCAATGGCAAAATTAGTTTCCTTAGTCAAAGGCAAGTAAATTTGTAGATCATCGGCGTAGCAGTGATAAGAGATGCTGTGTTTTCTGAAAATAGCACCCAGAGGAAGAAGATAAAGAGAGAAGAGTGCGGGAGAAAAGATAGAACCCTGAGGAACTCCACAGGTTAGGTTGCCTGGGGTCGAGAGAAAACTTCCTGTTTTTACCACAAATCTCCTATTTGTTAAGAATGATTCAAACCAGTTTAAAACCCCCCCTCCCCTCCCCAGTCCCAGATGAGACGCCAAACAAGAAAAGAGAATCTCGTGGTCAACAGTGTCGAAGGCAGATGACAAGTCTAACATCACTAATACAGCAGAAGCACCAGAGTCAGTAGTCATTAAAAATATAATTTTAAACTCTTACAAGGGCCGTTTCAGTGCTGTGAAGTGATTTGAACCCAGACTGACATTTTTCAAAGATGCGATTATCATTTTAAAAAAGACTGAAAAAAAGTCTTTTACTAAAAACAGTAAAAAAGACTATTACTTTTGAGATAAACGTTAAGGTGGATATAGGTTGGTAGTTTTCTAAACCAGAGGCATCAAGAGAGGGCTTCTTGAGAACCGGGGTAACCATGGCCATTTTCAGGTCGTCCGGAATAGACCCGGATTTCAAACATTTATTCAACAGTGATACCAATAACTGGTATCAATAATTTGCCTAAAAAAGCGGGGGTGTATTAAATCAAGGGGACAGCAAGAGGGCTTTAATTTTGTGATCACCTCCTTGACTGTTTGTAAAGATACCAGGTTGAATGTTGTCCAGGGAGGTGTTGGATTTGTAGGTGGCAAACTCAACATAATCTCTTACATGTATCTGAGCCCTCAAATTTGTAACTTTGTCACAGAAGTGTCTCAGAAAGCACAAAGGAAGGATTTTGAAAAGATGTAGTAGGAGGATTTAAAGCAGAGTTAATAACAGAGAAAAGTATTTTAGGAGTACAGTGATGCTTTTCAATAAGATTTGAAAAATAGGAGTACTTGGCTTTCTTAAAAGCTCTCTGATATAAGGACAAATACCTCACCTGGACAATCTGCTCATCTCATTCCCCTCTGCTACTACTCAATAAACCTGTTGATTGTATTGCACGTACCTCTGTGTCCTGTGTCTATCTGCTGACAACATCAGGGTTATTATAGTTAACTAAAAATAAAATCAAATTTTTTTTGTTACTTGAAATAAAATAAATATTAACTGAAATAAAACACAATATAAAAAACAACTGGCAACTAGCTGAAATAAAATAGGTTTGAGTACTAAAATAGCAAAAAACTAAAAGTAAAAATTAATAAAAACTACATTTAACAAAATGAAATCTAATTGCAAATAATAAAAACTATAAAAGTATATTAATGACATTAAAATAACATAGCATGTGTAATAAACGTGATGTTGATGGTGTGTAAGCTTCATATCTGCAGGCGTCTAAAGGTGAGGAGGCCACGCTTGCTCAATGTTTCCACATGCATCACAGGAACATGAACGGTTAACCCTGAACGGTTGTGGGTTTGAGGCTGTTTGACTCTCAGATAAGACTCTTCTTATTGACAAAGAGCCATTTGTGTGCTGCTGGAACATGCGATCAAAGCACGAGCCTGGGATCCAGCGCACATACAGACAACAGACGCCAGAAACTAATGCTTCTCCTGATTGAGACCCAAGAGCAAACATATCATCATGAGCAAAAGGGTTAAATATATTCACCAGCTGTTTCATAATATTATGCATGCACATTAGTTTATGTATTTACTCTTTTAATAGCTTAAAATTATGTTTTATCTTCAGTCAGAGAAAGCATCATTTGCAGTAAACAGAACGGACATTGTAACAGTGAAATATGTAAAAAAAATCATGTTAAATTTAATTGAATAAAATGCAAACATCTCTTTGTTATCAAGATTAATTATTTAAAATGTAATTTTGTAAACAACAATTGTAAATATGCATCATGGGATCAGGGTTATTATAGTTAGCTAAAAATAAAAAAATATATTTTATTTTTGTTAGTTCACATAAAATAAATGTTAACTTTAGTAAAGTTTAAATAAATAACTTTTAATTTAATTTAATTTAATTTAATTTAATTTAATTTAATTTAATTTAATTTAATTTAATTTAATTTAATTTAATTTAATTTAATTTAATTTAATTTAATTTAATTTTTTCAGTTGCATTTTAAATACTAAAATAACTAAAACCAATAAAGTAGAAATGAACAAAAACTATATAGGCGCGTAAAAAAAACAAAAAAAAACAATAAAAATGACAAAAACTAAAATTAAAGTGAAAACAGAAAATTTAATTCAAATTAAATTATAATTTAGAATATTCATATAAACTACAATAGCATATTACTATAATGTGAAAAAAGTCAGTGTCATAGATATATTGTATGTATACTTTAATATTTTATATATTACTTTCATATGTTGTATGATGTATCATCATAAATGATTTAAATTGTAAAGTGTATTTGTAAAAAATTGCAAATACATATCATGGATTCAGGGTTATTACAGTTAACTGTAATATAATCATACCAAATATTAAAAAAGATAGGAAAAAAGTGTATGAGTTTAAGCACCAGTCGCTGAAAATCCATATTGATGAACCATTAGATTAAATATTAGGACAAACGCACTGTGCACAATGTGTGTGTGTATATATATATACTGTATATATTACTACAGAAATATTCACTCTGTCCTGCATTCGTCATGAGATTCATGTAAGAAGAGAACGATTTCCAGCGGCTACACAGACTGTTTACAGCAACAAACCACAGAGTTCAGTTATAACACGGTATTTCTTTTCACCTTCAAGGTAAATAGTTATTAAAGAAGCTCTGTTATTCTGCTCTCTGAAGCCTCCAGGTGGGAAGATCAGATGTCAAAGCCAAAGGCGAGCGACTCGATGAGATAACGCACTTCACACAGACGGATATTACTCTGAAACCGATACACACAAATCAAGAATTGATCTGGAGATTGTGTTTATGGCATTGCATTTCTCCTCTAAAATCCAGATATTAATTTAATTGCTGCCACCTGAAATATTATTTTAAATGTACATTATGTCATGCAACAAAACAAGAAATTAATAACCCAAAACAGACATTTCGGACATGATATGGCCTGACTTTTCAATATAAACAAACTAAATTAGTTTACAGGAATGACACTATTGTCTTCTGTAGAGCTGCTTTGAAACTGATTGTGTTTCTGATGAATTTTACAAAAGAAAGTTGTTATTTTGCCGTTTAGTAATGTACTTTAAAACGTTCTGTAATGTATAAAGTGCTATAGAAATAAATTTGAAGTTCGTTGCATTTCACTTGGATAAATATTCATCTGGCAACAGATAGGTAGTCAATCATATTTTCAAATTGGATTATGTTTGGCATTTTTGAAAATTAACAACAACAAAAAAAACCCATTTAGGATTGTTTAATTTCCCCTAAAACCCATACATGAATATAACTGAAACTACCTGAAATACTATTTTATAGAGATGATGAAATATTTCCAAATTTGATTATGTTTTGCATTTTTCCAAGGTAATTAATCAACTATTAAGGATTTATTCTGGCATTGCATTTTTCCTCTAAAATCAATAGAGGAAAATAATTGTTACTACCTGAAACATTATTTTATAAAAGCTAATATCCAAAACCAGACTCAATATGGACTGATATTTGGTTTATTTTTTTATAAAAATGAACTAAATTAGTTTACAGTAATGACTTTATTGTTTTTTGTAGCTGCTTTGCAGCTAAAATTGATTTTGTTTCATTATTGATAATTTTTTCTGACATTGCATTTCATGTGGACTGAATATTAAGTTGGAAGTGGACACATAATGAATTTTTTTTAAATATTAGAATATTTTAAAACTGGATTATGTTTTGCATTTTTGGAAGAAAGTTAATTCATATTTGGATATTTTTTAGTATGGCATTGCATTTTTCTTCTAAAATCCATAGATGAATATAATTGCTATCACCTGAACTAATATTTCAGAAAATGTCATACAACAGTAGAAGTTAATATCCAGAAACAGACACAATATGGCCTGATATTTGGTTTAATTTTCAATAAAAATGAATGAAATTACTTTGCAAAAATTGCTACTTCTGTAGATCTGCTTTACAGCTAAAATTGATTTTGTTTCACAACTGATGAATTTCACAACATTAACTCTGTTATTTTGGTGTTTATTATCTGCTTTAAAAACTATCTGTGTTTTCTAAAGCGCTGTAGAAATAAATATGAAGTGCATTGCATGTCATTCAGAAGCTGGAAAACAATCAATTAAATTAATAAATAAACTATTTGAGATTGTGTTTATGATGGCATTTTATTTTTCCTCTAAAATCCATAATTACTGTAATATAATTGCTGTTACCAGAACTATTATTTACAATAATACACCAGTAAAAGTTAATATGCTAAATCAGACACAATAAGGATTTATATTTATTACATGTTTATAGTTGGAATTGATTTTCTTTCATGACTGATGATTTTTTTTCAACATTAACTGTTATTTTCCTGTTTATTAATATAAATCTGTATTACAACGACCTGTAATGTGATTTACAATGAACCTGAATCAAAAATGCAACCAAATATCAATTAAGATAATGGAAAGTAATGGAAAAACACATATTTACAGACCATTATACTTAATATTGTTTATGTTTATGATGGTTATGATGGTGAATCTGGGTGTTGTTAGTGTAAAACCCCTCAAAAACCTCATCTAGAACCAAACAAACAAGCAAGGCGCTCTCACAAAAGCCCTTCTGTTGGCTTCGGCCGATAAATGCGTCATCCGCAGCCTTTGTAACGAAGTAATGCGGAGCGACAATAAATGAAAATCAGTGGTTTGGTGGAGAGAGAGCCTGACCTCCTTCCAAACACACGAGTCGTGACTCAAGTCATTAGTCTGAGGAGAGACTCTCCTTTCATCATGTGAAGAGAAACATGGACTGTCCTCGTTTGCCTTCGCAGGCTAATAATAGCGCCACTCTTCAAAGTTAGCAGAGGACTCGCATTTACATTCGTTTCAGGAGAAACTCAGAGTCTCCTGTATGGAGAAAACCAAATACAAATCCTGGAGACCTTTGAGAAATAGACATGCTTGTCTAAGTGCAATTCTGACATCAGTGTCATTAGCTTTAACAGATGCAATGAAACATATTTAGTATTGTTCAAAATTTGGGGTCAGCAAGAAGAAATGAATGCTTTCATTCGTTAAGGATGCATTAAATCAGTAAAGACGTTTATAATGTTAGATTTCTATCTCAAATAAATGCTGTTCTTTTGAACTTTCTATTCATCTGTGAATCCTGAAAAATAAAATGCATCACAGTTTCCACAAAAATATTGAGCAGCACAACTGTGTTCAACATTGATAATAATCAGAAATGTTTGTTGAGCAGTAAATCAGTATATTATAATGATTTCTGAAGATCATGTGACACTGAAGACTGGAGTAATGATGCTGAAAATACAGCTGCAGATCACAGAAATACATTACAGTTTAATTTAGATTCACATAGAAAACAGCTGTTGTGAATTGTAATAATATTTCAAATTTTATTATATATTTTTGATCAAATAAATGCAGCTTTGGTGAGCAGGAGAGACTACCAATGATTTACTTGTTTCCCAAATGACACACATGGTCGAAAGAAACATACACATTTCAATTACAGAAAGGAAAACCAAGAATATTTCTGAATTGACAGGTTTTTATTTAGAAGCACAAGAGCACTTTCTGCTGTCAAATCTTCTCTGATTTTGATCAAGTAAAGGTCAGAATAACTGCAGTCATATCTCCAGATGAACTCTTTCTGGACTGAAGCAGCTCAGCTTTACTTGATTCTCCATCAATCATTTTCTAGAAAAATCAGTGCGTCTCAAATCTGATCATCAGGATCTTTTGAGGAGTGTTTGTTTCCAGAAGCTTTACTTTCTCTGTTCCTCAGCGGAGGAATGATCTTCATCTCACATCTTCTGAGGAGCGTTTATTTCTTCATCTCTCAATCAGCATTGCATTATATATGTTTGAATCATTTCAATCTCATAAGACATATTATTGGAGATATAGAGTGACCACTGATATTTACATAATTGTATGTCAGTATCTGTTATAAAGATTCACATACAAGCATCAGATATTCATCATATAAATATCAGCATCTGCACTAAATTCATATGTTTTGAGTCTCTGAAAAAAATTAAGCAGTTTTTTCTTCCATATTCTCAGACTACATGAGCCATGAAAAAGTCAAATATGATAATCAACAAACTCTATAAACAATTAGATTTTTTTTTACTATGATTTCATATTTCAGGCGCGACATGGTTAATATTTTATATCTAATATATGAAATCATATTACATGACTGGATGCAATGATGCAACACAGAAACAATTGCGAAACTCATGATTGACAAGTTCCTAATCCTGGTGTATAATGAAGTTAAACAAAACGAAACGAAGATTTATTCTCATGATTATGAGGATTAGATGAACATGTTCCTTCATAACCCTGCGGGCTCGTCTGTTAGCGTGGTCGATCTCACACACTGTAAGCAAAGACAAGTGTTCTCAGATGCATGCTTCAGAGACGCTGATATAATCTATATTTGACGGCCATCTGGACACGCTCGCTTTATACGTCAGATATTACTCAAAGTGCCATTAGGTGAAGTTTTGCGCAAGCACAAGCATAAACTACTTTAAAACATTTCTGTACAAGTGACGAAAATCCAGGCCGCTCAGATGTGCTGCGCTTCCTGCATAAATAAATAAAGCCCCATCTGATGTCTATCTAATAATTCCAAACCCCATTTTTACTCGGTTAAGCGTAAATATGACACTCTGGAGTCTGAAGAGCTAAACGAGGACAGCTTTGAAGTTTCCGAAGTTAAATATATTTGGTGTCCCAAATGAGTCTGGTCATTAAGCATGGCTAATTACGCTGCTAGATCACATGGTGCTTTCTGGCCCTCGCTGGAGATCAGTATTGATGCAGATATATGCAGGTGAACACTAACCAGCATATGTATCCTGCCATATCTATGCTGCAGACAGAGAAAAATATAAACACTGTTACAAAGAAGAAGAATCCAAGGCGCTTCTTCTGGTCCAAAAAAGTAAAAAAAGAAAAAAAAAGCCTTTATTCACCATCTCAATAAAACTCTGTACTCTGATGCATTTCGGCCGGAGAAAAATATAAAACACATTTATACTGAAATAACAATTGTGGTATATACAGTAAGTAGGGTTGGGCCATATAGCCAAAAATATAAATACATTATTTAGTTATTGTTTGTGTCTTTATATATTATTATATATTCTTGACAATTATATATATATATAATTTATTTATTTGTTTTCAAAAAAAATTAAATAGGTGCTTTTTTCACCCCCCATGACAAAATTGCTATTTGTTGTAAAGTAGAGACAAAATAATAAATCTAGTGGACAAACATAAATAACATTCAAAATCAAACTGGTACTTAAAGCCAGTGTGTAAAAAAAATAAAAGGGAATGAAAAAAAAAAAGAGTTTCTCTTCCTACAGAAACTTGTGGTTGTTGCAATGAAGCAAGTCAATCAAATCAATCAAACAAATTAGACATCAGCTGTGATAGTCGTCACACACGAGTCAAATGATCTAATTTGATTTATCTTTATAAGCTAAAGTTGTACTTTTATTGCCAATATACACAATATTCCTGAATAATAATGTTAGCAAAGATATCGCAATAAAATTGCTAACATTAAATGTATTTGTTTTGCAGCCCTATATATAATAGAATGAAAAAATTTGAAACATTTTTCTTCCAAAAAAATAATTTGTGGATAAATAAACATTATTATTGCAATTAGATATCAATATGGCTGCAAAATAATATTATTACTACTACAATAAAAATTACTAAATAAGAACTTAACTAAAACATAAAACACTTTTTTAAACATCACAACTGTAAAATTAAATATTAATATTTATTGCAGTCTTAATTTCTTAAGTTAAACCATTAAGCTTGATGGAAAAACAGTGCATCATATTCAGATTCACCCACCTGAAAATCTGATATAAACAGTGTTAATAAAACACTTCTGCGATGGCCAATTGCGTTATTTGTTACGGAAGCAGACTTCACACACGGGTTATCAAAAATAGGTAAGGTTTATTAACAGATGAGCAATGGAAGGGGATTGCAATGGGGAGTATATAATGCAGAGACTTTGGATGAAGAGATGAATGAATCACTGAACGGAGTCGTCTTTGACAGGAGCTCGTGGATGACAGGAGAACCACACACCTCACGCATCGCTGTACAGCTCCAGAGATGACCAACTGGGATCCAGGACACGGGTGGACACAACACTCGGAGAGAACACAAGCGGTAAGTACACAGGCAGGAAGGTCACAGGTAGGCCGCTGAGATAGCATACAGAAGTCCACTTCGTATGAACGAGACGGAAGTCTGACTGTAGAGAGGAGTGTGGTTTTGTAGTGTGTTGGTGATGAGATAATTGGATTAGTGACAGGTGCAGATGATCAGAGTACAGGTGAAAGTGATCATGGAGTACTTGGGTGATGATGGAGCCTGTCTTCTCCAGATGTTAACTGATGGACTGGAGTGGTGTGGATTATTGTGATGTTTTTATGGGACTCTCATTCTGACGGCACCCATTCACTGCAGAGCAAATGTTCATTTTTGGCTCATGCAAACAGCACACTTGTGGAAGTGAACTGTGACTGTTGGCATAAAGTTTACATCTTTGCATGCTGTCAGTTGCATTCATAATTTTGCATTCTGCACATCATGTAATGCTTTGATGTCAAAACCAATGCACGGTCATCAATCTCATAGTAAAACTGGCATCTTTTCCCCCTCCGATAATGCAAACGTCCTTTCAGGGTGAACGATGCAATCTAAAAACGAGCGAAACCAATGGGAAGTAAGAAAACAGCCTGATGCATGATGAAAAGCACGTGAGCTCTGAGCACAAACCAGGTCAAGAGGGGTAAACACAAAGCAAATCTGTGCGCTCTTTGTTTCATTGACCTCCTGGAATGTTCTCTCTTCAGCCGGTTAAAAACGACGCTCGCTTTGCTCCAGTTATTACGTTTTTATTAACGCTCAGACCTGCTTGGATTCAAGCGTCTGCTGTGCTTTCTTCATTCAGAAAGCGCTGGATGTGATCAAGCACTGCAAAAAATGATTCCTTACTTTGTATTTTTGTCTTGTTTTCTAGTATAAATATCTAAACATTCTTGAATCAACATACATTTACTTGACAAGAAAAATGATTTAAGATATTAAGTCTTGTTTTCTTTAAAAAACCATCAAAATGTTGTTAGTTTTTGCTTTAAGAAAACAAACATATCTGCCAATGGGGTAAGAAAAATAATCTTAATTCAAAGGCTGAACAAGATTATTTTTCTTGCCCCATTGGCAGATATTTTTGCTTGTTTTGCTTGTTATTTACAGAAAACAAGACTTAATATCTTAAGTCTTTACTTGTCAAGTAAATGCATGTTGATTCAAGAATGTTTAGATATTTAAACTAGAAAACATGCAAGACAAAAAACTAAGAGAATGATTTTTGGTGCTCAGTGTGATCTCTCCGGCCTCCTCTCACACGTCAGCATCGATCGAGCGAATGTTTGCTCTGTACAGTTCTTTTAGGGCCACTGGACGAGCGAGCCTGACCTGAATAGACCCGTCTCCACCTCTCTCCACCCGCTTCGCTTTGTTTTGTCAACAGACCGTTTCGCCAGCGTTTTCAAAGAAAGAGCAGCTATTTCAGCTCGTTATGAAGAAACGCAACCGAATGATGCAGGGTTTTCAGTTCCTCGAATGCCTCCCCGTTGTTTTATACGGTCGCTGTAAAAAACTGGCTGCATGGGAGATATTACTGTAAAAGTACTTCTAGCGAGACAAGATCTGACTGTCGTGCAATTTGTCTTGCGTTATGATTCTTGTTCGGTGAAATAACTCCATCATTTAGAGTAACAGCAGGCAATTATTTCTATTTTCCTAACAACAATTAACTTTCACTGCAGTCTGGTTTTCACGGGACTGAAGATTCTTCGGCTATGCTAACATGTTTTCTTAATTTTAAAAGAAAAAACAGAGTGGCTTTCTTTAATACATATTATGCATAATATGTGTTAAAGGTGGTTACCAGTGCATAAAAAAATCCCCATCATGTTAAACCCCTAAAGCCAAGAAACTGGAAGTGCATTAACAATAATAGTTTGCTTATCTTATTTTTTACTTAAGGGCTTTTTTGTCTGTAGATGTGACTTTGGTTCCACAATGTGCGATTTTTACACCTGTTTTTTTGGATCCAGCAGGTAAAAATTGAGCATCTGATTACTTAGAAAGGCTACAACACACACGTGTCCCTGCAGCACAAAAGCAGTCATCAGTAACACAGGTATATTTGTAGCAATAGCCAACAATACATTGTATGGATCAAAATTATACATTTCTCTTTTATGACAAAAATCATTAGGATATTAAGATCATGTTCCATGAAGATATTAATTGAATTTCCTACCGTAAATATATCAAAACTTCATTTTTGATTAGTAATATGCATTGCTAAGAACTTAATTTGAACAACTTTAAAGGAGATTTTCTCAATATTTAGATTTTTTTTGCTCCCTCAGATTCCAGATTTTCTAATAGTTGTATCTCAGACAAATATTGTCCTGTCATAACAAACCATACATCAATGGAGAGATTATTTATTCGGCTTTCATATGATGTATAAATCTTAATTTCAAAAAATTGACACTTATGTGGTCCAGGGTCACATATGATATGGGCCCAAACACTGCACTACATCTGCAAGATTAAGGCAAAAAAATGTCATTGTGATTTTTCTGATTATATTTCGGAAATAAAAAGCGATTTAAAAATTATTATTATTATATTAAAATTATTATTAATGATTATTGTTATTATTATTACTAAATAAGAAACAAATTCTAAATATAAACAAATAAATATTAGAATCAGTACTATTATTAAAAATAACAATTACTATCATTAATTTTTAATTAAAAATAATCATTATAATTATAATTTAATGCTTATTTTACTTATTTTATATATTACTATTGTTCTACTAATAAAAAACAATGAATAAATAATAAAAATAATACAAATTAATCAAATAATTATATTACTACTACTACCACTGCTAATAAAAATTACTAAATGAAAACAAATAAGATATATTATTACTACACTAATATTTCTCTATAAGAAAATATTAATATACATTTTTGTTTTGTTGGTTTTTGTGGTTTATGGGGACTCTCCATAGCGTAATGGTTTTTATTCTGAACAAACTGTGTGTGCTATTGCCCTACACCAACCCTACACCTAAACTTAGCCCTCACAGGAGACTTTGTGCATTTTTAGATTTTCAAAAAAACACCATTTAGTATGTTTTATAAGCCTTTTGAATTACGGGGACATAGGCAGTGTCCTCATAAACCACCTTCATATTGTAATACCTCTGTCATACCCATGTCATTATACAAATTTGTGTCCTCATAAACCACATAAACATGCACACACACACACACTAAACTTTAATACTCAGCTGAAGCCATTTCATCACACTATGACAATGAGAAATGAATCATTCGCTTTGTAGTCAAAACATAATTAGCATGAGTTTCCGCTAAAATTTCCCATGGGATTTTCACAATTGTGATTTTTCGATGAGTAAGTTTTATGATTAACATCAATTTGAAAAATAAAGTTGTAAAGAGTTTTACAACGTTTGAGGTCTGACTGCGTGTAATTTATACAGCAGACATGAAAGTGTCTTCCAGTAATGCTGACCACAGACCTTATTTTACTCCTCAAACACAAACCACTACTCTAAAACCCCAGGAAATTCCCCAAAGACATTAGGCCAATTTGCCCCAAAAAAACCTTTTTAACTTATATTTTGTGTATTATTTCTCTTCTGTACAGCACAGTGGTCAACTCTTGTTGTGTTTATTTGTGCTTTATAAGTAAATAAATAAAATGGACGTCACTTTTGAGCAGCTCTACAAAACAACACTAAACAGTGCTCCAAAACCGGTGTCAAGCAAATAATTGATCACTTATTTATTAATGAATATCTATGCACATGGAAGCCCTCAAAAAACCCAAAACCGGATCCTGTTTAGTAACTGAAAAACAAGCATGATGAGGTGAAGATATAAAAACCCACACAAACACAATGCACTCCAGACGCGTTCAAGAGCTACAAACGTCCACTATTTGTCACATTAAACAATCCTGTCCTTTAACAAATAATTTTCCGCACATGTGGAAATAATTCAGTCTGTGGGCAAAGTTCACGCCGCATGAGGTTTCGTCCCTGCAATGTATGTTGCAGCGAAATTCACGATCAATCCTTTTGATTTATTAGATCTTATTGCAGTCACACAACTTCTGTAATCTGATACATGCAGCGAGCTGGATGTGTTCCAGATGTCCTCAAACAGCACCACATCATAAAAACCTGTATTTCCAGATCGCATACTTCAGCCTGAGACCTGGAGGCTTTTACAACCCTAATTACATCCACTTGATGGTGTTGATAACAAAGTCAGCCAATGATATCCTGTAATGCACTGCAGTTTTATTATACATGGGGGACTCGGATTTGAAAAATTCCAGAGCTGTTTTAAGACCTAAATATTCCCAAAGTGATGGAGAGCAGTTCATGCAATTCCTAAAAAAAAGAAAAGCCTCCTGCGGTTGCGCCGTCTTTAACATTTACAGTTATGCATCGCATAAATCTTTTATCCAAAGCGCCCACAGTGCCTTTATAAGTTATGTGTTTTATAAGCATGTGCATTTCCTAGAAATCAAACCTGAGACCTCAAAACATTTGTGCTGCAGGAAAAACTAGAAAGGACCATGTGACACTGAGGACTGGAGCAATGAAACAGAACATTCAGATTTGCATAACAGAAATAAATAATATTTTACATTACATTAACATAGAAAACTGTTATTTTGAATTATAGAAATATTTTACAATTTCAATGTATTTTTGATCAAATAAAGGTAGCTTATTTAGTTCAAAATGCATTCAAGGGACAGTATGCATTTTTATTTTTAGTCATTACAGTCATTATGATCATGCATTCCCAAAAGCAACTACACATTTTCCAGTTTACGGTAAACAAGTTGTCACAAATATTACGAAATGTGAATTACTTGAAATCAGGGTTGTTACAGTTAACTAAAACTAAAACTGAAACTGAAATCGTAAAAAATAGTTATTTGAAATAAAATAAAAATTAACTGAAAAAAACTACATATAATAAAAACGATATAGCTACTAAAAATGGCAAAAACAGAAAATTACTTAAACAGAACAAACAAAAATATAAAAATAAAAACTGCTTCAAAATATTAATAAAAACTATAGCATCTTAATAATACTAAAATTACACTGTTTGAAATTACATTAAAAAACAAATGTTGTCTAAACTAGTCAGACACAGATTGACTAGTTTTTATATTTTTATTAGTTTTTTATGTTTATTTTTAATTTTTAAATTTACATTTTTTGTTAACAACTGTTTGAGTTTTATTTTGTGGAACAGTAGTACAAAACAAAAATCAGCTGTACAAATTTAAAACCCACCCCTTGGTAGACTTAAAAATAAAAAATAAATAAAATATTTTTTACAAAGATTTTAGAAAAGAAGACAACATTAAAAGCTGAATGCCATGAATGAACAGTTTTCACATTAGATCCATGTATATGAGAAATAGAGAGTTCCATTGAGATAATGTCCAACAAATACACCGTCCAGGTCCATCTGTCCATTGTGTGAGGAGGATTCCAACGGTTGACCAGCAATTTCTTTGCTGCTGTGAGAGCAGCTAACAGTAAAGATCTTTGTTGGACGGACAAGGTGAAGTCCCAAAAGTCATTCATGAAAAAATGGCGTGGAGTCAAACACATCTCAGTACCCAACAAATATGATAGGTCCAGTGAGAGCTGAGTCCAAAAAGGTGAGAGAGAGGGAGCACTCCCAAAATAAATTGCAAAAACGTGCCTAAAACTCCTTGGGACCAGAGATTACCCTTAGGAGAAGACGACAGATTCATACACTCACCTAAAGGATTATTAGGAACACCTGTTCAATTTCTCATTAATGCAATTATCTAATCAACCAATCACATGGCAGTTGCTTCAATGCATTTAGGAGTGTGGTTCTGGTCAAGACAATCTCCTGAACTCCAAACTGAATGTCAGAATGGGAAAGAAAGGTGATTTAAGCAATTTTGAGCGTGGCATGGTTGTTGGTGCCAGACGGGCCGGTCTGAGTATTTCACAATCTGCTCAGTTACTGGGATTTTCACGCACAACCATTTCTAGGGTTTACAAAGAATGGTGTGAAAAGAGAAAAACATCCAGTATGCGGCAGTCCTGTGGGCGAAAATGCCTTGTTGATGCTAGAGGTCAGAGGAGAATGGGCCGACTGATTCAAGCTGATAGAAGAGCAACTTTGACTGAAATAACCACTCGTTACAACCGAGGTATGCAGCAAAGCATTTGTGAAGCCACAACACGCACAACCTTGAGGCGGATGGGCTACAACAGCAGAAGACCCCACCGGGTACCACTCATCTCCACTACAAATAGGAAAAAGAGGCTACAATTTGCACGAGCTCACCAAAATTGGACGGTTGAAGACTGGAAAAATGTTGCCTGGTCTGATGAGTCTCGATTTCTGTTGAGACATTCAGATGGTAGAGTCAGAATTTGGCGTAAACAGAATGAGAACATGGATCCATCATGCCTTGTTACCACTGTGCAGGCTGGTGGTGGTGGTGTAATGGTGTGGGGGATGTTTTCTTGGCACACTTTAGGCCCCTTAGTGCCAATTGGGCATCGTTTAAATGCCACGGCCTACCTGAGCATTGTTTCTGACCATGTCCATCCCTTTATGACCACCATGTACCCATCCTCTGATGGCTACTTCCAGCAGGATAATGCACCATGTCACAAAGCTCAAATCATTTCAAATTGGTTTCTTGAACATGACAACGAGTTCACTGTACTAAAATGGCCCCCACAGTCACCAGATCTCAACCCAATAGAGCATCTTTGGGATGTGGTGGAACGGGAGCTTCGTGCCCTGGATGTGCATCCCACAAATCTCCATCAACTGCAAGATGCTATCCTATCAATATGGGCCAACATTTCTAAAGAATGCTTTCAGCACCTTGTTGAATCAATGCCACGTAGAATTAAGGCAGTTCTGAAGGCGAAAGGGGGTCAAACACAGTATTAGTATGGTGTTCCTAATTATCCTTTAGTATAGTTAGTTTACTATAATAACTCTGATTCAAACTGACTAAACAAAGTAGTATAACTTAAGACAACAGTTGAGAGAACCTAAAACTCTGAAAGGTGTGTTGAATTTTTATGTTTTCTCAACAATTCCTTTTTTTTACAGTCCATTTGGTTATTAGGCTTTGCTACGGTTTTCAGAGTAAAGCTTGGAGCAAATAACAAATAAGACACAAACAAAAAACAGATTCACAAAGCTTACAGACCAAAAACAAAGTGTTGATCGTACGTTTTACATCCCACCCTGCTTTAAACAGAGTGCAAGAATGCGGTGAATATTTCACACCGAACTGAGTAATTACAGCCTGCAGGATATTTATTACTATCATTATTTCAGCTCATATTTACTGCAGGAATAAGAAGCAAACTTGACGTTTTTAGATGCAAGCGTTTTCTTTCTAGGTCTAGGGTTTCACAGAAGTGCTAAATCCTCAACGGAGACAGGTTCTTGTACTTGACAGCTTCATCTACAGAATCTAGGGTTAAGCTGTGTGCTGAAAAAACAGAAATTTAAGAGGCTTAAAAGTGGCAGTAATAGAAGTCGAGCTCCTTTATCAGCCCAAACCTTAAAAAACGCTGCTATCCTCGAGGCCATCGTAAATCATTCTTCGAAACACAGGGAGAACATCATAAAAACACATTGTGAAAATGGCTAATGTCGATGCTTTGACGTGTGTGAATTTGAAACGCGCCACCCAGAGCTGCGATTTATAAACAACACGTCCTCGCTTCACAGCTGAGCTGTCTCTGGAGAACTGTTTTCAAAATAAAAGAGGAAAAAAAGTTGATTGGGCTTTTAACAAGATTTCATCCGACGCGTCTGGTGAGGTCCTGGATTTCTATCCCACAAATTAATGACACCAGCATCAATAAATCAAGAATGCACACCAACAGAATACAATTGTTTGTAAGGCAATACAAACAAAGCCGCGAGACGGCACACATGGCAATATTTAAGAGCTCTGATGTACGTCAGTCTAGATATTAATCCTAAACGTGTTGAAATGCTTTCTGTCGGCTGATTACGCCTCGCTAATAAAATGCATATAATGTTTGGGTGTGTGAATGATCCGTGTTTGTTTTACACAGCCACACATGCAACTTTAAGGCCCAGAACATGCTCTACAGCAGTGCAAGAAACTCTTTCATGCTTGGTTTTGCATGTTATTTTGTTCTAAAATGCATCAGTGCGCCATTCATAATGTATGAATGTACAAAGAATGTACACGTGCCTGCAATGCATTGACAAATTGTGTGTGTGTGTGTGTGTGTTTGCATACTAGTGTGTTTCAGGCCTGAGGAATGCATGCATTAAAACAGCGTGCATTAAAAAAAGTGCAAAAATGTTGCAAATGCTTTAATTAATCAATTGTTTCAAAACCAACATTGATTTAACTCAGCTAACAAAAAATATGTTCTGAGAATGTTATAAAACTTACATGTTAAAAATAAACTCTCTGAATGTTCAGTTTTTCCAAAGGTTTCAAAGATGTTTTAACAAATGTTAAGAGAACATTCGGTTTTGGAATTTTGCAAACGTTATGGGAACGTTACTTTTAAATGTTCTTTGAAAGTTCTGAAACCAGCAGTAACATTTGAAAAATGTCAGATAAACATTCAACTAAAATATTTCGTAAATATTGTTTTTGTGCTAATGTTATGAGAATTATTAAAGACGAGAGATCTTTGCGCAAACATTCTATTAATTTTACTGGAAGAACATTTGTTCTTAACTTCAAGAGAACCTTGTCAGAAATTTCTGAGAGCGTTCCCTGTTAGCTAAAAACGTGTTGTGCATCAAACACAAAAAATAAACAAAATGCATCCAAATTTAAATTTCGATAACTCCTAAAACGTTGCCAACACATTATTACTGTTTGGTCCATTTTTTTTTAAACCATCATTGATTAAAAACAGCTAACATAAATATGCTGTGATAACGTTTAGCTAACATTCCCACTAAGTTATAAAAACATATTTTCAATGCTCTCGGAACGTTCAGTTTTTAAATGTTTTAAAAATATAATTTCTTGGTTATGTGAATGTTAAATGAACATTCAGTTTTATCATTTTGCAAATAAGTAAATTATTTTTGAATGTTCTCTGAACATTCTGAAACATTTAAACATTTTTACACATGTCCAAAAAAGTGTTCCATAAACCATGTGTAAATAATGTTTTTGTTCTAACATTTTGAGAACATTATTAAACACCAGAGAAATTTGAACAAACATTCTGCTAACATTACTGAAAAAAAGTTCATTCATAACTTAGAAAAAACTTTGGAAGAATGTTAACCAAAGTTCTGGGAATGCATTGTACATCAAAACCTAATACTCTTATACTTAGCATCTTTAAAATGTAGCTCTCATGTTCAGCAAAAAACTAAATGGCAAACATGTGCATAAACCAACAATTAAAAAATAGCACAGAAACAACACAGATCTTGTGTGAATGGCCCTTCAGAAATGAATCACCGGACACACGTCACTTCAGATTAAACTTTATTAATTCTTAATAAACTCAACTAAACTTTATTAGTTAATGCAATAACTCCTCAAATGTTGCAAATTCATTAAATAATCTCATTCATCCATTATTTTAAAACAGGCATTGATTAAATTCAGCTAACAACATCAGAATCAGAATGAGCTTTATTGGTCAGGTATGTTTACACATACAAGGAATTTGTTGTAGTGACAGAAGCTCCACAGTGCAACAGAAAGACAGTAACAGGACACAGATAATAAAATAATAATATACAAAAATGCAAATAGGCAATGTACAAAGCAGCAAAAACACAATATATAATATAGACAACTATGTATGTACAGGTCAAGTATGTGCAAATTAGAAATGAGAAAATTAAAATTAAATTAGTGAGTGTGGTGAATGGATAATGTATTAGTTGTGTGTTCCACGTTTATTTATTGAGTGTTCATGAGATGGATTGCCTGAGGGAAGAAACTGTTCCTGTGTCTGGTCGTTCTGGTGCTCAGAGCTCTGTAGCGTCGACCAGACGGTAACAGTTCAAAGAGGGAGTGTGCTGGATGTGAGGGGTCCAGAGTGATTTTACCAGCTCTTTTGCTCACTCTGGATAAGTACAGTTCTTGGAGAGTGGGGAGGGTTGTACCAATGATTCGCTCAGCAGTCCGGACTACCCTCCGTAGTCTTCTGAGGTCAGATTTGGTAGCTGAGCTGAACCAGACAGTTATAGAAGTGCAGAGGACGGATTCAATGATGGCGGAGTAGAACTGTTTCAGTAAGTCCTGTGGCAGGTTGAACTTCCTCAGCTGGTGAAGAAAGTACAACCTCTGCTGGGCCTTCCTGACAATGGAGTCTATGTGAATATCCCACTTCAGGTCCTGAGAGATGGTGGTGCCCAGGAATCTGAATGACTCCACTGCAGTCACAGTGCTGTTCATGATGGTGAGTGGGGTTAGAGCAGGGGGGTTTCTCCTGAAGTCCACAATCATCTCCACAGTTTTGAGCGTGTTCAGCTCCAGGTTGTTAAGACTGCACCATACAGCCAGCTCCTTAACCTCCTGTCTGTAAGCAGTCTCATCACCGTCCTGGATGAGGCCGATCAGTGTGGTGTCGTCTGCAAACTTCAGGAGCTTGACAGAGGGGTCTTTAGATGTGCAGTCGTTGGTGTAGAGGGAGAAGAGCAGTGGGGAGAGAACGCAGCCCTGAGGAGCTCCAGTGCTGATGGTTTGAGTGCTGGATGTGAATTTACCAAGCTTTACTAACTGCTGTCTGTCTGTCAGGAAGCTTTTGATCCACTGGCAGACGGAGGTGGGGACGGAGAGCTGGGTTAGTTTATTCTGAAGGGTTTCCGTGATGATGATGTTAAAAGCGGAGCTGAAGTCCACAAACAGGATCCTCACATAAGTCCCTGGTCTGTCCAGATGCTGCAGGATGAAGTGCAGTCCCATGTTGACTGCATCATCCACAGATCTGTTTGCTCTGTAGGCAATGAAATATCTGCACATAGATCCTTGCCTCTGCCTGTTTTCTCCAGCTTCTCCACAATGTTACAGTTTTTGACTGGCATGTCTCTTTGACTAATGCATCTTTGAGCCTATATTTAGTATGAGTAAAATACTTTAAGTACTGCTAAAATTGTTAAGGAAGCAGACTCACACAAAGCATCAGATGTTAACAGAATGAGTTTATTGACTGGGATACTGATGCTGGGATGCTGGAGAGAAGCAGGTGAGTAATACATCCAAAGGATGAGTTATTGTTGATAATGGAGATTAATGGGTGATATATATTCTTTACAGGAACTCATGGAACTCAAAAAAAAAAATCTTGAATCTTGGAAGACAGATGATGCACACACATCACTCTTGACGGATCTTGTATGAAGCAGGCTGGAGATCGCTGACGAGGGATGACGACGAGGAACAGGCACAGACGAGGAGACAAGAGGCAAGTAATCTTCAAGAAGGTGAGTAGCTGGTAAGCATAGAGAGTCCGCTTATCGTGCAAACGAGACCGGACGTTTGAGTGATGTGAGATGTGTGACTTTATGGTGCGTGGTGATGACAATCCAATGACGTGCAGGTGTGTTCAATCAATGCTCAAGTGAAACCAGGTGAGGGCGTGTGCTGTCATGATCGCCATGTCAGACTGTAGGATCTCAGTTGTCTTAATGTCAGACTGTACAACAGTCAAGACGCGACAAAAACAGACGTACTCAAGAAGACTTGTCCGGAGTTTTATGTCATCAATATGTGACCCGCGTTCTCTCGCTATAATGGTAGCTAGCAAACAACAGCAACGTGTAGCGTTAGTTTTATTAATTACATGCCTTGATGTTAAAAAAAAAAAAAAATGAAAAAGACGACGTGTGTGGAGCAAGTCATGGCTGGGCAAAAGAGGACTTTATGGACTTCCAGTTCTACAGAGCGAACTTGAGGTAATTTTGTTATTCGAGTTTAAACATCCTGCCCCTTAATAAATAAACTATAAGTAAACTTTACTTTGTACATATATTGTTTTTACAAATAACGAAGTTGAAGTTTGAAGTTGTCGCGCTAATTGCGTCATCAAGTTCAGTGCTCCTATTGGTTCTTGGTTTGACGGTCGTAGTAGGAGATGTCACACTGCAGGAAAGTGTCTGAAATCTTCTGACACTGCCAGAATTTAAATCGGAGGAAAACATTTATCGCAACGGCCATTAATCGGCTGTCGGTGAACATGTCAAACCAGCGATCTAGACAACCGATTTTAGCCTAGGATTATAGGAATCTTTCAGGATTTTAGGATTTTCAAAATTTGTCTCAGACGACCAAATCATGGCCAAAATCGCACAGTGTGAGCCGGGCTTAAGGCAGGGCTGTCCAAACTCGATCCTGAAGGGCCGGTGTCCTGCAGCGTTTAGCTCCAACCCTAATTAAACACACCTGAAGCAGCTAATCAAGCTCTTACTAGGCATACTAGAAACTTCCATGCAGGTGTGTTGAGGCAAGTTGGAGCTAAACTCTGCAGGACTCCGGCCCTCCAGGACCGAGTTTGGACAGCCCTGCTCTAAGGCTTTTACTCAAGTTGTTTTGGAATTGGTGACTTGTAACTTGTAGTGGAGTAATTTTCACTGTAAGGTATCTGTACTTTTACTCAAGTATGGTTTTCTGGTACGCTTTACACCTCTAATATTAATGTTCACTGAAAGTTCTGAAATAAGTAGTTACATTTATAAAATACTAGACAATCGTCAACTAAAAAGTTTCTGAAAAAATGTTCCATAAACAAGATATAATGTTTTCATGCCAACATTTTGAGAACATTATTAAAGACCAGATAAATGAATGTTCTATTTATGTAACATTTGTTCATAACTTCTGAGAACGTTGTCTGTTAGTTGGGAATGCGTTGTGCATCAAAACCTAAACTAGTTTTAAGGTAGCGTCTTTACAGCGTGAAAAACAAAGCTGCAAAAAACTATTTAGCATGTGGCACGTGTGCACATAAACCAACCGTTTAAAAAATAGCACATTAACACAAAAATTGTGAACAGCCCCACAGAAATTAATCGCTGAACACATTGGTTTTAATTACGTTCCCATAAAATACACTCACATCGCCGAAGATAACTACATGCAAATTTATAACGGATTCACTACCAAAATGTTGCAATGCATTAATTAGTCTGACATTGTTTTAAAACCAGCAACTTGGCTAATAAAAATAAGCAACCTTTTGCCAACGCTACCATTAAGTAATTTAAAACATTATTTGTTTACTTAACGTTTATTTTGCAATTATATAGAAATTTTACATTTGAATGTTCTCATAACATTCTGAAACATTTAGAAAATGTTAGACAAACGTCCAACTACGTTTCAGAAAAAAATAAGTTTATGAGTGATGTGTAAATAATGGTTTTGTGCTAATGTTTTGAGAACATTATTAAAGACCAGATGACGTAAAACAAATGTTCTGTTAATGTTACAGGAAGAACGTTTAAGAACCTTGCCTCAACGTTCTAAGAACATTTTCTTTCAGCTGAGAATGCACTGCACGTCAAAACTAATTTTAACTTGGCATCTTTAAAACGATTGGAAACATTTTAAATGAAAAACACATCGGCATGTGGCACATGCCCACATAGACCAACAATTTAAAAAATAGTGCAATAACACAAATCCTGTTAGAATGCCCCTTCAGAAATGAATCACCGGACACATACTGCTCTGTGTTAAATTACACTCCCATCTCCAGCAAAAATTGCATGCCGTTCCCAGAAATTGCCATCATCATCCATCTTGCTGGTCAAGTCTTGAACATCACCCAGCACAAGTGTTATCTCATAAAGCTGAATCATAATACACAAGTGCTATCAAAGCCGATAGTAACATTTTTTGTTTCTGGATATAAAATATGCAAAGAACTTCCAAGATGCATTCCTCAAAGTCGTAAAATTGTTGGGAAGCTCTGGGAAATCAGTCAAAAAGAAAGATGCAATTAAGGGTCCCACTGTGATCTTGGGATCCAGCCATACTGGGTCTGATCTTGTGAAAGCATTGATAAATTGAAAGCCCCATAAATTTCAATGGATGACACACAGAACAAAGCAATAAACATTTTTCACAACAAAGTGTGTCCTGGAAAGTCTGCGAGGGCATGTCCGCCAAATGCATGCGTGGAAGCCAAAATGGCATGGAAATATGCTGCTTGTGCATACTTCTATTCATTTGGGGCTTTTCCAAGATCTGTCGGGATATTTTCCACAACAAGACTTTTACAGCGCAATTTACTGTGCAGTATTTCCCTTTGCATTCACATTTTACAATGGGCTTACCTTTGACCTACTTGAGAATGACATGAGAAGCACAATAAAACCAAACCAGGTTCATTTTGGGGCTATTTCATGACTGTTCATATTTTTACACTTTGAACATGCTTTAAGGTTGAGTTGTCTTTGCTCAAGAATTGTCTTTCATCAAGAAATTCTGTTAGAAAGTGAGAGGATGGGTTTTATATGAACTATGTGCAGAACTGTATGATTTGGAATGGAAATTTATTTCAGAATTTTTTTTTTTTCCAATTTACGATGCATAATGTTTCAAAGCATCTTTACGGAATTAAACAAGATTAAACAAATCTTAGATTAGTAAACATCACATATTTAAGCAGTCCAAATAATATGTTAAAACAACGATAATATGTTGTGATTACAATTTAAGAAAAAATATATGCGCTTTTTTGTGGGGCTGCACAAATTCGCCAAAAGTTTGTGATTATATATCAATAGCGTTATAATCACAAACTTTTGATATGATAACATGATAACATGCTGCAATCATAATGATTACAATATAAGCAAAACTGTGATTTTAAAAAACTACAGGTTTGCTGTGCTTGTTTGTGGGCCTGCCATAATTATAATTATTAATTAAAATGTATAATTTTGTTTTTATTGATTGTTACAATTATATAAAATACTAAAAACAAAATAAGAAATATTACAGAATCAGAATCAGCTTTATTGCCAGGTATGTTTGCACATACAAGGAATTTGTTTTAGTGAGAGTAGCTCCACAGTGCAACAGAATGACAGCGACAAGACAGGAGACAGATAATAATAATACAAAAATAAATACAAATAATAATAATAATAATAATAATATACAAATATACAAAATGGACAATATGCAAAATAGCACAAACACAATATACAAAATAGACAATTCAGTATGTACAGGTATGTTAGGTGCAAATTTGAAATGTAATAAGTATGTGTGTTGAATAAAAAATTAAAAGAATGATAGAGTCGTGTGCTCCACGTTTAGTGTCAAGTGTTCATGAGATGGATTGCCTGAGGGAAGAAACTGTTCCTGTGTCTGGTCGTTCTGATGCTCAGAGCTCTGTAGCGTCGACCAGACGGTAACAGTTCAAAGAGGGAGTGTGCTGGATGTGAGGGGTCCAGAGTGATTTTACCAGCCCTTTTGCTCACTCTGGATGAGTACAGTTCTTGGAGACTGGGGAGAGTTGTACCAATGAATCGCTCCACACTCAGCTTCTGAGGTCAGATTTGGTAGCTGAGCTGAACCAGACAGTTATAGAAGTGCAGAGGACGGATTCAATGATGGCGGAGTAGAACTGTTTCAGCAAGTCCTGTGGCAGAACTTCCTCAGCTGACGAAGAAAGTACAACCTCTGCTGGGCCTTTTTAACAATAGAGTCAATGTGAATGTCCCACTTAAGGTTAGGGCTGGGCGGTATATCGAGTTTGTACGATATATCAATATATTTTTTATAAGTGATACGGTATGAGGCAATACCGTTTATATCGATTTACAGTAGATTAGTTTGAAACGAGCACATCTGAAAAAAAATCTAGCGGAGGACTGAACTGCTGCGGAGAAAGTCCTTAATACAATTTGTTCTAAACATGTGGCAAGCTTTATATTAACAGCTTTAAAAAAACTTTAAGATATAGTAGCCCAAAGTTTATAGTTTCAGTTTAAAGCAGCTCGCACTCGCACCATCAGATGCTCGGACAGAAAGGCTGCGTGTGCTGCTGACAGAGATGTTTCTCGCGCTGTTTAATGTGTTTGAGATGTGGTGTTTTCCTTAATGCACAACTTACATTTCACAGGTATATTCTCCATCTGTAAATGTTAGAAAGCCATGGAAATATTTCCATTTTTGCTGTCAGAAGTGCATGAGCCTTTTGCTTTGCGATTCTCTGCTAAACTTCACAGACTTCATTTAGAACGAGCGCCGCCGTCACCTTTACTTATATAGAGCTTTTAACAATGTAAATTGTGTCAAAGCAACTGCGCAATATCAAAAAAGGAAAATAGTGTGTCAATAATGTGAAATGAAAAGATTAAAAAAGATTTTCAGTTAAAGGCATTTCATTATTGAATTCAGTGATGTCAGCAGACTCGTCACCATCCTGAATAAGGCCCGATCAGTGTGGTGTCATCTGCAAACTTCAGGAGCTTGACAGAGGGGTCTTTAAATGTGCAGTCATTGGTGTAGAGGGAGAAGAGCAGTGGGGAGAGAACGCAGCCCTGAGGAGCTCCAGTGCTGATGGTGCGGGTGTTGGATGTTAATTTTCCCAGCCTCACTAGCTACTGCCTGTCTGTCAGGTAGCTGTTGATCCACTGACAGACAGAGGTGGGGACAGAGAGCTAAGTTAGTTTGGGCAGGAGGAGGTTCAGAATTATAGTGTTAAAGGCCGAGCTGAAGTCCACAAACAGGATCCTCACTTAAGTCCCTGGTCTGTCCAGGTGTTGCAGTATGTAATGCAGTCCCATGTTGACTGCATCATCCACAGACCTGTTTGCTCTGTAGGCAAACTGCAGGGGGTCCAGTAAGGGTCCAGTGATGTCCTTCAGATAAGCCAAAACCAGTTTTTCAAATTACTTCATGACCATAGATGTTAGAGCCACAGGTCTGTAGTCGTTAAATCCTGTTATCTTGGGTTTCTTTGGGACGGGGATGATGGTGGAGCGTTTGAAGCATGAGGGGACTTCACACAGCTCCAGTGATCTGTTGAAGATCTGTGTGAAGATGGGGGCCAGCTGATCAGCACAGGATTTCAGACAGGCTGGTGTCACACTGTCTGGGCTTGGTGCCTTCCTTCTGTTGTTCTTTTTGAAGACTTGGCGCATGTTGTCATCTCTTATCTGCAGTGCAGGTATAGGGGAGAGGGGGGTTATAATTACTATTATAATTTTACTATTATTGTTTTTATTATTAAAAATTACTATTATTTCATGGCAAAAAAAGTTTGAGAGAAAATTATAATTTTATTTTGCATTATAAGATTAATGATTACAATATAAGCAAAACTGTGATTTAAAAAAAAAAAAAATTGCTGTGCTTGTTTGTGGCACGGTGCACACAGCAAGGATGAACGAGGAACACAGAGACGATAAACTCAAATAACAGTCTTTAATGACTCCAAACAAGGCAGGGCAAGACAAGGCAAGGTAGACACAGACAGGAACACCAGGGAGTAACGAGTAGACCAGACGAAAACTAACTGAAGAGACAGGACTATAAATACACAGGATAATCATAGATAATTAGACAAACACAGCTGGACAAGAATTAACTAATCATCACACTTAACAAGGACAGGAAACAAACCAAATATGGAAACATGAGGTGGGAACACACGACACACACAACAGAGGACTGACATAACTCCCCCCTCCTGGAAGGCGCATCCCGCGCCGTAACAGTACCACTGAAGAGGGAGGGGGGGTTCTCTGGAGGCCTTTCAGGACAGGACACGGACAGGCTTACAGGACGGGGCCCTCCAGAGCGGAACAGACAGATCGGAGGCCATGGCGGAACTGGGAGCTCTGGGGCCATGGCAGTGCAGGGAGCTCCGGAGGCCATGGCGGAGCAAGGGGCTCAGGAGGCCATGGCGGTGCAGGGAGCTCAGAAGGCCATGGCAGGTGGTCCTTGTGGCCATGCCACTACAGCCTGCCACTACAGCTGGAACCTTTCTACCCCCCCAAAAAAATCCATGGGGCAGCTACAGGGTATAAGGAGCCCTCCGGGGTTAGACAAACAGGACAGGACAGCCCACAGGAACAGGAAGCCCTCTTAGGGCTGAGCTCGGATGCTGAGGCTTCCTCTGGGCATGACGAGGATTCAGGGGCCCTCCCAGGGTCCCTAAGCAACCGCCTCCACTTCAGCGACAGGAGAGGCCTGCCCCCGACGAGTCTCCGTGGACAAGACAAGACCGACATGACAAGGTGATTAAAATGTTCCTGTGGACACAACAAGACTTAAAACCCCCCGCGAACGGCGGGCTTGAGTGAGCCGCGGACGGCCGAACTCCCACGCTGCATATGCAGGCTATGGCGAAAGGACGAGTGGCGACTTCCATGCGCGGGGGAAACAGACAGGCAGGAACAATACAAAAGACTTTCAAAAATGAAAAAACTAAATGAGGTGAAGGGGCGCTGCTTACTTTCAGTTTAGGTCTGGGAACACAAGACACACACGACAAAGGACTGACAGTTTGTGGGGCTTCAATAAATCATTTTTATTCATTAAAATGTATAATTTAGTTTTTTATTTATTATTACTATTATACAAAAATAGAAAAAATAAAATAAGAAAAATTACGATTATAATTTTACTATTACTGTTATTATTATTAAAAATTACTATTATTACAAGGCAAAAATAAAAAAAATCAATCAATTATCATTTTATTTTACATTAAAAGAGTAAAATTACAATACTGATATTTACAGCTGTCTTGAATTCTTAATTTTTAATGTTAAAACATCTCAGTATTATTGCTTAAAGCTTCTCTTTTGTTCATGAGTTCCTCTCATTACAAGATGAGTTGCTCGTGTGCAAATAAACACAGTGCCGCGCTTCACGGCGGCATATATTTATTTAATTAAATTGCAGCCCAATACAAACTTTGCTCAGTCCTTCTGGACGGTCATCAAACCGGAGCACAGAAAACTTCAGTGGTCAGTGACTTGCATCCTTCAGCTATTCAAGGAACTGGAATGTGAAGAGGTTTCATTGCTTTCCTAGGCGCTGTTTTAAACATCCATTTGCACAATTAATTTAACACAACTTTCTGAAGAAAATAGTGGTTTGTCTGTGTGCTGTGGGTGATTGCCAATGCATTCCTACGCAGCTTCTGAGGTGTTAAGGGTGCCTTTTAAGCACTGCTTAAAAATAAAATAACATTTTATAACCCTTAAGCACAAATGCTGTAAGTTACAAGCCAAAGTTTAAGGTTAAGTATGAATTTGCACCACTAATTATCCGTCTATTCTTTCAAATCAGTCTCTTTAGCAGGCAATTAGCTTATCTGAATTCAATCTGAATGCAAATCCCAGATCTCTGATTCGTTGCAATGACAGCTTTTCCAATTCCGGGAAAGAGACAGTCAGATTTCTCAGATCCTCGATTCTGTGATTTTTCCTGTAATCCGGTCATTTTGTAATTCGTAACTTTAAGCTGGCAAAAGTAACGAATAAAACATGTGACTGACAGCCGGAACACATAGTTGGCAAACACTTTAAAGGAAGATTATAACCCGGTTTTCTTGTTAGAAAGAGGCCCTTCGACTGCGACAGCACAACAAGATTTTACAGATGAGTTTTTGCTGCATTTTTCTTGCGCAGTTCCAGCGTACATCAAACTTTCAAATGTTGTAAATCGTCCTATAAATACTGTGGTGGATTTTGGCAGACTCCTGCCTGGGATCTTTCTTTTAAAGCAGTTACACCCCTGAAACCTCTTAATAGATGACTGTCTGACCTCACATAACCTGATTTGCACTCTGCTGCAGTGGCACTCTACCTTGTTCTGCGGCGCGGGGGGAATTTAGGTCGCTCTGTATCAAAATAAAAACGCAGCTTGGTTCCTAGCATCAGCTCTTTGATATTACGTAATCAACCTTGAGTGAGGACAGCTTCACAGCCACCGGTGGAACAGAAACCCTGTTGAGAACAGATCAGATCAGAGCGCGGGAGGATCCTCTGCCAGAGCGTAGCATAAGAAAGAAAAAGCAAGTGCACAAAAGGAAAAAAAAAAGCCCTGACGGGAGTGTAAAATGTTTGCAAGGCTCTGTCCTAGATTGCACTCTGGCGCCGCAGGAGTTCAGAATCTTGCTGAAATCGTCAGTCATCACAGGAAGTGCAGGAAGAGAAGCGAGTTAGACTACTTACTTGGCAATGATAATGCTAAAAATTACACTTATCTAAAGTCATTTATAGAGCATTGAAAGTATGCATTTTGCCATTTAATGTTTGCAATAAAAGCATCACTGATAATAATGTTCATTGTGGTTAGTGTTATTGTGATTTGAACAAACACTCACAGACGTGAGACACATCCAGGGACAACCACCCTCAGTACCCTAGCAACCACACAGCAACACACGAAAAACACCATAGCAACTGCATAGCAACACACTAAAACACTTAAAGAGCTTAGCAGCTGCATAGCAACACACTAAAACACCACAGAAATTGCATAGGCAACACACTTAAACACGTAACTACCATTGCAACTGAATAGCAGCACACTAAAAACACCCTAGCAACTGCATAGCATCACACTGAAACACTTAAATACCATAGCAACTGCAAAGCAACACATTAAATACATTCAAATACCATAGCAACTGAAAAGCAACACACTAAAACACCAAAACACCATAGCAACTAAATAGAAACACACTAAAACACTTAAATACCATAGCAACTGCAAAATAGCACACTAAAAACACAGAAACACCATAGCAACTACACAGCAACACACTAAAAACACCACAGCAACTGCATAGCAACACACTTAAATACCATAGCAACTGAAAAGCAGCACACTAAAAGCATTTAAATACCGCAGCAACTGCAAAGCAACACTAAAAGCATTTAAATACCATAGCAACTGAATAACAGCACACTAAAAACACCAAAACACAATAGCAACTGCACAGCAACACACTAAAAACACCATAGCAACTGCATAGCAACACACTTAAACACTTAACTACCATTGCAACTGAATAGCAGCACACTAAAAACACCATAGCAACTGCATAGCAACACACTAAAACACTTAAATACCATAGCAACTGCAAAGCAACACACTAAATGCATTCAAATACCATAGCAACTGAAAAGCAACACACTAAAACACCAAAACACCATAGCAACTAAATAGAAACACACTAAAACACTTAAATACCATAGCAACTGCACACTAAAAACACAGAAACACCATAGCAACTACACAGCAACACACTCGTTGAACGATTTAACCAAACGCTCAAACAGATGTTGCGACGGGTGGCAGCGGAGGATAAGCGGGACTGGGACCAAATGCTGCCCTATGTCCTGTTTGGGATCCGGGAGGTCCCCCAGGCGTCCGCTGCCTTTACTCCATTTGAGTTCCTTTTCGGCCGACAACCGCAAGGGTTGCTCGATGTAGCGAAAGAGGCTTGGGAACAACAGCAGCTCACCCCACAGCGAACCCTCGTCGAGCATGTCGCCGAAATGAGGCAGAGGATAGATCGCGTCATGCCATTAGTCCGGGAACACCTGGCGAAGGCTCAGCAGGCCCAACAGCGCCACTAGAACCGAGCGGCACAACCACGGAAGTTCCAAACGGGCGACCGAGTGATGTACTGGTCCCCACTGCAGCCTGCAAGTTCCTGGCCACCTGGCAGGGCCCCTACACGGTAATAGAAAAAATCGGTCCAGTGACGTACCGGGTGCGACAACCGGGGAGGCGGAGCCCGGAACAGTTATATCATATAAATTTGCTAAAGAAGTGGGTTGGGACCAGGGACCAGGCCACGACACTTGCCGCCCTGGGGCCCGTGCTGGTGGATACTAACCCCGACCTGTCCGCCGGACAAAAAAGCTGAGCTACAGCACCTGATCTGTCAGTTCTCTGATGTGTTCTCCACGGTCCCCGGGCAAACTCACCTTCTCCAACATAACATCAAAACGCCACCAGGAGTCGTCGTTAAGCAACGGCCCTACCGAATCCCTGAGGCTCGTCGGCAGGCTATTGAAGAGGAAATTCAACAAATGCTGAAGTTAGGGTTGATCGAAGCATTACGCAGCCCGTGGTCCAGCCTAATCGTCCTGGTCCCCAAGCTAGATGGCACCCTCCGCTTCTGCAATGACTTTCGTCGTCTCAACGAAGTCTCGGATTTCGACAGGTACCCAATGCCTCGAGTGGATGAGCTCCTGGATCGCCTGGGAAGGGCCCGGTACATTTCCACACTCGACCTCACCAAGGGCTACTGGCAAGTACCACTCTCTGAAGAGGCCAAACCCAAGACAGCGTTCTCAAGTCCTAGTGGCCACTGGCAGTACCGGACCCTTCCCTTCGGGCTACACGGGGCTCCGGCCACATTCCAGCGTCTAATGGACATTCTCCTACGGCCACAACAGCAGTACGCTGCTGCCTACCTTGATGATGTGGTCATCCACTCGGAGCATTGGACCACATCATCAACCACCTGGATCGGCTGCGGAGGGTGCTGATGGAACTTCGAAGGGCTGGACTCACCGCCAACCCTCGTAAATGTCATCTGGCGCTCTTTGAGGCAAAGTACCTGGGTTTTCAGGTGGGACGGGGCCTTATCAAGCCCCAGGAGAAAAAAGTAGAAGCAGTCCGTGCTAGAGCCCTGCACGGGCCTCAAATTTAGGCTCTAGCCCGGCCCTGGCCCGAGACGCTCTGGCCCTAGCCCGGCCCGTGTCCGACAGCTTATTAGGATTACCGTTTCGGCTATTAAAATAGTTCAGTTTTGTGTGTAATGGCAAAATTATTATATTTCGTTTTGTTTTTTTATTAAGTTAATTTAGAAAAACGTTTGGAGCCTTTTTGTTCGTTAAATAGCCTATAAGTTTTTTTTTTTTTTTTAAGTAACGACCAAGCGGCCAGCGGCATGAGCTGATCATAGACTATGTTTGATCAATTTAGCCTTCTCATATATCACGACTTGCCTAAAATAAAATCTATAGATATACTAAAACAGTTCAAGTATATAACAATGTTTAAACGTTAAAGCTGCGCTTTAATAATAATGTGCGCTAGCCTATATCTAAGTTTGTGCGGAGAGTGGAAGCTAGAGCGCACTCTGCAGGACATGGAGGCACCTGCTTTGGATTTTTTTCAGTGGAAACAAATTAAAATAGCCTACGCCGTCATTTTTTTTTTTTTTTTTTTGATAAGAGTAATACATCATTTGGACCTGTAAAGGGTCTACTTGTATTTGTGTGCACTCACAATACCAACAAAAGGTAGTTCTTTTATAAAACAAAGAAAACAAACATGATGCTCTTTCTGCATCTTGAACAGGAGTGCTTCACAAAAATGAACCGAAGTTGAGCGAATACATGCCTCACAGACATGATAAATATATCTATAGAAAGCTTTAAATTATCACTTAACAAAATAAATAAAATTAAAACAAAAACTCTTTTATTATAATCTTAGTCATAATCAATAAAGATGCATTTCTCTGTAAAGGCGCATCTAATTAGGAGACGGCGAGTCGGATCAGCAACTTCATCCTTGTGACACAGACTCAGAAAACCTAGTTTATTAGTAAATAATTCAAATATCCCCTTACTATTTCCCGCAGACACATTCATGGTTATGTTTGCTGGGGTTTTGCAGCAAGTTTTAGCCTATTGCGTGAAGCCTATTTGAACGCAGAACTATTCCGCTGCGCTGAAGTCACTCGCTGCTGCTGCTGCTGCTGCTGCGGGACTCTAAACACCATTGAGTTGCTCTCAGTCGCGGCACGGTCTCCTGTTGTTTCCACCAGCGCGGCAATTTTTTTCATCACTAATCGATCGACGTCTACAATATAAAATAAGGAGAAACCCAAAACAGGCCCGATGCCCGGCCCGCCTCTGAACTATGACGTGGAAATTGGCTCGAAGCCCGGCCCTAGAGGCGTAAAAAAGTCGGGGCCCATCGGGCCCGGGCTGAAATGCAGGGCTCTAGTCCGTGCCGCCCCGAGACCCGGCACGAAAACTCAGGTACGAGCGTTCTTAGGGTTAGCAGGGTATTATCGCTGCTTCATCCCTAACTTCTCCTCTTTAGCCGCCCCCCTGACAGATCTGACCAGGAAGGGGCAGCCCGAGCGTGTGATCTGGAGCCCGGAGGCAGAAGACTCGTTCAATGAGAGCAAAAACAGGCGCTCACCGCGGAACCGGTCCTGCGCGCCCCAGACTTCAGGAGACGGGATTGGGAGCCGTCCTGTCTCAAATCCAGGAGGGTGAGGAACATCCCGTCTTGTTCATTAGCAGGAAGCTAACAGCAGCCGAGAAGAACTATGCCATGGTGGAAAGGGAAGCTCTGGCTGTAAAATGGGCAGTCCTGGAGCTGCGATACTATCTGCGGGGCCGTAAGTTCACTCTTGTTACAAATCACGCGCCCCTACAGTGGATGGCCAAGGCGAAGAATACCAACAACAGGGTGGCGCGGTGGTTCCTCACGCTCCAGGACTTCCATTTCGTCGTCCGTCATCGTGCCGGAGTGGCCCACGCCAACGCGAACGGACTTTCTCGGATCTGGTCAGCTTTCGCAGGTCTGTCAGTGGTCACTCCCCACCCACCCCCAGTCTCCCTCTTGGCGAGCGTCCCGAACCCTCATCAGCATTGCCCTGGAGACGGACGAGAAACACCTGCACCCGCTCATCATGGGCTGATCGGCCACAGCTGAAACCTGTTTGCCTGCGGCCAGATAAGCCGTGTGAGGCTGGCTGGAAGTGAGTCTGAACTCCCTTATGCTGAGAACTAACGTACCTTCTCCTCTTGATTTCCAGAAGCCAGTGTGTGACCGATCAGCACCGTCACGAGCACCGCACGGAATCACCACTCACAGGAAACCCTCACGGAGAGCACGTATCCACCTCAGCGACCCACTCTGCACCTTACCAGCTTTATTGTGAATAAATCCACCCTCCGGGGTATTTATTTTGAGCTCTCCTTGTCGTGTGATTCTTCCACCCCGTCACACTTGCTAAGTTTTGGAACAGATCTATCAATATACTGTACCCTCAAAAAGTTTCGTAATTTGTGTTTAAACTGTGTCAACACACGTACATCTGCTATTACACCAAATTAACAGCACTGACAATTCACTTGGTTGTATCTTAGAAAAAAAACATTGTTTTTTATGCATTTGTCAATTTTAAGATTGTGGGCATTTATAACATGTTGCTTTGGACTAGTGGAACGAAAACATCCAAAATACACTTTCATTTTATTGCACTTTGTCTATGCAGATTTCAATTCCAATGCATATCTTTAAGAGTTTTTAAATTTTACATACACCAAGAGTTGTATTCCTGTATATATTCTGAAGGCTTTTACTGAGGGGTTTGTTCATATAGCATTCGCCTGGTTTTATTTGGCCTTAAAGGAACAAAACAAGGCACAAGAGCCAGAGAGGAATGCTTTTACATAAATCAACAAGCAACTTGCTAAGTTTTGGAACAGATCTTTCAACATGATGTACCCTCAAAACATTTCGTAATTTGTGTTCAAACTGTCAACACACGTACATTTACTATCACATCAACTGAACAACAATAAAAAATGGCTTAGTCATATGAATCTTAGCGTTATCAGAGTGAGATAAGACTTACAGAAGGTCACAAACAAGCGCTTGCTCACATTTAGGCAAACATATCTGACATTTCAAAACCGCATAGCTACAAAAATAAAAAACAGCATGTCCCTACAAATGCACATGACGCACAGTGACAAATTTGAGCACACTATGCTCTGGTTGAGAGCACGTTGTTCATCAGGACTGACGTTTTGGCGGCGTTTCAAGAGGGAACTCCAATGGCATGGTTGGGCTCGATGCCCACAGGGAAACACTATCGCTAGCTTTCATCTCACAGCTGCGGGCGGCTATCACATGCATCACACATTCACTCTCAACCACCTCCATAACCATCTAGACTGATGCCTTTCAGCAGAAACCTACAACTGACCATCTGATTCTCAATTAAAGTCACAGACGACATCGTTTCTGGAAACAAGGCAATACAGAGCTCGGGAATCAGATGGAATCATTTAGTCATTTAGCAGACGCTTTTATCCAAAGCAACTTACAAATGAGGACAATAGAAGCAATCAGAATCAACAAAGGAGCAAACGTGCTATGACAAGTCTCAGTTAGCCTTCTAGAGCTTCTAGAGGCACATAAGTCTGAAGAACTGAGTTTAGGTAAAGGGGTGCAGAGCCAGTGCTGGTTTTGTAGGCAAACATAAATTTCTTGAATTTTATGCGAGCAGCTATTGTTAGCCAGAATCAGATCTCAAAACTTACAAAAAAGCATGTATTAAAACCAAACTACAAAACTAGTTAACTTTATGGCAATAACCAAAACTCCAGTCCTCATATCAACACATTAATTACACATCATCACCTATTTGTCATAATAATATTGAGAAAAACAGAGGAATGCTGTTTTATTATGTTATTAAAGGAATAAAGTGAGATGTGAGGGATTTGTTGCCAGATGTGTTGATGTTCCATCAGTGAAAATGTTGATGTTTCTGTGGCAAATTTACTGAAGATTGTGAAACAAACCAGACGTAATATGAAACATGGTTTGCAGAGGCGATAAATTACAAGTTTATATGAATTCAAAAAACATGTTGCACTAAAAATTCATGTATTCTGGGGATCAGAAAGATAAAACATTTATGACGCTCTTAATAAATAAATAAAATTTGATTTTCTGTTAGCAAAAGACATTCCAATACAAGACATGCACATAAATACACAAAAATAGCTGATGGTGCATTTAGCATACTACTGGGTTGATTCCTTATAAATTGTAGTCTGATTTCAAATTACATGACAAAATTGTAATTAATAATGTAATCCATTACTACATTACACATTTTCAGACTACTTTCTGATTACTTTTAGATTAGTTTTGAAGTACCTTCTTTATCACACTGATTTAAATAGGATAATCTTGTACCATATTGACATAAAAAATACAAAGAGAAAGAATATGCATCCCATTCGTTGTTATTTGCATGAAATGCAATAAATATTACTTTAAGTCAAGGTTTTTCAAACTTGGGTTTGTGAAGAAACTGCAAGGGATTCGTGAGCTTAATGAAAAGCTGATAATTAATTAAATCTGAAAATTATGAAATTAAAATAAATCAGTTTAAAATAACAATAATCAAAACAAAACACTTACTAAAAAACATTAAATATTTTGTTTACCTGCATGTCATGTGACCAACGTTAGAGAACTGTTAGTTAATTAATTAATGTAACTTATTTCGAGTAAATATAGTAGATAAATAAGAATAAAATGACTTTGTCTAAAGCCCTCCAAAGACATAGTAATACATGGTAAAATAAACAAATGAGTGATAATTCATATAAACATTCACATATAAAAAATGTGACCCTGGACCACAAAACCAGTCATAAGGGTAAATTTTTCGAAATTGAGATTTATATATCACATGAAAGCTGAAGAAATAACTTTCCATTGATGTATGGTTTGTTATGATCGGACAATATTTGTCTGAGATACAACTATTTGAAAATCTGGAATCTGAGGGTGCAAAAAAATCTAAATATTGAGAAAATCACCTTTAAAGTTTTCCAAATGAAGTTCTTAGCAATGCATATTACTAATCAAAAATTTAATTTTAATATAGTTACAGTAGGAAATTTACCAAATATCTTCATGGAACATGATCTTTACTTAATATCCCAATGATTTTTGGCATAAAAGAAAAATGGATAATTTTGACACAAACAAAACACTTCCTAAATTGTAATGATTTTTGTAAATCCAGTGGTCAAATGCTGTGTGGCCTCTCAGATTTCTGTGTAATTATGGTCACCTGACTAGTGACTGATCTTTGCGTGAATGCCCACAAAACTCCAAGACTTTCTGAATTTATAAAAGTGGCAGACTATTTTAGAAAGGAAAATTTAAAAGATGAAAAAGAATAATTTGCGATAAATTAGAATTAGCTATTGTGTGAAAAATATATAGTCATGTAATAAATACAAATTCTGATTAGGAATGTTTCAAAATAACTAGAACTAGAACTAGAACTAGAATGAGCTTTATTGGCCAAGTATGTTTACACATACAAGGAATTTGTTGTAGTGACAGAAGCTCCACAGTGCAACAGAAAGACAGTAACAGGACAGGACACAGGTAATAAAACAAAATAACAAGAAATAGCCAATAACCAATGTACAAAGCAGCAAAAAAAATAAAAAATAAAAAATACACAATATATAATATATAATATAGGCGACTATGTATGTACAGGTCAAGTATGTGTAAATTAGAAATGAGAAAATAAAAATAGAATAAGTGAGTGTGGTGAATGGATAATGAATTAGTTGTGTGTTCTACGTTTATTTATTGAGTGTTCATGAGATGTATTGACTGAGGGAAGAAACTGTTCCTGTGTCTGGTCGTTCTGGTGCTCAGAGCTCTGTAGCGTCGACCAGATGGTAACAGTTCAAAGAGGTTGTGTGCTGGATGTGAGGGGTCCAGAGTGATTTTACCAGCCCTTTTGCTCACTCTGGATGAGTACAGTTCTTGGAGAGTGGGGAGGGTTGTAACAATGATTCGCTCAGCAGTCCGGACTAACCTCCGTAGTCTTCTGAGGTCAGATTTGGTAGCTGAGCTGAACCAGACAGTTATTGAAGTGCAGAGGACGGATTCAATGATGGCAGAGTAGAACTGTTTCAGTAAGTCCTGTGGCAGGTTGAACTTCCTCAGCTGGCGAAGAAATTACAACCTCTGCTGGGCCTTCCTGACAATGGAGTCAATGTGAATATCCCACTTCAGGTCCTGAGAGATGGTGGTGCCCAGGAATCTGAATGACTCCACTGCAGTCACAGTGCTGTTCATGATGGTGAGTGGGGGGAGAGCAGGGGGGTTTCTCCTGAAGTCCACGATCATCTCCACAGTTTTGAGCGTGTTAAGCTCCAGGTTGTTGAGACTGCACCAGACAGCCAACTCCTTAACCTCCTGTCTGTAAGCAGACTCGTCACCGTCCTGGATGAGGCCGATCAGTGTGGTGTCGTCTGCGAACTTCAGGAGCTTGACAGAGGGGTCTTTAGATGTGCAGTCGTTGGTGTAGAGGGAGAAGAGCAGTGGGGAGAATACGCAGCCCTGAGGAGCTCCAGTGCTGATGGTTCGAGTGCTGGATGTGAATTTGCCAAGCTTTACTAACTGCTGTCTGTCTGTCAGGAAGCTGTTGATCCACTGGCAGACGGAGGTGGGGACGGAGAGCTGAGTTAGTTTATTTTGAAGGGTTTCCGGGATAATGGTGTTAAAAGCAGAGCTGAAGTCCACAAACAGGATCCTCACATAAGTCCCTGGTCTGTCCAGATGCTGCAGGATGAAGTGCAGTCCCATGTTGACTGCATCATCCACAGACCTGTTTGCTCTGTAGGCAAACTGCAGGGGGTCCAGTAACGGTCCAGTGATGTTCTTCAGATGAGCCAAAACCAGTCTTTCGAATGATTTCATGGCTACAGACGTTAGGGCCACAGGTCTGTAGTCATTAAGTCCAGTAATTTTGTGTTTCTTTGGGACGGGGATGATGGTGGAGCGTTTGAAGCATGAGGGGACTTCACACAGCTCCAGTGATCTGTTGAAGATCTGTGTGAAGATGGGGGCCAGCTGATCAGCACAGGTTTTTAGGCAGGCTGGTGACACACCATCTGGACCAGGTGCTTTCCTTCTTTTGTTCTTCCTGAAGACCTGGCACACATCATCTTCGCTGATTTGAATTGTAGGTGTGGGGGAGAGAGGGGTTGCTGGAGGTGTTAATGGTTGTGTGGAGGGGTGTTCTGGGCGGGTGTGGGGTGATCGTTCAAAACGACAAAAGAATTCGTTTAAGTCGTCTGCCAGTTGTTGATTCTCCAGAGTGCTGGGGGGTGGTGTTTTGTAGCTGGTGATGTCCTTCAATCCTAACCACACTGAAGCAGGATCACTGGAAGAGAATTTGTTCCTGAGCTTGTCAGAATAATTCCTCTTTGCCACTCTGATCTCCTTTTCCAGTGTGTATTTGGCCTGTTTGTACAAGACTTTATCCCCCTTTCTGTGAGCATCTTCTTTGGCCTGACGGAGCTGTCTGAGTTTGGCAGTGAACCATGGTTTGTCATTGTTGTAGAATAGATGAGTCCTGGTAGGAATGCACATGTCCTCACAGAAACTGATATAAGATGTTACAGTCTCTGTGAGCTCGTCCAGATCATTTGCCGCAGCTTCAAAAACAGTCCAATCAGTCAGGTCGAAACAGGCTTGTAAATCCCGCTCTGTTTCGTTAGTCCATCTTTTAACAGATCTTAATACAGGCTTTGCAGATTTAAGTTTCTGCCTGTAGGATGGAATAAGATGAACCAAACAGTGATCAGAGAGTCCTAAAGCTGCTCGTGGAACCAAGTGATATGTGTCCTTTATTGTTGTGTAACAGTGATCCAATATATTACTGTCTCTGGTGGGGCATGTGATGTGCTGTCTGTACTTTGGCAGTTCACGGGAGAGATTTGCTTTATTAAAGTCCCCGAGAATGATTAAAACAGAGTCCGGGTGTTGTTGTTCACTCTCTGTGATCAGATCAGCGAGTTTCTGTAGAGCTGTGCTCACGTGCGCTTGCGGTGGAATGTAAACACTCACGAGAATGAACGAGCAGAACTCCCGCGGCGAATAGAACGGTTTGCAGTTAATGAAGAGCGTTTCTAGATCTGAGCAGCACATCTTCTTTAACACAGTTACATCTGTACACCACCTCTCATTGATGTAAAAGCATGTCCCGCCGCCGCGCGATTTCCCCGTTGATTCTGTGTCCCGATCTGCTCTGATCAGCTGGTAATTAGGCAGATGAATCGCGCTGTCCGGTATGTCGCCATTCAACCAGGTTTCCGTGAAACACAGAGCAGCAGAGTTAGAAAAGTCCTTGTTTGTCCGGGAGAGCAGAAGGAGTTCGTCCGTTTTGTTGGGTAGAGAGCGGAGATTCGACAAATGGATGCTAGGTAACGCCGTTCTAAATCTGCGCTGACGAAGTTTCACGAGCGCGCCGGCTCGCTTTCCCCGTCTGCGCCTCCTGTAGCGTTTGACCAGAGCTACGGCTCCACCAACTACAATGTCCAGCAAAACGTCCGAAAAATCAAAAACCGGTAGAAAATTTTGTGGTGTGTTCTGCCGAATGTTCAGCAGATCATCCCTGGTAAAACTGATCTTATTTGAAAAACAAAAACAGGAAAAACAAACAAAACCAATACGAACACTGAGGAGCAACGCACAATAGCTGCCATCAGCGGCGCCATTTTTTGTAATATAATGTAATATAATCCAAATAAATGTACTAATTTTCTTGGAATCTGATTACGTAATTCAGATTACATGTAATCAATTACTATGCAAAATACAAACATGCTAAAAAAAAAAAAATTATATTTAAAAATTCTGCTTTATAAATGATTTGCATGCTGAAAAAATATTATTTTACTATATACAGTATATATATATATATATATATATACACACACACACACACACACATATATATATACACACAAACACACACACACACACACTGTCACGGTGCACACACGAGGAGGATACAGGAACGCGCAGATGAGGACATAAACTCAAATAATAGTGTTTAATGTAGAGGACAAGGACAGGACATGGCAGGACAAGGCAAGGCTTATAGACAGGAAACACGAGTAGACCAGATGAAATCTAACTGAACAGACAGGACTAATATACAAAGGATAATCATAGACAATTAGACAAACACGGCTGGACAAGAATTAACTAATAATCACATCAGACAAGGACAGGAAACAAACCAAATATGGACACAAGAGGTAGGTACACATGACACACACGACAGAGGACTGACACACACACACACATATATATATATATATATATATATATATATATACACACACACACACACACACACACACACACACACACACACACACACACATATATATATATTTCTTATAGTCTTTATATGTAAAGTTACTTTTTAAAAGACTGTCAGAAACATTTCTCCTCAAAAAGCCAAAAACTCCTCTACTTTGCAATTAACCACCAGGAAATTTCCCTTCCGTTTTACCCAGAAATCCTACTAGTAAATTACATCATATAAAATTAGGTCTCTGCACGTCGTCTTCTTGGTAGCGAGTGCTCAAAGTGTACAGTGTTAATTGTTTGTGGACATGCCCTCAAACGACACCGAGCCGTGCTCAGCTCTTCATTCACACGATAACGAGAACTTCGTCAGGCATTTACTAGAGAAGTAGACCTCCTTACTGAGAACTAGTTAATCCTGAGCATTACCCTCATTGCTGTTTTTAGCGGTGTGAAAGGTGTTTGGATTGTCTGTGTTATGTTTAACGGTCTGATTAAGTGCGAGTTGTCAAAACACTCCACTCCACCACTGGTTACGTAATGCGAGTTTAACTCAGCGAGACATGTAAGGAAAACCCAATGAAATTGTTTAACTTAGTGTACATTTAACACACTCCACTAAACCCCACATTTCAGTTTAGGCTGCACTCAAAGAGCCTCTTTCCAGGAATAGGGATCTGATAGCATGCCTCTTATTGGCTATGACCTTAAACTGAGCGCTCCTCAACTTTATTAAGGTGGCTTTACAAGGGCAGGAGAAGCGGAATAGCTCCAAGGAGAGCATTTATACAGCCAGACACAGAAGACGGCTCTACATGTACAAACATCTCTGACAGACTGGAGAAAAACGTGTTAGCTCAGGGCTCCAGACTGAGACTAAAAAGGTTGCAAATTTGCTAACAAAAACATTCATTTGCGAGTGAAGTTTCTGCTTTCGCTACTGGCGACTATATAAACTTACATGTTATGACTTAAAAATTTGCATGTAATGCCTTTTTTTCCTGCTTGTTTTGCAATCACATCTTTTTTTATGTTGTTGATGTAATAAACTGAGACGATGTGCAAAGTTTTAGTGTTAAAACATCTGATGCAAGCAGCTTCAGTTGTGGCGGCATGAAAGAGATCAGAAATGACAGAGACGTGCAAAGTAAAAGTGTAGAAAAGCAGTGTCTATTTTGTGCACAAAGTAAAGTAGTAAAGTAAAGTCGTGACGTATTGTCAAGTATGGTGACCCATACTCGAAATTGGTGCTCTGCGTTTAACCCATCCAAGTGCACACACACAGCAGTGAGTAGTGAACAAATGCACACACACACACACACACACACACACCGTGAACACACACCCGGAGCAGTGGGCAGCCATTTATGCTGCGGCGCCCGGGGAGCAGTTGGGGGCTCGGTGTCTTGCTCAAGGGCACCTCAGTCGTGGTATTGAGGGTGGAGAGAGCGCTGGACATTCACTCCCCCCACCTACAATTCCTGCCGGCCGGGGACTCGAACCCGCAACCTTTCGATTACGAGTCCAATTCTCTAACCATTAGGCCACGACTTCCCCACAACTTGAACAAACTACAACAGGTCAATCTGTCAGCTGTATGGGTTCTTGTCATCAAGATCTTTCATCTATATACTGTTCTGTTAATGTGAGAACTTATATGTGATCCCGGAGCACAAAACCAGTCATAAGGGTCAACTTTGGTTCGAAATTGAGGTTTATGGGCAGTCGTGGCCTAATGGATAGAGAGTTGGACTTGTAACCTGAAGGTTGTGGGTTCGAGTCTCAGGTCTGGCAGGGATTGTAGGCGGGGGAGTGAATAACCAACACTCTCTCCACCCTCAATACCACGACTGAGGTGAGACCCTTGAGCAATGAGAATGAGAATGAGCTTTATTGGCCAAGTATGTTTACACATACAAGGAATTTGTTGTACTGACAGAAGCTCCAGTGCAACAGAAACACAGCAACAGGACAGGACACAGATAATAAAAACAAAATAACAAATCTTCCCATTGATGTATGGTTTGTTATGACAGGACAATATTTGGCTGAGATACAACTATTTGACAATAGATAAAAAACTATTTAGCAATGCATATTACTAGTTAGAAATTAAGTTTATATATATTTCCAGTATGAAGTTTACAAAATATCTTCATGGAACATGATCTTTACTTAATATCCCAATGATTTTTGGCATAAAAGAAAAATGGATCATTTTGACCCATACAATATATTGTTGGCTATTGCTACAAATATACCCCAGCGACTTGAGAGTGATTTTATAAAATAGCCTACAGTAGAACTTACTGAAATGTCTCATGTAATCGTTCATTCAGTGCAGAGCTGCAGAAAACGTTTAAAGTTTGTAAACAATGTCACGTAACAATATTTACCTCAGAAAAACCATCAGTCATCTAGAATAAAATAACTATAAAGAGGAGCATTTGCTAAATTTATGCGCTGTATTGCATATTCAATTATTTACTTAACCTGTTGTCTACATGAAAAGAAACAATGCAAGGAGCTAAAGATAAAATTCAACGGCTCCAATGTTTCTGATGAAGAAAAACAGGCTGGATGTGTGAAAGACACATGACATAACATTTATAGGATGCATTGAGGAGGAGCCCAAACTACTCTCAGTGGCCAAAGTGATGCTTATGGTCCATGACACTGGCACAGATTCTGTGTAATAAACAATTCTTTGTGACTGTATATAGTTCTCAAGTTGGAAAAGACATTTAGTTCCCACTTTAAGTGAACCTTGGTTCCCTACGAGACGGATTAAAATGCTGATGAAGACAAGAAAGGATGACATAAACACCTGACAGTATGACTGAAATGTTATAAAAATAAAAACACATTTATTCTGTGAAACCTACAAAAATAATTTGGTGCCTAATTTTGTTTCTTATAGGAGCAAATGGCTCCTAAATTAATTTTTTTATTTTTTGTCTGGAGCCCTGTAGCTGCACATAAACCAATAAAAACTCAACTAAGTGTAAACACGCTTAATATTAGTAACAAATCATTAGTGGAGTCACTATTACTGTTGATCGTTCTAAGTGCTGGCGATCTGCACAAACTTCAGACGCTAGCTATTATGGTGCATAACGATGATGTTAATCTTCTCATGTACTTTGAATGAATGACGTCATGCGTTGCCAAACTAAATTGTGGGTCTGTTATATATTGCATCACTGGCGTTGCATGCAGCAGATGCTGAACAATTTTCAACTTTAAGCAACAACGCAGGTGTTAGCCAATCAGATCGCCTTTATGCAAATAACCGAGCGTAGACGCTAGCCAATCACATTAATGCAACACCGGAAAAGTAATGTGATTGGTTGTCACTTTGACAGTCACTTCAGCACCAAGCTTCAATGTTGATGTAATTCACCGTTAAACTTGCGTCAAACTAGAACTATATCACAATTCTGACTTTTATCCCTCACAGTTCTAAAAGGCAGAATTGCAAGACATAAAATGGCAGTTTTGAGAAAAAAAATCTAAATTGCAAGACTTGCAAGAAAAAAAGTCTGACTTGTGAAATACAAACTCGAAATTGCAAGAACAAAGTCAGAATTCTGACTGATTGCATTACTAGCACTTCTTGTGTTTATTAAGATGATTCGCTTCTTGTATCCTTTACTTGTAGGTCGCTTCGGATTAAAGCTTCTGCTAAATGAATACATGTAAAAACTCTTTTTCCCTGTTTTCATACCTCACAATTCTGAGGGGGAAAAAAACCTGATTGAGAGATATAAACATACAACCGTGAGAAAAAAACAACATTCCCACAACGTTTTTATAACCTAAATTTGATACCTAAGATGCTGTAAAACTATGGAGGGGGGGGGGGGGGGGGGAGTTCTATAATGTAATATTTATGTCTTTAACCTCTTTTGTGCACCCTTTGCATAGCATAGCCTACACTGGGACATTTGTATTTATTTTCATAGCCTTGCAGGGGAACGTTGGCCAGGATTGGAATAATGTTTTTTCAACCTATACAGAAATAAAATTCTACTCTTTTTGTCTGATTAACATCCACTAAAGAAATAATCAACAGATCATAATCAGAGCAAAGAAAGGTAACACTTTATTTTGATAGTCCACTTTAAACATTCCACTAACAGTAAGTCATTTACTTTACTTTTACTTTAAGTCATTTAGCAGACGCTTTTATCCAAAGCGACTTACAAATAAGAAAAAGTAACTAAACTAAAAGTCAAAACTCTGTAAATACTAAATATACACACATTTAAGAAAATAAAGAAGTTAAATAAAATTGACAAATGCATACAACATTTCAATACAAAACATTTAAATGAAAACTAAATGTTATTACTTTACATGTAGTTGCAAAGTATAGTTTGTATAGTACTTTAGTATATAGTAACACTTTATTTTAAGGTGTCCTTGTTACACGTTGCATGTACTTACTATTATAATAACAATTCATTCTGCATAATTACATGCAAGTAACCTTAAACCAAACCTTAACCACAACCATATAGTAAGTACATGTAGTTAATGAATATTACTCAGTACTTAAATGTATAATTACACTGTAACAAGGACACCTTAAAATAAAGTGTTACTATATACTATAGTACTATACATAATAAATATACACAGTACACATACATATATTATGTAAACAAAAACTTTTATTTTGGATGCGATTAATCGTTTGACAGCACTAGTATTTACTATAAATTACTATAGTATTTTTTTCAGAATCTCTAAAGTGGACTATCAAAATAAAGTGTAACCCAAATAAATAAGAGTGACTTTATTTCCTCCATTGATAAGAGATGTGGCGGAAAGCAGGGGAGAAACAGCTGGAGCGACTGTCCGTTTGCATCTGTTGTTTGACGCATGCGATGGGTTTTTGTATAGTGATTCCAGCTGCTCTCCTCTTTGAAAACCAGAGCTGTTCATTAAACACAACATCTCACCAGGTGCTAGTTAGCGGCGGTTTGTACGGGCCTCCGAATCAAAGCGGTCACACCTGACCGTACACCCCACCATTTTCCGCTCCGAACTCCTGACCTGACCCCGGTCATGACCCAGTCTGACCCCACGCTACTCCTCTGGGCTTCAGCCAAAGCGGCTGTTTTTCCATTAAAAGGCTGTTTCCCATCACCCCTTCCCCTCGCATTCCCGACAGAGACCCACGGAGAGTGAAGCGCCTGAAGTCCTCATGCCGTCCTGATTTCCTCCTCCTCTGCGACTCGGCGCATGTAGCAAGGGTATGAATCAACCGTTGATTCATTAAAACTCTTACCTATTTTCTCCTAAAGAACCTAATCCTGCAATCGTCTGCAACAATAAACCTCCACACCGCTGATTAGTCCTCTCGGCTAACAAAACGTTCTAAAACATTTTGCAAACGTTAGAACAACGTTATTTCTGAATGTTCTCAAAAAGTCCAGTTTATGGCACAATATGGGAACGCTACATTTGAAAGTTCTCAGAACGTTCTGAAACAATTAGTAACATTTAAAAAATGATACATGAACGTTCAACTAAAACGCTTCAGGAGCTAAATGTTTATATGCTAAGGTTTTGAGAACATTATTAACGACCAGATAACATTCTATTAAGAGAACATTTGTTCATAACTTTGGGAGACCCTTGCCAGAATTGTAGCATTTGGACCAATCAGACACACAACTATTTGTTATATTTAACAAATAATCTCTTATGCCCCCTCACCTAACCAAAGGGCCAACTATGAGGGTCTGTGGACCCTTCCCCCGAAATGCATCTAACACCTAAGAAAGGCAGAACAGGCCTCTGGTTCCATGGCAACCCATCTGATAACACTTGTTTTACTGCTCAAAAGAATGCAGGCAGAACACTCACTTCATTCCCCCTTAGGAAAAAGACATTATGCCATAAAATTGGACTCTTCTCTAATTAATTTAAAGAAAAACCTTTCTTTGAATGAACACGCATATCTTCAGGTCATTGTGTATATTATTACTGTTCTTGTATATGTTTTTGTGTATTGTATCCTGTTTTATCCATGCTTATGATAGAACATTAGTTAATATTACCTCACTTATACCATGTTTGGCCTCTATCAATTCGTCTTCGGATGATTTAATTGAGAGTGTATATTATATGTCGATACCTATGCAACCTATAAGTGTTCTAAGAATCTTTAATAGTTTATATATCAACTTCCAATCCGGTTCATATGCAAATTACCATGCATGGAGACAAAGAGTCGTAAACTTTCCCTCCAAAAGTTCAAGTCACATAGGCTCTTTGACTCCCAGGTGTGACCTCTATAGCAGATAAAGCTCTCACATCATGTGACGCCCGGGCAGTCTGTGGTTCTGTTAGATCCTAAGAGGATGAGGAGGATGTGAGCTAGAACTCTTCTGGACACTTAAGTTTTTGTGCCAGGACTTGCGGCCTTGACTTTCCTTTCAACCAAGGATCCTCGGATCTCAGCAGATCTCTTTCTTAGCTCTTTTTCCTTTTCTACCTGGGAAGAAACTCCCAATTACCAGCAAGGCGGAATAATATCTTTTGGAGTTCATCACCCTTCAAACCCGGAAGAACTTGAAGAACTCCAACACAACCAAACCTTCAAACCATCAGAACTTTCATCCAGGACTGCATCCGGACACTCGTTCAACGACCAAAGGCAAAGTATCGTACATTTAACTAAACGAAACAGAGGTTTAGTATACGCTATAGACCCCGATATAAATGGCGCCGATGGTTTTATTCAGGTGGTTAACTGACTCTTTTCATAGCTTCATTCTCTGGTTTCCTGATGGTTTCATCCATCAACTCTCATTTGCCCTTTCCCCATGTATGAGTGATTGCTTGTTTGTTTGTTAGACTAGTTTGCATTAGTGTTTAGTTAATAAAAGTTGTGTGCACAAATTACATGAGCTTCTGGTTCTGCCTTGCAAATTAAATGTCTCTTTACGATTTTGACCCTCGCTACATGCTCTAATGCATTAATAGGAAAGTATTTTCTGTGGAAAGGAAAGGAAATATCCTTTCTTAGAGTTGATATGAACTTGCACTGAATGTTTGCTGGACGGACAGATCCGTTGATGGCAATTTAATTCTGCAACAGTTATTACTGTCAGCCGATATAAATAATTGTAATTAATCATAATTAATTGTAATTATTTATATACAATTCCCTTTTGAGCTTATAATTTGCTACAGAATGTAAGTATGAATTTCTGAAAACGTTCCTTTTTCATAAAAGGCTGCTTTCATTAAGACATTTTTAAACTAGACAATGCAAAAAAATAGTGAAAGATCCAGTTGTCCTTAAAAAAATTCGCTCAACATAAATAATCAGCTCTTCTTAACAAACCACAAAATTTAGCAGAAAATTCGCTAATGTATGGAATGTTTTAATTTGACAATTCTGACAGCTTTTCTCTCAATTATGAGGTTATATCTCACAATTCCTTTTTTTCAGAATTGTGATATAAAACGTAGAATTCCAACTTTTTTCTCAGTTTACATCTCACAATTCTTTTTTTTCTGCCAAAGAATAAAAATTTAATTGCAACTTTTTATCTTTCTATTAGTAAAAATGTCAGAATTGAGAGATAAAAAAAAGCAATGACCTTTTTTTATTCTGTTGTGAGAAAAAAAAAAAGTTGAAATTGTGAGATTAAAGAGTCGCAATTACCTTTTTTTAATTCTGAGGCTGAAACAAAAAAATAAGAATTGTGAAATACAAACTTTGAATTCTGAATTTCGCAGAAAAAACAGAAAAAGAGTTTAAATCTCACAATTCTGCTTTGTTTTCTGCCACAGAATAACATTTTTCAAAAAGTAATTGCATCTTTCTAACAATTATGACTTTTTTTTCTTGCAATTCTGAAAAAGAAAGGTCAGAATTGTGAGATATAAACTCAGAATTGAGAAAAAAGTCTGAATTCTGTTTATATCTCGCAATTTTGACTATTTCCATAATCGTGTGCAACAAAGTCAAAATTCTGAGATAAAATCACAATTACTGTGTTTTTTTTTTGTTGTTTTTTTTAAATCTTTTGTATTTTGCAGGGGAAACGGTAAATTTGTGTTTTCAGTTTTTGTGGCTTGTTCAGATCAAATCAAATAACTGATCCCTGACTTTGCAAACATCAGTAATGAGAAGAAGAAAGCAGAGGATGAAAAACAGACAGATGTCGGAGTCAAAGATAGAAACGCATGTGGCATATCACCATGGAAACATTATGAAGCAGTGTCTCTTTCCATCGTTTTGGTTCACGCCATTATCTTGAAAGCATTTTCTTGGCAGCGCTTGTGACGAGCAGCTCTTGAGACAAAACATTCATCACAATAATTCCCCAAAAACAGTCCCACTACTGCAGAAGAGAAATCGCTATCATAGCAGCAGGGAAGGCCTTTGACGAGAGGATTTTACCAATCGACCCAGAAACTCAATGAATTTGGTTCAGTTTTGTGATTAGAATTTTGTGAGTTTCATAATCGAAACATATCTCTATTTAAGAACGGGGACAGTCATAAAGTCATAAAGACTATGTAAATTTAAATAAAAACAGACATGCACACTTTCTACTGCTCATGATATTATTGGATTTCAGACTAAATTAGCTGCTTTAGGGGCTTTCAAGTAGAAAACACAACTCTAGAGCCATTTTCATAGTTAACAAGACAATACAGTTGAAAATGAAAGAATGCAGTCCATAATGCAATATTCATAACAGGGCAAATTCTCTTCCAATATTTAACATCTAACCATTCAGGTCAATTCTAACGCATTCTGTTGAGCTTTGAGTATGGCTAATGTCAACCTGGTTCACATCTATCAATGTTCTTCTGAACACGATAAAACAAACCCAGAGAATCTTCCCTAGATTACATGAAAATCTAAGCAAATGGACATTTTTACATTTATATTTATTCACACGTTAACAGAAAGTTCTGGCAAGGTTCGGTCAACGTTATGAACAAACGCTCTTCCAGTAATATTAGGAGAATGCTCGTCTGGTCTTTAGTAAAGTCTTCTAATGTTGCTGCAGAAACATTATTTATGCATCAAGCAATGTTTCCATAATGTTTGCAAAATGATAGAATGAAACGTTCCCCTAATGGTTTCTGTAAAACGTTTTCAAAACATTTAAAAAATGTTTTAAATGTTCCAACGGTATTTAGAAATTACATTTTGTTGGGAATTTAGCACAAATAATAATTCAATCCATTCATTTATTTTACAGGTATTTTTTGCAGATGTTTGAACACGTTAAAACAAAACCACAGAATCAGTTTTATATTATATTATTATTTATATTATACACAGAATTAATCTGAAAAGTTAAAGCGCTCATATTTTTCATTTTGAGTTTTCATTATTGTTTATTCATGGAAACATATGTAATCACTTGCAATTATATGACTAAATCCATGTCATAATTGTGAAATTTGGCACAAATAACAGTCTGACGCATTCATTTATATTTTTGAGAAATATTTTTGCATTTGTTTGAACATAAAACAAGCTTATCAAAACTTCTGTCAAAAAGTAAAAGCTCTTATATTTTTTTATTTTAAGAATCATTACTTTCAGTTGCATTCGTGCAAAAAATTCCATGTTGCAATAGCGAAATTTGGCATTAAATGAAATTGTCAAAATTAATTGTCAAATTTTATTAATTAATAAAAACACAGATAATCACTTTCAGTGGCATTCGTGCGAAATAAATGCATGTCGCAATAGTGAAATTTGGCACAAATAACAATCTGACGCATTAATTTATTTTCCTGACAAATATTTTTGCAGCTGTTTGAACACATTATACTCATAGATTACACATAATTCTGTCAAATTAAAGCTCTCATAGTTTTCATATTTTAAGAATAATCACTTTCAGTTGCATTCATGCGAATCAATCCATGTTACAATAGTGAAATTTGGCACATTTAATTAATTTCATGACAATTATTTTTGCAGCTGTTTGGGCAGCCGCTGATCATTAATGCTTGTGTTTGATGGTCACTGTCTGGAAGTCGACTAACAAAATCAGCTTTATTTGCTGCACCATTTACAGAGAAATCAGTCAAGCGAGGAAAGCGGGAAGAGGCCGGATGGTCTCTCTGTTCAGATGAGAAGCGTCAAGGTTATATTAGTCCCTCTCAGTCTGGCTATTTGCCTGCTTGTTCCTGCTCAGATGCAATACAAAACACTCCAACATGTTTACCAGAACACCACTAGTCTGATCCTCGGCTCGTGACCTCGAACAACCCCACATTTTGATGCCGCATCTTGAAATGAAGCTCTCGCACTCGCTGAAGTTCACACTCATTCCAATCTGTTTTCCATGAAATCAGATCTAGCCAATTCAGACAGTCTGATGAACTAAAGTGAGACATGACCCTTCAAATTTCAGGGATCAAAGAGACGGATTTTTACAGCACTTTGAAAATGACGTCACAGCAGCGGAAAACTCGAGGAAAGTCCTCTGCATTGAAACAAATGTGACCCTGCAGCACAAAAGCAGTCATGAGTAGCACAGGTATATTTGGGAAAGGAAAGGGGGGAAAGGGAAGTGGTGTGTGGCCAAGTATGGTGACCCATGCTCGGAATTCGTGCTCTGCATTTAACCCATCCAACGTGCACACACACAGCAGTGAACACACACACAGCAGTGAACACACACACAGCAGTGAACACACACACAGCAGTGAACACACACACACACACCGTGAACACACACCCGGAGCAGTGGGCAGCCATTTATGCTGCGGCGCCCGGGGAGCAGTTGGGGGTTCGGTGCCTTGCTCAAGGGCACCTCAGTCGTGGTATTGAGGGTGGAGAGATATTCATTCCCCCCACAATCCCTGCCGGACCTGAGACTCGAACCCACGACCTTCGGGTTACAAAAAGCTGAATAAATAATCTTTTCATTGATGTATGGTTTGGAAAATATTTGGCTGATACACAATTATTTGAAATTCTGAGGGTGCAAAAAAATCTAAATATTGAGAAAATCACCTTTAAAGTTGTTCAAATTAAGTTCTTAGCAAGGCATATTACTAATCAAAAATGAAGTTTTGATATATTTACGATAGGAAATTTACTAAATATCTTCATGGAACATGATCTTAATATCCTAATGATTTTTGGCATAAATGAAAAATGTATAATTTTGACCCAAACAATGTATTGTTGGCTATTGCTACAAATATACCCCAGCGACTTAAGACTGCTTTTGTGCTCCAGGGACACATATGAGCTGTCAACTCAATCTTTATTTGCGTTCTAGAGAACTGTACTCCAGTTAGCCGTTTTCCAGCTCAATAATATGACACCAGTTAACCTGAGCGAGGTCAAACGAGGCCATGTGTTCACTCTTCCTGTTTTCTGCTAGGTAAAATCACATCTTATCAGTCCGTAATCTCAGCTTTTCTTTGGCAAACGAGCTCCTCGCTCTATCACCAGCAATCAATACGCAATCCGGAGGAAATGCTTTCTGCCACGATTAAGTAATCAGGTCCCCGGGGCGAAGTTCACTGAAATATTACATTTAGGAGCAGCTCATTAACATATCAGTATATCAGGTATTTGTTTCCCTTGTAGCTTGTGGCTGTAAAACAATATGAGGGACATAAAATTACGTCCTCTGGAAAAACACACACGTTTTTTTTCTAAATGTCTGCTTGAGACTGAAATCTTCCCTCACTTGTTCAGATGTTTTTGATATTAGTACATGTGAATAAAAATACACATTTTACCATTATTATTTGTTTATTTAACTAACTGTTGAAAATGGTTTGTTTGGAGGTTTTCAGTAATATGGATGTTTTACTTTACTTTTTTCCACGTGCCAATTTTTTAATTGACTACTAATAAAAAAAAAAAAAATAAATAAAAAAAAAATGAATAACAAAAAAAAATAATAAAAGTTTAAACAATCCCAAAATAAGTTTTTTGGGGGTTTTTTTTCAATGTACTGTTGATGATAAAAAAATATTAAACTTTCAGGACATTTAAGGATGTTTGTCTAATTTATTGCAGTATAATTATAATAATAATAATTAGTAATAAATTAGGCAAACATGCTTAATTGTCCTGATTTGTTTTAATTTTAATTTCTCAGTATATTTTCAAAATCATTAAATTCTCATTAAAAGTAATTCATACAAATGCTTTAGTTTTTTCCCCCCGTTTAAATTTTCAATGCATTAATATATAACAATAACAATAATATTTAATAAATAATAATATTATTATTATTATTGTTGTTGCATATTATGATTATTTTCCAATAATAAATGATTTTTCAATTAACTTATGTATCAACAATCATATGAAGCATAAAAAAAGAAGAAGAATTAATAATAAATAATACAAAAGAAGACTTATAATAATAATAAATATTTTTAATGTAATTTTTTTTTACAGCACTATAAATTAGAGAACTGTGCTTAATAAAAATGTGAAAATATTATAATTTCTCACTTCAGGCTCAAACGTGATCAAAGGCGCACGCACAACCAGTCTTTTGAGGTCACTTGGAGAGTTTAGACACTGAATCACAGCCGACTCTGCTCATGTTACACGGGTGAATACAGTAAATGATGTCTGAAACCAAGCAATTCCTGACACTTCCTGAGCGATGATTTAACACGGTATAATGCGAGCTGAGATTCACTGCCGAGCCTCTGTTGTCTTTCCAGCTCTGCGGCCAAGACAAACATCTGCTTGTGTTTTACAGAGGCCACAGTCGGAGGCTATAAACTGACACGGAGCTGCCAGAGATGCGATCTGTCCAGAAGAAAACACTCTATTGCTCATTATTCAGCGTCAGTGGGACTCCTGAAGACTAAGATTAAAATAAAAACACCTATTAGTCTGCCACAAAGAAGAGTATATTCTATAGGGCTCTGTTCTGATACCTAGTGAGCTGTCTACATAGACAACATGCAAACTAAACTCATAAGTGTGTGATTAGGAACACTCTACATAGACAGCAGCTAAACATAATAAACATATATTAAAAAATTTATATATAAATAAATTTCTCAATTTATATTTCTCAATTTTATATAAATGTGTATATATATATATATATATATATATATATATATATATATATATATATATACTCCCCAATTCTTCTAAAATAAATTAATTATAATATAATAAAGTATTATACCTCATTATAATTTAGAATAAAGTCACAGTAGTTATATATTAAGCATAACTATAACATCAGACCTTTATTTTATTGTCATTTTATAAAAGCAATAGGCCACTGAAAGCTGTGATTTCCACATGGCTAAATCAGGGTTATTATCATTAACTAAAACTACAAAAAAATAAATGAAACAAAATTCGTTTAAATATAAAAGTTACTTAAAAATTAAATATTACTCAAATAAAAATACAAATTACATATATATTATATAATAATATCTAAAATTTTGGGATCAGTGCAATATTTCTAAAATAAATTATGACTTTTATTCATCAAGGACGCTTTAAATTTTGTCAAAAGTGACAGTAAATATTTCAAATAAATGCTGTTCTTTTGAACTTTCTATTCATCTGTGAATCCTGAAAAATAAAATGCATCACAGTTTCCACAAAAATATTGAGCAGCACAACTGTGTTCAACATTGATAATAATCAGAAATGTTTGTTGAGCAGTAAATCAGTATATTATTATGATTTCTGAAGATCATGTGACACTGAAGACTGGAGTAATGATGCTGAAAATACAGCTGCGCATCACAGAAATAAATTACAGTTTAACACATATTCACATAAAAAACATCTGTTTTAAATCAAAATAATATTTCACTATTTTTACTGTATTTTTAATCAAATAAATGCAGCCTTGATGAGCAGAAGTTATTTCTTTCACCAAAAAACAAAAAAACAATAAAGCTACACACCTTAACAAAACGCACACATAGGCAGCTCGCTAGAGTCTTTTTCTTCAACTCTTCTCCTTTTCAAAGCCAGCAGAGATGAAGGTTACCTGTCTGAGCTGAGATGAGGGGCCACACACTGAGGAGAGCCCTGGATCAAAAGAGATTATGTAAATGCAATGCATAATTAATGCAGGGCCCTTCAGCGCCGACACGCTCACAACACTGCAGAGAGCCTTTATAATCACACATGCATGAGCGATATATGACTGTAACTTAATCAAGAAAAGAAGAATAGATGTTCGTAATAGCGTCTGAGTGTTTAATTATTATTAAGGTAATATTAAACATATATATAACATCAGACCTTTATCTTATTGTGTCAGGAGTATGGACTGTTTTGTGTGTGTTTTGCTTCCCATGTGTTCCATGTGACCCAGTTTCTCCCTCATGGAGTATTAATTTGATTCCAGGTGTGTCTCGTCTTCCTCCCTGATTACCCTGTGTTTAAAAGCCTCAGTGCTTCTGTTAGTGTTTTTTGGTTCTGAACGTCATTCCTTGTGTTTCCTGTGCCTCCTATGCTTCTACGTGTGTGGACTATTAAAGACTCCCGTGTTTTGAAGTACTCCTCGCTCCTAGTGAATCGTGACAGAAGAACTGACCGACAAACCGTTACCTGCGTCTACCCTCCATTTTGTTATCCGTTTTTGCTCAGTGATTTTTGTTTCCGTTGTGCCCCATGGATCCCTTCGTCCGGCCCGAATTCCTCCTCCTCATGCTGGAGCAGGGGGACAGATCTCTCGAGGGGCATAGAAGACTGTTCCTGATGTTAGCTAACGCCACCAGCTACTCGGACGACGCGCTCTGCTCATTTTATAATGCAAGCCTAAACACCGCGTGCAGAGCACTGTCGTCCGAAGATGGTCCTCGAGAGGATTTCGCCGCCTTCGTGGAGTGGACTCTGGCGAGAAACGGATCGCCCCTCACAGTCTCCCCTGAGGATGAGCTCGCCAGATCCACTCCAGACCCAGAGCCCAGCCTACCATCTCCCCGTGGTGCGGAGCACCAGCCCGAGCCCAACGATGACAGAGAGCCATTTCCTGCCGTGATCTGCGAGCCAGAGCTAAGCCGAGCGACTGAGCGGAGGATCACCCCGGAAGTTGAGCCTAACCCGTCAGACCAGGTGCGAGAGCCGGCGACAGTGCCCATCACGAGGGAGCAAGCCGTGGACGGTGTGAGCGCGGAGTGGAGCTACGCCCCCTGCACCGCGGCTGAGGGTGAGCTGAAGATAGATCTGGGACTGCTGGACAAAGAGGGGGCATCCGATCCCCCAGTGCCCGCTCCTCGAAAATTCCCACCCTTCCACCCGCTCCTGCTTCCTCCACCACTGTCGTCTGCAGCCCCCCCGCTCGCCCTCAGCTCCCTATCTGTACGGTGCAAGCCCCGTGGGTCTGCCATCCTCCAGCGTCGCCGGGGCTGGTGTATCCCTCACCGTCGCCTCCAGCCTCCGAGGCTCGTCGCGCCGTCCCACCGGCTCCGTTGGGCTCCTTCCTCCATTCAGCTCCACCTGGGTCCTCAGTTTCTCCGGCTCCGCTGCGGATGTCCTCTGCAAAAATCCTCGGCATCCCCCTGGCTTGTTGGCTCTCCGCCCCGGGCTCTTCCACCACCTGCTCTGCCGCCATTGGTCGGCCCCCTGGAGTCATTGGCCATCCCTCCTCCATGGCTCCTCCCTCCGTCTGCTCCACCGTGGGCCATCTTCACGGCTGTGGCCTGGGTCCAGCTGTGCGCCTCCTGCTCCGGGTCCCTCCTGTCTCTTCCCTGGCTCCTCTTTCCTTCGTCGCCTCCCTGGTCTCTGTCTGCCGCCTCCTGAGCCTCCTCCTTAGTTCCCGCCCGTCCCTCCCCTTTGGATGTTACTATGGTGCGAGGACGCACCTTCCGGGAGGGGGGCGATTATGTCAGGAGTATGGACTGTTTTGTGTGTGTGTGTTTTGCTCCCCATGTGTTCCATGTGACCCAGTTTCTCCCTCATGGAGTATTAATTTGATTCCAGGTGTGTCTCGTCTTCCTCCCTGATCACCCTGTGTTTAAAAGCCTCAGTCCTTCTGTTAGTGTTTGTCGGTTCTGAATGTTTCCTGTGCCTCCTATGCGCCTACGTGTGTGGACTATTAAAGACTCCCGTGTTTTGAAGTACTCCTTGCTCCTAGTGAATCGTGACATATTGTCATTTTATAAAAGCAATAAGCAATTTGAGGCCATGATTTCTACATGGTTAAAGCATGGCTATCATTATAATAAACTAAAATAATTAAATGAATATTAAAATAAATAAAAAATAGAATAAATATTTACATAAAATTGAATTGTTGCTTTGGAAACTAACTGAAATAAACTGAAGCAATAAAACTACCAATTGGAAATAAATAAAAATTAACCTAAATAATCCAGTAAAAAAAAAAAAAAGCACATAAAATTACTTATTTCAATTAAAATGAAAGACAAAAACCTAAAACTTTTTTTGTTGCATTCATCTTGCTGTCTGTCATTTTATAAAAGCAATAAGCTACTTGAGGCTGTAATAAAAAAAATTACAAATAATTGTTAGTTCAAATAAAAATAAATGGTAAAAAAAAAAAAAAAAAAAAAAACTTTATTTCAACTAGTTACCAAAGCAACATTTTTAATTTGTTTAAATGAACTTAAAATAACTAAAACTATATAGACATGATAATTAAAGAGATACAACAAAATTAGCTCAAATTAAAGTGAAAACAGAAATTTCAATTTAATTCAAATTCTTAAACTATATGAATGACACTAAGACAGTTGCGCTGCTGTGGGAGCGAGGAGACATGGAGAATCTTGAATGAACAATGTTTATTTAAATCAACTCACGGAACGTAGAAATCAGGGAGTAGACAAACAATTCAGGACATGGGAGACACAGGGCTTAAGAACATTGGGAAATCAACGAGGAAGAACAGAAACACCTGAGGAGTAATTAAACACAGGGCTGGGGACTAATGAACTAATAACTACAGTGAACGAGGACAGGAACAGGAAGACCAAATATGGGCACGAGAGTAGGGGAAACACAAGACACAGTCTGACAAAGACACTAACTGGCTTAAAAGAAAATTGATGCAGAGTCACATGATTTACTTGTAAGAGGAACAGAAGGAGTGATTAATGAGTCAGTGATTCTTCAGAAGCGGATCAGTTCAGTGAGTCATTCAGAGCAGGTTTGTGAGTTAAACTGAAACTGATCTAACTGATAAACCTTTAGTTCACCAGTCGGACATCAGTACATACTCCTGAATAAGAGAGAAACTAACAAAGCTGTCCCATGACACGAGATACTGCTGTGGATCTTCATCATGTGTCTGTTTGAATCTTACTTTGCATTCATCTCAACCATCTATATGATTCTTGTTCATGTTGTTTATTTGATTCATCTTAATTTCAATGTTTTAATTTTCATATTACACTGGTTGGGATTGCAGAAGTAAATGGACAGACAACTGATGTTTTACCCAGACAATTTGTGTCTCATTTAAACACTATTAATTAAAATTAGATGTTCCCAATTAAAACCATATGAGAATATTATAGCAGTAACGGCAGAAATTTCCTTCAAAATGTCCTCATATCAATAATGCATACTAAGTTTCATGAAAACTGGACTTTGTGTTCAGGCTGAAATCAGTCAACACAGGTCACAGCCAAAAATTCACCGGGTCACATCTGCCAAAACGAACCGATGAATTAAAATGAATTAAAATTCACAATGTGAATCTGACAAACGGCCTTGGGTGTGCTTTTCAATCATAGATCTGAATGTGTGTTTGTTTTTTACCAGCCAGAGTTATCATCATTAACTAAAAGCTGTTCATTTAAATAAGCTGAAATAAAATCTAAATATTCAATAAAAAAAAAAAAAAAAAAAAAATGTTTCCTTGGCAAACTAACTGAAATAAATTTAAGCTGAAACATTATATTTAAAAACTTTAAATAAATAAAAACTGAAATAAAGGTAAATTACACCTAAACAGTAAAGAATTAAACTAAAATTAAATTAAAACTGAAAAAAAGCAACTTAATTTTTAATAAAAACTATAAGTATATGACAGTAATAGTATATAAATGATACCAAACTGGTTCATTGGCTTGCATATGAAAGAAATAATAACTAAAACTGAAAATAAAATTTAAAAAATAAACTATATAGAAGCATTTAAAAGAACACAGAGTAATAAAAAAAGACTTATGAACTTTAATGAAAACAAAAGCTAATTAATAATTAAACTATAATTGTAAATAAATAATATAAGATTACACTGATTATAGCAGATATGGTTTTAAAGATGTGAGAAAAACACAAATGTGCTTATAGATGTCACTGATTAATGGTATTGCTACTGATTGGGATTGTTTTATTAAGCTGTGCATCTCTCCGCTTTACATTGTTTTGGAAGCAAAATCATAGTAAAATCAGGACAAAAGCACCTTTGAAAAGCAATGCAATATCAGTATCTCCATGCACAAAGTCTGATGTTTTCGTCTGCTAAATGATGAGTATGTACTAGGGCCTTTTGAGCAGGATAATCCTGACCGGGCCTTGACGACGGTTGCTACGCTACGCCGATCCTTCAGCAGAGGTTTGGAAGGAGAAACCTGTGCTGCTCTCCATTAATGCAGCGGAGGCTGTGTCTCGTTGCTGGTCGAACGGATTTCCGCCGATCTCTTAAGTTTGCTGCAGGCACTGGCTGTTTTTCCTATTCTGGGCTGTCCTTATGTGACCCAGCTCTCAGGCCAAGTTCTTAGCAGGGTTTACTGGAGGTAACGGGGTTAGGAGCCAGCAGCATATTTCATCGTCGCTTTTCTGCGCTTTCCTTGCGTCTGTCAGATCGGTAAAAATGCAGAACTAGGAAGTCTGAAGCATGCATTTGTGATTAGGAAACGCTAACGAAGTCACAATGAAAAAGAGACGCAAGATATGAATAAAAATAAAAAAATAAAAAATCATGTGTGCCTGAAAAAAAATGGGCGTAGAAATTGCTAGCCAAAATAGTTCTAAAATATTTACAAGAAACAGCAAGCAACATTGAATTTTGTAAGCACAAAAATATGACAGTATTTTCTTTTTAAAATATACTACAATAATCTTTGTTTGGTTTACAACTTTAACAACAACACAATTTATGAACTTCAAAAATATAAAATTACTCTTTTATAGTATATAGTTATATGTGTATATTTAATGTTATACTGTATGCATATATACACACATATATATATAAGTATATGCATGCATGCCAAAATTGAAATATATACATGCAACTAAATAAATTAATAATAAAAAAAATTATTAAATATTAATGTTCCATGATATTCCAGGGGGGGGGGGGGGGGGGGGGGTCTGGTAACACTTTATAATAGGGTTTCATTCATTAACATGAGTTAACCATACTAGTTAAATTGAATTAACTATGGAAAATACTTTTAAAGCATATTTATAAGCAAATTTATTTTAACATTTATTAATATCTTCAGAAAGTTGTCATTCCTTGTTTTGTGTACATTGCTTTTGCAGCATTGTATGCAAACACAATCACTTTAAATTGAAATGAAGTTTTTCTATTTTTGCTATTATGTTATTTTGCAGTAGTTGGCACGACCGCATGCATCTTGACCTTGGTTTGCGCCGACAGCAACGGAAGCAGGATCAGATGCAGCTAAACGAGCATCTTACACAGCAGGAGTTCAGTGGTGATCCACCATCACCAAGCACTGCAAACTGTGTGTTTTACTCTATTATCAGGCCTGGAATAGCGCACTTGACCTCATGTTACGCTCACGTCTGTCGGCCGGGAACAGCGTTACCCAAATCTACTCCACACACTCCTGTTTCTTGGAACAGATGGCCTGCTTTCAATCTACAAATACCTGCTGTCCTAAAGCGGCTCAATGCTGTCTGTTCATTTCACTTTCAATATCTTCGAGATGTCTGACTGTCTCAGGAGCCCATGTCAAGGAAATTTTTACGGTAACAGCCGTGTTTTTGTTGAAATGAAACACAGATTCGACTTGGCAGGAGAGACTGTCGAGCTGAATAACAGCGTTTGTTTTCAAAGATTTTTTGAGGAATATCGAGGTTTTTGGCTTGGTGTTACTGACAAAAGGCATAAAAAAATCTTTAAAAAAAATAGCTTTAAAACCGGATCTCTGTGGTCTACTTGTATATCATATGTCAGTATCTGTAGGTTAAATCTGAATTTGTTTTCATAACACTTCAGCTCAATTCACTGTATTTTTTAAATATTTGCATCTTGTAGTTATGTGAACGATTCATCATTGCATGATATCCCAAATGAAAAAATCTGGTAAAACTTTACAATAAAATCCCATGAAATAACAAAAATAGACACTACAGGTGAATGGACTAAAGAATAAGAATAATAAAATCTGAACACTGGGTAAAGACAGATTCAGAATTCATGTCTGATTTTGTTGATATATTAGAGTTAAAGGTTTTTCCAGAAGGAAAAACCTTTAACTCCTTTCATCACTCCATAAACCAAAAAAATACTTTTAAAAGCTGTCCACAAAAAAAAAAATTAAATTGGGGGAAGGGGGGGGGGGGGGTGTGTAAAATGTCGGGTAAATACGAACAAAGCCTTCAGTAAAAACCTTCAGAATACAGAGAGGAATAAAACTACGTTTTGGTGTATATAAGTGCTTCATTATGTGATATTTACAGCTCAGGTGATTACAAATGCAACATAAACATATTGACTGTTTTCAAACAGGTTCCCTGAACACATCATTACTTACTGTTGGGAGAATGAAGAAAATTATACATGCATTGTTTAGCCAATCACTCCAGTCATTTTCAGCAAAGATAGACATTAATGGGAGCTACAAAATGCCTAGATGTAACTGCTATTACCTGATTAAAAACAATTGATCTGAAAAACTGTGTCAAGCATTGTATCACAAGGATTACAGGGAAGGGATTTTGTTTACAAGGTATGTAGTGTTTTCCCCTGTAAATAGGTTACCGTGGAATAGGTAAAGTTAGGATTTAAGCTCATTAGCTTATAAGCAACACTGAAGCATATGAACAGTACATACAATACATTCGGTAGGGATCAAGACATTTTGGCTGGAACGCTGGAACGTTCATTCACATTGCATGTAAGCTTGTTTATGCTCCTGGGAGAGTCAGGGTTTAATCCGACTGCTCACACAATGCAATAATTGTGACCAGTTTAAGGCTCACCTGTGCAATAATCATGCTGTCTAATCAGCATCTTGATATGCCCCACCTGTGAGGTGGATGGTTATCTCGGCAAAGGAGAAGTGTTCACTAACACAGATTTAGACAGATTTGTGAACAATATTTGAGAGAAATAGGCCTTTTGTGTACATAGAAAAAGTCTTAGATCTTTGAGATCAGCTCATGAAAAATGGGGGCAAAAACAAATGTTTTGCGTTTATAATTTTGTTCAGTGTATATACAACTGCGTATTTAATGGCATTTCTATATTTGCTTAAAATTCCCTTGTTTGGGAATGTCATAAATTGATTTTGTGCATGCCTTGATTTGTGCTTTAAACATCACACTGACTCCTCTGTGTGCATTAGTCCATGCTCATTAAGTCATTTCAGACTGCTGTCGGTAACATGTGACATTATTTAAAATCTATGCATTACAGAAAAGTGCAGAATGTTTCAACTTTTTCTCTCAGTTCCATCATTTTTGTCCATTAAGATGCATTTCTTGACACAGTGCGTTAAAATGTCTGAGATACTTCATGAAAACTGCATTATGCATGCCTCAAAAGTGCTATACCATTAAATAGCACAGCTATAATTTTTCATGCTGTCATACCTAACACCTCTCTCATCGCATTAAAACCACCAGTGCATTAAAAGTGCCAAATAATCTAATTAAATGATCATTTGTCATCAATTTCAACACATCTATCTCTCTCGCAAGCTTCACCAATGTTTTTATTAAGAAGCACTTTTACATAATGCACTATAACCACTAATGCATTAAAAATCGCAATTGTCATGTCAAATTATGAAAAACATCTCAGCATCTTTAAACTTTATCACAAGTTCATAAAGAAGCTCCTCCTGACACGATGCATTAAGAAAATGCAACAGCCATTTGTGAAATAGTGTAACATCTCAGCATCTCTCTTGACTCCACCAATTATGTATTTTCATTAAGCAGCATTTTTACAAATGCATTTGAAGTGCAACTGCTGTATCAAACAATCTGACATCTCTCTCAGCATCTCTCTCTTGATTTCACTATGCCAAGTTTAATAAGAAGCACGTCCTGCATTAAAACCAAGAATGCATTGAGAAAAATGCAACTGTCACATCTCACATCTGTTAGCATTGAGTGTTTACTGAGAAGCATTTTTTTGATGCAATGCACTACAAACACTGATGCATTCCAAAGTGGAGATGTCAAATAATCTAAAGAGCAGCAAGTTGTTGTTTCTTTTCTTGACTCCAGTTAGACATTTCAAGAAGCACGTCTTGACTTGATGCATTTAAAAACACCAATGCATTAAAATTAATTGTTTATTAACTAATCATGTCATCTGTCTCAGCATCTCTCTCTCTAATGTCAAGTTTAATAAGAAACACGTCATGCATTAAAAAGCATTAAAACCAGCAATGCAACTGTCATGTCAATCGATCTAACATCTATCTCTGTCTTGATTTCACCATTGCAATAAGAAACATGTCATGACGTGATGAATTTATACCACCAATGCATTAAAATAATGCAACTGTCATGTTAAATAATGTAACATTAAAACCACCAATGCATAAAAAATGCAACTGTTATATCAAACAATTTAGCACCTTTCTCGACAGTTTAACAAGCATGTCCTGCATTATGAAACATGACACGCATTAAAACCAGCAATGCAACAGTCATGTCAAGGATCTAACATCTCTTCATCAATCTCTGTCTTGATTTCACCATTGCAATAAAAAAACAAACTAACATGTTTTTACATGTAAACCACCAATGCATTAATGCAACCGTCATGTCGATCTTTCCGTCGACTTCACCAACTTCACGTCCTGATTTGATGAATCAGTTAAAAACGCAATAGTCACGTCAAATATCTAGCGTTCAGTGAGAGGATTTAAATTTTTTTTTTTTTTTTTTTTGACGCGATGCATTACAAGCACCGATGCATTCCGAAGTGGATCTGTCAAACAAGCAGCGTGCTGCGTTCGCCCGCATCTCTCTCTCTCTCTCTCCTCCAGACGGGAGAGTTGACGGGAGGTAATCCCCTCCATGTGAGGAGGCGGCACGGGTGCGGAGGCGTGTTGTTTTTCATTCAAATCCTTACTAGTCCTATAAAAAGCGGAACTCGGAGCTAGAAAGAAATAGAGAGATAGAGAGGGAGAGGGAGAGAGAGAGGGTGAAAGCGCGCAGAACGACACGGCTGTATCTGTGGGGATGGAGATGCTGCATGGATCCGCAGGTGTCCAAACGGCGCTGAAAAACGCCGCCGTGTGCGTAATGCTGCTTCCGCGCTTCCTTCTCGCCGCCGTGATGCTCTGGCTCCTGGATTTCTTGTGCATCCGAAGGAAGGTGCTCACGAGGATGCGAGAGAGCGACCCGAGCAGCCCCGACGACCCGCCGCTGTGCGTGTCAGACTCCAACAAGATGTTCACGCTCGAGTCACTGCGCGCCGTTTGGTACGGCCACAAGCTGGACTTCTTCAAGACGGCGCATCTGGGCGGCGCGGCGCCCAACACCGAGGTGGTTCCGCTGGACAGCGCGTCGCAGAGGGGCGCGCAGCGGATCCTGGACTACGCCCGCGGGCAAAGACCCCTGATCTTGAACTTTGGGAGCTGCTCCTGACCGCCGTTCATGACGCGCCTCGCGGCGTTCCAACGCGTCGCGCAGCAGTACGCGGACATCGCGGACTCGCTGCTGGTGTATATCGAGGAAGCACATCCTTCAGACGGCTGGGTTAGTTCCGACGCGCCTTACCAGATCCCTAGGCACCGCTGTCTGGAGGACAGACTCCGCGCCGCGGAGCTCATGAACCGCGAGGTGCAGGGGAGCGCCGTGGTCGTGGACACCATGGCGAACTCGTCTAACTCGGCGTACGGCGCCTATTTTGAGCGCCTCTACATACTGCAGGACGAGAAGGTCGTGTATCAAGGCGGCAGGGGTCCAGAAGGCTACCGGATTTCGGAGCTCAGAGACTGGCTGGAGCGCTACCGGAGCGATCTGGAAGCTTCTAAAGCGGCGACGGTGGTGCACGTTTAAGGCGGATGGATGCGCGGATGGATGCACGGATGTTTTCTTTCCCTCAGCCCCACTCTCCCCTGCTGAAAAAAATATAGACACCATCACAAAGTTTGTAATGGTTGTACTGGTTATATTAGCACACGCACGTCTGCAAGATGAATATGTTAAAGATTGCTTGATCTGGAAAGCATCTGATGTGTATCTGACAGACGTCTGTAAGATGTCAGTTTTACCTGCATTCTAAATTATAAACATCTCTAATAGATGACATCTAAAAGGAAATGTCCTATAGACGTATTGCAGATGAGCAAACATTCTAAAAAACACGTCTTCCAGATGTAAATGCAGACGTCTCCGTGATATCAGGGGCTTGGGAGTTGTATTGGTTTTAATGGAAACAGTAATGGACCCTGTGGGTCTCTACTGGTAATTGGTCACCTTTTATTGGTGGCTTGTTAAAACCATTAAATCCTAATGGAATATGTCCCAAAACACACTACAGAAAACCATTTTTAATGGTTCTAATGGTTAAAAGTAGCTGGTTTGTAAGGGTATTTGTAGTGGAGACCATTTGAATTTCTGTGATGGTTTCTATTGTTTGTTTTTTTCAGCAGGGTTGTGTCCTTCTCATCAAGTCGTTGCTGCGTTTCAAAACGTAGGCTACACTCTTAAAAATAAAAGGTGCTTATACTCTTAAGGTGAGACACTGCAGGTGAATAGGTTAAAAAAAATAACTAATAGTTATCACCTTACCCAGTACATTGATAATTGCAAACATTTTTTTTGTAATACAACTTTTCAGGTTTAAATACGCAAATGAGGCATTATTTAATGAAACATGCACTAATTTGCATAAATTTCTAGCACAAAAATCTAAACACAGGAAGTCCTTTTCATAATTCTTGCTTAAAACGGCCTTTAAAAATATGTATGAAAGAAACACTTAACAGTGTCTTTTGGATCTTTTCTTTCCACTAGTCTGAAAAAACACTTCATGAAAAACCAAAAAGCCCAAAATCTCAAATTTGACAGGTGCATGAAAAAACAGTTTTTGCCTGCAGTGTCTCCTCTTAAAAATAAAGGTACTTTATTGTCATCAGTGCAAAAAAAAAAAAAAAAAAAAAAATTGTTCAAAAACTAGTTTCAACTTAAAATAATTTGTTTCCCCCGCTGACTTAAAATTTTTAGTTTAGTCAACTTGAAATTTGAAGTTACTCGATGTTAATTTAAGGGACAACTGGAATATTTTAGTTGACTAAACAACATTTTTTTTAAGTCAGCGGGGGTAACAAATTATTTTAAGTTGAAACAATTGTTCCACAAAGAACCTTTACCATCCATAGAACCATTTCATTCCACAAAAGCTTATTTACTGTGGAAAATGGTTCTTTAGATTATTTAAATGTTCTTCACACTAAGAAAAGAAAAAAATGGTTCTTTTAAGAATGGTTCACTGAAGGGTTCTTTGGGGAACCAAAACTGGTTCTTCTATGGCATCACTGTGAAAATCCCCCTTTAGAACCTTTATTTTTAAGAGTGTAAAAGGTTCTTCACAGCGAGGCCATAGAAGAACCAATTTTGGTTCCACAAAGAACCATTCAGTCAAACAACCATCTCTTTCTTACCTTTTTAAAATCTTCTTTTGCCACAAAGTTTTTTTAAGATGTTCTTCAGATGTTAAAGGTTCTTTATGGAACCATTTAGACAAAAAAGGTTCTATGGTTGAAGCACCTTTATTTTTAAGAGTGTAGCGACTCGATGTTTGCTAAAAGATCCATTATAGCTTCTACAGATCGCTTCGGTCTACACTTTCTCAGCTATATTGAGATGTTCTCAAGAAGGTCTTTATGGAGCGTGCTTTGAGCCAGGCTCTTCGACCAGGGGTCCATGCACTGTAAAAGCGTTTTCTCAGGTAACCTAGAAATGAAAATGACATTAGGTTACACCAATGAAAGCATTTTTACATGTTGCACATTTCACTTTTTTACAGTGTGGACCCCTGGGGGCCCATGAAGGTACTCCAGGAGAAAACAGTTTATACATGAGCGATGGTGGATGGATGTTTTTCCAGCTCGATCTTGTGTCTTTATATTGAAGTCATTAGCTGTGTTCAAAACTCAGTGACTGTCTGTGCACTTTTTACACTGTACGCTTCTTTACATTAGAAATTAGATGCTAAATGGCTCTTTTGGAAATTACACAAAAAAAAGTTCTTGATGTTTCATTACAGGTTCTGATCGATCTCAAGGTGTTTTTTTTAAAAGCTAGATCCAGGGTTTTCAACCGGGAGAGAAGAAATGCTGCTTAAACCATTTGAAAACATGACCTAATGATGTGCTTAGAATTACATTATGCTTATATTTTTAATAAAAGATGTTTTAAAGTGCTGTCATTAAAAAACGACTTTCTATACCGGGTCTGTAAAGGCTGAAAACCCTTGAGCTAGAGGATAAAACACTCAGCGGTCTATTTTAAACATGTATTTTGTGCATCTAGATGTGCAGCTCGCCAGGTTTTGAACATAGCCGTCAAATCAGTGTCTTCAGCTGCTGCTACGGTCAACCACAATACTGCAAACGTTGGGTTTTAGTTTCATGCATACAGTTATCTAGACAGATATTTATGTTGTCAGTGGCCATGCGGCCGCATGATAGCTGTTGTGCTTCGTCTCTGTTCTTTAGGCCTACTTGTTTTATGTCAATCCAACCTGGCATTTTATTTGAGATATTGCAGAAACGGTATATCTATCTATCTGAAACATATCCTATTTTATTTTTGTATGGTATCTTTCCCTTGTGAGTGTATGTGTGAGTGTGTGCGGCCAGGACGCCCTTTCATTGTACTCTGGAGTTATTGTGAAGATCGGTTTTTAAAAGGATTTTAACCAGAAAACCGATACTGATGTAATCTGACACTAGAGTACAGGACAGAGAAATGGCCTCTAGACGTATTGCCAAATGTTGTTTTGTAAATGGTGTATATTTTATTGAACACTTTTTTTAAATAAATGGTAGAGCACCCTCTAAATCGGGTTTATCTGTAATTTCTAGGTGAGTTAGATGCCTCAGATGGACCTGAAATCATGTGAGATACGGCATAATTAATACATTCCTGCTGGAATAATTTATTTATTGACATTCAAGATAAACTATGATTTTTTTTTTTTTGTGGCTGTAAGAAATTTTTGCTTTTCCAAACTATTTCAAGTTTATTTGTATAGCGCTTTTAAAGTTATTTTAAAGTTAAAATTATCCCTTTTTTTTCCAAATATTTTGGTTTTATTTAACATGCATTATCTCTCATATTCCCTCTCATTATTTTTATAGGGCTGTAAAAGCAAAAACGTTTTAGCTTCTGCATTAGGCTGTTTTTATTTTAAGCTCAATTAAATGCAATTAAAAATGCACATTTTCAAGAAGCAAGCACATTATCCATAATTAGTGGTGTTTGTTAAGCTAAGCATCACTATAATAATCATTGCTCGTACAGATTTTACAGTTAAAAATCTACTTAACTCTTCGAATCTCAGGGTAGCGTAAACTCTAGAGAAGCGTCTCTGGAGCTTTAACTTGAGAGAGATGAGAGGTCTTAGAGATGACAGCTGAGAAAACTGAAGGCTGGTAACAGAGTCTGATTGAGCCCAAGGGCATGATGACCAACAGGGACATTTCTCCGCTCACAAACATCTGAACGTTTGCATGCAACACCACAGCATTGCATCGCTCAAGCCCGTGCATTACAGCGATTCATCACACGTGAAGAGAAACAAACCTGGTAAAAATCACTCTAATGCACAACCTTGAGTGAATTATTGCAATTAAAGACAAAGTCACATTTATTAAAAATTAGAATGCTTACAGTTCATTAGTCTGTTGTCAAGCAATGCATTAAAATATACAGTGTGATTGGAATATCTAAACTTTAAAAATATATATATTTTAAAGGGTCATTGTGATCGCAAACACAAAAATATTATAATCAAAGGCAAAACAGAACAAGAACACGTTTACAAATTAGTCTGTTTTGAAAGCTGAAAAAAATATTGTGTCGAATATTATGTTTGGTAAGCTAAACTATTAAAATGCCAAAGTTGCATCAAGGTTAAATTGCTAAATTAAGGTTAAATTATAAATCACTGAAACTTACCTAAATATACTACATTTCTGTTTTGTTTAGTGAGCAGCCTTGCTGTCTGCTGCCTACATAGACAACTAAAATGTTCTACATTGCATGCAAATGATACAAATAATTAAATGGAACACTGAAGTTTGGCATCTAAGCTTTATGAAAGAATCTAATAAGAATGAAAATACAAACATAACTTAAATATAGAATTATAAATGTGATGAAAATGTATACTCAACATTTCTCTCACTTTTGTTTTGTATATTTTTACTGCGCTTGTCATAGTGCATTCTGGGACTGCATTTAACACAGAAGATAAATGCAATGTTGCTTTATAAAACAGCCAAAAGGAGTTGTCTTAATTATGCATGCAGCATAATATTGCTACCTATTTACCTGCAGGAGCCTTTAAAACACAACACAGTACCTCAGAAGTTTCCAATTAAGATTATTTAAAAAAAAAAAGAAAGAGTCTCTTCTGCTCACCAAGACTGCATTTATTTGATCACAAATACAGTAAAAATTGTGAAATATTATTAGAATGTAAAATGTCTATTTTCTATGTGAATATGTGTTAAACTGTAATTTATTTCTGTGATCTGCAGCTGTATTTCCAGCATCATTACTCCAGTCTTCAGTGTCACATGATCTTCAGAAATCATTCTAATATACTGATTTAATGCTCAACAAACATTTATCATTATTATCAATGTTGAAAACAGTTGTGCTGCACAATATTTTTGTGGAAACTGATACATTTTATTTTTCAGGATTCACATGAAAGTTCAACAGAACAGCATGTGTGTGAAAAACATAAATGTCTTTACTGACACTTTTGATCAATTTAATGCATTCGTTCTGAATAAATTTATTAATTTTGCTCTGTACAAGATCTTTTCAGCACATTGATAATTTTCAACATTGATAATAATCAGAAATGATTTCTGAAGGATCATGTGACACTGAAGGCTGGAGTAATGATGCTGAAAATACAGTTTTGATCACAGAAATAAATTACAGTTTAACACATATTCACATAGAAAACTGTTATTTTAAATCGTAATAATATTTCACAATTTTTACTGTATTTTTGATCGAATAAATGCAGCCCTTGTGAGCAGAAGAGACTCAACAAATGCCTCTTTCTCTCTGTCCTTAAACTGTTGGCAGCTCGATGGCTTTGGCAAAGGAAACAGAGGAAAGATGTCTAGTCAGATTTTCCATGATGTTCTTGTGCTTATCAAACAGGACAACACTCATCTGCTCTCTGACAGCGACTCTGATCCCATCTCTGCGCCTCTCGCTCGGAGAATGTTTAGTCTGAGCGTTTGGGCCGCTGGATGGATGGAAATAAGCGAGGCTTGAGTGCTTCATGATGGCTTTTGAATGAGCGCAGAGCAGCAGGCAATGTGATTATGGCCCACGTGGCGGCTGTCCTCGCGGCGTGATTTAATGTATTCAGTCCTCCTCGTTATCTGCCATGCGTGCTACTCTTCACCTGTCTGCTCACTAAGACATGACCATCAGATGCTGCCCCTTTCCCTTCAGAAAAACAAGCCCAAATTAGACTTGGCATTAGTTTTTTTCACCTCCCATCATAAACAGACCGTAAATGAGTTGTTTATAAGCAGATCAATCTTGTTCTGTCTCCTTAAGGCTTCCTTAAACATTTATTTCTTCAGCTGAACTCAAAATGATCAAAAAAAGTCATGTTAAACTTTCAAAATATAATGCAGTTTACTTGTTTGCATGTTTATATGTTGAATATTTCCATTTATTATTATTTTAGCATTTTATATTGCATTTAAATTAAATCTTTTAAAATTATTATGATTTGTATGTAATTTAACTTAGCATTTGCATTTCACAACCTCCTCCATTTCCACTAGGTTTTCCCAAATTTGGCTTGAAAAACCTGTTCTTGCATGAAGATTACATTTTATAAATGTTCTGAATATCTTTAATATTTGTGGAAAAATAGTGTCTACACGGTACATGAAATAATAAGTAAATAAAATAAAAAAATCATATCCTTCTAAATTAAGAAAACTATACCTATACCTAATATTTCAAGTAACATTAAATGCATTTTACTTGTTTTCATGTTCATTTGTTGAACATTTCCATTTATTATTATTTTGACATTTTATTACTATTGCATTTCACCAAAATCTGATTTGTATGAAATTTAATTTAATTGCCATTTCACAAACCTTTCTGCAGTTCTACTAGGTTTTCCCACATTTGGTTCTTGCATGATATTTTATGAATTTTATTAATATTTGTGGGGGAAAATATTGTATACAGTGAATAAATAAATGTAAATAAATACATATATTCTCAGCTAAGTGTCTCCTATTAAATTATTTAACAAAAGTAACCTCTAATATTTAATGTTAAACTTTTCCAAATATGATGCAGTTTACTTGTTTGCATGTTCATTTGTGGTCTGTTTCAATTTGGATTATTTTGACATTTTATGACTTTTGTATTTCAACAAAATCTTTTAAAATGATAGTGATTTGTATGTAATGTAATTTAGCACTTGTATTTCTCTCACAATCTTACAACCCTCCTGCCGTTTTCCTAAACCTGTTAGAAGGTTTATGATTAATATTATTATTATTTTTTTTTTTCAATTTGCAATTTTCTCTCCAGTAAATGACCCATCTCTCATGACTCCTCTAGATTTTCAAGAGATCTCGACAATGTCTCAAACTGAGCTCACATCTGTACAAGATACCAAAGTAATCAAAAATCGGATTTTGACATAAGCTCTAATATTTCTGATTAAATTCTTCAATATCAAATAATTTCAGAAACTATACACATTTATTCATTTCATACCTCTGTATTCTTAAAAAAAAAAAAAAAGAAAACCCTTGACTATTATCACCCGTTTCTTTTATTTCTCCCACAATTAAGCTTCAATTAAGTCTCCTAAGCTATAAATAAGCCTCCTCTGAGCACTGAAATCTCCTCTTCTATTTATTATGGCTGAAAGAGTCAACAAAACAACTAGATTAGGAGAACTGGAAGAAGGGCATGATGACAAATTGAAGATTTTTCCTATAGTTACCTACAGAAAAAAAGATCTGAGACTCATCAGCAAAATAAATATTTAGCATAAGTCTGACTCAAGTCCTGCTGGAACGTCTGCTGAGAAGATTGTCCTCCTGTGTCGGCTTTAAGTGTGTTTATTAGCATATTTGTTTCAGAGCGTTAAAGACAAGCGCTCAGGTTTGTTTTCTCTTGAAGCTGTTTGAGAGTCTGTACTTTGAGTCCTTCTCTTCAGGTATTCCTGCTACAAAGAAGTGAATGAGAGCGGTTTATTCTGGAAATCAACAACAAAATAAGTATAAAAGAAGGAAAATATGAGGTACTTTTGCTTCTGGAAGGATTTTTCCCAATCATTGTTTCTACAGGCATTTACAAATTCTAAAAAGTTAAGGAACTAAATCTCACAGATGATTACAATAATTAAACATTATTTAATTTTTTTTATAAAAAAATGGCACAATATACAGTACACTACAGATAAATAGAACAAAATAATTCAGATTTTTAATCAATTCTCTTCTGCTCGCCAAGGTTGCATTTATTTGATCAAAAACACAGTAAAAATTGTGAAATATTATTACAATTTATAATATCTGTTTTCTATGTGAATATGTGTTAAACTGTAATTTATTCCTGTGATCTGCAGCTGTATTTTCAGCATCATTACTCCAGTCTTCAGTGTCACATGATCTTCAGAAATCATAATAATATACTGATTTACTGCTCAACAAACATTTCTGATTATTATCAATGTTGAACACAGTTCATATTTTTGTGGAAACTGATACATTTTATTTTTCAGGATTCTTTGATGAATAGAAAGTTCTAAAGAACAGCATTTATTTGAAACAGAAATCTTTTGTAACATTATAAATGCTTTACTGTCACTTTTGATAAATTCAATGCATCCTTGAAAAATAAAAGTATTAATTTCTTTCAAAAACAGTTTTGAACAGTAATGTATGTGCGCATATATGTGTGTGTGTGTGTGTATATATATATATATTTGACTGACTATAAAATAATTGATTATAAGTAAATCGTAAAATCAATATAAGTTTCAGAGTGTAAGGAGACTCAATGTATCATGGTTTATACATTATTATTAAAAACCTGTATCTCTATGGAGAAAATGAATGGGATTTTTAGTTATTAAACTGAACTGAACCACTGAGTTGAATAATAAGACCATTGTCTGCAAACTGAATTTGACTCATATTTGAAGACGTTTGCATCACTGATCCTATTTCCCCGTTTATCTCTGTTTTGATTCAGTCTGCTTTGTATAAAGCACTATAGAAATAAATGTGACTTTACTTCCAGTCACGCTCTATTATGAATCTGGGTCAGAGGTGAACGCTGAAAACTCCTAAAGCAATCGTTACCTGCATCAACAACCTTTCAGTATCTGACCCTGTGAATGATAAATGCGGATCAGGAAGTTCATAAAGACTCAGAGCTGATAGAAACAGCAGAACCTACAGGAGCATCATAAAGCATCTCTCTCTCGAGCTCCTGTACAAGAGACACAATATGAATTATTATAATGAAAGGTCACCAGATTAAAACTAAATGTCAGCGCTCCGGAGGCCTGCGACACTTTGTGTTTGTGCAGAAAAGAGAAGCACATATACTTTCACAATTAATCCATCATTTAAATGTAAAAAAAAATATTTGATTTATTTATTTACATTGAGGTATCGTTTATGATATACATTACACTACCAATTAAAAGTTTGGAATAATTAACAATACAGTCAAAAATACAGTAAAAATTGTGAAATATTATTAGAATTTAAAATACCTTTTTTCTATGTGAATATCTGTTAAAATGTAATTTATTTCTGTGATAAAAGCTGTATTTTCAGCATCATTACTGCAGTCTTCAGTGTCACATGATCTTCAGAAATCATAATAATACATTTCTGATTATGTTGAAAACTATATTTTTGTGTAAACTGTGATTTATTTTTCAGGATTCTTTGATGAATAGATTTGTAACATTTTAAATGTCTTTACTGTCACTTTTGATCAATTTAATGAGTAAAAGTATGAAATTTGTTACAAAAAAATATTTGTAAGTCATATGTTTTATGTTTTCACCACGGAATAAAATTTTTGGTAACACTTAACCCCTTAACTGTCGCTGTCCAGCCTAAATTTACTTCAATATTACAATTAAATCCTAATCTAATCATGACAAACTATATATCATTGAAAGGTCTAAGAATCCTAAATGGATATTTTACTACTGTTTGTTGTTACAAATTATGTAACAAGAGTGCACCTCAAAACACAACATCATAAAGGAGTTCTGACCTTTGTCACAAAAATTCGTTTACTTTTCCCCATCACGTTTTAGTAATCATCATAATTTACATATCATTTGAAAACTTAAAAGCCATTTTCAATCAGACATTGTGTTGCCATGGAAATGGTATGGCTCCTCCCCCTTAGTGGGGGTGTCGTATTACACAATTTTTAGAATTAAAACCTTTTATAATCTTGACAAAATGCATATTGTTGGAAAGGTCTGAGTCTCAAGATTCCATATTTTGTGATAGAAGGAATATTGAGAGAGAAATTTGCATTAAAATGCATTAAAAAAAATCAACGGAGTTTGACCAGCACCCGCTGGCTATTTGTGGTATAATATTTAATATCAACGTTTTGGCATTTGGAACTTATTTTGACACATGGCTTTAATTTTATATCAATTTTAGATTAAAACCTATTTTGTAAAATATTTATTTTATATAAAATATAACAAAAATAGTACATTACATTTTCTTTACAGTAAACTTTTAACATTTTTATACTTTCATTTTTTACACTAATTTATAAGCATTATAAGGTTCATAAAGCATAAAAAATACTTGTTTAAAAAAAAATAAGTTAAACGTAAAAAAAATGGGAATCGAATGTTGAAAAAGTCTAGATTGGTAGCGATGGATGAAATAATAGCGTGCCGCGGCAGATTTCAGTGATGTGAGTCGACTATGCTAAATTGATTTTATCATGATGTTTCTATGTTTAGATGAAAGTCTGCGAGGAACGAGTGCAAACAGGGAATTTCCCTCGAGTGCCGTTAGAGGAATCTGTTAAAGCAATCGTCCACAAACATCAGAAAAACACGCTCAGGGCCACAGAATCAATCAAAGGAGAGGCCAGATCCACCTCGCGTTCAGGTCAACAGACCAACAAAACATGGCAGGATTACGTCCTGAAGAAAACAAGGTCTCTCTGTGAGTCCGGTGTTCCTGTTTGAGATGCAAAATCTAGGGCAAATTCTCCACGAAATAACTGAGATTGGCTGAAACGAGCTAAGTGAATTAAGTGTCGAACGGGGCCAGATGAGGCTGTTGTTTTTGGCTGGATCTGAGCTCAGGGATTGTGTTGAGATACTCTCATGCTCTACATTCACTGAAAGCTTTCTGATCTTCAACCGGTCATATGATTACCTTGAGTCACCCCTGGATTCTGCGTCTCTGCCCAAAATAGAGCGTTTAATTGGGTAATGCTTGTGTGCCGTTACACGAAAGAGCCTCCACTCGAGGTCTGCTAGCTCTCATTCGTTTACATGTGACGCTTCTTAGATATCAAACTAATGCTGTGGATCATAATAGAATTTCTTCCATTAGAGAATCTCAATTTGTGCACTAAAAATTGTGCACTATTTTGTAAACAAAAAGACTATTGGAGTAATTCTTCAAATATTTCACGCTTAATTCAGTGTTACTGTACTTTACTAGCAATGTTTGAGTGAAAATGGTTTCCATGCCGATTTTTGTATTGTATAAGTCGTAAATAAAAAAAAATGTTAGGTAGAGTTTAATTCAATGTGTTACTTGCTGTTATTTTGTAATTCTTTGTGAAATTTACTCCCAATGTCTGAGTGAAAATAGTTTCTACACCAATTCTTGATGCACTGTAAAAAATTATTTTTCAAACTTCTAACAAAAAAAAAATTCTTTGTAATTATTTGTGAAATTTAATTGCAATTTTTGAGTGAAAATTTTTTCTATAACATTTTTTTTCAACTTTCACAATTACAGTAATAACAAAGAAATGGCAAGTAACGCAATTAGCAATTAAATTAAACATAACATTTTTGAATAAAAACTGAAGTAGCATTTTCTTGTGAAATAGTCCAATAATCTTTGTTTCATTTACAATAATTAGAATATATTTTTTACAGAGCAGGAAAGTTTAAAAATACAGTGTAACAATTTTTACAAATCTATTTACGCACTGGAAAAAAAAGTTTTTCAAACATGTAAATAAAGATGAGTGAAGTATGTTTCATAAGAAAATAGTATATCAGTTTTTAATATAAAAAGTAATATAATTTTTTTTTTATGTAAAAATTGTTTCTATACCAAAATGTAATGTATTTATGCACTAATTAAAGACTATTAGATTGTGTTTCGGTTTTTCTCCTCAAAAATGTTATTATTTTTATTTTCCAAGTGTTACTTGGTGTTTTTTGTTGTTTTTTTGTAATTAATTGAAACTTACTATAGCAATTACGGAGTATAAAAAAATGTCAAACTTGTAAATAAAACAAAGGTTATTGGAGCACATTTTACAGTCGTCTTAATTTCATGTTTAATTCAGTGTAATACCTTTTGTTTCTTTAAGTATTTGTGAACTTTACTAGAAATTGTGTTTCAAAATAAAAAAAATTCAATGCACTCAATTAAAATCCTTTGTAGGATGTTGATGTAATATTTGATGCGATATGCACGATCTGATAATGCACACAACATGAAAAAACGTGAAGCCGTGATAATTCACATCTGTGAAAACAGGCATTTGACAGCTTTGCTTGTTTCATTCACCGCGGCGTCGAGCGACGAGCTTCTAGGCATAAATAAACACTTTCTGGAGCTACGACTGTACGATTATGGGGAGAAATACGCTTAGTTATGCTCAAATTCACTTGCAAATGCATGTATGATTTCGTCTACACTACTGCTGTAATATATGCAAACTGGCTTCAAGAGCAGTAATCTCTGATTAAACAGTATGATTTTGTGTGACATCCTCGCTTACATGCGTTTGTGTGGTTCCTGGTCAGGACGGATCGTCACCAGATGGTATTATGTAATGCATCCATCAGGAGGCCTGATGAATGACTGAAAGGAAATCAAAGAACCAAGAATTTTATTGCAGCTTTTACCGAGTGATTTGATCTGTGATCAGCTGCAGACACCACGGTCAGTGACGAGCATGAGGAGAAATGCTTTTTACACAATTATGCATTTACAGTAATATTTCAAATTTAGTGTAAATGTCAAATATATATATATATATAAAAGATTCCTGGTGCATGCTTTACAAGAAAGTACTTTTCTATTAAGTTTTTCTATTTAAAAAAACAACTAACAAATTAGTTTTAATTTATTTATGCATGTCAAAAATATATATATTTTTTTAAATGTGAATGAAACAAAGATTTTTGGAGTATGATTTACAAGAAAATACTTTGTTTTTGCTTCATATAATATATTGTATAGTATGTTTATTTAATGTATATTATAATATATATATTACTTTGTAATTATTTGTGAAATTAACTCAAATAAATGGTCATTGTTTCAAAACTAACAAAAATATGATACAAAAATGTTTAATAATGTATAACAATGATAATCAGGTTTTCTGGAGAGTTGTATAATGAAATATTTAATGCATCTCAATTAATGCATTACATTTCATAGCTCTAAAATTAAAATACAAATAAAAACTAACTAAAAATTAACTACAAATAAAATACTAATTAAATATACTGTCAAATGAAAAGATGTGATCACATAATACATTATAATAATATTATTATTATTAATATTCTTTTAATTTTGTGAAATTTACACTTAAATTAAATACAAATAAAATATAAATTAAATTTACTGTAAATTGATTTTTTTTAATTATTTATTAAATTTACTAGCAATTTCAGTGCATTAGTTTAAAGTCCTTTCTAAGCAAAAAATGAAAGAAACGTGTTGTGAAGCTTGATGGCACGGCATAAAAATAAAAATAAATATTTTTTTATATTAATCCATTTTTTCAAAGAAACAAGATGCTTTATAATATCATATATTATAATTATAAATTATATTATATTATTATTTTAAATATTTGTGTAATTTACACTAAAATTAAATACAGATTAAATATAAATTAAATTTACTGTAAATGGAAAAATATTTTTAATTATTTAAGAAATTTACTAGTAATTTTCAGAGTGAAAACCTTTTTTCAGTGCACTAGATTAAAGTCCTTTGCATGTTTATGTAATATTTAATATGATAATTATGTAAACAACATAGTTTTTTTACATTTATGCTTATATTAATGCATTTTGCAGATGCTTTTATCCAAAGTGACTTACAACAGAGGAGTTCATCAGAAAGAAATCTCATTTTTAGACATCCCAGCCTAATATTACAAAGAAACAAGATGCTTTACATCAGAAGATTTCCTCCCTACAGTTTCTAAAAGAGCAGCGAGAGCGTGTCCTGCTGCCCGAGGCGCTGCGAGTCGAAGGCCAAAGGAAAGAGAAGCCAACAAGCTTCCTGTTTTGGGGAGAGAAACAGACACGTAATCCCACTCGGACCACTCTGGTCTGACATCTGCATCCCGCGTTACCATGGGAACCATGTTGCTATGAGATCAATCTATTTGTGCCTCCATAGAGACAGGGAGCATCTTTGTTAAAAACGAGCGACGCACCTCACGCTCATCCAGCACACAACACCGATCATCCGGCCCACAGACCGCATTATCAACCGCGCTTTCATTCTGAATTTGCATTTCTATTGCAGATTTTGATTTGAAGGTTGTATAGCATACTACTTGACAATATTAGGATTGTCAGATATTGAAAAGCTGCTCCCTGCATACTGAGAAAAGCCGAAACAAGAATATGCAAACACAAACACTCACAACAAGTATATAATTTACTTATGGCTATTTAAATAAATATGTTAATTGTTTTATATACACACACAGTACTGCTCAAAAGTTTGGAACAATTAAGATTTTTAAACGTTTTTGAAAGAGTCTCTTTTGTTCACCAAGGCTGCATTTATTTGATCATAAATACAGTAAAAATTGTGAAATATTATTAGTTTAAAATAGCTGTTTTCTATGTGAATATGTGTTAAACTGTAATGTATTTCTGTGATCTGCAGCTGTATTTTCAGCATCATTACTCCAGTCTTCAGTGTCACATGATCTTCAGAAATCATTATAATATACTGATTTACTGCTCAACAAACATTTCTGATTATTATCAATGTTGAAAACACTTGTGCTGCTCAATATTTTTGAGGAAACTGTGATATATTTTATTTTTCAGAATTCACAGATGAACAGAAAGAACAAACTTCTGACCAGTACTGTATGTATGTATATATAAAATAACTAACATATTTATTTAAATAGCCATAAATAAATTATACACATTTTATATTCAATTATAAAAAAATTATAAAAAAAGACAATAATTATTCTAAACTTTTCACCTGTAGTTACATCAAGTTAAAGAAACTTTATGTCTAATATTATTCATATTATTTTTTTAAAATGTATCACATATCATTAACTCCTTTGATTGACAATCATTTCAATTACGATTACGATCAGAAATGCACACAATTTTTCTGCATCTCTCAAAGAATTTCACGTCTAATTTCAAAGCTGCTTTTCTGGCACAAGCAACATCCGGCAGATATGAACTCGTTTAGATGAGATATTCTCAGTTATGTAAAGTCCTACATTTGCAGCGTCAGATGTTACTGGGCTTCCCTCTGGGAGCTCTTTAGCATCTATTCAAAGAAAACGCATTCATCTGTTCCACGAGGAATGAAGTAGCTCTTCTAATGGAAGCGGCGTGATGCCCATAATCGAGACGCGGCGCTGGCAGCTCTTCCCGAATCCTCCCACATGCCCAGAGGTTACTTTGCATAACCGTGACGCATCTCCTGCAGAGGTGGAGTATCCCTGGAGAGACATGTGTGTTCGTTTGGATATCTATCGGCTTTAATGCACAGAGAAAATCTGCTTATTTCCTCTGCCGACCCCGGCGTGACCCCTGATTTCCGCCCATCTGCAGTGGCGATTACCTGACCTGGAGTCAGCCGAGTCAAGGTTGCATGCCCAGAGCTTTTACTCGGCACAGCTGATGAGATCCGTGTCCTGATGTGACTCCGGCCGGCTGAGATAAATGACTCACGCCGCAGAGATCCTGCTTCTCACTGCTGCCTCACACACTGCTGCTCTGCTCTGCATCCACCTGAACAACATGCACAACACCATTTAATACCCTTTCTGACAAAGTCTTTTATGTTTTGACCCAAATGTATTTGAAGCATACTGACAGACAGACAGAAAATACTTTTTTTTTTTTTTTGACAAATTCTGTATGTACATCATTTTATGATTTTATGCAATTTTTTTTTTTTTTTTTTTTTTATACCAAAAAGCATTTAAGGCATACTGCAAATAAAATTAAAGATACATTTAGTTCCAAAAAAATAATAATAATATAAATAGAATAAACTAAATATATATAAGACATATATACTTATACACATATCATATATCTATACATATACATATATCTATATACATATATATGCACACACACACACACACACACACACACATATATATATATTATTTTTACAAAGCTTCTATATGAACACATTATGATTTATAGTGACTATTTGTTTTACTAAATATATTTAAAGCATACTGTAAATACATAAAACGGTTCTAAATTGAAAATATATTTAGTTTAAAACTTTGTCAAATATATTATAAAATGTATATATTTTTGACAAAGTTTGCATATCATCACACACCATTTATTATTTATTTATATATTTATTATTTTTTAATGAAATGTATTTAAATAATACTGTAAATAATGTTGAAAATATATTTAGTTTAAACCTGTTAAAATATAGTATAATATATTTTAAATAAATATAAATATACATTAAATAAACACACTATACAATATATTATATTTTTTGACAAAGATTATATATGAACACCCATTATAATTTCTTTTTTTTACCGAAATGTACTTAAAGAGAGCTGTAAATATATATTCTGTAAACTGTTCTAAATTGAAAATATTTTTAGTTTAATCCTTTGTCAAAATACATTATAAAAGGTATATTTTATTGGCAATGTTTGTTTATGAACACGCACAGTTTTATTCATTGTTTTTATTGAAGTTATTTTATGTTTTTTTTTTTTTTTTAAGAAAATGTATTTGGAGCATACTGTAAATAAAAATTCTGTAAAATGTTTTAAATTGAAAATATATTTAGTTTAAAGTTTTATATAGAAATATATTATAAAAAGTATATATTTTGACAAAACGTGTATAAACACACCTATTGGTTTATCATTTATGATCATTTTTAGTTTTTTTACCAAAATGTATTTAAAGCATACTGTAAATACAGTATGTAAAATATAGTAAACTGTTATAAATTGGAAATATATTTATTTAAATTTTTATTTTAAAATATATTATAAAATGTTTGTACACGAACACATTATTTTATTATTTATGATCATAATGGCTTTTTTTTATTTTTTTTACCAAAATGTATTTTAAGCATACTGTAGATAATGTCAAAATAAAATGATTTTTTTTTTAAATATCATTTGTACATGAACACACATCCTTTTTAGAAGTCATTTACAATAAATAGTTTTTAAATTAAATATGCAAGTAATCAAAACACGTAATAAAATACAATAATATGTACATGCAGCCTCCATCATGCTTGCTGAAAAATAGATATTATATTAAAAAAAAGTTAAAATATCCATGGAAAATGGTCAAATAATTTATAAAAATATATTTTGCATTATATATGGGCAACATAATTTACAAATATTTTCCTGGCCATTTTTTGTGTTTTAAAATGCATTCAAAGAAACACCAGAAACGTGTATCTTTGCCATGTGAGATTCCTGGGAATACATTTAATAAGAAACTGCGGAAATCCGGTTGTGCTGTAAGCGATAGTATATTGTGAGGGCAATGAAGGATTTCTGAGGTTAACTTCCGTTCTGCTGATAATATCCAGTAATCCAACAGATACGGGGAACAGCGCAGATCGAGATTAGTTCTTCATCAAACTTCTTAGTGTGCTTGAGGATCAGTGGCGTAATCCAGCTGTGAGCGCGGGAATCCCGCTTGATCCTGCAGCTCACCCTATAATACACTGACGACCTCAAACGACTCCTGTGTCAGATGGACTCGCCCTGAACCCATTAACACTGCCCTGCTTTGTCCTGCGGTTAGCTGAGGCTATTTATCATATTTACAGATGCAATATTAACTTCAAAATAAGTGGCAGTGACTTTAAATTAATATAGTGCACATTCCAACTAAGGTTTCAAAATCTGAAATTTCATCATCATCATCGTTCAAAATGAAGACAATAATAGAAAATTATTATTTTTTTTTTTAAAGTTTGTATTTGAACACATTTCATGATTTATAATCTTTTAATAACGTTTAATAACGTGAAAATATACTATGAAATGTTGTTTTTTGACAAAGCTTTGTATATGGACACATTTTATGATTTATGGGCATTTCATGAATTTTTTTAAGAAAAATTATTTTAAGTATACTGCAAATAATGTCAAAATATATAATAAAATATTTTTTACAATATATATTTTATAACAAAATGCATTTGAAGTATGCTGTAAATATTTATTTTGTAAAAAGTTATATATATATGCCAAAGGTTTGTATATGAACACATCATTTTATGATTAATGATAATTCAAACAGCAATATTTTTAGAACAGTTTTTTTATGTAAATTTTAAATTTGTATAAATAATATATATACATATATATAATAATAATATATACAAATATATGAAAATAGCATAAAACATTTGTTAAAATCTTTACATTTATTGACATTATTTACATTACATTACTTTTATTTGACTTTATTATTTATTTATTTTTTTAGCATCAGGAATACTTATTTTTGACACGTTAGATTGGTAGACAGTTGGTTTGATCTTGGTCTAGTATCTAATGCAGTGCAATCCAGACATTTTAAGTGTGACTCACGTGTCCAAATACTGTACATCCTCTCAGCAGAAAGAAAAGCAGTCATGACAATGAAACAATAACAGCACGAGTGAGTTCAGGGTACACAACACTGAGGGATGTGAGGGAGTCTGACTCTAAATAAAGGAATAGTTCATCCAGGACTGAACATGCTGTCATCATTTACTCACCTTCGTGTTGTTTCAGACTCTCTTTATTGCAGCGTGTGGAAATATATCCATGCAGTTCTTTTCCTTATGAGGCCAGTTCAAGCTACAGACAAAAGCATCATCATACAAGCAAAATAAAAGTATCGTAAAGAAAAACATACAATTTGTGCACTACATTCCAAGTCCTATGAAGCAACATTAAATGCTTTCATACTCCACTGACATATATTCAATCTTGTTTTGAACAAACTCACTTCATTTTGATCAATTTCTCAGAAAGCAAGTCAGTTTGCATCTCTAGTAAATGCATCTTGATTTAAGGCTGTTTAGATATTTGTACTGGAAATCGAGAGAAATATACTGAGGATTTTGGTGCATGCAACATGGGTGAATGTAAAAGCCTGTGCTCTGATTTAAGATCTTTTTATGTCTTAGTTTGTGAAAGAGCAGGACTTTTTAAGACGCACAGGAACGGCCTGATGTGTAAAAAAAAAAAAAAACTATTTTGGCTTTATAATTCTTTTAAAAAAAGGCATATACTCTTAAAAAATGTGTCTCATTTTTTTTCATTATTTTTGGTTATTCAAAGTACCTTACAGTCAACAATTCTTATAATAACCATCTAATGAACCATTTTGCACTAAAATAACATTTTGTGCAATATAAAGGTTTAAAGATTCTTCATGCAACCTTCAATGCCAACAATGAACCTCTATTTTTAAGCATGTACACAAGTAACATTTCAACAGTGTTTTCAAAGGTTAGCCAGCGTATGCATCATCTAATAGTTTTAAATATTAGTTTTGCAAAAACTTTCTGTTGGGATCGGTATCACACACAGTACACTGACAAAACATAAGAGCTGCAGTCATTATTTATTTACTTCATCATAGAGTTATGAAGTACGTCATAAAACACTTGTGAGAAAGATTGCAGGCCTGTGTCATCAAGCGTTGATCTGAATGAACTCTCTCTCGCTCCTTCGCTGCAGATGCCTTCAAGACAGCTGTTCTGGCCTCTGCTGATGATTGGATTACTGATGAAGAGACAGCAGAGGCTTTAGTGCTTTTCTCATTCCTCAGCTCACCTACTCCTGACCCAACTTCACCCCGTAAAGCAGAATGCCTCATTATTCTCTAACCTCCAGCCGAACGTATTCATCAACCTCCATAAAGAAGGGTCTTAAGTGGTTCACAGCAGCACCAAAGATCAACACCGCAGAAATGAGTTTCTGATTCAGTGTTTTTGTCTTAGTTTTATGGAATCTTGTTTCCGCCATACAATAAAAAATAAGAGTTTTTATCTCAAGTTTGAGAAAAAGTCAGAAGTGTGAGATAAAAAGTCACAATTATATTTTTTTTATTTGATGTATACTCAGATTTCCCAGAAAAAAAAGAAAAAGAACAAAAAGAGTCAGAATTGCGAGATAAACTAAGAATTGTGAGATATAAACTCGGAAAAGCAAGATATAAACTCAAAATTGCAAGGTATAAACTTAGAATTGTGAGATATACAGTAAATCTAAACTTACAATAATGAGAAAAAGTCAGAATTGTGAGATAAAGTCACAAATACCTTTCTAATTTTGTATTCTGTAGCAGAAACAACAACTAAAAAGATGTAAACTTAGAATTTCCAGGAAAAAAAAAGTCAAAATTGCAGGACATGAACTCACAGTTATGAATTCGCAATTTGCACAAAAAAAGCAAAAAAAGAATTGTGAGAAAAAGTTGCAAATACCTTTTTTATATTCTTTTTTTTTTTCGGTGGCGGGAAAAAAAAAGAAACGCGAGATTTAAACTCAGATGAAGTTTATAGCATGCGACTGCGACATATAAACCTGAAATTCTGAGACGAAAATTCTTTAATTGTTTAATTAACAAAAGTCAGAATCATCTTTTTTTATAGAAACAAGCTTGCATATATATTTTGTATTTGTCTTTTCCAGTGCAAATAGCTAAATATTTTAAAATCAAGATATGTTAACTAAAGAAGCAAAATGTCTCAAGATATTAAGTCTTGGTTTCTGAAAACTTTATCAAAATTGAGTTTAAAACTAGAGAAAAAAAAATATTATGGGGTAAAAAAAAAAAAATGTAATTGGGAAAATAAGTTATTTCTTTACTCCATGGACAGATATTACTTTTTTTTGGGTTTTTTTTATGTAAACAATTATTATTATTTTATTTTTTTTTGGAGAACACAAGAATTAGGATTAAGTAATTCTGTAATCTTGATTAAATAATGTTCTATACAGAAAGAAACAAAAACAAAATACAAAATAATATTTTTGGCTATGTGCTTCTTTAGAGGTTTAAGGCTTATTTCCTTTAAAATGATAAAAGTATTCATATCCATCCACCAGAACCCCAAAAAAGCTAACTACAGAGTAAATAATAATTACTGGATCTACCAAACATCGCAAGTTTAGAGAAATCAAATCTTTGAAAGACTTTTCTGAGGCACTTGGTAGCATAAACTGTATATCCACAAGAGTACTTGTGTATTCAACTCTTGATTAGTAGTTTGATTGCATCTTGTAGTTTGAACTCCAATTCCAAGTTGCTTGTGTTGTTCTGTAATCTTGTAAAATTACTTAAATGGGTTTTTCCCCCACTTTGGTTTATTATTGTGGAATTCACCTGCCTTTAATGTTGGGTAGTACATTTTAGGGTTCTCTAGATCAGTGTATTTTGGGTTTAGGTATCATCCAACTGTTAACAACCTCAGCCCTCTTGGGTTTTTGACAGTCTAGCATGTGCTTCATAAATAGTTACCCAAACAACCGTAGACCTTGAGCTTCTCCTTTGGCTCCAGCAGTCTGTTTAGGAGCTTTTTTTCCATTTAGGAGCTTTATATTTAAGAGCGCATCTTCACTTCTTAAAAAAGCCATGAACCTCCCACACGCAGCCAAACCACACTGGATTACCTGATACTCACTGGTTTAGTCATCTATCAAAAGCTAATCATGGTATATAATGTCTCCTGACCTCCACCGACGGGGGCACCAGTGGTGCAATACATCACGCAGCAATCAGCCAACGAGACATAAATAAAGCAATTTACAGCTGACTCACTGCCTGCCTGCCTATTACATCACCTACCTCCCATGATGCTTGTGCAAAACTTCTGGGAAGTTGCATATTCTGGGAATGCACATCAAACATACACTGCAACTGGGAAGTTGGAGCATTCAGGGAACGGACGTTGCATCACCAAGTCCCAAGATTCCCGCCACCTTTAGTGTGCATGCGGTGCAAGAGACAGTTCTGGAAATTGGTGCAGCTCAAGAGCCTGCAAAACTGCAGGAGATTTCACAAGAAAGTTGAACAGCAGGTTGACACACAAAGAGAAAGTGGAGCTCAAAGGTGCTAACGGAGCGCCTCCTGGTGGAAACTGCAGAATTAGGATGCTTTCCGTTTGAAACTTGTGTTTCTGATCCATCTTTGATTATTTTAGTTGTTTTGAAAGTCCCTTAAGGCTATCCGCTTGATAGCAAGCGTGCAAATCTTTCTGATTGATGATAACTGGGCGTCCGAGGGTTTCAAGGTCTACAAAATATTTGGTTTCAAACTAACGTGCGGCCTTGAACTATCAATTTATTTACTGAAATAAGCAACGGTGCATGAAATGAGATGGTTAAACGGAAATAATTCAAGGACACGAGCCTGAAAGAAAGCTAAATGAGCAAATTCATAAAGCTTGGAGAGTCTAATCGGACATTATGTAAAGCCAAATTGCTTCAGTTCTACATATGTGACCCTGAATCACAAAAGCAGTCTTAAGTCGCTGGGGTATATTTGTAGCAATAGCCAACAATACACTGTATGGGTCAAAATTATACATTTTACATCGAAAAGCAGTTTAGGGAATGCGTTCAAAGACACATCTAGCCAACCAGTGAAGCGGATGTTGTCACGTGACTGCATTTTGGTTGGTTTCAGCTGGTTTGGACCAGAGCAAACAGTGTGGTGTGAAAAGGAACCAAAACGGCTAAAAATAGCTACAATGTATAATTTTTTGCCTTTGGTCCGGACCAAATGAACCGAACTACAGATGGGAAAGCACCCCAAGTAAAGATCATGTTCCATGAAGACATTTTGTAAATTTCTTACTGTAAATATATCAAAACTTCATTTTTGATTATTAATATGCATTGCTAAGAACTTAATTTGAACAACTTTAAAGGAGATTTTCTCAATATTTAGATTTTTTTGCTCCCTCAGATTCCAGATTTTCAAATAGTTGTATCTCAGCCAAATATTGTCCTATCATAACAAACCATACATCAATGGAAAGATTATTTATTCAGCTTTCAGATGATGAGTAAATCTCAATTTCGAAAAAAATGACTGGTTTTGTGGTCCAGGGTCACATATTTTCCGCTGATGCAACTGTAGATTGCTACTGTGGAGATGAATGGAGTAAGGACAAATTATAGTAATTGGGAAATAGTAATAGTAATTATTTAATTATAGTACTTCAAATGTGGATAAACGAAAATTATTTGCTTTGGCAACTAGCTGAAATAAATGTTTAGTTTAACTTTATGTTTAACTAAAACTATAAAATAAAACTTTATAAAAACTATACAGACAAAAAAAAAAAACAATAAAAATGACAAAAACATAAAATCACTCAAATTTATTTTAAATAAAATGAAAATGAAAACAAAGAACATAAAATATAATAAAAAATAACAAAAAATATATAATTATAATACTAAAATAACACTGGTGCAAATGATTATGAAATGTTCATTTTTTGGGTGAACTATCCGTTAATATTTTTTGTTTTAGTTCAGTTTGTTAATTTTGTTTTAAATAAAAAAATATAAAAAAAGTGTGTGTGTGTATATATTATATATATATATATATATATATATATATATATATATATATATATATATATATATATATATATATATAGTTATTTTATGATTTGCATGAACAGTCTTTTTTGCAATGGAAATTTTTTTTTAAGCTTGTTTTCACACAACAACCATATCTTCAGATCTTTATTTTGCATCTCAATTAAATGCATTTGAGGATGTTTATGAATTTGTATTGGCACCTTCACTGCCATAACTAAGGCATATAACGAAGATGGCAGCTATTGTGCGTTGCTCTCCAGTGTTTGTACTTCATTCTGATTCTGATTCTGATAACTTTATGAATTTAGGAGTTTCTGCTCTGATTTAACGCCCTCATTTGTGGAAAGGCGAATTAAGGCTTTTAAACACATCTTGTACTGGAAGACACTACTGAGACCTTGCATTTTTTCCTTCTTGTTGGCATATATTTACAGAAAGGCTATTACACACTGGTGTCTTCTGAACTTCATAAGAAAGAGAAGCACTAATGTGTTTTGAATGATGATGCGTCACTTAATTGCACACCGCTTTATATCACTTTATGAGTCACGGAGAGCTCACTAACCGTCTTCTTCACGATTCTCTCCCCACCGCCGCTCTGAGTTCACCTGAAAAGACCCGCTGTTACTGTCAAGGTCCAAATAAGCACGTCTAAAAGCCATGGCATAAGCAGCAAGCAGAAAGTAGGTCAAGATAACCTCATCTGACTGAGATACGGGCCTCTCTGAGGGCTGCTGCTCGTGATTGTGCAGGTCTGGGTCACAGAGACTCGAGGCCGAGGCATGTTTGTGTAACCTAAACTGAACCTTCGGCTCCCCAAGGCCGGAGCCATACAGACACTCCTCGGCTCCGTCTCGGTGTCTCTCCCCGTGGGACACCGGCTCTCTCCTGCCATTCATCCGGATGTGGAGTGTGTCAGGCTGAGTCACGCTCTCAGACACGAGAATCGAGAGGAGAGAGGGAAAGCCAGACTCTGAAACCGAGCTGTTACTTACAGCCTTTTTCCAAATATTCGATATCGGAAATATGTTGGTAGATCTTACTCGAATCTGATTGGTCAGACAGGACTCTGATGACTGTTGCCATCCATTGTGATGATTTTTGATTGCAGATGATCTACAAGGGGTTCAATTAAACAGAAATGAAAATAAATGAAGGTTTCATCATTATTTGCACCAGGGTTGTTTTAGTATGATTATGATTTTAGTTTTTCTTAACATTTTGAATTCTTAGTAGTGATGTCAAATGATTAATTGCATGTTTACATAATGCATTTATGTGTATTGTGTATATTTTGAAAATATTTACATGTTTATACATTTATATATTCATATTATATTTTATATTATATCTAAATATATTTAATATACAAACATAACATCTTTCTTAAATATATGCATGCATGTGTTTGTATTTATATATACATAATAAATATACACAGTATACACATATATCATGTAAACAAAAACTTTTATTTTGGATGCCATTAATCGCGATTAATTATTTGACATCACTAATTCTTAGTAAAAGTTTTAGAAATTTTGTTGTTTTTCTCATTTTTAAATGTATATAGTTTATAGTCTATACAGTTTTTCTTTTTAATTAAGTTGTTACAGTTTGTTTCACGCCAGTGCTTCAAATTAAACTAAACTTAGTCGCCTCAGCAATTAGCTGAAATAAATAAAGTTATAGCTTTTAAACTTAACTTTAGTTTAATTAAAAAAAAAAAAAAAAAAAATACTTAAGTACTTAAAATATAAAATTCCATTAAATTTATTTTTTTAAAATTATAGAATTATATACTATATTACAGTTTTTGTGTTTTTATATTTTGAATGCAGTTTTTAAATAATATAAAAAGTAATATTATATTAATAAAACATGAATGCATGCTAAAATAATACTGGTGCAAACGACGACTAAATTTTAATTTCAAATAAACTAAAACATAAAAACTAATAAAGAAATAAAATCTAAAATTAAAACGGAAAAAATATTTATATACTAATAAAAATTACATTCAAAACATAAAACTACAGTATAATACTATTGTCAATAATGACACAAAAATAATGATTAAAAAAGAATATATCAATATAACACTGGTGCAAATTATGACAAAATATTCATTTCAGGAGTTTATTTTATTTTGGTTCAGTTAATGTTTATTTTATTTCTAGTTTTTTTTTCTTTTCTATTTTAGTTATTGAATAATAACCCTGATTGTCACACCCTCATATTAATCTTTTTCTTTCTTTGGCAACGGAACATGAACTAAGAATTTTTAGTACTAAGCTTATTTCCATACAAAAACAGTTTATAGTGACCCTCAACTATTTTTCAAAGCTCTAAAAAGCACCAAAACACCAAAAAAAGGACGAAAAACACAAATTTAATTGTTTGTTTACTTATAATCCACCCATCTGCTTACAATCAATGGCATATAATGTGAAGATTCTTCTAGAAGCACATGACAGAAAGAAGAGTCATTTTGAGATGAAAAAAGGTATAAGGTTTGAAAAGGTTATAATAGACTACAAAAGGCAATACTTTTGTAGTCTATTATAAACAAACAACCAAGATGGCGCTGCTGATGGCAGCTATTGTGCGTTGCTCTCCAGTGTTTGTACTTATAGTATTTGTTTTTCAAATACGATCAGTTTTACAGGGATGACCTGCTGAACATTCGGCAGAACACACCACAAAATCTTTTACCGGTTTTTGATTTTTCGGATGTTTTGCTGGACGTTGTAGTTGGTGGAGCCGTAGCTCTGGTCAAACACTACAGGAGGCGCAGGAGGGGGAAGAGAGCCGGAGCACTCGTGAAACTTCGTCAGCGCGGATTTCGAACGGCGTTACCTAGCATCCATTTGTCGAATCTCCGCTCTCTCCCCAACAAAACGGACGAACTCCTTCTGCTCTCCTGGACAAACAAGGACTTTTCTAACTCTGCTGCTCTGTGTTTCACAGAAACCTGGCTAAATGGCGACATACCGGACAGCGCGATTCATCTGCCTAATTACCAGCTGATAAGAGCAGATCGGGACGCAGAATCAACGGGGAAATCGCGCGGCGGCGGGACGTGCTTTTACATCAATGAGAGGTGGTGTACAGATGTAACTGTGTTAAAGAAGATGTGCTGTTCAGATCTAGAAACGCTCTTCATTAACTGCAAGCCGTTCTATTCGCCGCGGGAGTTCTGCTCGTTCATTCTCGTGAGTGTTTACATTCCACCGCAAGCGCACGTGAGCACAGCTTTACAGAAACTCGCTGATCTGATCACAGAGAGTGAGCAACAACACCCGGACTCTGTTTTAATCATTCTCGGGGATTTTAATAAAGCAAATCTCTCCCACGAACTGCCAAAATACAGACAGCACATCACATGCCCCACCAGAGACAGTAATATATTGGATCACTGTTACACAACAATAAAGGAAGCATATCACTCTGTTCCACGAGCAGCTTTAGGACTCTCTGATCACTGTTTGGTTCATCTTATTCCGACCTACAGGCAGAAACTTAAATCTGCAAAGCCTGTATTAAGATCTGTTAAAAGATGGACTAATGAAACAGAGCGGGATCTACAAGCTTGTTTCTCTCTCACTGATTGGTCTGTTTTTGAAGCCGCTGCCATCGATCTGGATGAGCTCACAGAGACTGTAACATCTTATATCAGTTTCTGTGAGGACATGTGCATTCCTACCAGGACTCATCTATTCTACAACAATGACAAACCATGGTTCACTGCCAAACTCAGACAGCTCCGTCAGGCCAAAGAAGATGCTTACAGAAAGGGGGATAAAGTCTTGTACAAACAGGCCAAATACACACTGGAAAAGGAGATCAGAGCGGCAAAGAGGAATTATTCTGACAAGCTCAGGAACAAATTATCTTCCAGTGATCCTTCTTCAGTGTGGATAGGATTGAAGAACATCACCAGTTACAAGACACCATCCCCCAGCACTCTGGAGAATCAACACCTGGCAGACGACTTAAACGAGTTTTATTGTCGTTTTGAAAAATCACCCCACACCCGCCCAGAACACCTCTCCACACAACCATTAACACCTCCAGCAACCCCTCTCTCCCCCACACCTACAATTCAAATCAGTGAAGATGATGTGTGCCAGGTCTTCAGGAAGAACAAAAGAAGGAAAGCACCTGGTCCAGACGGTGTGTCACCAGCCTGTCTGAAAATCTGTGCTGATCAGCTGGCCCCCATCTTCACACATCTCCCGAGCCCGTGTAGCATGTAATACTTTAATAATTGACTAAAGAAATACAGTTCTTTATTTAAATCAAAATCAAATCAAATCAAATCACTTTTATTGTCACATCACCACAGCACGTGTGCCTTCGTGAGTGAAATTCTTGAGAGCGTGCTCCAGACACTGCAAAAACAATTTACATATAGACATTACCATACATACGTACAGACTTATACAGATGACAATGTGTAATATACACATACATATACTCAGTACACACAGTGTACTATTAGACAGACATACAGTTACCGATACACATTATACACAGTATGTAGTACACATTCTACGTTATATACACACAGTAATATGCGAAGATGCAGCAGATTATATATAAACCGGATGTGCAAATGTCATGGATGTGCATTGGATGGTATCCGGTGCTGGCAAAAAGATTGTTGTATTTGTGCAGTAGTGTACTGGTAGTCCAGTTTGAACTGTATGGGATTAAAGTGCAGTGCGTATACTGTAAGGTGGGATTATGCTGTAGGTATATTAGTTTTGACTGTTCATTAGCCTGATAGCCTGAGGAAAAAAGCTATCCCTCAGTCGGCTAGTGCGGGATCGGATGCTGCGGAGACGTCTTCCTGAGGGCAGCAGAGAGAGCAGTCTGTGGGACGGGTGGCTGGAGTCACTGATGATCCTCCGGGCTTTCTTTATACACCGCCTGGTGTAGATGTCCTGGAGGGAGGGAAGCTCACCTCCAACAATGTGACGGGCAGTTCGCACGACCCTTTGCAGAGCTTTGCGGTTGCCAGCAGTGCTGTTTCCAAACCAGGCGGTGATGCAGCCTGTCAGGATGCTCTCCACAGTGCAGGTGTAGAATGATCTGAGGATGCTGGGGTTCATTCCAAACTTCCTCAGCCGTCTCAGGAAGAAGAGGCGTTGGTGTGTCTTCTTCAGCACTGCATCTGTGTGAGCGGACCATGTGAGATCCTCAGTGATGTGAACACCGAGGAATTTGAAGCTGTTTACTCGCTCCACAGGTGTCATGTCGATGGTGATGGGTGTGTGTTCTCTGCTCTGTCTCCTGAAGTCCACCACCAGCTCCTTGGTCTTGTCGATGTTGAGTGAGAGGTGGTTCTCTTGACACCATTTAGTCAGGGTTCTCACCTCCTCTCTGTAGGCCGTCTCATCGTTGTCAGTGATCAGGCCTATCACCGTTGTGTCGTCAGCAAATTTGACGATGACGTTGGAGCTGTGTGTTGCTGTACAGTCGTGTGTGTACAGGGAGTACAGGAGTGGGCTGAGGACGCAGCCCTGAGGAGCACCAGTGTTGAGGGTCAGCGGGGATGAAGTGTTGTTGCCCATTCTGACCACCTGACATCTGCCTGTCAGGAAGTCCAGGATCCAGCTGCACAGAGATCCGTTTAGTCCCAGAGTCTGGAGCTTCTCAACCAGTGTGGCAGGCACTATGGTATTGAATGCTGAGCTGTAGTCCACAAACAGCATTCTCACATAGGTGTTCTTATTTTCCAGGTGGGAGAGAGCAGTGTGCAGGGTGAAGGCAATAGCATCGTCTGTGGAACGGTTTCTGCGATATGCAAATTGTAGGGGATCCAGTGAGTCAGGCAGCAAAGAGCAGATGTAGTCTCTGATGAGTTTCTCAAAGCACTTGCTGAAGATGGGTGTCAGAGCAATGGGCCTCCAGTCATTCAAGCATGTGATTTTATTTTTCTTTGGTATGGGCACAATGGTGGATTTTTTGAAGCATGCGGGAACCACAGACAGAGAGAGGGAAAGGTTAAAAATGTCTGTGAAAACCCCGGCCAGTTGGAATGCGCATGCTCGGAGCACACGGCCTGGGATGCCATCGGGACCCACAGCCTTGCGGATGTTCACCCGTCGGAAGGATCGGGTTACATCTGCGACAGAAAAGGAAAGTGCGCTCGCCTCTTCTGCTACAGCCGCGGGAGCGCGCTCTGTGTGGGCGGTGTTGTGAGCCTCGAAACGAGCATAAAAGTTATTAAGTTCGTCCGGTACAGAGGCGGCAATGTTCACAGTAGCTGGTTTATTCCCTCTGAAATCTGTGATGTTGTTGATACCCTGCCACATGCTTCTTGCGTTGTTGGTTTTGAATTGTTCTTCAACTTTGTTTTTATATTGTCGTTTGGCAGCTTTGATTGATTTCCTGAGATCGTAACTGGCTTGTTTGCGATCGTCAGAGTTTCCGGATTTAAAGGCAGATGTCCGCGCTGACAAGGCTGCTCGAACATCGCTGTTAATCCACGGTTTTTGGTTGGGGTAGATGCGGATTGTTTTTGTCGGTACTACATCCTCTACACACTTCCTGATGAAACACGTTACAGTATCTGAGTACGCCTCTATGTCGTCATCAGACGCTGCCCGGAACATGTCCCAGTCCACGTGATCAAAACAGTCCTGTAGTATAGCGTCTGATTGGTCCGACCAGCATTGAATTGTCCTGAGGGCGGGTGCTTCTCGTTTCAGTTTCTGCCTATAAGCAGGCAGGAGCAGAACGGAAGTGTGGACCGATTTGCCGAAAGGTGGGCGGGGGAGCGATTTGTAGGCGTCCCGGAATGGAGAGTAGCAGTGGTCCAGTACACGATCACCACGCGTGTTGATGGTGATGTGTTGAAAGTATTTTGGAGCTATTGTTCTGAAGTTGGCTTTGTTGAAGTCCCCCGTAACAATAAACGTTGCATCTGGGTACGCGGTTTCCTGCTCGCTTATATTCCCATACAGTTCCTTAAGTGCCTGGTCTGTGTTGGCTTGAGGGGGAATGTAAACAGCTGTGATTATGATCGCTGTAAATTCCCTCGGTAGCCAGAATGGTCGACACAGAAGCATATGAAATTCCAGATCAGGGGAGCAGGAGGATTTAATAGAGTGTAGGTTCCTTTCATCACACCACGAGTTGTTGATAAAGAAACAGACGCCCCCGCCTCTGCTTTTCCCTGTGAGCTCTTTCGTTCTGTCCGAGCGGTGCACGGAGAACCCCGTGAGCTCGATGGCTGAGTCTGGAACCACTGCCGACATCCAGGTTTCTGTGAGGCAAATAATGCAGCAGTCCCTTGTTTCCCGTTGGTATGAGATGCGTGCCCGCAGTTCACAGAGTTTGTTGTCCAGTGACTGAACGTTAGCCAACAAAATAGTTGGGAGAGGAGGTCGGAGGGGACGGCGTCTGAGTCTGACAAGGACGCCGGCTCTCTTCCCCCTTTTCCGGCGGCGTTTCTTCGGTCGCGATCGTGCAGCCCAGACAAAGGGCTCTGATGCGGTGTCTGTAAACAAGGCGCCGGCGTTCAGGAACTCAAAGTCCGGTTTGCGTTGCGCGACGAAGGAACCAATGTTTAAAAGCGTGTGTCTATCGTAGACAGTTATACTGACAACATCTAACACGTGAAACAACAAAATAACAAATAAAACATAAAAAACATAAGAAAAACTGCAGAGTTTTCTTGGAGCTCGCAACACGGCTGCCATGCTCGGCGCCATCTTGGTTCAACCAACCAATTTATAAAAAATAAACAATCTTTCCTGTGAAATTCAGTAATTCTGTGAAGTACAGGTGCATCTCAATAAATTAGAAGTTCATTTATTTCAGTAATTCAACTCAAATTGTGAAGCTCGTGTATTAAATAAATTCAATGCACACAGACTGAAGGAGTTTAAGTCTTTGGTTCTTTTAATTGTGATGATTTAGGCTCACATTTAACAAAAACCCACCAATTCACTCTCAACAAATCAGAATACTTCATAAGACCAATAAAGAAAAACATTTTTAGTGAATTGTTGGCCTTCTGGAAAGTATGTTCATGTACTGTATATGTACTCAATACTTGGTAGAGGCTCCTTTTGCTTTAATTACTGCCTCAATGCAGCGCGGCATGGAGGCGATCAGCCTGTGGCACTGCTCAGGTGTAGTGGAAGCCCAGGTTGCTTTGATAGCGGTCTTCAGCTCATCTGCATTGTTGGGTCTGGTGTCTCTCATCTTCCTCTTGACTATAATCCATAGATTCTCTATAGGGTTCAGGTCAGGCAATGAATCTAAAATATATGACTTACAAGAAAAAAATTACCTTTTTCACCACTTTCTAATTTATTGAGATGCACCTGTACATAATAAAAAAATATTTTGGCATTCAAATACATCACGAATACGGAAACATGTGATTTTGTGTCGAATGAGAGACCCAGCGTTGGTTTCAGTTTCGTTTTAGCCTAAATTAATTCGTTCTGGCTTGTCGTTTATAGCTAGCTTCTTATATTTTTAATTCTTGTTCTTTTCTAAATACTGTTCATTGAAAGCATTTGTTGTGGAGTGAGGGGAACTGAAATAGCCTAGATATATGTTTACAGTGTTTATTATAATGTTTGTAAGCATTTCACGTCGGCATTAGGCCTATTTCTGAATTAAATAATAAAATGCGACTTATACGTGACTTTTCTCTCTCTCTCAAAAACACAATTTTTTATACGACAGCATATTTTAACCATGTAGCAAACCTTTTTAAATATTTTGATAAATTACTGAAAAAAAAATTAACATCCCTGAGATGAAGGGGAAAAAAAAAATCGGCATCATATATCGGCCATCGGCTGCCCTGATTTCTAAATATCGGCATCAGCATCGGCCAGAGAAAAACCCATATGACGTAATTCTAATAGACTCCATTGTCAGGAAGGCCCAGCAGAGGTTGTACTTTCTTCGCCAGCTGAGGAAGTTCAACCTGCCACAGGAGCTGCTGAAACAGTTCTACTCTGCCATCATTGAACCATCCTCTGCACTTCAATAACTGTCTGGTTCAGCTCAGCTACCAAATCTGACCTCAGAAGAGTACGGAGGTTAGTCCAGACTGCTGAGCGAATCATTGGTACAACCATCCCCACTCTCCAAGAGCTGTACTTATCCAGAGTGAGCAAAAGGCTGGTAAAATCACAAAGCACAATAATATTTCACAAAATAACATTGTGGAATATTATTGCAATTTAAAATAAATGTTTTCTATTTTAATATACTTTAAAATGTAATTAATTCCTGTGAAGCAAAGCCATATTTTCAGAGTCACATGATCCTTTAGAAATTATTCTAATATACTGATTTATAATCAATGCTGGAAACAGTTTACTGCTTTTTTATTTTTTATATACTGTATTTTTTTAGACCTGTGATATTAAAAAAAAATAAAAAAGTTAAAAAGAACAGCGTTTAGTCAAAATAGAGATTTTGTTACAATATAAACTATTCAAAAGTTTGGGGTCAGAAATAGTTTTCTTTCTTTTTTAAAGATACTTTAAAAAAGTTTAAAGAAAGTTAAATAAACTTTATTCAGCAAGGATGTGTTAAATGGATCAAATTGATAGTAAAGACTTCTATTGTTAGAAAATATTTCTATTTTGAATAAATGCTGTTCTTTTAAACTTTTTATTAATCAAAGAATCAAAGAAAAAAGAAACACAGTTTCCATATAAATATGAAGCAGCACAACAGTTTCAACGCTGATAATAAATCAGTATATTATTATGATTTCTGAAGATCATGTGACACTGAAGACTGCAGTAATGATGCTGAAAATACAGCTGCACATCACAGAAATAAATGCTGTTTTATAGTATAGGTATTAAAATAGGAAGCCAATATTAGAAATTGCAATAATATTTCACTATATCACTGTTTTTTCTGTATTTTTGAAATGAATACAAGGTCAATTATTTATCAGGTTTATAATATAGCCCTAACATAATATATTATCAAAACAATCTGTTTAAACTGATCGAATAGAATAGAATAGAATAGAATAGAATAGAATAGAATAGAATAGAATAGAATAGAAACTGAAGCCAAACTTAAGCTGAGATATGTAAGTTAAATATAAAAGCGTGAACATATGAATTCTTCTATATCTGTCTAAACATGGTTCTGAAGTACAGTTTGTACAATACTCTTGTGTGAGACTGAACATGTTTCAGAGTTTAGTTATTTCCAGCACTTAATCAAACCACTCTTCTTTAATACATGAGGATGTTTTATTTCAGATGTCATTGTGTTTGTGTTGTCTCTCGTGTTGAGCAACTATTGAAGTATTGAGTTTCTACAGCGGCTCATTTGGTGCAGATCCTTCTCTTTCTATGAAACCGGCTCTAACTCTGTCGTGACATCAGCTCTAGAGCGGTTTGCCCGAGCATTGCTATTCTTTCCCTTTTACTGCGGCATTCAATCAGATGGCTTCCCAACTCATGTTTGTGTGCGTGAGGCACATTATTTCTCCTGCGCTCGGTTTAGAGGAACACTGCGTGGGAGCCTGTATTTAAGGCCCGTCGGGCAGGACAGTGATGCATTCTGGTAGCCCGACTGGAAAACACTATAGCCCCGGGACGTCAGGCGATTTTGCGAGCCCTGATAGTTGTCTATATTATATATTGTGTTTGTACATTGCCTATTTGTATATCTGTGTATTATTCTTTTATTATCTGTGTCCTGTTGCTGTCTTTCTGTTGCACTGTGGAGCTTCTGTCACTACAACAAATTCCTCGTATGTGCAAACATACCTGACCAATAAAGCTCATTCTGATTCTGATTCTGAAACAAGGTCTAGGTGATTCAACAGAATTATATTTAATAGCTTTATGTAAGATTTCCCTGAAACACTAATAATGAACATGGCTATAGTTAAGATTTCACTCAGTTAAATAATATGCACTATTAAAACATGAACTAATCTTGAGCTAGATATAATAAAGGAATTATGTTCACAGGTTACATGAGCATATAATGACTGGAGACATCCTTTCAGGTATCTGGAGCGCTGAGGGAATCTGAACCGCAGTGTTTTCTCTCTCTAAAGTGCTTCTACACAAAATACCTGCTTTGTGTCTTCAATGGACAAGCGCTTATCTGGAGAGGTTCCTGTTGCCCTTCGGCCTCTTTTTAGATCGTCTCACACATTACCTGCTTTTCTTCAATACAAACACATCCTTGAAATACTTGACTAAAGAAATAAACACAAATTAATCTATAAAAGCTGTCTATTGCAGTAGTAAACAACAAGAAATCTGTTTTAACTTCCACTACTTTGTTATATTTCCTTCACTGGTGTCAATTTTAAACTTGCTTTAGTCCTTATATTATTCACATTATATGAGCAAAACAAACTAACTGGCTGATTTAGGAGTTGATTGTTGTACTATAGTAGTATACAGCTGTTTACCATACAATAAAAAGTAAACATAATATCTTTAAAATCAAATATAATACCTAAAATATTCATATTCTGAAGTGTTTGAATTAATTGGTTCATCCTCGCTGTATTTATTGTCATCTGCTAATATTTTATCTTCTTGTTTTTATCATAATTATACACCACCAGTCGAAAGTTTGGAATAATTACTATTTTTTTTAATGACAGAGTCTCTTCTGCTCACCAGGGCTGCATTTATTTGATCAGTACAAATGTGAAATATTATTATCATGTAAAATAGCTGTTTTCTATGTGAATATCTGTTAAACTGTAATGTATTTCTGTGATCTGCAGCTGTATTTCCAGCATCATTACTCCAGTCTTCAGTGTCACATGATCTTCAGAAATCATAATAATATACTGATCTTGGTTATTTTATTTAAAATTGTAATAATATTTCACAATCATCTGTTTTACTGTATTTTTGATCAAATACATTAGCTTTAGGGAGCATGAATTACTTCTTTCAAAAACATAAAAAAAAATAAAATAATGAACTATTCAAATTTTGTAGATGTATTTTCTGGCTCTGTTCTCTATCAGAACTGAGACTCACCGGAGGAGAAGCACGGTGTTTTCTTGTAGACTGGAGGATTTTGGCTCCATCTTGTGTCACTAAAGACCATCGCTGTGTCTAAAAATTAATATAAGATCCATTAGTGCACTTTACTGTAATATTTGTAACATGTGCCACCAAAATACTAAATTCGGTCCATTGAATTATTAGAAAAATTATTCAAATAAAAATACTCCACTCTGCGTCGTGGCCACATCACCACCTCAGGTGTGCATTATATTTCTAATAATTCAACTGCACACCGTCAATTATTCCTTACAGAAATAGTAAAGTATCAAAATATTTAATTTATTAAATAAATAATATTAAAATAAACTGAATAAAAATATTAACTAGTGCTGTCAAACGATTAACCGCATACAAAATGAAAGTTTTTGTTTGAATATACGTTATTAAATATAATTTTGAAAATATTTACATGTCTACATTTAAATTCATATTATAAATAAATGTTTAATATATAAACATAACATTTTTCTGAAATATATAAATGCATGAGGTGTATGTATTTATATATACATAATAAATATACAGCACACATACATATATAATGTAAAAAAAAACTATGGATGCGATTAATCGCGATTAATCGTTTGACGGCACTAATATTAACCCTTGTGCTGTACTGAAATATTTAGTTATTCGGTATTAAAATAATTATCAGCAAATCTTTGATTGGATCTGTTCATCGTCTTGATTTCTTTGAATTAGCACAAGTTTAGTGTTTATTTCGTTTCGGATCGGATTCATCGTGGCTTTACTGATATGAACTCATGCACCTCAGCTTTTGAGTGAAAAAGCATTACTTGTAGATCATTGTGGCAATAATCTGTCAAAAAATAGATTAAACAACCACCTAATCATCATGTTTTGTAATAAATAGCTGTATTGTTCGGCGTTCTAGTATTGTCTTTGGGCTAAAGTATGTGTGAGTGGTTTGGTCAGCCGTCAGAACAGCGCAGCAGGCGTATGTTTGATCTCTGAACTGTATTCATCTGTTATCTGAGCTGAGACTATAGATCTCAGTAATCTACACTGATGCATTACTTGTTTCTCTGAAGACGGATGTCTCAGTCTTGGACTCGTGATCTTCCTCTGGGGTTTGTCGGTGAGATGAGGACGGATTTGCTTCCTTGAAGATGGATCTTTTCAGTTTTTTAGTCTTTTTTCTGAGTTTCTTGAGGTTGTGTATTCCCCAGTGAAGCGCTCCTCTGGCTTTTTCCCGTTTTAGTCTGACGTTATGCATTTTGTATGAGTAGAGACCACCTTTTCTCTTTTTTATCTGACAACGTTGTTGAACCTTCTTTCAGAGCAGATTGAAAGCCTAAAAACCTACATAAGTACAGTTGACGTTAAACTGCACTAAAACTCCTGAACAACCAGCACACGATGCATTGTAATTCAATCCCAAAAAAATACATGAAAATAAAAAAACTAATGATAAAAAGTTATTTTGAAGCATGTTGATGAAAGGTTAAGACTAATAGGCAATCTGTATAATGATGGAGTGCTTTAGAAACACTGCTGGGTTTTACCAGATCTCAGATCAGTTTCATCAACTTGTAGACATTTTTAATGAGACATTTGTGTAATTAAAAGGTTGAGTAGTTAATAGTCTCTTACTGGCCTCTATATACAAGCTCTCCATAAAACAAAACAAGCCCTGCAATTTAAAATTATTTTATAGTATTCTATTTTACACACACTTCATATTTAATGGCATTTTATTATTTTTATTGAATTTAATGTATTATACTTTCAATAAAATATTTGTAATGGGATTGTAAAAGCTGTTTTCATGCATGTTTAGCCCGAGTTTGTGTTGCATTTACACACTTTTGATGGTTCGTGGTGTTGAGCGCTTCGAAACAGGGAATCATTTTGCAAAGCTTCGAAAAAGGTTCATTTCTCCCATCACTACTAAACACCTTTTATAATAACGGAGCAGTAAATCAGTATATTATTATGATTTCTGAAGATCATGTGACACTGAAGACTGGAGTAATGATGCTGAAAATACAGCTGCAGATCACAGAAATACATTATAGTTTAATATATATTTACATATAAAACAAATATTTTAAATTCTAATAATATTTCATTTTTTTCTGTATTTTTGATCAAATAAATGCAGTCTTGGTGAGCAGAAAAATAGTAATTATTCCAAACTTTCGACTGTGTATAGTTTTGATAAAAACAAGATGATAAAATATTAGCAGATGACAATAAACAGAATCACTTGCAGCAATGATGAACCAATCAATTCAAACTCTTTAGAATATTTGACTATTTTTGATCAAATAAATGCAGTCTTGGTGAGCAGAAGAAACTTTTTTCAAATGCATAAAAAAATCATAATCATCATATACCATCACATACCATATTTTTAAGCAAGTACCTTAATAGTAATTAAATTAAACAAGACGCTTGAGTGATCCAGAGTTTGTGAACTGAACATCTCAAACAGCTTGATGAAATATTGAACTTGTTTACTTGAAGAAAAAAAAAAAAAAGTATTTTAAACAGTCAACGTTTTGCATTTAATTGAGAGATCTCTTAAAGGAACAGTTCTCTCAAGTATTTAATCAAACATACGACCTACTTTCTTCTGTGGAGCACAAAGGAGATGGTTTGCCATCCTCTTTAACAGCATCTTTTCAAAACAATGAAGGTGAATGGGACTGAGATCATACGTCCCTTACAGTGTTCCTAACATCTGTTAGTTCTCCACATTAGAAAGTACATTTTTTCGGTGAACTATGCCTTTAACCCTAAAACAGGCAAGTGTGAAAAATGATCAGCAAAAAATCATTTCATGTCACTTTTTATATCATCTGGACTTAAGTAAAACATATTCAAAAGAATTTGAGTAATATTTGATATTTGATATTTTATGAGTTGTATCTCCCAGGACACATTGCCTGTTTAGGGTATAAAAACAGCCCAAGTCATCAATAATTCTATGAATCGATGATTTATTTAATGCAAACAAATATTCAAACAAATATACCTTTTGTTGACGTTTGATTAGGACGCTTTACTGGACATTTTAGTCGAGGAGCTGTTCCTGTACAAGCGAGGGAAGTTTACTCTGCTGTTATTGAGTCGGTCCTGTGCTCCTCTATAACGGTATGGTTTGGGTCAGCCAACACATCAGATATAAGAAGACTGCAGCGGACTGTTAGGACAGCAGAAAGGATCATTGGTGTCCACCTCGTGTTTTCCCCATGCCATCTCCAGCCTAAACAACTAACACAGGAATTATTACCGGTGTCCTGTAATTCATTCCCCATCTCTAATTATCGACTCTCTCCCTAGTACTTTGTAAATACATATGCATAAGCTAAACAGCTGTATATATAGAGTAAATGAGGCACAAATCTGTACATAAATCTTCTGTTCCAGATTCTTACACATTATTATTATTATTATTATTGTTATTATTTAGATGGGTTGGGCCCCCTGCTCCACCATATATTGATCTGTGTGAAACCCTGCAAGAGAAAAATCTAGTTAAACATGCAAAGATGTAGTCAACTAAATGTAATAATGTTTTACATGCAAATATTAACATTTGCACAATTTTTAAACTCAAAATAAATCGAAAGGGGACTGTGTACAGGGGGTCTATAAGGCTCTTCCCTAAGGGCCCCGGGCCCTGGAATGCGATTTCTACTGAGGGGGACCTGCTCTCCTTCAGATTTATAACCTGTTTATCCCGCTTGTATTTGATGTGACTTCTGTGTATTTTCTACACCCCTCCCACCCACCCCATAGCCACCAATGGGGAACGCCAAGAGACTAAAGAGGATGCATCTCACTGTTTTAGGGTGAAGTATGATTGCTGGAAACCACAAGGTGGCGTGAAAAACCAATTTAATATGAATATAGAGGAAACTTAACGGGTCAGTATTTCAAGGTAATATGGTGAACATTTAAACCAGTCATCTGGATTTGACAGCAGTGTTATTTTAATATCTTTGTGATAATATTAAAGCTTTTATTAATATTTTGAATGTTGATTTCATTCAAGTAATTTTGTTTTTGTCATTATTTTGTAATATTACACTTCTTTGAGTAGAAAATAGTGGAAAATAATTAACTTGAATTTGTAATTAAATTAAATTAATTTTTATTCTTATTAACAAAAGCCTATGTTAGGAGACTATTATTATATTTTGTATTGTTGAATTTTTTCATGAATATGAAGCACATGTCCCCTAAAGTTCCCATTCTTGAGTATTTCCACTGAAATTACAGATAAATAAAAAGTAAATATTCACCACACATTCAGTCCCAGCTATGAGGAGCTTCTATAAAATGAAATTATAAATGATGCATTTTGGATTTAGCGCTCAAACGCTTGAGTAAATGAAAATCTAAAGCATCCAATCAAACTAAAAATAAGATTTCAGTGAATGAGAAAAGCCTCTTTAGTGCTTCAACACACACAGAATACAATTAACACGTTCTTGTAAGATGAAAATATAAAACACGTTTTCTTTATTTCCTGTATATAGACATAGACCACTTGAGATTTGGAGAAAAGCACATATGAAGGCTATTTTATGATGATCTCATCAGACAGCTGAATGCAGAGACAGAAAAGTTCTCAATTACAAATAGTAAAAAAACAAAAACATTAGAAATTAAATCCTAAACGATTCTAACGCAGTTACAGAAGTCTGTCAAACACCAACTGTCTGCAAGTGGCTAATAACGGTTTATCTGTACACCAGAAAATTTGTACAAAATAAGAGATCTACCATTCAATAATAGATGGATCATAACAGTACATAATATGTACAATATCAGATGGAGCCATTTAGTAGGGGACGCATACTAAAGGACACTTTGCAGATGTATTTTCTTTCCTGAAATGAAACGGAAAGTGAAATTCACCACAATGAAAGCTTCCAGCTGGAAAAACAATGCAAGTTACGCTATTGACACGGCAGAAAAATCATCTTTCGCAGACTACAGTTTAGATTTCCGCACTACAGCCGAAAGACAAGGAAGGAGTTTAAATTAAAACCCAAGAGAAAGGTCAGGAGAGAAAAATAACGCATTTATCTATTCAAATTTGCACATTCAAATCGGACAGACGAGCTTATACGGGCCGAGAATAAAAACCTGCATCTGAAATCACGGCACGGACGAACGCAGAGAGAGAGCTGCACCGTAGCTCCGACCAGGCCAAACCCAATGGGAGTTCAAACAATGGTTCAGAGGGATTCGTCCTAAACCACACAAGTCAGAGAAAGTCGTTCAAGTTTATCAGGAGAATTTCTCTTTGTGTCAGGCTTCTCCGGGTCCCGTTCTGACCGCATTTCTTGCGAGCGAAATGTCAGACGAAAATACTTTTTTCCTCGCTCTAAAAGGCACTCTATGCATATAAAGGCTTGGTCGATAAACTGGGTAAACAAACCATTCGGTATTGCCTGTTAAAAAGCTTTGACGCTCATCTAAAAACTAATTAACCACCGTAAGGCCGCTCACCATTGTTTGAACAACCAAAATCTCCCTGGACGAACTTATTGCCAAGTATCTGGACAAAAACAGAAGAGTATTAGCGTGACGTGAAATACACACCGAGCCGGTTTCATTTCAGACACAAGAACCACAGAAGAGAGCGAAATCTGAACACGGCTCGCTGCTCTCGGCCTCCGAACAACCTGAGAATCGTTCGCTCGCCCGAATACAAGTGCGGTTCAGCTTAAAGGGATAGGTTACCCAAAAATGATTAATTACTCACCCTCATGTTGTTCCAAACCCGTAAGACCTTCGATCATCTGTTGAACACAAATTAAGATATTTCTGACCCAGCATTGAAAGCAACGCAACTGAAATGTTCCCAGTCACAGAAACATAGTAAGGACATTGATAAAACAGTCCATCTGTGACATCAGTGGCTCCATTTCAATTCTGCGAAGCTTGTGCGCAAAGAAAACTAAAATAACAATATTATTCAACAACTCTTCTCCCCAAGTTACAGTCTTCCGCTATTTGGAGAGGACCACGAAGCATGTGCGTGCTTTCCCCAGAACATAATCAACGTAATCAGAGTTGCTTACGTTCAGGAGGAAATGCGCACATGCTGAACGTAAACAAAGCTGATTACATTCTGGGGAAAGCGCGCATGTGGTAATGCGTCGTGGTAATCTCCGCAATGGCGGAATACGTGATTTGGAGGAGAAGACTTATTTTTGTTTCCTGCGCACAAAGAGTAATCTCTTATCTTAATAAAATTACGGTTGAACCACTGATGTCACATACTATTTTAATGATGTCCGTACTACCTTTCTAGGTCTTGAACTTGGCAGTTGCATTGCTGTCTATGGAGGGTCAGAGAGCTCTCGGATTTCAAAAAATCGGATTTTTAAAAAGTTTTTACGGGTTTGGAACGACATGAGGGTGAGTAATTAATGACAATTTTCATTTTTGGGTGAACTATCCCTTTAACAGAGAGAAACGGACAAACGAAAGTGGAGAAGAGGATGAGTCGGGACTGGACTAGCGTGGATCGAGGGGGTCTGGATGTGGGGATGGGCTCCGGCGCGGTCGGTTCTGGACAGAACGGGTTCATGTGTTTGTGAGTCACACCGGAGCCGTCCTCCGCCGCTGGTCGTCTGTGCTGAACACGGCGGCTGAGACTGGACTGGTCTGGTCTGGGCTGGGTTTCGGGCATCTGTGGTCCTCTAGTGGCCATCCTGGGCACCGATCATGTCCTCGGCGCGCCGGTGCGTCTCCAGGGCCTTCATGGTGCAGGTATCCTGAGGCAGCTCGGACTTGCGTCGCGTCAGGGGACGTTCTTTACGCTGGTCTCTGTGGGGCTGCGCGGAGAGATCAAATAAAACAGTGTGAAATGACATTTGCACAGAATATCCAGTGGGAAAATTAAAAGGTTAGTTCACCCCAAAAATTTGTCAATTACTCACCCTCATGTCGTTCCAAACCTGGAAGACCTTCGTTCATCTTCGGAACACAAATTAAGATATTGTTGATGAACTCCGAGAGCTCTCTGACCCTCCATAGACAACAACACAACTGTAATGCTCCCAGATGTAACGATGTCCTTGCTTCGTTTCTGGACCTGGGAACATTACAGATGTGTTGTTGTCTATGGAGGGTCAGAGAGCTCTCGGAGTTCATCAAAAATACCTTAATTTGATTTCTGAAGTTGAACGAAGGTCTTACGGGTTTGGAACGACATGAGGGTGAGTAATTAATGACAGCATTTTAATTTTTGGGTGAACTATCCCTTTAAACTTTGATATTATTAGGGCTGTCCTCAACTAAAGATTTTTTTGGTTGACTATAGGGCTGCGGCGATAAATCGATGCAGAATCGATTCGTGGAACGATTCTGAGATTTTCCAAACACAATCGTGATTCTCTCTTGAATGGATTCTGAGCTTAGATTTTAACAGCAGATGGCGCTCTACTCTAGTTTTTATCCGCACACTCAAATGCTCATGAAGATTTATAAAAATTCTTAATGATTTTTAAGTATTTTTGAGCAAATAAATGCAGCTTTGGTGAGCAGAAGAGACTTATTTCAAAAACACTTAAAATTACATTTTAACAGTCACATAGAAAACAGCTATAATAATTTCACAATTTTTACTGTATTTTTGATTAAATAAATGCAGCCTTGGTGAGCAGAAGAGACCAATATAAAAAAAAACAACAAAAAAAAAACCAGCTCACTGACCCCAAACCTTCTTTAAAGGGATAGTTCACCCAAAGATGATAATTAGCTGTTTATCTGTTTACCCCCAGTGCATCCAAGATGTAGGTGACTTTGTTTCTTCAGTAGAACACAAATGAAGATTTTTAACTCAAACCGTGCAGCAGATCAAGAGGTAAAAAACTATATAAATGCTGTTCAGTTTCTTGCACAGACCAATCGTTTCGTGTCTTTAGACCTCAATGCATCGTCACGAGCCGCAGGGTTTAATTTGGTTTTGTCTGAGTATGTTTTTTTTTCTCTCAAAGCCGTGAGTCCCATTGACTGCCATTATATGACTGATAGACTGCAACGGTTTGAGTTAAAGACCTTTGTTTGTGTTCTACTGAAGAAACAAAGTCACCTACATCTTGGATGCCCTTGGAGTAAGCAGATAAACAGCAAATTTTCATTTTTGGGTGAACTATCCCTTTAAATGGTAAAACATCTTTTACCTGAGTGGCTTCTTCTTCTACGGTCTTCTTTAGCATCATGACATCCTCAATGATCGGCCCGTCTGTCTCCATGTCCATCAGACTGCTGAGGCTGGTGGAGTCGATGTACATGAGAAACTAAAGCAGAAAAAGTCATTATCAAAACCTCTGAAATACTATTGAATATATGCAACCATTTTAAATAAAGACAAATGCACATTAATAACGTAGCTTCCAATAACAATAGCAGTTAAGCATGTCAGATGCCAAAAAAGAAATTCACACTTGTTTGTAAAAAAAAATTGAAATGCACAACTATTGTAAGTGTATTAATCAACAAACATGGTTTATAAACCGACGGATGAGTCAAAATGATTGACAGCGTTAGAGCTTCTACTGAACCTGGAATATATTCATCTAAATAAATGAGAGAAATGCTATTAAACTGAATGTGCTGGAGCTGATTGACATCTGTGCTGTCTGCAGCTCTGAGTTCTGCCCACACGAGTAATATCAGAGCCGTTTACCTGTGGGTTTGATTTGGCCAGATTCTCGATCTTTATCCACGCCTCCTCGCGCTCTTTCCACTTGGCCTTTTCTCTAATGTTCAGAGAGAAAGGAAGAGTTTAGCCAGACGAGCGCGACTCAAAGTCTGAGTGAGTGTGGGAAAGCGCTTCCTACTTGTTTTTCTCGGCCCTGAACTGCTGTGTGCAGTCGTCAAAAAGCTTCTGATTCATCTCCATAAAGAGCTTCAGAGCGTTATAGATCAGCCCGTGGATCGTCCTGACGACAGGAAGAGGAAGTGACATGTAGATGGACTGAAACGCTTTTAAAGTCAGTAGAAATGTAAAATCATGTACTTATTATGCGAGACCCCGGACCACAAATAATCTTTCCATTGATGCATGGTTTGTTATGATAGAACAATATTTGTCTGAGATACAACTATTTGAAAATCTGGAATCTGAGGGAGCAAAAAAATCTAAATATTGAGAAAATCTCCTTTAAAGTTGTTCAAATGAAGTTCTTAGCAATGCATATTACTAATCAAAAATTAACTTTTGATATATTTACGGTAGGAAATTTACTAAATATCTTCATGGAACATGATCTTAATATCCTAATGATTTTTGTCATAAAAGAGAAATGTATAATTTTGACCCATACAATGTGTTGTTGTCTATTGCTACAAATATATCTGTGCTACTCATGACTGCTGTTGTGCTCCAGGGACACATATAAAAATTTTATTCTTTATAATAACATGCACAATATCAACTATTATAAAATTATGTGCATCTTAATTTTTCATCAAAACGACATTGTAACATTGGCTATATATTTGTTTGGTTGGTTAATGACAAATGGCCAGTAGCACTATTTACTACAACCAGAGTTGACCAATGTGCTTTACAATAACATAACTAAAAACAGCAATAACACAATGAAAAATAAAAAGCTGTAAAACCAAGAGGAAGGGGGAAAAAAACATAAGACAAGGATATAGAGTGCTTCAACCAGAATTAAAAGAATTATCGAACATAGGTTTTTAATTTAGACTTAAAAATATCCAGAGACGAAGCCATTCTAATGAAAGTGGGCAGATCATTCCAGAGTCTTGGAGGCAATTATAGAAAAAGCGCGAGCACTTCCGCCTCGTCTTGGGGATAAACAAGAGTCTCTGGTTAGAAGAGATCTGCTTATATTTTGCTCAATCAATAAATCAGAGATATATGATGGAGACATACCATTTAGTGACTTATAGACAAGAAGTCAAATTTGTAAATCTACTCTGTAACGCACAGGCAGCCAGTGTAAGGATAATATGATTTCCATTTCATTCAGCTTTTATATAATGTGTGTTCTGCTTGTTAAAATATATATATATATATATATATATATATATATATATATACACACACACACACACACATATATAGATAACTGAAAACTGATGTACTGTCTTGATATTGTGCATGTTACTATAAACAACACACAACTATATATATATAGTTTTATATACACACATTGGGCCTCATTCATGAAACATTCGTAAATATAGGAGTAAATTCGGAGTAATTTGCGTGTAAACCAGACCTTCCTGAAAACTCTCCTCCGGATAGATATGTTAATGCATTCCAATCATTAGTAAATAGGCCGCTCGAGCACATTCATTCACAATTAGCATAATCCCCCATTTATAACCGCTACATGCGTGTCTACTTTCTCAGGTTTGGCTACATATTGCTTAAATGCCAAAAAGACTAATTGGCCATATACCTAACAATACATATTTAATTAATGTGTGTCCACCAAAGAGTTTTTAGCCAGCTGAAGAATGTCAGGCTCTCTTCTTCAAACGACCAGCTGCTGGCGCTTGACAACGCTTTCATGGCACAGTGTTTTTCCAGATGAGACGCTTTGGTTGCTATGATTAGGAATATCCACAGCTGTAACAAATTACTAGTATCTCATTTTTAAGAATATTACTGAATATACAAATGCATTTTAACTTCTCTATTGTAGTTCAGTTGTTGTAGAAGTAGGATGATTGGTCGGTGTGGTATTAGTCCCGCCCCTCCTTCACTGATTGGACGGCTGGGTGTAAAGTGACAGAACGTTTCACCCCAAGCTAAACAGTGATCAACTCTCAGCTAAAAGAAAACAAGCAAACAAACTTGTAAAATATTATAATGGCAGTGCATCAAAATTCAGTGTCATCAGTTTGCCAAAAAACACCGAACGTTTTACGCACCATTTACACGTGGAGCAGGTGTACACTTCTTTCGTACAACGAATATTCTGAAAATACGAACACTTCTATGAATCCAAAAATTTACGTCAGAACAGCTCTACGAACGATTTGCACAAAAATGAGTTCTGCTTGTGTTTCATGAATGAGGCCCAATGTAATAAAGCAATAAGCCCCGTGAAGCCGTGGTTTACAGTGAATTTAAAACAGCTAGGCGGCGAAGCACAGTGCCTACAACACACTTAGCGGTTATAAATTCACTGTAAACCACGGCTTCACGGGGCTTATTGCTTTTATAAAACGGTTATTCCATATATGTAGCAAGGTTTCACAAATTAAAACAGAGCAAATAAAATGTAATGATATTAATAAGAACATTATACTCCCGCCAAACAATGTAGTTCCTCAGAAACGGTTCTGGTTGCAACAAAGTGGTTGCCGAGCAACACACAAACGTAAACAAAGGTGTATGTTACTTTGTAATTTACAACAGCTTCGAACTTGGCTCAACCAATCAGAATCAAGGACCGGAACTATCAACACAAATAGATACTTATGTTTGGTTAATGACAATTTTATTTGTTATATTCGGTTCCATTATATAATAATTTGAATAATATATAATATCAATTTAATTTCAAGTCAAGCATCATCATTTAATTTTTCCATTTTCTAAACTGTCTAATCATTACAATTAAACAGGCTGTTTCTGATACAATATTTGTAGGATTTCTATATGTTAATGAGCTTTCTTATGATTGGCTGACCTCTATACACTCCCTGTATGCGTAAAACCCCTCTGACTCACTCCGTTTTGACCAAATTAGTCAATATTCTGGATAAGCGGTGTCTAGCTGAACTTGTGAACAGCGTGACTCACTTGTTCCAGTGGGTTTTGGAGTTTCGGTACAGCGAGGGGAACATGATGGGCAGGATCCTCGCCGCGTTATCGCTGATTAAACTCATGATGTACTCGTTATTCCAGTAGTAGAGAGCTCGCTCCGCAACCTGAGGACGACATGAACATGAACAGAGATTCTCTCAGAGACTACAGCTTGATGAACTCATGTTGCTCTCTGCAGGTGTTTCAGGGTTCAGCAGACCTGGAAATGTGGACTGGAGACGCACTTGGCCAGCTGTCTGAATAGCGGCTCCATCACTTTAAAGAACTCTGAAGGCTCGATGACATCCAGAATCTCTTCCAGCTCGTTCAGAAACATCACCTCCTTTGGACTGTGAGTCTTTGGCCAGTATTTCAGAAGTGCTATCACCACCTAAAACCAAGAAAACACTCCGCATCAACTACACCAGCGGGCCAAAGCTTGGAATAATTACAATTTTAAAGCATTTCTGAAAGAAGTCTCTTCTGCATTTATTTGCTCAAAAATACTTACAAAATTGCTAAATATTATTACAATTTAAAATAGCTCATCTTTTGAGTCAAATTCTTACATTTAATCAGTCAATTAGAATAAGACGACATTTGGGCTGTTACCAAACAAATGATATCAGTATCAATAAAATTCATCTTTGCAATGCAGAGGAATCTGAAGAAGAAGTGTTTATATTTACACACTGTTTAATGCAGAACATGAATGTTATAAATGCATGAATAATATTTTGTTATTTTAAACAAAACATTGAATATTGATATTTACAATTTTTTAAAAAATGAAAAGACACTTTAAATGGGAAATTAAAAGCGTGTAAGTGTAAGAATACTGCTGGGAAGCGTCGCCCAAAAGAACATACATATGCCTTTTCATCAGGAGTACCAGAGAGTAAAGATACTTTGATAAAGCAGTTAGAGAGCAGAAGAGAAAACAGCTTTATGAGAGCAGACAGAGTAGAGGAAGTGACCAGCAGATGGTGCTCAAACCCACCGGCTCAGTAAGTGTGCTGTCCTTCTCCAGAAACTGCACCACACAGTAAGCCAGCTGAAGAACACAAACAACAGTCAATCATCTTCATAATGCACCTCAAGCACAAACCAATGAGCAACTAATTATAATCATTTAAAGCTTAGTTCATGGTTTCATCAAAATTCTCATTAATATAATAAATATAGATGTTTAATTTTTGATTTAGTTTGATTTTCCTGAATGAGAATATAATGTAATTTATGCAGGATTAAAATATGGAATATACATTTACAAATTTTCCACAATTTTCTATAAATTATTTATATAAGTGTCTTTATTTTAGTGCTGTCAAATGATTAATTGCATCCAAAATAAAAGTTTTTGTTTACATAATATATGTGTGTACTGTGTATATTTATTATGTATATATAAATACAAACACATGCATGTATATATTTCAGAGAAATATATTGTTTGTTAAATATATTTGTATAATATAAAATATAAGAATATAAATATAGACATGTATATACATGTAAATATTAAAAATATATATAATCTGTGTGTATTTATACATAAATATACACAGTACACGTACATATATCATGTAAACAAAAACTTTTATTTTGTATGCGATTAATCGTGATTAACTGTTTGACAACACTAATTTATATTTATTTTCTATAATAAAAATGTATTTTAATTGCAAAATTATAAAAATAATGTCCTAATTTAAAAAATAAATTCTTAATGATCTTAAAAGTATAAATATATATACTTATATATATGCTTAATTAGAATGAAACAAATACGGTGTAATACGTTAAAAAGAAAATGAGCTCATGAATCAATATAAACTCCAGATCTTACCTGTGGGTGATAAACACTGAGGGACTTGACTTTATGCAAAGGTAACAAAACTTTTAAAAGGAAGATTTTGTGCTCTTCTTTCAGTGGTAAGGCAAAGCCGTTAATGATGCTGGTGTTAAAGAGAGAAAACAAGACGTGAATCCCGCTGAAACAGTGAATAATTACAAATACTTCATGAACGAGGCTTCGGACACACACTAGAACAAAGACATCAGATCAAGAAGACCATATAACACTGTAAACTAGTGCGTTATAAAACAATGAATCACACCAATAATATCATTATCATACATCATATCATTATTATAGTATAGTATTACAGTGATTCGTCACAAATTAATCTGTTCGCATATTGCTTGGGTTTGAGAGCAGAAATATATTTTATTAAGAAAACATGTTTCATACCTTCCTAATATTTCCAGTAGTTCAGCTATTCCGTTATGATGCTCTGTTTCATAGATGAACCTGTATGGAGATAAAACACATATTGCATATCAGTTTATAAACGATATATAGCAGATATTATATAATCAATCAATAAAATCATACTATAACATCAATTGATCTGGAGTTCCCAAAATCCTTCATATCTAACCAAAAACCTAAATTGATGGAGGGCTGTGGGACAAAAATAAATGTTATTAAAATTAATTAAAAAAATAATAAAATAAAACAAACGTTTTGAAATAAAAAAAAATATTTTTAACATTATATTGTTATAATTTTAAATCCTTTTATTGTTTTTACATTTCAATGTAAAATAAAAAGGTTAAATGAAAAATATAAATTAGCAATGAAGATATGCTTCAAGGGCATGTTTGTTTTCCTATTTCAACTTTGACCGATATTAAATGTGACCCTGGAGCACAAAACCAGTCAGAAGGGTCAATTTTGTGAAATTGGGATTTATACATCATCTGAAATCTGAATAAATAATCTTTCCATTGATGTATGGTTTGTTATGATAGGACAATATTTGAAAATCTGGAATCTGAGGGAGCAAAACAATCTAAATATTGAGAAAATCTCCTTTAAAGTTGTTCAAATGAAGTTCAAATATATTGTTCAAATATACCTGTGTTACTGATGACTGCGTTTGTGCTGCAGGGTCATATGTGCAGTTTCACTTAGAAATGTCATGTTATGAAAGTAGTGTAGGGCTGGGCGATTTTTCCGATTAATTTGAAAGTAATGTTTTGCCACGATTGTATTTTTTTGAGGAATCGTGATTTTGAATAGAAACATAACCAAACGCTAGAATTAGACACTTTGACAATATACCAGTGATAACAGTAAAGAGAAAAGAGATTAAGAATACAATTTTGTGTTGATAAAGATGCGTCATTCAAGAAGATGGGAGTGAACTTCTTTTAACTTGAGCGCTGTGTTTTTATAACGCGAGCGCAACAGTCAAAAACATCCATGTTAACATAGAAAAACAATGGAAAAGCAGCTCAATCAAATAAAAAGCTGTGCAGAACTACTACTGTGTCTGATATTTGATGTTTGCATCATGGAGACAGACTGAAAGATGCGGTTCATTGTTTTTACAGAACATTTATAGTTAATAATAGTCTACTGCTGTTATACCTTCAGTCATTTTGAATTACCTTGACTTTTCAGATTTCTTCTAAAGTTAAAATTTTCCTAGTATAATGTATGAATATATTAATATGTATAAGACGAGTTTGTACAAGATGTAGTTGTAGTTCATGCATCTTTTCTGCAAAGATATTTAAGTGATCTGCTTAACATTTACATCATGTGTGCTGCACTTGGAATATCATTTTCTTTAACTAGAGGGTTAATAAAGAAAAAGTTACTTGAATCATGTTGTAGTTACATTTTCAAGTTCAAGAATCGGTCAAACGTTTCGAAAAGAATAGAAATTAGAATTTTTTGCCATATTGCCCAGTTGCATGCATTGCAAGTCCTGGGTCATATTTTGCAGTCTCACCTATAGAAAATGTTATTAATCTGTTTCCTGATGTACGCTCTGAGACCCAGGAACTTCCCATAGATGCGGTGCAGAGTCGTCTTCAGAAAGTCCCGCTCTCGAGGATCTTCACTGTCGAACAGATCCAGGAGCTGCAATCAGATCAGATCAGACATCCCTTAATAAGGCTTATCGGATGTGAACGGATCCATTTTTTAGCACAGAAGTCTTTGGTAATCATGCAAACAACGCAAAAATAACATCTGTGTTTTCTGTGGACATGACTATTATTGAGGTTAATGAATTAAGGGTATAATAAAGAACTTGTTTATATCACACAAACACATTAAAATAAATCAAACTGAAAACATATTAATGCAGGGAACTAACAAACATTTATTAGGTACAGTATATTAAATAAAACTGCAACGTGCACATGGTATCTGGAGTCCTACGTGTGCAATTTGCCATTTTAATGCTAATGATTAACAGATTTAAATGATTTATTCAATGCCAAGTGATTCTGAAGCAAACAAATTAACCTTATTTCAACACACCTGCATCACAAACTTTTGGTCGATGTATTTCTTGGCTATATTTGGTTGAAAGTCTGGTGACTCTAAAAACCGCAGGAAGAATTCATAGACGAGCTGTGGGAAGAAAAATATGTATCTGAAAGATGCATTTCAAACTATAAAACATGCATTTATAAGTAAATTAGCAGTCGTTTAGTGGACACTTATTCAAAGAGCTTTACAGCACACTTCTTAAAGGGAAATTATATTGTATCAATAATAATAATGAATATTACTCCTCCTACTACTACTACTAATAATAATAATTTCATTATAATTAAGCACATAAAAAAAATACATCCACATAAGTGCACACATTTTTCTCATTTATAGGATTTTTACTGTACTGCAGTGAAAACAATATTGTAATAGAATTATTTTGTTAATAAGTAATAGACTGTACAACATATAATAGTATTATATACATATATACAGCATTCAAATTTGGGCTTGGTGAGATTTTTTCAATGTTTCTGAAATAAGTCTCTCCTGTTCACCAAGGCTGCATTTATTTGATCAAAAATACAGTAAAAATTGTGAAATATTATTAGAATGTAAAACAGCTGTTTTCTGTGTGAATATGTGTTGAACTGTAATTTATTTCTGTGAGCAAAGCTGTATTTTCAGCATCATTACTCCAGTATCTTTCAGAAATCATTCTAATATACTGATTTACTGCTCAACAAACATTTCTGATTATTATCAATGTTGAAAACAGTTGTGCTGCACAATATTTTTGTGGAAACCTTGATGCATTTTATTTTTCAGGATTCACAGATTAATAGAAAGTTCAAAAGAACAGCATTTATTTGAAATAGAAATCTTTTGTAACATTATAAAGGACTTTACTGCCACTTTTGATCAACTGAATGCATCCTTGATGGATAAAAGTATTAATGTCATATAAATGTGCAGGTGTTCACCTGCAGGTGAGGCCAGGCCGCTTCTAGCGTGGGTTCATCCTCCTCTGGGTCGAACTCTGCACCGGTTGGGTTGGATGATGGCGGTAACGTCCTAAACATGTTGACTGCAAACTGAAACAAATAAACCACATAAACCTTCAACTGTACTGAAGAAAAGTGTGTATATTAGATACATATCTGATTACTGGGAACAGACTAAAGTCTTAATCAATGAACCGTCCATTCAGCTCGCTGGTTAATAAAACGTGGCAGAACATGCACAAATTAATCAGAAGGCTTTAATCCTCCCGATCGCAGCACTTTGAAGTTCCTGGCTTTAATCATCAAAGTGTGTGTGTGTGTGTTTAAGGGAAATGTGCTTGAGAACATATTATCATGCTTATTTCACAAGTCCATTTGCACTTCGATAGGCCGCGGCTTAACATCAGCTGTGGGCTCTAATAAATATCAAAGAGCGCTGAATAACTGCAGCTGGCAGAAGCACCGAGGCCAAGCGCAGGTCAATCAACGCTCTGCTGCTAAACGCAAAGCTGTCGGACAAAAACCGCCTCTTAAAAGGACGGCGAAACCACAGATATGATTCAGAGGAGCCCAAACGCTCAACACAACCTTGTATGGCCGAGCGATGCGCTATCAGCGGGTTATATAGTTCATATCCACTTTATAGAAGAAAAGAAAAAGCATTGACTTCTCCAGTCCAAAATGTGCATTTTTTTTTTGCTTCTTCACAGGAACAGATTTGGAAAAATTTAGGATCAGTGTCTCAGCAATGGATGCTCTGCAGTGAATGGGTGCCGTCAGAATGAGAGTCCAAACAGCTGATAAAAACATCACAATAATCCACACCACTCCAGTCCATCAGTTAACATCTGGAGAAGTTATTACTATGAAGTATGTTATTACAAACATACCTGTGTTACTCATGACTGCGTTTGTGCTGCAGGGTCACATATATGGTGTTTGTGTGTACTCACCATGTGCACCACCTCAGGATAGATGGGCTCGGTGATGACGTTCCTGTTGTGAGTGATGTACTCCACCATCTCGCTGAGCGCCGCCCGCTTCACCTCCTTCCATTTCAGATCGCTCAAGGGGTCAGAGATGAAGTCGAAGAGAACGCAGCACTGACGCAGCTTCTGCACGAATAACTTCTCCTGCTCGGCGGGAGGAACATCTACAGCAGCAGAGAGGAGAGTTCATGCATTAAATGCAACACTGACATCTACTCACCGGAAGGAAAAACATATTTGATGCATGCATTTTTAAGTTCTGTAAATGATCAAAACTTTGCCATTTTGATCAAGTAAGCGTCAGAATAACTGTAGTCATATTTCCAGATGAACTCTTTCTGGACTGAAGCAGCTCAGCTTTGCTTGATTCTCCATCAATCATTTTCTAGAAAAATCAGTGCGTCTCAAATCTGATCTTCAGGATCTTTTGAGGAGCGTTCGTTTCCAGAAGCTTTACTTTCTCTGTTCCTCAGCGGAGGAATGATCTTCATCTCACATCTTCTGAGGAGCGTCTATTTCTTCATCTCTCAATCAGCATCGCATTATATACAATCTCATCTTACGGAGACATATTACTGGAGATATAGAGTGAACAATGATATTTAGATCATTTTATGTCTGTATCTGTTATAAAGATCTCACTGATTTACATCATTATAAATTTCATTAAAGAATTTCATCATATAAATATCAGCATCTGTACCAAACTGCATATTTTTGCTCAGTTTGAGCCTCTGAATAAAACAGCTGTTTTTCCTCCACATTCTCACTATATCAGCCATAAATGTGTCAAATATTATACTCAAACACATACACATTGTTTTTCGATTTTTGTAATATTTTGTGTAAAAGCTCAATAAACTTCAATTTTTTTTAAAGAATCAGACTATTATTTCATATGTCAGGCTTTACAGGGTTAAAGTGATGTTGCAGCTGCAGGGTTTTTCCTGTATTATTGACGTCAGACAAACTTGCAGTATATTTTGGGCTTCCATGAACGTTTAGATCACATGGTTTCCTTTAAAGCTGCACATGACCGGCGAGGTTTAAAAGCGTTGTTTTATTTTAGCACAGAGATGGACGGAGGAGTAGGCGGCTCTTCGGTGTTGTCTGGGATGCATCAATGTTTTCACCATAAATGTGATGCTATTATGTTTTTAGCCACTTCTGATGCTTTTACAGCCCTAAACGTAATGCGGATCATTAGAGTCGTTAGGTGCATAACAAGACTTCGATGATCTGAGCCAGTATAAAAGTGTTTGTTTTCTTCACTGCTCTGGTCCTGATACTGAAGCATGATCTGTAAAGGTCACGGCTGTGAGAAACTCGCCTCACGCTTCCCTTTATGCACATGGGAGTGGTGATTGTGGTTTAACATGTGAAAACAGCCGTGCAATAACACTTTCATTTGAAGCACAGACGTCAGCGTCAACAACTAATGCATTTGACCAGAACGGATTTGGTGAAGCTCAATTTATAAACGGCTCAATTTAAATCAAAACTAGACTATTCAATCTTCAGTTCACTGACGAAAGCATGCACACAACCCTCCTCAGTACTTCATGTTCTGCATGCACTTTGTGCATGGTATGCAAATATTCTGCGTGCATTAAATAATGCATCCCATAATGCAATGCAATCGGCTTGATCTTATTTTTCCAGGGTGATAAATTAAACAAAAGTCACATCAACTGTGATTCTGACAACTTTATTCGTTTTAATAACCATACTTATCTGAGGTAATTATTGAATTAAATGTGAATGCATCATGTCTTTTAAAGCAACCCAAAGTTCATAAAAATATTATCCAACTATTCAGGTAATACTACTATGTTTAAAAACATTAGGCTGTGTGGAGAATATAATTAACTTATTTGAAATACTTCTGCTTAATGTTACACTGTTAGATATGCAAAAGAAATCTCTCCTATCTCTTGCTCTGGCTACTGTGTATAGACCGCCAGGGCCATATACAGATTTCCTAAAAGAATTTGCAGATTTCCTCTCAGATCTATTAGTTAATGTTGATAAAGCGCTAATCGTCGGAGATTTTAACATTCACGTTGATAATACAAATGATGCGTTAGGACTTGCGTTTACTGACCTAATAAACTCTTTTGGAGTCAAGCAAAACGTCACCGGGCCCACTCATCGTTTTAATCATACGCTAGATTTAATTATATCGCATGGACTTGATCTTACCGATATAGATATCGTACCTCAAAGTGATGATGTTACTGATCATTTCCTTGTATCGTGCATGCTGCGTATTACTGATATTAATTATATGGCTCCGCGTTATCGTCCGGGCAGAACTATTGTTCCAGCCACCAAAGACAGATTCACAAATAACCTGCCTGATTTATCTCAACTGCTCTGTGTACCCATAAATACGCATGAACTAGAAGAAATAACTAGCAACATGGGCACTATCTTCTCTAATACATTAGAAGCTGTTGCCCCCCTCAAATTGAAAAAGGTTAGAGAAAAACATACTGCGCCATGGTACAACAGTTATACCCATTCTCTCAAGAAGGAAACTCGTATTCTTGAGCGCAAATGGAGAAAAACTAACTTGGAAGTGTTTAGAATTGCGTGGAAAAACAGTATGCCCAGCAATAGACAGGCTCTAAAAGCTGCCAGGGTAGAGCATATCCACAAAATCATAGATAATAACCAAAACAATCCAAGGTTCTTATTTAGCACAGTGGCTAGATTAACAAATAAACAGACGCCACCCGATCTAAACATTCCCTCACAGTTTAATAGTAATGACTTTATGAATTTCTTTACTGATAAAATAGATAACATCAGAAATACAATATCAAATGTAGATTCTACTGCGTCTAGTATTTCAGCTTCATTCATCACCCAAAGAAAAACTGCAGTGCTTTATAACTATAGGACAGGAAGAGCTAAATAAACTTATCAGTGCATCTAAACCAACAACGTGTTTATTAGATCCTGTACCCACTAAACTACTGAAAGAGTTGTTACCTGTAGCAGAAGAACCGCTTCTCAATATTATTAACTCATCGTTATCTTTATGGCTGAATGGCGACATACCAGACAGCGTACTACATCTGCCTAATTACCAGCTGATCAGAGCAGATCGGGACGTGGAATCAACGGGGAAATCGCGCAGCGGCTGGGCGTGCTTTTACATCAATGAGAGGTGGTGTACAGATGTAACTGTGTTAAAGAAGATGTGCTGCTCAGATCTAGAAACGCTCTTCATTGACTGCAAGCCGTTCTATTCGCCGCGGGAGTTCTGCTCGTTCATTCTCATGAGTGTTTACATTCCACCGCAAGCGCACGTGAGCACAGCTCTACAGAAACTCGCTGATCTGATCACAGAGAGTGAGCAACAACACCCAGACTCTGTTTTAATCATTCTCGGGGACTTTAATAAAGCAAATCTCTCCCGTGAACTGCCAAAATACAGACAGCACATCACATGTCCCACCAGAGACAGTAATATATTGGATCACTGTTACACAACAATAAAGGACGCATATCACTCGGTTCCACGAGCAGCTTTAGGACTCTCTGATCACTGTTTGGTTCATCTTATTCCATCCTACAGGCAGAAACTTAAATCTGCAAAACCTGTATTAAGATCTGTTAAAAGATGGACTAACGAAACAGAGCGGGATTTACAAGCCTGTTTCTCTCTCACTGATTGGTCTGTTTTTGAAGCTGCGGCAAATGATCTGGACGAGCTCACAGAGACTGTAACATCTTATATCAGTTTCTGTGAGGACATGTGCATTCCTAACAGGACTCATCTAATCTACAACAATGACAAACCATGGTTCACTGCAAAACTCAGACAGCTCCGTCAGGCCAAAGAAGATGCTCACAGAAAGGGGGATAAAGTCTTGTACAAACAGGCCAAATACACACTGGAAAAGGAGATCAGAGCGGCAAAGAGGAATTATTCTGACAAGCTCAGGAACAAATTCTCTTCCAGTGATCCTGCTTCAGTGTGGAGAGGAATGAAGGATATCACCAGCTACAAGACACCATCCCCCAGCACTCTGGAGAATCAACACCTGGCAGACGACTTAAACAAGTTTTATTGTCATTTTGAAAAATCACCCCACACCCGCCCTGATCACCTCTTCACACAACCATTCACACCTCCAGCAACCCTCCTCTCCCCCACACCTACGATTCAGATCAGTGAAGAAGATGTGTGCCAGGTCTTCAGGAAGAACAAAAGAAGGAAAGCACCTGGTCCAGACGGTGTGTCACCAGCTTGCCTGAAAACCTGTGCTGACCAGCTAGCCCCCATCTTCACACAGATCTTCAACAGATCACTGGAGCTGTGTGAAGTCCCCTCATGCTTAAAGCGCTCCACCATCATCCCCGTCCCAAAGAAACCAAAAATTACTGGACTTAATGACTATAGACCCGTGGCTCTAACGTCTGTAGCCATGAAATCATTTGAAAGACTGGTTTTGGCTTATCTGAAGGACATCACTGGACCCCCTGCAGTTTGCCTACAGAGCAAACAGGTCTGTGGATGATGCAGTCAACATGGGACTGCACTTCATCCTGCAGCATCTGGACAGATCAGGGACTTATGTGAGGATCCTGTTTGTGGACTTCAGCTCCGCTTTTAACACCATCATCATGGAAACCTTTCAAAATAAACTAATCCGGCTCTTCGTCCCCACCTCTGTCTGTCAGTGGATCAACAGCTTCCTGACAGACAGACAGCAGTTAGTAAAGCTTGGCAAATTCACATCCAGCACTCGTACCATCAGCACTGGAGCTCCTCAGGGCTGCGTACTCTCCCCACTGCTCTTCTCCCTCTACACCAACGACTGCACATCTAAAGACCCCTCTGTCAAGCTCCTGAAGTTTGCAGACGTGGCCTAATGGATAGAGAGTTGGACTTGTAACCCAAAGGTTGTGGGTTCGAGACTCAGGTCCAGCAGGGATTGTAGGTGGGGGAGTGAATAACCAACACTCTCTTCACCCTCAATACCACGACTGAGGTGAGACCCTTGAGCAAAGGCACCGAACCCCCCCACTGCTCGCCGGGCGCCGCAGCATTGGCGGACCACTGGTTTAGATCCTACCTGTCCGATCGCTACCACTTTGTTCATTTAAATGGGGAGTCATCTCAATTATCACCAGTAAAGTATGGAGTACCACAAGGATCTGTCCTAGGTCCTCTGCTATTTTCAATATACATGTTGCCTCGTGGTAATATTATTAAACTAATACGGGATTAGTTTTCATTGTTATGCTGATGATACTCAACTATATATCTCAACAAGACCAGATGAAACTTCTAAACTATCTAAGCTAATAGATTGTGTAAAAAATTTAAAAGATTGGATGACCAATAATTTCCTCCTATTAAATTCAGATAAGACAGAGATATTACTTATTGGACCAAAAAACAGTACACAGAATCTCTTGGATTACAATCTACAACTAGACGGATACACGGTCACATCCTCTAAAGTCAAAAATCTGGGTGTTATATTAGACAGTAACTTGTCCTTTGAAAATCATATTTCCAAAGTTACAAAAACAGCATTCTTCCATCTTAGAAACATTGCCAAGCTTCGAAACATGCTACCTGTTTCTGATGCAGAAAAGCTAGTTCATGCATTTATGAGCTCTAGACTGGACTATTGTAATGCACTGCTAGCTGCTTGTCCTGCATCTTCAATAAACAAGCTACAGATAGTCCAAAATGCAGCGGCTAGAGTTCTTACCAGGTCAAGAAAATATGATCATATTGCCCCAATTTTACAGTCTCTGCACTGGGTACCTATTCAGTTCCGTATCATTTACAAAATATTATTACTTGCCTAAAAGGCCCTAAATGGTTTAGCTCCTGCGTACCTAACTTGTCTTCTACCACGCTACAATCCAACCCCATCCCTAAGGTCGCAAAACTCTGGACTTTTGGTAGTACCTAGGATAGCAAAGTCCACTAAAGGAGGTAGAGCTTTTTCACATTTGGCTCCCAAACTCTGGAATAGCCTTCCTGATAACATTCGGGGTTCAGACACAGTCTCTATGTTTAAATCTAGATTAAAGACACATCTCTTTAGCCAAGCATTCACATAATGCATCTTATAATCTTGTACTGCAGTTATATCTGATCAAATGTACATTATTATTATTCTTTAGCTTGGGTTGAACAAATAATTTTTGCTTAGATGGAACAGCAGCTACTCTAATTATGTCTCTATTTGTTTCTCTGTTGATTAACATCCCGTGGTAATTAGGAATGACAGAAGCTTCAGTCTGGATCCAACCCTTAAATGATCTGAGATGACCGAACACCTGAGAAAAGATGATGCCAACCCCTCAGAGGACCTCAGAGGATGCCAACGCTCAGACAACATACAGAATTACCAAATATTGCCATAAGTTAAATATATTAAGGTTCTGCAATATATAAATATACTGTGGAAACTTAATTTCCTGTAGAGCTGCTTTGCAACGATTTGTATCGTAAAAAGAGCTATACAAATAAACTTGAACTTAATATCTAGTGTAGTGAAATAATATGCATTGATCAATGTTTCTAGATGTCCATTATCACACTACATGCAAGTTGCATCCAGTTATCTAGGAAATTAAGTGGTTATTTTTCCTTGGTGTTATTTTAAACAAACGTTTTGCAGTCTGATTGAATAAGTAAAAATAAGGGCTGTAAATAAATACACTATTGTAAATTTGGAATAATTAACATTTTTAAATGTAAGGCTCCTCTGCTCACCAGTGCTGCATTGGCTACATCAAAAAAAAAAAAAAAAAAAAGTGGAAAATGTTAATTATTATTGCAATTTAAAATATTTATGTGAATAATTTATGTCTGTGATCAAATCTGAATTTTCAGCAGCATCATTACTCCTTTACTGTCACTTTTGATCAGTTTAACACATCCTTGATGAGCAACAGTGTTAATTTGTTTGTTTTTAATCACCTCAAACTTTTGAATGGTAGTGTATCACAGTTTCCTTCAGAAATGTTTCTCAAAGGATCATGTGACACTGAAGACTGGAGTAATGATGCTGAAAATTCTTTTTAATATATAAAATGCATCCTTGTTGAGCAGAAGAGACTTCTTTCAAAATCAACACTAACACTAAATGCATTGCACTGTAAAGATACAGTATCTCACACAGCGTGCACTGTGGTATAGTGCACAAATCATATAGATATCGTATGCATACTTGCATAGTGTTCTCAGTATGCATGCAGGAATAGTAAAAGCAGTATGTTAGTTTGCCATTATGAACAGAAAATGATCATAATGACAAATGCAAATGCATGATTTATGCATGAACAATTATCTGTCTGAACATGAAGCAAAGGAAACCGGCCGTCAGGATGCAGTTTCTCTGCGGCTTGAGCACACATGCATGCATGCATGCATATACATGCATTCTTCCTGGAGCCGTGACCTCACTTCCCCTGACATCAGCACTCTGGTTAGGGGGGATGGGAGGCTAGTTAAACAGACCCCCTCCTCCTTAACCAGTGCATTGTAAACAGAGTTTTTTCCCCATTCAGCCGAGCAAGACGCATACTGCGCTTCGAGCTGCAGTTCCGTGCATCAGATGCATGTAGTATGCATGGGTTATTACGGCCAAAAATGTTGCATAATTGTCTAAAAATGCATTCTAGGTAGGCAACTTGCTGTGAATGTAAACCAAAGACGTTTGAAGCTGTTTCCAGCGTCTCCCAAGTTCTTCTGCCTTCGTAACGGCGGCCACAAATCATGGCATAGCAACCTTCCTCGTCGCTCTCTGCTACACAGACACAATAAAACAAACGTCTCACCTCTAAAGTGCATCAGGGCCACCGGCTGAAAGGGCCCGTTGGCGCTCGGAGCATCCAGAACCATCCTGGCCTCCTCTTTAGAGCATGTCAACATCTACGGGTCGGATCGGGCGCGAGGCGGCTAGGTCGAGCTGTTAGCCTCCATTTTAGCACAAACACTCTCAGCAGAAAATGAAGCTCCGCTGCTGGAGGGAAGCAGCTAGTTAGTGATGTCACCCGTCAAAGGGAGGCCGCCGATTGGCTGGATGAGATCACGTGATCTCAAGCAGAAGGGAGGCTGCTGATTGGCTGGCCGGGGAAGGGATGTGATTCGTCACAGTGCAAGCAGAGAGCTGGTGAAGACCGTTATAACAGATCTACACTTTGTGCTGCTCTTGTATTTATATATAAAAGTGTGTGCTAAGGATAGAAGCAGATGTAAGATGGTTCTATGAAATCTGTTTGATTTGGGGGGTTTTTAACAAATTCCATGTTTTCTGTTTTAATTTTTAGTGATTTAATTATATTTTAATCCATTGAATTTCACAAAACTTTATCAATGTAATCATTTATTATTAAATTTGAACAATATTAGTGACCAGTGAAATGTATTTGAGTTTATTTTCTTTAAATTCTGTCATTTTTTAATGATTTTCTCATAATTATTATAATTTTTTTTATTTTAATATAAAAATTAAGTTAATCAAAAGAATTTATAAAAATGTAACAATTTATTACAATTTTAAAAACAATAGTGCCCTACAAAATATCTCAAATTGTGTTTTCCATTTGAACTTTTGAGAGTAATTTTTAATTAAATGAATTAAATTAATAATCAAAAATGATAACTTAATTAAATTAATTCATAAAGCTTTAATAATAATACTTTATCAATATTTTAAATAATAGTGCCATATAAAATGCATTTTATTTTTACACTTTTCATTTTCTAGATTACAATTTTTAAAATGGCAGAATAATTATTTTACAAAAAAAAATTATACCTTATCAATTTAATTAATAAAACTTTAACAATTTAATAAATTACAATTTTAACAATATTAATACGGTTTTAATTTTTTGCATTCTGTGTTTTATGATTTAATACATATTTTCTATCAAAAGCGGTAGTAATCAAATAAATGCATGCGATTTTAACAATGTAATTAATCTTTTAAAATGTAACCAAGCAAAATTTGAACAATTCCTCTCTTTTTTTTGGCAAAAGAAGTGCTGCACAACAGATTTCCGTGTTTTGGTCATCACAAAAAATCAAAGGGCCCTACATAGAACACAGAACAAGATCCCCAAAATATTTATTTTTTGTTTATTATAGCATTTATTAGAGACTCTTATCACACCACACAAAACGAAAAACCTAGCAACCACTCATAACACTTTAGCAACCGCTTATTACTACCCTAGAAACAATCCACAATGACCTAGCAACCACATAGCAACACACAAAAGCCCAGCATCACTCTGACACCATCATCAAACTCTTACGCATCATGTTTTTGAAAAATGCACAAATCTGACAGCATCCTGTCGTTTCCCTAAAATGCATACTTTTGCGAGAAGCATCGTCTCCTGGCTTTACTTGTGCCGGAAATGAAAGCCCTGTCCCGCTGATGGTAAATAAAGAGAAAAAGCGATGACATAACAGTTTGAGACAGCAGAAACCGTGCTGACAGGAAACCACAGCTCAACACCTGCAGATGCTCAGAGACACAATCCACAAAACCAGCTCTTACACAATCCCTACTACACTATACTCTCTCAACTGAAGAAACATTCACATGCATTCATGACTCAAACCATGTGTGTATGTGTTATTTAAATACAAAATACATTTACAAATAATATATATATTATTATTGTATTATATATTACTGGTATACTGCCTAAAGATAACCTATATTTTACTTTATACTATATGCTGGCACTTTTAGGCTGTAAAAATTAAAATTTAGGAGTATTTCAGATGCATTTATGACTAAATCTTGCTCTCTTACTGTTAATAAATAATATGTATGATTTAATTAAATATTAAATAATTCATTAATAATGTATTAAATATATATGTATGTAACTTCAGAAATTAATCTACAGTATTATAGTTTACTGAAATATGTATATAATTAAATGTATATAATTTAATTAATGATTGTTAAATAATATTTATTAAATAAATACAAAATGTGTTATTTTTTTAATAGATAGATAGATAGATAGATAGATAGATAGATAGATAGATAGATAGATAGATAGATAGATAGATAGATAGATAGATAGATAGATAGATAGAGCAGATATAACATTAAAATATGTATTAGAAGAATATCTCCAGAGTGGTAGAGACACAAAGCAGAGACAGATCCTGAGCAAGTACAGGCTCAGTGAGCACAGACTAGCCATCGAGACCGGCAGACACAGAAAGAGCTGCTTACCCAGAGAGCAAAGAGTGTGTGTTCACTGTGAGACAGAGACACACTTCCTACTTCACTGTTACCAATTTAAATCAATCAGAGACATATATCAACAAATTCACAAACATCATAAAGAATTTTACAGCCATGACTGAAGAGGAACAAATAAAGATCATACTAGGAGAGGGACAGACAGCAGCACTGGCTGCGAGATACATGTGTGTGCCACAGCCTGAGAGACAGCAGGTGAACGTGTGTGTGTGTGTGTGTGTGTGTGTGTAATGTGTGTATTATGTCTGACCTCAGTGTGTTTCCCTACTGTCCACCAGAGTTACCCTCAGCCTGTGTGTGTTTATATGTTAAACACTGTGGTGTGAAATGTTCACACAAGTTCTTATTTGTTACACTGTGTATTTAAGTTTATATTGTTATAATGTTTTTATTCTGTTATTTTGATATTTTCGTTGTTATTATATTTCTCTATATATATTTCAAGCTTTGGCAATATTGTATTTTTTACAGTCATGCCAATAATCAATATTGAATTGATAGATAGACAGAGAGACAGACTCCAATAGCTGAAGAAAAACACCAGCTCCTCCATCGCTGGACTTACAAGAGCTCTCGGAGAACTTCAAGAAGAAAACCAAACTCTTTGCTTACAGTTATGCAAACTAGAGGAGGACACAGAGAAAAAGGAAGTGAACTTTTCCAGACAACTGCAAGAAATGAAAGAACAGCTACAGAAAAACACAAAAGACAATACAGCTCCAAACAAACCAAACTACACAAACACAGAATGTGTGCCTACGACAAACACACAGACACCTGCAGCAACACAGGCCTCACCTGCCCAGCCTCCAGAACCTGATCCAGATGTTCTCCTCCTCATGGACCCCCCAGAAATAATACTTCTGATGAGTTCCCAGAATCCCGAATCATAATCTCCATGCTTCTCCCAAGACACGACACACCAGCACACATCATCTACAGCATCAATGCTGAAATCTCCCGTGGCTGTTCTGCACTCCCTAATGTACACCTGGCCCACCACCACCACATCGGCCTCCAACATCTGTACGATGGACTTCACCTACACAAAGACGGAGTCCGTATTTTTGCAAAGACACTAAAAGATGCAGCCCTGGGCCGCAGTCCAGCATCACCGAGACATCTGTTACCAACTCCACTATACCACCGGCCCATTCACCCCTACATGCCCAGACACCCCCCTCCGGCCCCGGTGAGGACAGACATCGCCTGGACAAACACCGCACGTCGTGCACCACACCCACCAATGGCTCCCTACACATCTGTAAACCTGCAGTTACCAACTTCACATCCACCTGCTGCCCATCAAACCCCCGTAAGAAAGAAGAAACCAACACACATAATGTATGTGACCTTATGCATGGGAACGTTCTTTCTAAAATCAATTACCATGTCTTTAGTCTTCAATACATTTCAAGTGAAGGTGGGACTCCTCACACCACTCTACAAAGTCACTGATGGCCGGTCTCACCATTCTGAAGCAGACTAACAATTACAGTATCATCTGCATACTTCAGAATAGTACAATTCTATTCGAGTAGAGTATGAACAATAAAGACGAAAGTGCACATCCTTGTGAGGAGCCAGTAGAGGAAGTAACCTGTCCAGAGAATGTATTATTTATTCTTACTCTTTGCGTCCCATTAGTTAGATCCATCCCAATAAATTATAACTCAGTTTAAATTGAGGTTGAATTGCATTGAAGGCAGAAGAGAAATCAACAAATAAAACTCTTGCGTGAGACCCTTTCCCCTCCAAATGCCTAATAAGTAAGTGTAGCAAAGTGACGGTGGCATCTTCTACACCTCTTTTAGATCTATAGGCAAACTGCATTGGATCTAACAAACTCTCAGTTAACCGTAATATTTCATCTTTCACAAATCTTTCAAACATTTTCCACTTGTTCTTAAAATCCCCAAAAATACTTAAAAATGAATAAAGCAGCCCGTGTAACATGTAATACTTTAATAATTGACTAAAGAAATACAGTTCTTTATTTATAAAAAATAAACAAATCTTTCCTGTGAAATTCAGTAATTCTGTGAAGTACAGGTGCATCTCAATAAATTAGAAGTTCATTTATTTCAGTAATTCAACTCAAATTGTGAAACTTGTGTATTAAATAAATTCAATGCACACAGACTGAAGTAGTTTAAGTCTTTGGTTCTTTTAATTGTGATGATTTAGGCTCACATTTAACAAAAACCCACCAATTCACCATCTCAACAAATACAAGAAAAAAATGACCTTTTTCACCACTTTCTAATTTATTGAGATGCACCTGTACATAATAAATAATATTTTGGCATTCAAATACATCACGAATACTGAAACATGTGATTTTATGTCGAATGAGAGACCCAGCGTTGGTTTCAGTTTCGTTTTAGCCTAAATGAATTCGTTCTGGCTTGTCGTTTATAGCTAGCTTCTTATATTTTTAATTCTTGTTCTTTTCTAAATACTGTTCATTGAAAGCATTTGTTGTGGAGTGAGGGGAACTGAAATAGCCTAGATATATGTTTACAGTGTTTATTATAATGTTTGTAAACATTTCACGTCGGCATTAGGCCTATTTCTGAATGAAATAATAAAATGTGACTTATACGTGACTTTTCTCTCTCTCTCTCTCAAAAACACAATTTTTTTACACGCACAGCATATTTTAACCATGCAGCAAACCTTTTTAAATATTTTGATAAATTACTGAAAAAAAAAATTAACATCCCTGAGATGAAGGGGGGGGGGGGGGAAGAAAGAAAGAAAATCGGCATCATATATCGGCCATCGGCCGCCCTGATTTCTAAATATCGGCATCGGCCAGAGAAAAACCCATGTCGGTCGACCTCTAGTTATCATCAATACGGTGTGAACGCTTCAGAAACAGCATTAGTATGTGATTCCAAACATATTTAACATGTTCAGGTCTAGACGCTGCAGGTCAGAGCAGTCCAACGTCAGAAAACTGCTGCATTTATCAGGTTTAAGCTCATTTCCACGAGGAGAGTCAGACCAGGATCAGCTACATTAGCTCTGTGCATCTGAGGGCACTAACAGAGGCTTTCAGAATAAATGTACAGTACACACACATTCATTATGTAAACAAAAACTTATTTTGGATGCGATTAATCATTTGACAGCACTAATATAATCTGCTGCTGTAATAATGATTTAAAACTGAATCAAAATAGAAATAAAATCTGTAATAGCATCAAAATATGATGATTGCTCCACCTCTGAAACACCTTTCCTTTTCTTCTGATGTAATCAAGGCCGGGTGGGCGGGGCTAAGCAAGATTCACCAATAATATCGCAGAACACTTTTCACCATCCAATCAAATCCTGCGAAATAATTGAAGTGCGTCTCACCTTTGAATGCGGGCAGTTTCTGCAGCTCTCGGTTGTTGCTGAGACTGAATCGAGACGAGCTCGGCCTCTTCTCCTTCTTCCCCGGAGTCTGAGATCCGGCCGCTTTGCCCTTCAGCAGCTGTGTGGTCGGCGGCACGCTGTTAGCACCCTTCTTATTCAAGCCCTGATGGAGAAAAACACCTTACATCCTCATCTCTCAAACACAAGAAAACATTTTATCATGCTTATTCATTTTTGCTGAATGAACACGGATGTTTTGCTTCAGAAACAACAAAAGCACAGAGAGAACATGAAATAGGACCGAACCTTTATAACAGCAGATCAGATCTGTAACCATTACGCTACAAATATCCTTTAAGTTGAACATCTTTAGCACAGATGCAATGTAAACAGTGTTAATATAGCATTTTTATATTATATTTTTAGCAACAATTTACAATGAAGGTTGCACAGTTTTTAAACATTTATTTTTTACAGTTGTTCAAACTTACATTTTTAACAACTTGTTTTTGTAACATTGTACAGTAAAGTTGCACAATGTTTTATGATTTTAAACACTTTACAGTAACAATTTACAACAACTTTTTATATTTTTAAACATTTAACAATTTTTTTACATCTTTGTTTTAGTAACAATTTCCATTACGTTTGCCAATTTTTAAACATTGTTGTGTATTATTTTCGCAGCTCATTTTATCATTTGCATTACAGATAACATAATTATATAGAATATAAGCACATTTTAAATATATAGATTAATAAATTACCTCATGCTCCGAGTTCTCCTGCCCTCCTGTTTTACTCACTTTTGCAGATTTTGGTGAATCCTATAAAGAGAATAAACAACATAAAACTCTGTCCTGTCATTATCCCCCTAATTAACCCTAAATTAATGAATATTGGCTAATAATAACAGAGCGGCTAACATTAGCAATCCGGCTTAAGTATTTCATGTCCAAATCTGGACTCCAACACCAAATATAATAAAACACATGAGATTTAATTTCACAGAAGGGCATTTTGGTCATTTCAGCTGCATTTGGGTGAAAGGAATATTTCTATAAACCGCAAACATCTCTATTCCTGCGCTAACAGGCTAAAGCTAGCTTCGCCACGAAAACCGAACACCCTCTAAATAAACAGAAATACGCATGTAAAGTCATCTAAAGTGCTTTGTTTCGCCTCCAGGGCAGTAAATCGTTTAAAGTTTATAACCCAGAGAGTAACTGACTGGGATAAAAGCCGGTTTATGATGGGCAAAGCTGGAGTTAGCATACATGCTAATGTCTGGAGCTGAGAGTCACTCTGACTGAAGCAGAAATCCGCTTTTTGCGACTTTTACAGGGTTTTTCTCCGCATTCAAGCACAGAGCTTGTGTCTCACCTTGTCTTTCTTGGTTTTATTCGGCATGGCACTTATAGACGTGTGTTTCCAGCCTGCAGTCAGTCAATGAGAGCCGCTGTCAGTGTGTGTGTGTGTGTGTGTGTGTATATGCATGATCACACACACATTAGCAAACTAAACTACACATGATGTCTGTAAACTCATTCTGCATGCACTTCAACTTTAGTTGAAATCTGATTAAATTGAGCGCTTATTTAATGCAATGCATGTATTTTATTATTTTAATTACTCAGCGTTGGTATTCAGTAATGAGTTCATTGCAAATATAATATTATTTATGGACTCGTGATCTCTCAAGCGTTTGAAATGTATTTTGTGTTGTTTTGCTGTCATCTGCTGGACTCTCTCTGTATCTCGACATAATTTTAGCTTAAACACATTTTATATATGCATATTTTATTTTTATGCATCTTTAGTAACCATTTACAATAAGGTTGTAAATGTATATTATTTAAACATTTTGCTTTTGTTTCCTTTTTAGTAACAATTTATAATAAATTACGATTGTAAACATTTTTTTTTTTTATTTAGTCTATTTTTGAGATTTTAAAATTTTTTGTTTTTTAGTAACAATTTACAAGGTTGTACATTTTTATACATTTATGTTTTTGTTTGAGGGCTTTTAGTAGCAATTTATAATAAGTTTTAAACACGTGACCCTGCAGCACAAAATATTTGTAGCAATAACCAACAATACATTGTATGGCTCAAAATTATACATTTCTCTTTTATGACAAAAATCATTAGGATATTAAGATCATGTTCCATGAAGATATTTTGTAAATTTCTTACTGTAAATATATCAAAACTTAATTTAGGTAATATAATAAGCATTGCTAAGAACTTCATTTGAACAACTTTAAAGGAGATTTTCTCAATATTTAGATTTTTTTGCTCCCTCAGATTCCAGATTTTCTAATAGTTGTATCTCAGACAAATATTGTCCTATCATAACAAACCATACATCAATGGACAGATTATTTATTCAGATGATGCATACATCTCAATTTAAAAAAATGACCCTTATGACTGGTTTTGTGTTCCAGGGTCACATTTGCATTTTTAGTAAAAAATTACAATAAGGTTTTTAAACACCTTTTTAATACATTTTTGTTTACGTAGTTTTTATGTCTTTCGTAGTTCATGTTTTCAAAATAATGGGTCAATATTTCGAGAACTATTAAAACGTATATTTAAATTAAAAAGTACATTTGTACAGTAAAAGACAATTATAAGTATACTTGTCAGTAATATTTAATTAAACTTATGCTGTTTTTAATACGTCTAGATAGGATGGCTTTGAAGTTTGCACTTTGAATGTAACTTTTCTTTTTTTGTAACTTACAAGGTTTAAACACCATGTTTTTAAGTTGATGGGTGAGTCGGTATTTCTTTGACTATAAAAATATTTAACAATACATCATTGCCACGTTCAATTAAATTTACAGTCAAAAAGGTCCTAAAACAGCTTTCAGTGTCTTAATGCTAAATCTTTTTTTGTGGTGAAATGTAACCTGGACAATATTTAAAACATTGCATCCAAACTCATAAACCAAGGATTCAGATGCACACTTGTCTTTCTAAAACCGCTGGCGCAGGAGGAGTGTTTTGTCTGAGCGTCATGAAGACACAGGCATCACATGATCTGATATGGTAAGCTTTATTTCAGGATCCCGTTGTCAATAATACAGTATCAGTGTCCCTTAAACACTCAAAATCAAAATTGGAACGTTAATCAATAAATACAAAACAAAGTGCATATACAACTCAAAAAATAAATACAAAAAAGGGAATGTGGGACGACGAGGTTTCCGAAAGCTTTACCAACCAAACTGGAATGAAGAGGAACTGCGATGTGGTCAAGAACAACAAGAATAATCAATAATCTGAATAATAATCTTTTTACAGAGCTACAAACATGATTGGGTCAGTGTCCGCTCTCAGTCGACCTCCTCCATGCGAGACGTGTCTTCCTCTCCCTCCAGCGGAGGCATGTCCTCGATGGGAGCCGAGCTGGGCTCTTCTGTGGACAGATCGTCCTCGTCGATGCCTGAAACGGGCAGAAAACACATTCAAATGCTTGTTTTCCCATTGCAATCGCATGCATATTGAGTAGGGATGGAACCATATCAAAATCTCACGTTACCATAATAATGCAATTTGAAGTCCACAATATATTTATTGCAATATTAAAAAAAGAAAATGAAGAATTAGAAAAATTTAAAATGTTGTACATTTTAAAGTTAAAACATTCCATCTAGTGCACTTTGAGAGCTCCATTAAGAGCTTCGACCCATGTTTCTTAACTAAGAAAGCGTCAGTGAATTGAGTTATAGCTGAACTTTAAAGGAGACCCAAGCCTCTTTATTTGTGAAATACTGTCTCAGTCTAAATTACATTGGTTTTAGGAAGCCAAACTAATTAGAATAGGAATATCAATATAAAATTGTTATTATTCTATGACAGCAATAGCCACATTTTGTAAAACTGCACTGTAAAAAATTTATATTTCATAGGTATATTATTTTTGTTTACACTACAGTAGCGAAATTACAATACTTTCCTAATTTCTATGTATATTTATATACCTATATATTTATTATATATAAAAGAGATATTTTGAATTTGGACTGCATTTAAACCGCTAGCTGTCAGTAATTCATGCTGCACTTTCAGCTTTTATTTTGAAGGAAAGCTCCAGCGAAAACATTACAAACACGTCTCACTACAACTCTAGTGAAACACTGATCATCTGCCGCTGAAATGAAGCAGAACCGGTGGCTGTTGTTCCCAGACGTGTGCTAAACTCACAGCAGTGTAATAAAGGAGGTAACTGCATTCATTCAGTGTGAACGGAGCCGCTCTGAGACGCAGAAAACACCGGATCACCAGCTGATCGTCTGAATTCGCTTGAAAACACACTTGATCAGAATCAGAATCAGAATCAGAAAGAGCTTTATTGCCAAGAGTGTTTGCACACACAAGGAATTTGTCTTGGTGTTATGAGCTTCCAGTACAGAACGTACAAACATAGTGCAGACAACATATAATTAAGGTGATAAAGAACACTAATGAAGAGAATATACAATAATTAAGGATAACAATAGTAATAAAAATAAAATATACAGAAAAGAGACATGACCATAGACAGAACTGTGAATGTGCATGTGTCCTATGTAGAGATGAAGGTTTGATGGGTTATTTACAGATGTACAGTACCGGGGTGTGTTATGTGTTGTTCAGGTGGGATACGGCCTGGGGGAAAAAACTGTTCTTGTGTCTGGCTGTTCTGGTGCTCAGTGATCTGTAGCGCCGGCCAGAGGGCAACAGTACAAAGAGAGAGTGAGCTGGGTGTGAGGGGTCCAGAGTGACTTTCTTAGCCCTTTTCCTCACTCTGGAGGTGTAAAGTTCTTGGAGGCTGGGCAGAGGGGCACCGATAATCCTCTCAGCAGTCCTAACTGTCCGTTGTAGTCTTCTGATGTCTGTTTTGGTAGCTGAACCAAACCAAACAGTTATAGAAGAACATAGGACAGACTCGATGATTGCAGAGTAGAACTGTTTCAGCAGCTCCTGAGGCAGGTTGAACTTCCTTAGCTGGCGGAGGAAATACAGCCTCTGCTGGGCCTTTTTCGCAATAGAGTCAATGTGATTGTCCCACTTCAGGTCCTGAGAGATGGTGGTGCCCAGGAATCTGAATGACTCTACTGAAGTCACAGTGCTGTTCATGATGGTGAGTGGGGGGAGAGCAGGGGGTTTTCTCCTGAAGTCCACGATCATCTCCACAGTTTTGAGCGTGTTCAGCTCCAGGTTGTTAAGGCTGCACCAGACAGCCAGCTGCTCAACCTCCTGTCTGTAAGCAGACTCGTCACCGTCCTTGATGAGGCCTATGACTGTAGTGTCGTCCGCAAACTTCAGGAGCTTGACAGAGGGGTCCTTTGATGTGCAGTCATTCGTGTAGAGAGAGAAGAGCAGTGGGGAGAGAACGCAACCCTGAGGGGCGCCAGTGCTGATGGTGAGAGTCCTGGATGTGAGTTTGCCCAGCCTCACTAGCTGCTGCCTGTCTGTCAGGAAGCTGGTGATCCACTGACAGATGGAGGAGGGCACAGAGAGCTGTCTCAGTTTGTCTGAGAGAAGGTCAGGTATGATGGTATTGAAGGCCGAGCTGAAGTCCACAAATAAGATCCTTGCATAATTCCCAGGTTTGTCGAGGTGTTGCAGGATGTAATGCAGTCCCATATTGACAGCGTCATCCACAGACCTGTTTGCTCTGTAGGCAAACTGAAGAGGATCCAGCAAGGGTCTAGTGATGTCCTTCAGGTAGGCCAGGACCAGTCTCTCAAGTGACTTCATGACCACAGACGTGAGTGCGACAGGTCTGTAGTCATTAAGTCCAGTGATTTTGGGCTTTTTGGGAACGGGAATGATGGTGGAGCGTTTGAAGCAGCGGGGAACTTCACACAGCTCCAGAGATCTGTTGAAGATTTGTGTAAAGATGGGGGCCAATTGGTCAGCACAGACTTTTAGACAGGCAGGTGAAATACCGTCTGGTCCTGAAGCTTTCCTAGATTTCTGTTTTCTGAAGACCCGGTTCACATCCTCTGCACAGACTTTAAACGCAGGTAGAATGGTGGGGGAGAGAGTAAGGGGGGTTTCAGGGGGGGAAGGTGAATGTGTGAAGTGCAGATCAGAGCGGGTGTTGGGTGTCAGTCTGGCCTTTTCAAATCTGCAGTAAAACACATTGAGATCGTCAGCCAGTTGTTGATTCTCCACAGACTGTGGGGGTGGTGACTTGTACATGGTGATGTTCCTCAGACCAGTCCATACCGACGCCGGATCGTTGGCTGAAAGTTCTTTTTTCAACTTCTCAGAGTAGTTCTTTTTAGCCACTCTGATCTCCTTTGTTAGTCTGTTCCTGGCCTGGTTATACAAGATTTTATCCCCACTTCTGTAAGCGTCCTCTTTGGCCTGACGAAGTTGTTTGAGTTTCCCAGTAAACCACGGTTTATCATTATTGAATGATAAGAATGTCCTGGTGGGGATGCATATATCCTCACAGAAACTGATATATGATGTTACAGTCTCTGTGAGTTCATCCAGATCGGTGGCAGCGGCTTCAAAAACACTCCAATCAGTGAGGTCAAAACAAGCTTTTAAATCTTGCTCTGCTTCATTAGTCCATCTCTTAACAGTTCTTAATACTGTCACGTTACAGAAACGAGGTCTGGGTCCAAGAATGCAGGGAGGTGTCTTTAATAAAACAAACTAACACAAAGGCCAACACGGCACAATAAACAGAAACCAAAACATAACATAAGCAGATCTAAGAACATGAAGCAGGACATGAATCACGGGTAACAAACATATAATGAAAGCACACAGAGTGGTGAGAAGGCGGAAGCTATATAGTCCGAGGTGATGGGGATCAGCTGTGGGTGTAATGATTAGCCAGGTGTGTGCAATGAAACAGGTGTATGCGTGTAATCCTGTGAGTGGAGTCCGGGAGAAAGGGAGATGGCGACCTCTGGTGGGGAAGGGCAGACCTGCAGTCCGGCCTCGTGACAGTACCCCACCTTAAAGGAACGGCTTCCAGACGTTCCCCAAGATCCAACAGTCCGGAGGGGGGTGAAACAGTGAACAGGGGGAGGGATGGCGGGCCAGGTCCGTGTGGGGGCAGAGGGTCTGGAGATGGAGGCAGCGCAGGAAGCCAGGGCGGGTCTGGAGGAACGGACCAGGGGGGCTCCAGCCCAACAGGAACCCCAGGGCCCAGCCAGGGTGGGGCCGGAGGGACAAACCAGGCAGTGAGTTTAAGAACGGCCTCTGTGGCCGTGACAGGGCAGACAGTGAGTTCAGGAACGGCCTCTGTGGCCGTGACAGGGCAAACAGTGAGCTCAGGAACGGTCTCTGTGGCCGTGACAGGGCAGACAGTGAGTTCAGGAACGGCCTCTGGCAGAGTAAGGAGCTTGAGTGGAGCCGGCAGGGCAAGGAGTCTGGGTGGCGCCGGCAGGGCAAGGAGTCTGGGTGGCGCCAGCAGGGCAAGGAGTCTGGGTGGCGCCGGCAGGGCAAGGCGCTTGGGTGGCGCCGGCAGGGCGAGGAGCACGGGTGGCGCCGGCAGGGCGAGGAGCACGGGTGGCGCCGGCAGGGCGAGGAGCACGGGTGGCGCCGGCAGGGCGAGGAGCACGGGTGGCGCCGGCAGGGCGAGGAGCTTGAGTGGCTCTAACACGGCCTCCTGACCAGCAGTGAGCTCTTGGGAGGCCTCCTGGCCTTGTGAGACGGAAGCCTTCTTCCGTCTCTTCCTCCGTTTCCGGGAGCGGGATGCCGTGGCATACTCAGCCTCCACAGTGGGCGCCGCTGCGGCATTCTCGGCCACCTCTGGGGGATAGAGAGCGGCCACCGCCGCCTCGGGAGCGCTGTGCACAGCCACCGCTGCCTCGGGAGCGCTGCGAGCGTGCCCCGCCGACATCTCCGCCGCTAACTCCACCCTGAAGGCTGAGCCGCTCACCTGAAGAATCCTGTCGATGTAACCATCCAACGACTCCTCAGGGTCCCAGTATGGTGCTCGGGACCTGAACGGCTCAGCTAGACCACTCCAGAAAAAGACCACCAGACACTCCTTCTCAACGGTCGACTGCCGAGCCAACCCGATGAACTCCTTGGAGTAATCCTCCATGCTCCGATCCCCCTGGCGCATGTTCAATAACCTCCCCGCTGGACCCATCTTTGGTGCTTTCATTCTGTCACGTTACAGAAACGAGGTCTGGGTCCAAGAATGCAGGGAGGTGTCTTTAATAAAACAAACTAACACAAAGGCCAACACGGCACAATAAACAGAAACCAAAACATAACATAAGCAGATCTAAGAACATGAAGCAGGACATGAATCACGGGTAACAAACATATAATGAAAGCACACAGAGTGGTGAGAAGGCGGAAGCTATATAGTCCGAGGTGATGGGGATCAGCTGTGGGTGTAATGATTAGCCAGGTGTGTGCAATGAAACAGGTGTATGCGTGTAATCCTGTGAGTGGAGTCCGGGAGAAAGGGAGATGGCGACCTCTGGTGGGGAAGGGCAGACCTGCAGTCCGGCCTCGTGACAAATACAGGCTTCGAAGATTTGAGTTTTTGCCTATAGGTCGGTATGAGATGAACCAAACAGTGATCAGAGAGCCCCAGAGCTGCCCGTGGAACAGAGTGATATGCATCTTTAATTATTGTGTAACAATGATCCAATATATTACTGTCTCTGGTGGGACATGTAACGTGCTGTCTGTATTTTGGCAGTTCGCGGGAGAGATTTGCTTTATTAAAATCTCCAAGAATGATTAAAAAAGAGTCCGGGTACCTTTGCTCTGTTTCAGATATTTGTTCGGCCAGCTGTTGCATCGCGGCGCTCACGCACGCGTCCGGAGGCACGTACACATTCACGAGAATGAAGGAGGAAAACTCTCGGGGCGAATAGAACGGCTTACAGTTTATGAAGAAGGCCTCCAAGTTAGGAGAACACATCTTCTTCAGAGTTGTTACATCTGAACACCAACCTTCATTTATGTAGAAACATAGTCCACCACCTCTCGTTTTCCCCGTTAGCTCCGTGATGCGGTCTGATCTGAACAGCTGATATCCCGGCAAATGAAGCATGTTATCCGGGATGTTTTCACTCAGCCAGGTTTCAGTGAAGCACAATGCAGCAGAGTTTGTAAAGTCCTTATTTGTGTGGGTGAGGAGAAGTAGTTCATCCATTTTGTTAGGAAGGGATCGGAGATTCGCTAGATGAATGCTTGGGAGCGCAGTTCGGAAGCCGCGTTCGCGGAGTTTAACCAGCGCGCTTCCCTCTTTTCCGTCTGAGCGCGCGTTTGACTAGGACCGCTGCCCCTCCGACCAATACATCCAACAAAGCGTCTGAATAATCAAAAACCGGAAAAAAATTGTCCGGTGTGTGTTGCCTTATGTCCAGTAGTTCGTCTCTGGTAAAACTGACAGTAGGAGAATAACTAAACACAGAACAAACAAACAAAAACAACAAAAGTACGGGAGCGTTCCACACCACAGCAGCCATACTCGGCGCCATCTTGAGTACTACAAATGAAGGCATTAAGCATATTGTGCTTTCGGTTTGAGCTCGTTTGACAGATACTGTGCCAAAACATAATGGGCCAAAAACAAATTTAAAGACCTTTTGTGTTAGAATAAGACGTTTAAATACATTTTAAAAACTACACTTTTTGCCTGGAAGACTATCGTTTGATATCGTCATGTGACTACGATGATATCGAGACATTGATAATACCGTTCCATCCCTGATATTGAGTGTTTGACCCACCTAATCCGAGTTTGATCATCCTGTAGATGCGGTTGGAGTGCGTCTGTGGGTCGTCCAGCGTGAAGCCCGAGGAAAGCAGCGCCGTCTCGAACAGCAGGATCACCAGATCCTTCACTGATTTGTCGTTCTTGTCGGCTTCTGCTTTCTGGCGGAGCGTCTCGATGATGGGATGGTCCGGGTTGACCTCCAGGTGCTTCTTGGCCGCCATGTAGCCCATGGTGGAGTTGTCCCTCAAGGCCTGGGCCTTCATGATCCTCTCCATGTTGGCCGTCCAGCCGTATGTGCTTGTGACGATGCAGCAGGGTGAAGAGACCAGACGGTTCGAGACGGTGACCTGACGCAGAAATAAACAGAGCGGTTAGCAATCAAATGCAATGTGTAGATGCACCACTGCAATGCATTCAGGGGAAAATCAGTGTAAAAGATTCAACTAGGTAAACATATTTTACTTTCTGAATAATATTTTACATATCATTTCTCACACTATAAATAGTTTTTTTATACATTAAAATATATACCTGCCGTTTAAATTTTAGAGACGCTGTGTAAATAATTTAAATACAAAAGATTAGATACATTTGATTAAAATTAATACTTTCAAATTAGATTGAATAAATATACAGTACAGTACAGCTAACAGTGTAATACTATAGTGAGTGAGGAAAAATGTAAATGTATTTTAAACTAAATATGTGACCCCGGAGCACAAAACCAGTTATATGGGTACATTTTTTAAAATTGAGATTCAAACATCAATGGAAAGCTCATTTATGGATCAGCTTTCAGATGATGTATGGTTTGTTATGATCGGACAATATTTGTCTGAGATACAACTATTTGAAAATCTGGAATCTGAGGGAGCAAAAAAATCTAAATATTGAGAAAATCTCCTTTAAAGTTGTTCAAATGAAGTTCTTAGCAATGCATATTACTAATCAGAAATGTTTTGATATATTTACGGTAGAAATTTACAAAATATCTTCATGGAACATGATCCAGGGGTTAAAGCAAAAAAAAAAAAAAAAAAAAATCCTGAGCCGGAACTTTTTTCCAAGGGTTGGGGTTATTTGGCAAACAAACAACAACAAAAAACATTTAAAAATTATTTTCCTTGAAACTACCTGATATATAAACTAATAAAACAAAATGGTACAAATAAAGTGCTGCACACGCCACGATTGTGGCAACTTTAACATTTGAAAGGATACTATGGCAAAGCTACTGCTTTCCTTAATCAAACTGATTAATTCATGAATATATAATTGACCTGAAGAAAGAAAGCTGTATCATACACTTGGAAAATTATGAGCTGAATAACAGGCTTTAATATGACTATATTTATATATAAACTAATGTGAGGCAATAATAATTGGCTCAAATAAAGTATCAAAACCAAGTAATTACATAGTTTTATCGTTAATTACTAGGGCCGGGACTCGATTAAAAAAATTAATCTAATTAATTAGAGGCTTTGTAATTAATTAATCGAAATTAATCGCATTTTAATCGCATATAAATATTTGACCTGAGAACAGTGAGAAGTAAGTTTTTTTATATGGATTTTTACATTTCCCATCCCGTCCATGTTCACTGCGGTTTGTTTTTGGCTGTTTCTCAATATGCGTTCTTCAGCTATTTTTTTTTTTTTTTTTTTTGATTCTTGCTGAATTTTTCTCTGGGTTTTTTTTATTTTTTTATTATGAAAATCAAAAAATGTACAAGCAAAATAGGCTTTAACTGAACAAACTTAAGACATAGAAAAAAATCACAATTTCAGATACAAGGCAGACACAACTAAGTTATATACATTGTACATCATTAACATCAATAATTAAATATGATTTAGAAATAAACTAAATAAATAAATAAAACAAATAAATAAAAAGAAAATACAGAAGGGGTTACAATATATTATGAGTCACTAAATTGGTTGAAAAAATTAGCTAATGTAATAGCTTTATTACTTTCAAGTGTATGTAGAGAAGAAGCAATAATTCTAAGCTCATTTATGAAATGAGGTATGCGTTCTTCAGCGATCTTGCGTCCTTGTGTTCTCGTTCTACGTCATCATTAACCGTCGAAGTTCAGTTCCAATTCTCAAGAACGCAAGCATAGATATATATAGAATGACAACGCAAGTACAGAGGATGCATGAAAGTGCCCGGATATGTTCTTGAAACTGAGGATGCATCGAGTGCATATTAAAATGAATCTGAACAGTAAAACATATAACGCTGTAAAATAAAACAATACAATTATATGAAAGTAATATCTATAATAGTATGAAATGTTTTAATAAGTTATGACATTTTGTAATATTTATTGTTCATTGGCCGTTTCTTATGCTGAGACTATGCGGTCAGTTAAGCAGGACATCTCAGTTCTCATAAGTGTGCGTTCTGTGTTCTCGCGTCCTTCCGAGTTCGTTCTTCCAAGGAAGCTTGGCAAGACCGGTCTCCACGAGAACGCAAGTCCGTTCTTTGCGTTCTTGGAATTCTGAACGCTAGTTGGTGCTCCAGTATAATCGTTCCGCCAAAACTCATCCAGTGAGAAACGTTCCGTGGTGCAAAAATAAGTGCGATTAAAATGCGTTAAAAAAAATTAACGCGTTATTTTTGTGTAATTAATTAATCTAAATTAACGCGATAAAGTCCCGGCCCTATTAATTACATGTTTTCACTGTTAAAATACATGTAATATGCCTATATTATAAAAATAAAAATGCCTGCAGAGGGTGATGTTTCATGTGATTCAACGTTTAAATCCATTTCATTTTAATATTTGACCACATGCAAAGTCAGAAACGTTTATTTTGAAATCGCGATGTACAATCAATCGCATAATTAGAAATACTTATTTATTAACGTTTTACGTTACAAACCTAGTGAGATAACGCAGTTTTCCCAGATGAACGTAAACTCACCGCATATGCAGAGTTTAGCCCCTTTCACACATTCAGTCTTTACTGTAAACTAAAATCCTTTTCAAAACTACCGGTATATTTGTTCTGGCAATCATATAGTTCTTATGGAGATGGCGTGATTATTTTGAGCTGTTCTCTGCTTTTCTATGTAAATATGGCGCTAGATAGACATCTTTGGCTTTTTTGCGCGCTCGAGACGCAGCCGCTTCTTTTCCATTCCTCTGCTTTAATGCGTGTCTCGTGTTTATAAGAGCAAAGACTTCTGATTGGCTAGTAATGTTAGTTTGGTTGAGAGTGAAAGCTGTGTTTCTCTCATACTATTGGTAGGCGAACTCATGAACTTGAACGTGATATCAGGAAGTTTTTTTAAATGTAGGACTCTCTTTTTTTTTTTTTACGCAGCCAAACACCACACACCGGAGATCCGGCACGGTGCCGAGAACTTTAAGCCCTGATGATCTCTATATAAAAGAAAAAAGGATCATTTTGACCCATACAGTGTATTGTTGGCTATTGCTACAAATATACCTGTGCTAAGTCTTTATACGTTAAAATATACATAGCAACCTTTTAAATTTTAGGAACGCAGTGCAGAAATACATCATTAACAAAATACGAGATTTAACTAAATAGATAAATTTGATTAAAAAAAATTTGATAAAAAGAAATTGGTTAAATAAATAAAATAGGTACATAATGCAGCTAACAGTCCAGTACTACAGTGAGTGGAAAAAAAGCAAATGTAAATAGAATAGAACTAAACATTTCCCACATATTTATATTATTTTTCACAGTATAAACAGACTTTATACATGAGAATTTACAACCTAAAAAAACTTAAATAGAAAATAAGACAATTATTAAAATAAAATAATATATATATAATAAAATAAATAATGCAGCTAACAGTAAAGTACTATAAGGAGAAGAAAAAAGTAAATGTATTGAGTGTAATATAAACTATATATTATTTTACATATTAATAATATGAATTTTCACAGTGTAGGTTGGGTTTTTATACATGAAACTCCGCATTTTAGGATGGTGGTTCATATTTGGGTGTCTGTGGCATCTAAAAGACTGAAAACCCCTGGTTTAGTTGATCTTTACCTTCTCGACTTTCTTCTCCAGGATGTCTTTCATGATCTTGCACAGGTTCTCAAACTTGGCCTTCTTCTCCTCCTGCTTCTTCTTCTCCTCCTCGTCCTCAGGCAGCTCCAGACCCTCTTTGGTCACTGACACCAGGTTCTTGCCCTCGAACTCCTTCAGCTGCTGCACGCAGTATTCATCGATGGGCTCGATCATGTAGATCACCTCCAGACCGGCTTTACGCAGGCGCTCCACGAAAGCAGAGTTGGCCACCTGATCTTTGGTCTCACCTGCAGAAGAAGCAAGCAAACGTTAGTTAAAGTCATTAATACAGTGATTTCCAGTGCATCGAGAGGTCAACGCATCCGCACCGGTGATGTAGTAGATGTGCTTCTGACTGTCCTTCATGCGAGACACATAGTCCTTGAGGGACACCATCTCGTCTCCAGAAGCCGATGTGTAATAGCGAAGCAGCTCTGAGAGTTTCTTCCTGTTCTGAGAGTCTTCATGGATGCCCAGCTGTATGACGGGAAAATATAAATATATAATATTTGTAGCCATGTTCACTGACTATTCATTTAAAAATGTACATTTAGTCATTTAGCAGACGCTTTTATCCAAAGCGACTTGAAAATGAGGACATAAGCAATCAAAATCAACAAAAGAGCAATGTGCTAATTCAATTAATTGTTATATTCAGTAATATTATTGATTTGACTGCATTGACACTATCGGATGAGAATGAAACTAGAAATGAACTCAGATGAATAATCAGACTATTATCTTGTGTTTTTAAAATACTGTAATATTTTTTGCTTTTTTAACATTTTGCAATAATTATTTTTTTTTATAAAAATAAAAATAGTGTTCAGTACAATAGAGAGATGGGGGCGGATAATTTAATACAAACTAAATATTTTCCAAATAATATTTTACATGTATAATGATTTTGCACAGTATAAACTGGGATTTTAAACATGAAAATAAAAACGAATAATAAAAAAAATCATTAATAAAATAATAAATAGATATCCAATTAAGATATAATAAACAATTAGATAAAAAAAAGTAATAATAAAAAGATAAATATAACTAACTAAATTGGTAATTAATTGAGCTGAATTATTATTATTATTTTTTATAATTATTATTTTTTTAATTTAATACATTTAACATTTAATTTTTTTTAGTTACTATTCGCAACAAGGTTGTACATTTTTAAACATTTATGTTTTTAAGTTTGAGTGAATCAATATTTTAAGACTATTAAATATATGTGTCCCTGCAGCACAGAAGCAGTCATGAGTAACACAGCTATATCTGTAGCAATAAACAACAATACATTGTATGGATCACAATTATACATTTCTCTTTTATGACAAAAATCATTAGGATATTAAGATCATGTTCCATGAAGATATTTTGTAAATTTCCTACCGTAAATATATCAAAACTTCATTTTTGATTAGTAATATGCATTGCTAAGAACTTCATTTGAACAACTTTAAAGGAGATTTTCTCAATATTTAGATTTTTTTTGCTCCCTCAGATTCCAGATTTTCAAATAGTTGTATCTCAGACAAATATTGTCCTATCATAACAAACCATACATCAATGGAAAGATTTGTCAGCTCTCAGATAATGTTTAAATCTGGCTCTTGACTGGTCTTGTGCTCCAGGGTCACATATACATTTAAATTGTAAAGTACATTTGTAAAACACAATGCAGTATTTAATCACCTTTATGCTGTTTTAATAAAAACAAATTAATAATTGAACTGAGAATAATTTTGCAACATTAAGACTTTTTTCCTGTTTATTCCCGTGAAGCTGCCTCGAATGAATCTGTTTTGTATAAAGCGCTATAAAAACACAGCTGACTTGAGTTGAAGCACTATAACACTTTTACAACAAAGCTTCTATGTCTGTGTATTGTATATCTGAGCTTGAGTTTCACCTTGATGTTCTTGGAGAACTGCTCGTAGCACTTCTTGTAGTTGTCTTTGTCCTCGGAGAGTTCGGTGAAGAGCTCCATGCACTTCTTGACCAGGTTCTTGCGGATGACTTTCAGGATCTTGCTCTGCTGAAGCATCTCTCTGGAGATGTTGAGCGGCAGATCCTCAGAGTCCACGACACCCTTAATGAAGTCTGGGAGGAAAAGATGGATCATATTAAAGACAGAGCAAGACAAACAGCTCTGAGGCTTGAGGTTAGTGGGAAATCTGGCAGGCGTTTGCATTATTCTGGATGCGATTGTGTTGGATTCAGAGACTCACTGAGATATTCTGGGATGAGCTCGTCACAGTTGTCCATGATGAACACCCTGCGCACGTACAGCTTGATGTTATTCTTCTTCTTCTTGTTCTCGAAGAGATCGAATGGAGCTCTACGAGGCACAAAGATCAGCGCGCGGAACTCCAGCTGACCCTCCACGGAAAAGTGCTGCGAGGAAATAAACACAGACATTGAGCGCATGTGAGATGCTTAGTATTTCTTAAAATATGATAAACAATGCAACGATAAACATTTTGATCATTAGCATGCTACATTGTCACATGACCTCCTTGTGTTGCATGGTGTCAGTTATTTAGGAAATAAAAATGCTGCATGTTTGAAATAAAATATATAAACATTACATGTATAGATACAAATATAAATGTGTTTAAAAAACGCAAATACATGCACACACACAAATATATATATATATATACAGTATATAAACTCTCACATTCATAAAATATTATAAGAGTGTTATTTTCAGTTTTCTGTTAATATTTAAAATCAGATTTTTGTATTTTATGTTTTAACAAGTAATTTTGTTGTTGTTTTTGTCAGTTTTATTACTTTTGTCTATGTCTATATAGTTTATTGATGTTTATTAATAAACTGATGTCTATAGTTTATTAATTTTCATTCATTAGTTTTAGTTTATTTTTTAATAGTTATAGTTTAATTTCTATTTTTAGTCATTTTAGTACTTCAAATTAAACTAAACAAAAATGGGAAATTTTGCCTTGGCAACTAACTACAAATTAAATTCAAGAGTTTTTATTTTATTAAAAAAATATATTAAGTAAAATATAAATAATATACATATGTATATTATATGTACATCATGTACAAAATACATATGACATTAAATATATATATATAAACACAAACATAAAATAACTATATATGTGTGTGTCTGTGTGTGTGTGTGTGTGTGAGAGTGTCTGTCTGCATGTGTGTCTGTGTGAGTGTGTGTAAGTGAGAGTGTGTGTGTCTGTCTGCCTGTCTGTGTGTATGTGCGTGTCTGTCTGTCTGTGTGTGTGTCTGTGTGAGTGTGTGTAAGTGAGAGTGTGTGTGTCTGTCTGCCTGTCTGTGTGTATGTGCGTGTCTGTCTGTCTGTGTGTGTGTCTGTGTGAGTGTGTGTAAGTGAGAGTGTGTGTGTCTGTCTGCCTGTCTGTGTGTATGTGCGTGTCTGTCTGTCTGTGTGTGTGTCTGTGTTAGTGTGTGTGTAAGTGAGAGTGTGTGTGACTGTCTGCCTGTCTGTGTGTGTGTGTGTGTCTGTGTTAGTGTGTGTGTGTGTAAGTGAGAGTGTGTGTGTGTGTCTGTCTGTCTGTGTGTGTATGTGTGTGTGTGTCTGTGTTAGTGTGTGTGTGTGTAAGTGAGAGTGTGTGTGTGTGTCTGTCTGCCTGTCTGTGTGTATGTGCGTGTCTGTCTGTCTGTGTGTGTGTCTGTGTTAGTGTGTGTGTAAGTGAGAGTGTGTGTGACTGTCTGCCTGTGTATGTGTGTGTGTGTCTGTGTTAGTGTGTGTGTGTAAGTGAGAGTGTGTGTGTTTCTGTCTGCCTGTCTGTGTGTATGTGTGTGTGTGTCTGTCTGTCTGTGTGTGTGTAAGTGAGAGTGTGTGTGTCTGTCTGTGTATATGTGTGTGTCTGTGTGTAAGTGAGTGTGTGTCTATCTGTGTGCGTGTATATGTGTGTGTTTTTGTTTTTATATACCGGTGGGGACTTAAACCTGAATGCAAAGACTCATGGGGACTCGTGTCACGGTGTAACAAGCTTATAAATCACACAGAATGTTGAAAATCTAAAAATGCAAGCAGTCTTCTGTGAGGGCTAAGTTTAGGTGTAGGGTAGGTGTAGGGCAATAGCATATACGGTCTGTACAGCAGAAAAACCATCACGCCTATGAGAGTCCCCACAAGGATAGTGAAACAAGTGTGTGTGTGAGTGTAAAATATTTCACATTAAATAGACACAAGTGTTATTTTAATATCTTTGATATACTATAGTTTTTGTTAGGATGTTTGAATGAGTTCATTCATTAACTGTTTCTGCACAGGTCTCAAGTCACCTTGACGGCCAGGTGATCCTCCCAGTCGTTAGTCAGACTCTTGTAGAACTCGCCGTACTCCTCGTTAGTGATATCATCGGGGTTACGGGTCCACAGGGGCTTGGTCTTGTTGAGCTCCTCCTGGTCGATGTACTTCTCCTTAATCTTCTTCTTCTTCTTCTTCTTGTCGGAGCTCTTGTCATCGTGTTCCTCATCGTCTGAGCCCACGTCTTCGATCTCGGGCTTGTCCTCATCCTTCTCGCCCTCCTCCTCCTCTTTCTCCTTTTCCTTCTCCTCCTCCTCCGCCTCGTCATCGCTCACCTCCTTGTCGCGCTCCTTCTCGACCTGAATTTGATTAAAACAAATAAATCACTATTAATCTTAAAAACTCCATGTACAGTAATTTAAGCATATCTGCAAACGACTTCAAACATTCTAGTAGTGAACAAATGTCTTTAAGCATTGTGCCATCTAGAGCTAAATTACTCCATGTAATTGTACGTTGGGATAAAATTCTAGATTCATTAATGTCTGTCAGGATTCTTGGTAAAAATTTGCTGCTGATGTTTCATGTATTTTTGAGAACAATAATAATAATTAACTTGTTTAAATGTATGTCATGTGACCTTTAACCAGCATCAAAGAACCGTAAACATGCGAATGTGTTGTTGAATCACTGAAATATTACCCTTAAAGTTCATTTAACTTAAATTCATCAAATTTACATTGTTAAATATATACATTTTACATACAAAAGTAGTTAATTAAAATTAGGGATGCACGATATTTATCGGACCGATAAATTATCGCCTGATAAGAGAGAAAATGACGTCATTTTTTTTGCTCCGATAAATAAATTAAATCCAATAACTAGATCCGATAAAGTATGCTTGCTGGTAAATCAATCAATCAGTCTGATTTATCGGAGATTCATCGTCTTTCCGAGTGCAAGTGATTGCAGCTTTAAACTGCAGTGACTCTCAGCATGTGTTGTGCTCATTACGTCATCATTTGCGAACAAGTCTTCGCCGTCTGGAAGTTGTTCTCGGTGGCAGAGGAGGACAATGCCATTGCTATTTCCAGCGCGTGTTCAGCAAGGATTCCGAAAGGAGGAAAAAAGGCATCAACTAGGGTTCCCACTGGTTAATCGACGTGTGTCAACACCTTACCGGTATCACCTCGGTGGATGGGGGGTGGACGTCGTTTGAGTCTTCTCTCTTTTCCTCGCTTTCCTTCGGTTTTAAATAGCTTGTAAGCTCTGTGTGCGTTTTAGTTTCACTTTTAAATCAGTGGCAATTCGGCGTCAAGCAGTTGTTTGTTTTTAGTTCGCTTGAGTTTTCTCACTTTGCTTAAATAGCTTGTAAAAGCACCGTGCGTATTTTATTTTCACTTTTAAATTAACGGCAATTCGGCATCAATTACAACATACAACATAGAACATATAGCTAACTTTTATTAACAAAACGAATAAAAATACACCATGCTATATATGCCTAATATAAAATAACAGATAACTTACAAATTTTAAATATGCATGGTAGGCCTATACAAAACTGAATATCAGTAAAGACTGAGGAACAAATAATTATAAAACAGAACGTTTATTAGTGAGATGGAAAGTTTTGAGGCAAGGACTGCATACACCTTGATGTAAAATAATGGGAAAAATATCACAGTTTAAATCAAATAAAAATCAGCAAATACTGTGGAACCAAATAGGCTAAATGAATAAATAAACAAATAAATAAATAGACCTTGCAATATCACCTTAGATAAATGGCTTTTCAAAATCCAAAAATATTTTTAAAACAGGCGCTTTTACGTTTGGTTTTGAAACTCTTCTGCCATCGTCTTGTGTTTTTCACCTCACTCTTGTCAGTCAGCTCGACTCTCTCCTCAGGTGATAAATGAAATCTGATCTGTGATGCGCGACTGTCGTTCACTAAAATGAACCGAAATACATGCCTTACAGACATGATAAATATATCTAAAGAAAGCTTTAAATTGCTACTTAACGAAATAAATAAAAACGAAAACAAAAACTATTTAATATAATCGTTATCCGTGAAGATTCTCTCTAAAGGCGCGTCTAATGAGGAGATGGCGAATCCTTATTATTTCCCCCGGACACATTCATGTTAATTATTTTTGCTGGGGCTTTTGCTTTATTGTGTGTATTTGAAGCAGGACTCTTCATCTGTGCTGACGGCTCCTGCTGCCGCGGGACACTAAACACCGTCGAGTCGCTCTTGACAGTCGCGGCACAGACTCATGTTATTTCCACCAGCGCGGCAATTTTTTTCATCAATAATTGATGGATGTCTAAACTATAAAGATAAGGAGAAGCCTAAAACAGGCCCGGCCCGCGTCTGAACTATCACGTGAATATTGGCCCGAAGCCCGGCCCTAGGGACATAAAAAAGTAGGAGCCCGACTTTAAATTAAATTTAAAATAATAATAATAATAATTGGAGGCTAAAAGTGTGTTGTAATGCAAGCGTTACTGAACATGTACCGAGTAAAATATTACTGAAAATTGATTAGTACTGCCTTACACTACTGCGTTACAGCAAATAGTAATACGTTACTGTAACGCATTACTCCCAACACTGCTTAAAGACTATATAACTTTCTCATCCTCGTGCACTAAAAACATTGAATAGATGCATTTCTTTATGCATGAAATATTTTAATATAAATTTGTTGTTAATGAGTTGTTAATTGCAGATAAACTATAGTAAAAGTTCATTTAGCTTTCATTTATTAGCTTTTTTAAATTATATACATAGATTTTTTACAAATATATAAAATGTAAAAAAAATAAAAAAATATAAATATTTAATTAATGTTTAAGAAATTAATATATATATATATATATATATATAATTAGTTTAGCTGCGTGTCATTAATCAACATCAGAAAGCACAAACATACGAATGTGCTGCTAAATTATTAAAATATTAAAACTTGATCCCAAGTTAATTTTTCAAGTCAAAGGGGTTTGGCTGACACAAATGCTGGGGAATGCCTTATTTTTACATTTCCGTTCTGTAGAATGGCCCAAAAGTGACTTACAAAGAGTGTGATGGGGTAGCCGATGAACTGCGAGTGCTTCTTGACGATCTCTTTGATTCGTCGCTCTTCGATGTACTCCGTCTGATCGTCCTTCAAATGCAGAATCACTTTTGTGCCACGACCGATCGGCTCGGCTGGACAAAGAGCAACATCTCCATTAAACCTCAGTTACAGCTCGCATTCAGCATTTCAACGACAGTCTGACAATTCAGGGCTCCTGACCAAAATCAAGTAAGGAGCCATTGGCTCCTATAAGAAAAAAAACTATTTTTTAGGTGCCACAGAATGAACGCTCTTTATTTATTTTTTTATTATTATTTACATTTTAATCATACTGTCAGGTGTTTATGTCATCCTTTCTTGTCTTTATCAGCATTTTAATCCGTCTCGTAGGGAACCAAGGTTCACTTAAAGTGGGAACTAAATGTCTTTTCCAACTTGAGAACTATATACAGTCACAAAGAATTGTTTATTACACAGAATCTGTGCCAGTGTCATGGACCATAAGCATCACTTTGGCCACTGAGAGTAGTTTGGGCTCCTCCTCAATGCATCCTATAAATATCTTTCACACATTCAGTGTTTTTATTCATTAGTAAAATGCAATTCTATAGGAGTTGAATCATGCAGACAACAGGTTAAGTCAAAATATGAATATGCATCATCGCATTATATATAATATAATATATAAGCGCTCTTTATAGTTATTTTTCTAGCTGACTGATGAGTTTATGGACACTGAATGGTTATTCTGAGGTAAATGTATTATTAAGTTGCAATGTTTACAAGCTTTACACGTTCTCCGCAGTTTGAAACACCAAATGAGCTTTTACATGAGACATTTCAGTAAGCTGTACTGTAGGAACTTTTATAAAATAGCCTACCTTTAGATGTTAATTCATGTTCGTTATGTACTAACGTTTTAGTAATAAAGAGAAAGATATAATGGGTTCACTTGCCGCTTGAACTGAGGCGATAAAGCGATCGCTCCTGCCGCATTAAAGAGCGCCAAAACCGTATTCATTGTTTGAATTTCGTTATGAAATTCGCATAATTATAAAGCTGATACTTTGTTGTCAAAGTTCATGCATTATCACAGCATATAGACTAAAATCTTGATAAGAAGCAGTCATATTAGTAACGATTATAAACGAGAATTGCCAATATCCACACATCTGACAGCTTTACAGGTTGAAGTTTGTTCAATTTGTGCACGAAACAGACGCTGCTTTTCTGCACTTTTACTCGCACGTCTCCGTCATTCATCTCTCTCGCGCTGCACAACTGAGCTGCGTTTAGCAGGTTTAGAGGACTGTTTGAACTCTTTTATCCACTAAAACTTTGATGCGCAACCTCTCAGTTTAATACGTGAACATAACAAAAGATGTCATGGCAAAACAATCAGGAAAAAAGGCATTACATGCCAATGTTTAAGTCATAACTAGGGGTGTGCGATATATATCACCTGCGATAATATTGTAATTGTTGTTTTAACGATGTGCGATTTGACATTATGGCACGTGCGCATTTAGATTCAGTCTATTAAAATGCATTTCGAAAGATCACAAATTCAAGACATGGTGGCAGAAAATTTATATTTATACCACTTCATATAGTTAATCAATTTCACCGTGCCGTTTTTCTCCAAAACTACAAATGTGACATTACTACAGTTCAATAAGCAAGAAGTTAATTAAGAGACTTACGTTTTAGACACCTGTTTTTACGCTATTTCGCCAACAAAATAACGCCAAGCCACAGCACTGTTTTGCGTCTCTTGAGCAACACGACGGTGCTTCGTTCCTGAATGAATCAACCATTTAAATGATTCGGTTCAAACGCAATGACTCACTTATGAACTGTGATTTACTGCCACCTACTGGCGGTTTTAATTTCACATTTCGACTTCTTTTTATAGATTTTTATCATGGTTTAAATCATTTAAAATATCGGTATTCAAAGTTTTGTGTTTAATATATTAAAACATTATTTATGTATTTATTATTGCAGGTTAAATGCATTCATGTCTAGCATTAAACAGTGAGTAAACATCTAAATGCCACTTCAGATGCAGCCCATATGTCTTATTATTCTAATTCACTGATTAAAGAATTTGACTCAAAAGATAACGGACACTTTTAGAAAAAAAATGGCTAGTTATAAAGATAAAAATGCCCATAAAATGTAAAAATCAGTTTAAACGTATTGGAAAATATTCATTTATATCAGTGTGACCTGACCAGCACACAGAATATGAAGAATATCAAAAACTTTAGGAGTTGGCTGATTATGTCTCGATATCAATAAAATCCCAGAAAGTAACGAGATATTATTTTTTGTCAATATCGCACACCCCTAGTCATAACATATAAATATATAGTCGCCAGTGGCAACCTCAGCAAAAACTTCCCTCGCAAATGAATATTTTTGGTCGTAAATGCAGTTTGGAGCCCTGCGATTCATTCACTAAATCAAACAACACTCACAGTTGTCCACTTTAACGGTGAACGATCCTCCTGCCGACGACTCCCATGCGTACTGCTCGTCATCGATGTGTTTGGTGATGACCGTGACTTTCTCAGCCACTAAGTAGGCAGAATAGAAACCCACTCCAAACTGACCGATCATGGAGATGTCCGCTCCGGCCTGCAGAGCCTCCATGAAGGCCTTCGTGCCGGATTTGGCGATGGTGCCCAGGTTGTTGATGAGGTCTGCTTTGGTCATGCCGATGCCGGTGTCGATGATTGTGAGTGTGCGCTCTTGTATGTTGGGAATGATTTCGATTTTGAGGTCTTTTCCTGAGTCCAGCTTGCTCGGGTCTGTGAGACTCTCATAGCGGATTTTGTCCAAAGCCTGATGGAAAGTAAGAATATATCATTTAGTTTTATGGGTCCATTAGATCATGTGTCCATGCAGCGCAAAAGCAGTCATCAGTAACACATGTATATTTGTAGCAATTAGGGATGCAACAATTATAGATTTAGCTGGTATGATTATTGTCTGAGGTTTTACGATTATGACGATTATTATGCATTTGTTCATTTCCCAACATTAATAATGTATAAAATCACACTCTTTAGATGTTAAAGGGTTATTTATTGCTGGCTTTTGAAACAGAAATAATACAGTAATCAACAATACAGCACAAAATAATAAACAAACAAACAAAAGTCCATCTACATTTCTTTTGGACCTGGGGTAGAGAATTTGGAAACATGGTGAAAAAAATAAATCTTGTTGGTTTTTACTTATGAATAATACTACAACAGGGATATTAAATAAAGTTAATGAAGTATTATTAATATACAACTAATATTAACTTTATTTATCCCACAGGGGAAACTTACTAATGATGGAAATAAACTGAAATATTATTGTAATCAACTGTCATCCATACGTATTCATTTTAATAATCTTTATAATAATTCATATGATTTTACATGTGGCCTGAGAAAATCATGTCTATTGTTTTGGTTTGTGAGATCGGAGATCGTGCTGTACATACATTCAGGACACAAACTTCTGGAGAACGCTACACACTTCTGGAGAACGCTACACACTTCTGGAGAACGCTACACACTTCTGGAGAACGCTACAAACTTCTGGAGAACACTACACACTTCTGGAGAACACTACACACTTCTGGAGAACGCTACACACTTCTGGAGAACGCTACACACTTCTGGAGAACGCTACACACTTCTGGAGAACGCTACACACTTCTTGAGAACGCTACACACTTCTTGATGAGAACGCTACACACTTCTTGAGAACGCGACACACTTCTTGATGAGAACGCTACACAGTTCTTGATGAGAACGCGACACACTTCTTGATGAGAACGCTACACACTTCTTGATGAGAACGCTACACACTTCTTGAGAACGCTACACACTTCTTGAGAACGCTACACACTTCTTGATGAGAACGCTACACAGTTCTTGATGAGAACGCGACACACTTCTTGATGAGAACGCTACACACTTCTTGATGAGAACGCTACACACTTCTTGAGAACGCTACACACTTCTTGAGAACGCTACACACTTCTTGAGAACGCTACACACTTCTTGAGAACGCTACACACTTCTTGATGAGAACGCGACACACTTCTTGATGAGAACGCTACACACTTCTTGATGAGAACGCTACACACTTCTTGAGAACGCTACACACTTCTTGAGAACGCTACACACTTCTTGATGAGAACGCTACACAGTTCTTGATGAGAACGCTACACACTTCTTGATGAGAACGCTACACACTTCTGGAGAACGCTACACACTTCTGGAGAACGCTACACACTTCTTGAGAACGCTACACACTTCTTGAGAACGCGACACACTTCTTGATGAGAACGCTACACACTTCTTGAGAACGCTACACACTTCTTGAGAACGCGACACACTTCTTGATGAGAACGCTACACAGTTCTTGATGAGAACGCTACACACTTCTTGATGAGAACGCTACACACTTCTTGAGAACGCTACACACTTCTTGAGAACGCTACACACTTCTTGATGAGAACGCTACACAGTTCTTGATGAGAACGCTACACACTTCTTGATGAGAACGCTACACACTTCTGGAGAACGCTACACACTTCTGGAGAACGCTACACACTTCTTGAGAACGCGACACACTTCTTGATGAGAACGCTACACACTTCTTGAGAACGCTACACACTTCTTGAGAACGCGACACACTTCTTGATGAGAACGCTACACACTTCTTGATGAGAACGCTACACACTTCTTGATGAGAACGCTACACACTTCTGGAGAACGCTACACACTTCTTGAGAACGCGACACACTTCTTGAGAACGCGACACACTTCTTGATGAGAACGCTACACACTTCTTGAGAACGCTACACACTTCTGGAGAACGCTACACACTTCTTGATGAGAACGCTACACACTTCTTGATGAGAACGCTACACACTTCTGGAGAACGCTACACACTTCTTGAGAACGCGACACACTTCTTGAGAACGCGACACACTTCTTGATGAGAACGCTACACACTTCTTGAGAACGCTACACACTTCTGGAGAACGCGACACACTTCTTGAGAACGCTACACACTTCTTGATGAGAACGCTACACAGTTCTTGATGAGAACGCTACACAGTTCTTGATGAGAACGCTACACACTTCTGGAGAACGCTACACACTTCTGGAGAACGCTACACACTTCTTGATGAGAACGCGACACACTTCTTGATGAGAACGCTACACACTTCTTGATGAGAACGCTACACACTTCTTGATGAGAACGCTACACACTTCTGGAGAACGCTACACACTTCTGGAGAACGCTACACACTTCTTGAGAACGCGACACACTTCTTGATGAGAACGCTACACACTTCTTGAGAACGCTACACACTTCTTGAGAACGCGACACACTTCTTGATGAGAACGCTACACAGTTCTTGATGAGAACGCTACACACTTCTTGATGAGAACGCTACACACTTCTGGAGAACGCTACACACTTCTTGAGAACGCGACACACTTCTTGAGAACGCGACACACTTCTTGATGAGAACGCTACACACTTCTTGAGAACGCTACACACTTCTGGAGAACGCTACACACTTCTTGATGAGAACGCTACACACTTCTTGATGAGAACGCTACACACTTCTGGAGAACGCTACACACTTCTTGAGAACGCGACACACTTCTTGAGAACGCGACACACTTCTTGATGAGAACGCTACACACTTCTTGAGAACGCTACACACTTCTGGAGAACGCGACACACTTCTTGATGAGAACGCTACACACTTCTTGATGAGAACGCTACACACTTCTGGAGAACGCTACACACTTCTTGAGAACGCTACACACTTCTGGAGAACGCGACACACTTCTGGAGAACGCGACACACTTCTGGAGAACGCTACACACTTCTGGAGAACGCGACACACTTCTTGATGAGAACGCTACACACTTCTTGAGAACGCTACACACTTCTGGAGAACGCTACACACTTCTGGAGAACGCGACACACTCCTTGATGAGAACGCTACACACTTCTGGAGAACGCGACACACTTCTTGATGAGAACGCTACACACTTCTTGAGAACGCTACACACTTCTGGAGAACGCTACACACTTCTGGAGAACGCGACACACTTCTTGATGAGAACGCTACACACTTCTTGAGAACGCTACACACTTCTGGAGAACGCGACACACTTCTGGAGAACGCGACACACTTCTTGATGAGAACGCTACACACTTCTTGAGAACGCTACACACTTCTGGAGAACGCGACACACTTCTTGATGAGAACGCTACACACTTCTTGAGAACGCTACACACTTCTGGAGAACGCTACACACTTCTGGAGAACGCGACACACTTCTTGATGAGAACGCTACACACTTCTTGAGAACGCTACACACTTCTTGAGAACGCGACACACTTCTTGATGAGAACGCTACACACTTCTTGATGAGAACGCTACACACTTCTTGAGAACGCTACACACTTCTGGAGAACGCTACACACTTCTGGAGAACGCTACACACTTCTGGAGAACGCTGCCTCGTGACTTTTATTATTAATTTGTATCAGTAGTTTAAAAAGCTGTTATATTGCTTTGTTTTTTTCTGTTTATTTTATGATCTGTTTATTTTATTTTTATGAATTGTAATAATCACTTTATAAAATGACACATAGCCTTGAATTATTTTTATGTGCACAATTTCTCTGAAGTAATATTTCATTGAAAAATACTTGAAACTTTAAAAATGGCATGTATGATTTATAAATATTAATTGATATTAGTATTTTTAAAAACACCTATTAAATTGCTTGTGGAGTAATGTAATCACTAATAAAAATAACAATCAATTTAAAAATGGCATCAAGCCTAAGTATTTTTTCAGTATGTAAAATTGCTTAAATTTACTCAAGCAATGTTTACTTAATAAATGCACTTGTTTAAAAAATTATTTTGCATTAATTTAAAAAAACACTTGTTGTATTGCTTGTAACATGCTTATTTTTTGTTAATTTATTTGTTAACAGTAATAATCACAATGTAGCTTTGAAATATAAATATGCAAACACTTCCCTGAAGCAGCGATTACTTAATAAAGTTGTTTCATGGTGTTGTTGACAATGCTAGTATGCACACAGAAATGTTGCCATTGTTATTACTGTACTATTACTCAATCATGTATTAGTTACGTACATCTGAAGAGTTGGAGATGAGCTCTCTGAGGAAGATCTCTTTGTTGGAGTAGAAGGTGTTGATGATCAGAGACATCAGCTGAGCGATCTCAGCCTGGAAAGCAAAGGTCTCTGCTTCCTCCTCCATCTGCTGGTCATGTGCCTCCGGCATCTGTGCATGACAAACAATATATATATATAACATATACAATATTTGACGAGTATGCTATTACATCAGAGCACATATTGGAGTTATTATACATGATTCAACATGCATTTGGCTGATTAATTACTGTATAACCCTCCTAAACCAATTAAGGACTCAAAGCATGGTTTAATTCAATTACAAACGGTTCTGCATTAATGCTATTAATATATACAAAGCTGAAGGGATTGGAACAACCTGTACGAACTCTAGCGCCTCCTGTCGGTCCAAACCTGTTATTATCAGCTTCCAGAACCTACCAAACTCTCTACAACATGCATTAACATGCAGCTCATCACTTCAGATCTGATATAACACAACTAATTCAGTCATTAAAAACAACAATGCACTCTGTTAAACTTTATGCATGAGTCAAAAAGAAGTATAAAAATCCCATTTTTAAAATGCACTCATTAATATAAGCATGCATGTGTAATAATGAGCTCATAAGCACTTTATTGATCGTCAATCTCGCAAAAGCCTCGTTTGATCTCTCTGAGGTAAAACTGATCAGATGGTAAGTTAGCGCTTAACGCACTGATTTCACAAATACGCCGATTTAAATATACTAGCAGCAACTTAATGATGTAAAACACTTCATATTTGTTAAGAATCAAGTTAAAAATCGCAGTAGCATCACAACCGTTAAAAGAGCGTTGACGCGCGGATAAACTTCGAATATCCTCACAGCATCTGCGTGAAATGGCACATAAGTTGAATGATAATGAATTGTAATGTTATTCCGACTCTATATTCTTACCTTGAATGGTTTATGAGAGTGAATTAGATTAAGCGAGTCTTCTTTAAGCCTGTGAGAGTCTTCGCCTCAGCTGTCGCGCGCGTTACGCCAGAGGCGCGCTTTTATACGTCCTGACGGGAGAGCTCGAGAACGCGGACGCTCCAGAAATCTCTCGAATCTTCTTAATGCTTTCCTATGGGCGCAGGGGGCGGGGCGTGGCTGTCAATCATCCGCAACCTCCGTTTCAACCGTTAAAGGGGGCGGGGCCGAGACTGAGGGAGATGAAATTTCTAGATTGTTCGGGAAATCAAAAGTAATAAAGACTGACTCCAGATCATATTTATCATTAGTCATTTATTAAAAACTTTCAAATCAGGTTTACAAAAAAAAAAAAAAAAAACAGCAGCTTATATTAGAAAAGCTCAGAAAATTCAATTTTCTGGTACAGTAACTACACAAAAAATATTGCTAAAAATTAAATTGGCTTGTTAACGTTCACTTTGGGGTGTGGAGATTGTTTTTTACAAAAACAATATATTAAATACATTAACAATTTAGTGCTATTTACACTAAAACTCTTTAGTCGACTTCCTCCATTCTAGAACTATCATCGTCTCCTTCTAGAACGGGCATATCTTCTTCAGCGGGTTGAGTAATGTCTTCTACAGCAGAGTCATCCTCATCAATGCCTGAGAGAGAAGAGATTAAATATAATTAACACATTGTTTCAATGAAATTTCATTCATGACTACACCCTTAAAAATAAAGGCCATTGAAAAACCATTTTTGGGTTCCCATAGAACCTTTCATTGGACAATTCTTAAAAGAATAGATTTTTTATTAGTGTAAAGTGTTCAGTAATGTTTTTATTAGTTTTATTAATGATCTAAAGAAACTTTTTCCACTATAAATAATCTTTTGTGCATTAGAAAGGTCCCATGGATGTTAAAGGTTCTTCGTGGAACCATCAAAGCCAATAATGACCCTTTATTTGGTGGACTGATATGTTTTAGTGGGTAATTCTTAAAAGATACATTTTTATTAGCGTGAAGAACATTTTAATGATCTTAAGAAACTTTTTTTTTTTCATTAAAAAGAACTTTTAGTGCAATGGAAAGGTTCCATGGATGTTAAAGGTTCTTCGTGGAACCATAGATGTCAATAAAGAACCTTTATTTGGTGGACTGATATGTTTTAGTGGGTAATTCTTAAAAGATCCATTTTAAGAACATTTTAATGATCTTTTTTCACTCCACTATTCATTGGAAAGTTTCCATGGATGTTAAAAGTTCTAGATGCCGATAAGGAACTTCAATTATTAAGAGTGTAGTGGTGAACTGATTGTTTTGATGGGCGTTACCATTAATAATGCATTAATAACGGTGATATACTCTAGGCTAGTGTGTTTAAATGTATAATTGTTGTAGTCATCCAACTTACCAAGACCAAGTTTGATCATCCTGTAGATGCGGTTAGCATGTGTTTGTGGGTCTTCCAGGGTGAATCCAGAGGAGAGCAGGGCGGTTTCGAACAGAAGGATCACCAAGTCTTTCACTGCCTTGTCGTTCTTGTCAGCTTCTGCTTTCTCTCTGAGGGTCTCGACGATGGGATGGACGGGGTTGATTTCTAGGTGCTTTTTAGCGGTCATGTAGCCCATGGTGGAGTTGTCCCTCAAGGCCTGAGACTTCATGATCCTCTCCATGTTGGCCGTCCATCCGTATGTGCTTGTGACGATGCAGCAAGGCGAAGCCACCAGACGGTTTGAGACGGTGACCTGTTTGGATACACTATCATTTAATGACTCTGAAGAGTATTCACTTCAAAATCAAAGTCTAGTATGCTAACGGCTCATACCTTCTCAATCTTTTTGTCCAGAATGTCTTTCATGATCTTGCATAAGTTCTCATATTTGTTCTTCAGCTCTTCCTGCTTCTTCTTCTCCTCCTCGTCCTCAGGCAGCTCCAGACCCTCTTTGGTCACTGACACCAGGATTTTGCCATCGTATTCCTTCAGCTGCTGCACGCAGTATTCATCGATGGGCTCGATCATGTAGATCACCTCCAGACCAGCTTTACGCAGGCGCTCCACGAAAGCAGAGTTGGCCACCTGATCTTTGGTCTCACCTTTGGAGAAGAAGAGCAAGGTTTGTAAGAAAATGATCTGTGTGTTAAAATAACATTTAAAAAATGAATTAACCAGCTACTAACCAGTAATGTAGTAGATGTGCTTCTGACTGTCCTTCATGCGAGACACATAGTCCTTGAGGGACACCATCTCGTCTCCAGAAGACGATGTGTAATAGCGAAGCAGCTCTGAGAGTTTCTTCCTGTTCTGAGAGTCTTCATGGATGCCCAGCTACAAGCAGGAAAAGCCATTTTAGCTTGGAAATATTGCAAAGATATCTATGATTTCAATAACTACTCTAAAGAGCACACACCTTGATGTTCTTGGAGAACTGCTCGTAGCACTTCTTGTAGTTGTCTTTGTCCTCGGAGAGTTCGGTGAAGAGCTCCATGCACTTCTTGACCAGGTTCTTGCGGATGACTTTCAGGATCTTGCTCTGCTGAAGCATCTCTCTGGAGATGTTGAGCGGCAGATCCTCAGAGTCCACGACACCCTTGATGAAGTCTGGGAGGAAAGTTTAACTTGTTAACTCTCGGGTCATATCGATATCAGATGTATCATTTCTAGGAAATGTTTGCAAATTAATTCCTGAGATACTTACTGAGATATTCTGGAATGAGCTCATCGCAGTTGTCCATGATAAAGACCCTGCGCACGTACAACTTAATGTTGTTTCTCTTCTTCTTGTTCTCGAAAAGGTCAAAAGACGCTCTTCTGGGTACAAACAATAGAGCACGGAACTCCAATTGGCCTTCAACTGAGAAGTGCTGCAACAACAAGATTATCAGTGGTTTAAAAACAAGATTATTGGTGGTTTAACAACAAAATGATTGGTAATTTAACAAAAAGAAAATTGGTAGTTTAAAAACAAGATTATCGGTGGTTTAAAACCAAAACAATTGGAGGCTTAATCATCTAGTCTACTCAATAAGAACTCCATCCATTTTTGACTCAATATTCCTACCAACCTTAACGGCCAGGTGATCCTCCCAGTCGTTGCTCAGACTCTTGTAGAACTCGCCGTACTCCTCGTTAGTGATGTCATCAGGGTTACGGGTCCAAAGGGGCTTGGTCTTGTTGAGCTCCTGAGCATCAATGTACTTTTCCTTGACCTTCTTCTTCCTCTTGTTCTGGCCATCTTTGGTGTCTTCATCTTCATCAGCGCCCAAGTCCTCAATCTTGGGTTTGTCTTTCTCATCGGCGGCCGCCACCTCCTCCTCCTTTTCTCCTTCTTCAAGGTCAACTTCTTTCTCTCTCTGTTTCTCAACCTGCAAGATGAGGATTGATGCTTTATTTGTTCAAGCTGAGAGGAACCAAGGTTTGCAGTTCTGGTACCAAAGTACAAGCACTTACGAAGAGCGTAATGGGGTAACCGATGAACTGAGAGTGTTTCTTCACAACTTCTTTGATGCGCTTCTCCTCAACATATTCGGATTGATCCTCTTTAAGGTGGAGAATGACTTTGGTGCCACGTCCAAGGGATGGGCCTGCAATTCCAAAGCAAATGCATATGTCAAGTTCCAGTACTTTTAGACAAAAAAAACCCCAATAAAACACTTATAAGGGCTCATACCGTTGTCTAGCCTCACTGTGAAGGAACCACCAGCTGCAGATTCCCAGATGTACTGCTCGTCATCGATGTGTTTGGTGATGACCGTGACTTTCTCAGCCACTAAGTAGGCAGAATAGAAACCCACTCCAAACTGACCGATCATGGAAATGTCTGCTCCGGCCTGCAGAGCCTCCATGAAGGCCTTCGTGCCGGATTTGGCGATGGTGCCCAGGTTGTTGATGAGATCTGCTTTGGTCATGCCGATGCCGGTGTCGATGATTGTGAGTGTGCGCTCTTTCAGATCGGGGGTGAGTTCAATCTTAAGGTCCTTGCATGAGTCGAGTTTGCTTGGGTCTGTCAAGCTCTCGTATCTGATCTTGTCCAATGCCTGTTTTGAAGATAAGCATTGTGTTATTGTGAATTTTGGAACAAATACTGGTGCATAAATGGAGAATGCACTGATTGACTTACATCTGAAGAGTTGGAGATGAGCTCTCTGAGGAAGATCTCTTTGTTGGAGTAGAAGGTGTTGATGATCAGAGACATCAGCTGAGCGATCTCAGCCTGGAAGGCAAAGGTCTCGACTTCTTCCTCCATTATGGGCTGTGCGGCGTTCTCGGGCATCTGCATAAAAGATACATAATAAGGATTATAAATAAGGATTCTGGACTATAAAGAATTAATATATTCCATTTAATTTATATAATTTAAATAGGTTTCTGAACATTGTCTGTCCTTTAGTAATTCTTACTAAATATATATGTTGGAATGACACCTGTTTTTTAAATAATTATTTTAACTTCTTTTATATTCCTCTGATACTACAAAATATTTTTATATCAATATGTGGTACAATATTCTACTTATGCTCTCATTACATTCATCTCTGCATTATAAATCGCTCAAGGTTTCAACTAAAAAGTTGATTTAAAAAAATTAAAGGAAAATATATATTAACTTTGGTACTTTGTCAAATCAGTGTTATTTTAGTATAAATGAGAAACTATTATAGTTTTTAATATTTTGAATAAAATTGTATTTTTATATGTTTTATGTTTTTCATGTGCATGTTTATTTTAGTTAAAGTTTTAGTAATTTTGTTGTTTTTATTTGTTTTTGTTATTTTAAAATATGTCTATATAGCATTTATTCATTCATGATTTTTATTTAAAGTTAAACTAAATGAAAACGAGAAATGTTCCCTTGGAAAACTAGCTGAAATAAAATAAGTCTAAGTTTTTAATATTTTATTTTGTTATTATTAGGTAACATTTTTTAGTTTTTTATTTTATTTTATAGATTTAATTTTAATTACAATTTAATAATTGAATTAAGAGTTAACTATAATAATCCTGTTCAAAATACAGATATATTTATTCTTACTAAACATAAATGTTGGAATAAACATTTGCATCTGAATAATCTGCAAGGTCACAAATATTTCATAATATAAATGTTCTGTGGTACAATGCTTTTATTACTTTCATCACTACATCCTAAAATTCCTATGAATTAAAACGGCAGATTATTCTAAACTAAAAAGGTGGAAAAAAATAAATAAATATAGGTTATATATTGTCAGTTTTTCAAAATGCATGTAAATAACTTGCATCTTTGGCCAAAAGTCTTTAAACTTTGAGTGAATGATAAAAAAGCAACAGCTGATCCCATTGAATCAACAGCACATGTCCAGCAGCTGTCACCATGAGTTTAAAGGGTGTCACATGTCTCAGAAGCAGAAGGCAAATGGTGCAATAATGCCACCTAAAGTATCTATATACCCCATTTTGGGGGTTTTACTAATGTAATATGACCTATTCTCATTTGTAAATACACTGGTTTAAGAAATCGTCTGAAAAGCCACAGCTGCTGTCATTAGGCTTCTCCTAGAGCTGCATGCTTGCAGACATGTGCTCTTAGCATTTAAATGAAACCCATTGAATTTGCTTACATTTTTTGGCTTTAATTTTGAATGTGAGGATTCAGAAAATGTTTGAATTAATTAGTTATGTTGTAAAATTGAGAAAACACAAAAAATAAATAAACACAATATTTGCCATTCAAATATGTTCTGATACAATCTTAACATATTTTTAAAGCATTTTGAAATTAAATGAATTTTTTTTTTAATTCTTAAAATTTTAAAAACAGTGCAAATCACAAATGTAATATGTGTGCAAATCACAAATTTAATATGTGGAATTTCACTCCTCTTACCTTGATGATTGTCTTCTGTATAAAACGTCTATGCAAAAAGTCTTCTGGCGTATATATGGAGAAATACTCCACTGCTTTGAGTTTGTTGAGCTGTGCTCTCTGGCGTTGACTTCTCGTCGCTGGTTTCGCTTTATCTGCCAAGCATCGGGCCTTCTTCAGCCTTTATATACTTGTGAGCAAAGTTTCTCGAAACTCCCTTTGAGAAAGTTCCAGAAGGAATGTCCACTAGAGTAAGGAGGGGTGTTAGAGAGCTAAAGTAAGACCGGCGGGCCGTGTGTGCGAGACGAGGCCAGGCGAGCCCACTACCATATACCCCTTTTGTCCTTTTTGGGGCAGGGAGTCACAAGAGGTGTCTGTCAATCAAGGCCAGAACGTTCCGGGTGTCACATGGGCCGGTCAGCGAGCGAATCTCGAATGCTCATTGGCTGTGTAAGATTACAAAATATCACAGGCTTTGAATTGAGATGCCAGAAATCACACGAGCCACCTGTGAGATAAAGGTTCCCATGCATTCTAGTGCATTCTTACAGGCCTCCTTGTGTTGAAATTATGGCCCAGTTGTGTTGTGAGTCAATGACGCCCATTGATTTCCATGCAACTTGCCAAAAAAATAACCCTAACCCTACAATAAAAATTCTGTAATCATATATTTGCTCAGTTGTTCCAAACCTGTGTGAGTTTCTTTCTTCTGTTGAGCACAAAAGGAGAATGTTCATTGCTCAAAACCTCATTTTAATGCAACTAGATCATCTAATTATATTTTTTTGCTACCACAAATGATTGGAATGTGCTACAAAAGTTATTGAAAGTAGAGACAAATATCGGAGTATGTGCATTTAAAAAATTACTAAGTGCTCTGACCGACCTCGACCTCTAAATGCTTTCACTGAGATTCTATTCTTTTTCTTTTATGTGTTTAGAGTATTGTAATAAATGTTTGTATGTTTCTCGTGAGATATTAATTCTCCTGGCAGATGCGTTATTGAAAATAAGAACTTGTTCTTAATTAACTTGCCTGGTTAAATAAATAAATAAACCAAACAATTGACGGTAGCCATTGACTTCCATAGTATGGAAGAAATATTTGAATGGAATTCAATGCTACCAGCAGCTGTTTGTTACCAACATTCTTCAAAATGAAAAAGAAAAAAGAATGAAAAAATGCTTTAAAAAAAGGGTCAGTTTGACCTGTTATGTTCAAAATTAACTGCACAGACAAAAAAATACAAATATTTTTGGATGTTTTATTTATTGGGTAATGACACTTTTGTAGCAACTATTCACATACTGCTTTGCAAATGACTACAGCAGTATTTGTACTTAGTGTAAAAAGCATTTATCGCTATTTGTATTCGGTGTAAATAAATAGAAATAGTTCCTTTTGAGGCTAAAATGGGATTCTCACCCTTATTGTCAGTGCTAAAAACATGTCCGGCTCTGAGAATAATTATAAGTGAATTATAAGTGTGGTATCTCGTGCTAATTTTCAGTGCAGACTAACTGAGATCGAAAAACTAACAACCAAACAAATCTGATCTTTTTGCAGATTTTTCTTGATCAACTTGAGATTCAGAGTCAACAAATCTGATTGTCCAAGTGTTCAATTTTATTATTAAGTAACAATACAAGTTCTCTGTTGTTGTTTTTGGACGATTGCATTGAAGCCGATAGGGTTCAATATGACCAAACATCAAAGTAGCAACCAAAATTTGTGCAGCCTTTCTAAAACACATCTGTGTCGAAATGTTGAATGGACATTCATCACCCCCAATGAAAGTAACCAGAAATAAGCAAATTAAAGCAGTTTGAACACAATAGGAGGAAAACAAGAAAAAATGTTAATGTGATTATAACTAGTGTAACTGAAGGTGTTTACCAATCAATGTGGTGCATTAATATAAAATGCATATTAAACCGGTTTTAAATAAATATGTTTAAATAAAGGAAATGGTGTCATTGGTTTTCCATGACAATAATGAGCTCCTCAGCAGCTGGCCACAGTAACAAACATGAGTTTTGCTCTAAACTATTAAATGTGAAAAATTAGGCATTAAAATCAAGAAACTCTGTAAATCTGCTGTCAAACAATGTGTGTTGTGAAAAGCGCTGCATAAATAAACGAACAAACCTCCTGAAAGAACTCTGAATGTTGCTCTTCATTGTATTGTGTTAGGATTAATGGAGGTGTCTGTAAACTACTGGATAATGTCTTGGCAGAAAATTACCAGCGCATTTATTCTTCTTATGTCACTGCATTAGCAAAATATCAAGGCAAGCGTCATTTATTTTTAATACAACTTTCAAGCAAAACATTTGGCTAAAACATCTTGAGGGTGAGTAAACGAAGACAGATCTTCATTTTTTTAGTGAACTGTCTCTTTAAGAAAAAATGAAGAAGCTTAAGATGGTCTTGAGAAAAATGCACAGATAAATAATCGAATGCACGACATTCACATCCAGTGGAGAGACTTGTTTTGGGCTCAGTAGTTTGTGGATGTGCTGATTTGAGTCTGGAACACTCCAGTCCAGTCTTTTTTAGCTGCAGTTGTTTTCTGACCAGTGCCCTGCACTGTTTTCCAGCACTTTCCCTCCCTGACCCTTACATAAGACAAGCACAGGCGTCTCCAGAAGCACACACTCCGAGAAACTCAGCAGAGCTCCATCCTGGTGTATTATAATGAGTAAAATACTTATTTAAATACTTGTCAAATACTTATTTGCCCCACTGTATAGGTAGATTCCACGTTAAAAAAATCAAGTCTTGAAAACTACTAAAAAATATTGTGTGGAATATTGTTACCATTTTGTTTTAAAGTAGATAGCTCACACCAGTTTTTACAGCGTATGAATTGGACATTCAGATAGGAAGCACTTCTGGCAGATATTTCCCTCTAAAAGTATTTGATAAACTCTTGAACTGAAATTCAAACATAGTAAAAGTGTTAAATGGAGCTACAGCACTCTTATTGGCAGCTGAAAGCATCATCAAATTAAGTTAAAATATTTAATAAAAATCATTCAAAGAGAGGAAGCTGACACCATTTTACTTAGTTAAATGGCCAGTACACAAAATGAGATATTTTGAAGAATGTTTCTACTGTTTTTGTCGGTACAGTTACCAGCTCCCCTTGACTTTCATTGTATGAACAAAAAACACGAAGGCATTTTTAAAACCTTCTATCGTCTTCGACTGAAGAAAGTCAAACAGGTGTAGAACGACAAATAAAAATATTTTGTTAATATTTTGAATTAGATTTTATTTTTATAAATTCATTAAAATATTTGCTAAAATGTTAGTAATTTTGTGTTTTTTAAATTAAAATTAGAAATATTAATTATTTTTGCCATTTTCTTTTAAATATGTCCATATAGTTCGTTTTTTTTTCAATTAAACTGAATGAAAATGGGAAATTTCAGCGAAAATTAGAAACCATATATGAAACTATACCTGTGTGTATATATATATATATATGTATATTAGTGCTGTCAAATGATTAATCGCATCCAAAATAAGTTTTTGTTTACATACTATATGTATGTGTACGGTGTTTATTTATCATGTATATATAAATGCACACACATCCAGTATATATTTTGAAAATATTTACATGTATATATTTATAGTTTATATTATATATAAATATATTTAATCATAGCCTTTTTTCTTAAATATATACATGCATGTGTTTGTATTTATATATACATAATAAATATACACAGTATACACACATATATCATGTAAACAAAAACTTTTATTTTGGATGCAATTAATCGTGATTAATCGTTGGACAGCACTAATATATATATATATATATATAATTTCAGTTATATATTCAGTCATAATAGCCCTGATTACTAACTATAGTTCTCCTAAAACATCACAAACTAGCTCCAAAGGCTTTATTTTCCCACACTTTGCTAGATCTGTGAAGATTGAGGCCAGAGATCCGAAAGCTTGTGTAAATGGGACAAAGGGTCTATAAGGGGCTAAAGAGAACTGCGAGATAGTTAATGCAATTTTAATGTCTTGCAAAAGCTTCAAAACCATTCTAATGCTGTAATACGTTCAATATGAAGCAGAACCTTACACCTGGAAAAGGGTCAGTTACATTCAAGCAAATAGAAAATAGTTCATCTGCATATCAAAAATAGCCCAGTCGCTTTAGCATAACCTTAAACAGATCAAAATTACACTGTCTGTAGATATACACACACATATGCACATAAGAAAGTTCATGCTTTTGCAGATCGTAAAATCACACGTACAAACGTCGTCTTCGAAATGGCACAAAAATGCAGTTTAATAATAGATAATATGACAACAATAACACTATAATACTTCAATGATGCTCATAACCACCAAATCCAAACGCCACATACTTTTTTTATTTGGAATATCTCAATAAAACAGGCAATAGGAAGAAATAGTCCGTAAAGAACTCTTAAAGGCTTTCATTAGAGGATGCAAAAACAACAAAAACAATACAAAGTCACTGCAATCGAAGGTAGCTCTTGCAGAGTTCGTGGTCCCTGATGTCTCCCCAACCTCCGTTTTTGACGTGCGGAGCCACTCCTTTGGCTCCAGAAGCTGGGAGTCTCTTTGTAATGAGCAGCTGTTTGGGGAATAACTGGTTCCCGCTGCTCTGGAGAATGTTCTCGAACTTCGTCTTCTGGGTGGACGGCATGCAAGCCGACTTCTTGTGGTGCATCCCGCAGTCGCCGGCGTGGAAGACGCGAGGTGCCTCGCTGACCATGACCTTCAGGAACGTGGGCAAGCAGGTCACGGTAAGGTGCTGCAACGACCAATCCCAGTTATAGTCGTCGTAGGTGCAGAAGGCATCGGTGCATCTGAGGAGTTTTTGGTAGGTATCTCTGTTCAGCGCCATTCCCATGTTATGCTCGGTGGACTTCCATGCCTTCACCTCCACTCTGTTGGCTTTGCTGGAGTAGCTGATGTGTCCGTAGCTTCCTAGGGATAAGATGTCGCAGTCGGGACACTGCTCTTTCTTGAGGGACGCCATGAGTTTGAGAAGATGGTAGAAGTCGGGGGCGAGGTAGTGGTCCTCTTCGATGAGCAATAAAAGTCCTTGGTGCTCCTTCAAGACTCGGACTCGATCCCAAACAAAGTGCAGCTTCCACCACCAATGGTGTTTGGTCTGCGAGAACTTGGCTTCCCGATAGTGTCCGAAGGAGTCTGGGTACTCTGCGTTTAAGCAGCCTAGGGTTAAGGCATCTTTCTTGGGAATGTCTCGAGGACAATCTCTGGGGTCATTCCCGGGGAACTCTTGAGGATAGAGTTGGATGCTGAAGGGGAAGAATATCTGAAGGACCAAGCAGAAGTCGACGGACGCGACTATCTGGTTGATTTCCGGCGACCAGAAGTCGTGGCTGAATATCAGCAAGACGTTCTCGATTCCTTTCGATTTCCTTAAGCTGTCCACCAACAGGCGTAGGTATTCGGGACGGTTGTGAACTTGGACGACGACGACTAGGTCGTCCTTCTGGCGTGAGGAGCGAAACTTCTCCTCGTTTCTTAGGATCTGGTCGAAGTTGAGTTGAAAGACGATTCCTCGGTACACCAGAGTTGCGTTATCCGCTTCAGATTTGGCAGCTGCCTGTGGTTGTAACTGTTGTTTTTCCGGAAGAGTTTCGTTGAGAGTTTTACGGGTTACTGGGATCGTGACCTGTATTTGTACTTGACCGCCAACGCTACTCCGTTTCCCCGTTTCCGCCTCTTTGGGAAACACTGCGGCGCTCGCCTTCTTCGGTTTCCCGCTATTCCAGACGGCGAATCCGCAGATGACCACCACTAGAGTCAGTATTACCACCTTTCGCTTGTAAATTCGGAATCTCATGATAGGCAGTCGCCTCGCGGGACGGTCGTAGAAATGATTCGGGAGACGAGGACGGCAGGTTTGTGATGCAAAAAAAGTCTGCGACAGCAGATTGGGTACAAAACGTTATCATAGAAAATGCAGCTCAGTCTTGTTCCTCTAATTCTGGAATGTAATCGAATGACGCTGTTTCCCATAAGGCATTTTTCTTAGAGGCAAAGGAGTCGCCTTTTAAAACCTGTGGAAAATGAATCAAAAGGGTGATTTTAATTAGCACGGTCTGAGATTTGTTTGCAAGTGACATTACAAATGACTGAATTCACCTTACAAAAAATATTCATTGTAAACAATGGAATTTTAGTAGCTACACTCAAAAAATATTTAGGCCTTACTTAAATATTTATGTGTTTGAATTGCATATGAAATTTCCTTATGTTTGGATTACACTGTTTTACAAACAAATCAAAACTTGATGTGATGCCTCTAGCTTGCTCTATTATATCTGTTTTCTTTTTATTATATAATAAAATAAAAAAAAAACTTGCTACGTGTATTGCGTTAAGCTAACTATGGCCGTTTCTCAATACCAAGTTCGCAGAGTCTGGACTTCCGTCCTTTCGAGTTTGGACTTGCCAAGTTCGACTCAGAAGAACGAACTCTCGAGGACGGGAGGACGAACTGAATTCTGGGTTATGGCCCGTATCAAGTCCGCACAAGTCACCTCTCGGTGCATCCTCGGTAAAAGGGGCGGATCAAGAACACATCCGGGGATTTGAACTGGACTTGGCTAGATGTGAACTTTGAATTGGAACAGTACTTGGGCAGCGACTGATGACGTTTCACAAGTCCACAAGAACACAAGTACAGACAAGTACGCATATTGAGAAACGGCCTAAGACTTGTTATAGCACAGGGATCCTCAAATCTGGACCATTCCTGCAGAGTTGAGCTCTAACCCTAATCAAACACACCTGAGCTGCTAATCAGAGTCTTCAAGATCATTAGAAAATCACAGGTAGGTGAGTTTGATCAGGGTTGGAGCTAAACTCTGCAGCAGATTTGACCTCCAGGGAAAGATTTGAGGAACCCTGTTATAGCACTTGCATGTTGTTGTTCTTTTGTTGATTTTGATTGCCTCCATTGGCCTCATTTGTAAGTCGCTTTGGATAAAAGCATCTGCTAAATCAATCAATCAATCAATCAATCAATAAATCTTTATTTATTTATATATATATATATTTGCCAGGTCAGGTCTATCCAGTTTATTGTTAACTATTTGCATCTATTTAATTGTATTTAAATGATTATATTTTTAAAAGGTAATCTATTTGAATGCATTTAAACAATTCTGTTTTTAAAATTCATGCATTCAAATTGCTTAGAGAATCAGCATAAATTTGTTCACTGTAAAAAAAACTATTACATTTATGCAGTTGCAAAAACAAAAACATTATTGAAATATGGTTAGCTGTGGAACAAGCAATTTCCGGTTTTGAAACAATGCAGATTTATTAATGATAAATATATAAACCTGGTTACTGTGTATTTAAAACATGTAGTTACAGAAATCTCACCTGTTTCATTTATGTATGACTGACAAATATGCATCAAATGAAGTGTAGTTTGTTTACGGTAAAAATCCAAATGCAAATTATATATGCCTTTTAAGTTTAGCATGCTTTTAAGAAAAGCATTTTTGTTCTCAAGAAAGGATTATCTGATGAAAAGGCAAAACCTCTTAATGTGGCCTATTTTTATGGCTGACCAAAGGCAAAATGCATGGCTCAAGTATTAAAGCTGATTGTATTTCAAATGCACGACACACTCTGTGATATATTGCATTGTGCACATCAAATCTTTCTCGACCAAGTGCCCTAAGAAACATGAGATTAATAGTATTAAAACAGTATTAATATAACAAATGTGGCCCTGGATTCAACTAAAGTATAAACCCACAGGGGTCCAGACCTAATTACTAGTCTCTGTGGATTTAACCTGAAGAGCTGCTAATTAGAAGACTAGAACAGTAGCAGTGCAGCACAGATAATAACATACTAAAATAATGTTTCCAATACAAAGAAACGGTTCGCTGTTGCTTCTAAATGTTTCTAAGTGCAATCAGATTAAAAACATCCATTTACATGATTTTCCACATGTAAACAGATTCTTGAAAGTGATCCAATGCATGCATGCATCTCAGCTGGTGTTTACATATTTAAAAATATGCTTTAAATTTCAGGCTGCTAACGAGAATTACAAGCAGCACCCAAAAATAGGCTGTAATCACTAACTAGATATTTGTAGATGAGAATATGCACAACGCATGCAAGCTGCTTCTGGTTGTGAAAGAAGTCAAATTTAATGGCGATTACTCTTCTATTAACCTGATTATTTAATATCTGCAACTCTTTAAATCATATCAGATCAACATATTCAATCAGGATAAGCCTAATTGATTAATATTTGTTAGACTGGGGTGTTTACATCAAGTCTTTTCATTTAGATCAAGTTATCTGGATTCTTCACAGACTATTAGGATGCATGTGAACATACCTGTGACTTCATAACATGTCAGAAATGACTAAATGAGAGTTTTGCATATATTAGATTCCACATTCTAAACTGTAAATTATTTTCCTTACTAGTATGTATAGTATGCGAGATAAATGACAAAAACAACCACAGAAATATATAAAAACACTATTCTGAACCTCTCAAATGGGAAAAACACTCACATGCATTAAAGAAAGTGCAAACGTGTTAATGCATATCATGAGTGCTGCTTCCAAATAACAATCTTCTGCTTAAATAAATGCATTACTGTACAGATTATCCTAACATCTATACTAATACTACAGTAGTACTGCATATGATTCACTAACTTACCACAAGCTGCAGTGAATCACCAAGACAAACACCCTTTCATTTCTACATATACTGTGTGCTTTTAGCAGGTTAATGCATTCGTATTTTTATGACCATGAATGCTATGATTAAACCTGCGGGAAATACATGCACGTGCACGCGCAAAAACACAATATGGGAGAAACGCGACCATATTTACACGACTGTCAACTAATGCAATTCTAGAGCTTCATAATTGTGAGAAAGCGTTTGATTGCACAAATATGCACTGGGTAAAGTTTAAAAACAAGGAAGTATGAAGCCAGCACGAATGCATTATTGCAGCTGCATGCTAAAGCGAGTAGCGGCGCGAGCCAGAAAAAGCATTAAAGCCAAAAACATGCCATTGCATTCATCACAAACTGTATTTTGTTGATATTACTCGTTTTAACTGACTGATAATCGATGCACGCGAATGCATACCGATTGTTGTGATGCACTGTCACTCGTTAGCTTTGCTGCTACTGATTCTTAAAGAGCTGCCGCATGTTGATCCACACGAACCACAGAAACCCAATGAGAATCAAAGCCTCACCGCAGATGCAGGCATGTATGGCAGCTGTCATGTCCTCATAGAAGCGCATTTTAATTGAAGACGCGTGTCATAGTGCTCAGGCTCCGCGCGCGGAACCAAAGGCTCCAGCAAACCTCGGGGGCCTCAGCTGTCAGCACGCGCCTGATGTCACATGACACACAATATTCGCCTTTTCTGCTTAAAAAAAGAATGAAAAAGTTCATGCAATGCATGCAACAAGCTCATATTAGATATATTTAGCGATCATAATGATTGATAGGGTTACTTCTACTTTGTGACTAATTTGTCTAATTCTTGCGTCTTACAACATTTTTACAAAATCATGTCAAATAATATGAAATATATGGGGTTTTATATGTAGAATTGAATTAGATGTGTTTTTTGTCGCCAGATCCATTAAATTGTTAAGAAAATGTGACGCTTTTTTGTGTAATTTGTCATCGCAACCATTAGGTGCAGATGTGTTTGGGTTTGATTGGGTTATGATTATGATATAAAAATGGGGTTTATAGAATGTTATTATAACAGAACGTTAAGGGAACGTTATAGAAATTATCCATTTATTCTGGACAAAATATATTTTAAATATAATGTTATAAACAGTGAAGCTCAATGAAATATTTTTGAGAGTTCATATACCAAAATGTATTTCAAAATCTATTTCGGCGCAAGAAAATACAGTATAGCCAAAATTTAGGCTTTTTTTTCTTTAATATTTTGAATTGTTTTTAGCTGTATTTTTTTATTTAAATGTTAAGTTTTTAAATTTTGTTGTATGCATTTGTCATTGTTATTAATTTTTCTTTATTTTTAAAATGTGTATAGGTAGTATTTATAAAGTTTTAGCTTTTAGTTTAGGATCTGTTTTTAGTTGTTTTAATACTACAATTGAATGCTTCTGTTGTCCTCATTGGTAAGTCGCTTTGGATAAAAGCATCTGCTAAATGACTAAATAATAATAATAATAACAGTCGTTGTTTTTGTTTGTGTGTGTAGACCGCTAAGCGGCGCTGTCGTCACAGGAAGCGCGTAGAAGGAGCGCGTCTTTTCTGCGCCTGCGCACAAGCGCCACTTCCTTTCCTACATCCCGATCGAGAGAGACGAGATGGGCCATCAGCAGCTCTACTGGAGTCACCCCAGAAAATACGGCCAGGGATCCCGATCCTGGTCAGTTCTGCTTCAGTCGCGGTGTAATGTGAAGGGGTTGTGATTGTGTGTGTGTTCAGGCCGTCGTGTGTTTATTCAGAGCTGATTGTGAAGCACATGTTTGAGGAAGAAGCGCTAATATGGCGGCGGCTAGCTCTGATCTCGGCTAATACCGCGTTTAGGAAACATTTCAACCTTAAACTGATAAACTTACTTCACCCTGAAATCAGAATTCAGTCATTACTCGTCCTCATGCTCCAAACCCGTCAGATCTGCGCTCATCGGAGCACTAATGAAGATATTTCTGATGAAATCTGACAAAACAAGGTCTTAATGTCTCGGATCGACACGAGGAGCGATCCTTTAATATTGATATTATTCTGCTACTCATTTCCGTCTCACTAAAGAGATTCACTTTAAAATAATAATAAAAGTCCTCTTATTTCGTGTTAAAATTCTGCACTGCAAACATTTTTCTTAGTTTCTTTGCCTTTTTAATATAAATACCTAAATTATTGAATCAAGAAGCAATTACTTTACAAGTAAAAAGTATAGTTTTCTGAAAAAGTGATCAAGTTAGGTTTTTTTGTGCTTAAAACATGCAGAAATATCTGAATGCATCTTGATGTGAAGAATTGTAGATGTTTATAACAGATGTTAGGAAATCTTTTTTTTTTTTGCAGTGTATTTCTTTTTTCTGTTGAACCTAAAATATATTTTGAAGAATATAGATATAGTCAATAAGGACCAGAAACTAAAGTAAATGACATTTTAATTAGTGTGCACTGTCTCTTTAAATGAAAGTATTCTTAAGTGTTTTCTTGATAAAGTGCAAGTCTTGTGGCGTCTTCACCAAATATCTTAAATTACAGTTTGAAGTTGAGTTTTAATGTGCAAGGTTGATATCAGATTATAATTATAAACTTGATCATTTCATAAAATAGTTTTTGGTTAATTATTTTGATGCATTTCAAGGCTTATAAAGGATGCTAATTAATAGTGAAAGTAGTATTAAATCAAATAATCGATTGTATTTTTATATATTTTAGATTAATCTGTGTTGTCTTGTTTTCTCCAGCCGGGTTTGCTCAAACAGACATGGTCTGATCCGTAAATACGGACTCAACATGTGCCGCCAGTGCTTCAGACAGTACGCTAAAGATATCGGCTTTGTCAAGGCAAGTATTCATGCTTTTAACTGTGTTTGAGTTCTGCTCGTCAGAAGGTGCTCATCGTTAAATCATGCATGCTTTTTTGGAAGCATTTGACTTCTTTAATAATTTACTGTATGACTTACTGCTGCATCTCACTGTTGTCTCTCTTTATCCAGCTGGACTGAACTCCTGACCGCTGAACTTCCATGATGTCCTCCAGCTCACCATCCTAACATCATGAAGTTACTCTGGAGCATTCAATAAACATCGTTTTGTTTCTGTTCAGAAGTTGCACTGTGTTTCTCTTCATTATATAGGAAGATTGAAAACGGGTTGTGAGATGAAAACGTCTGATTTCAGTAAACTGAAGGTTTATAGATTCTTATTCTTTGTTTCCACATATTTCATAAGCGTGTATCTGGAAATGAAAATAATGATGCTTGTCTATGGTTAAAATAAAGACAAGTTATCGTTTGGTTGCAGAAGCTGTTTAGCTGTAATCATTTTGCAGTAAATTGATAAACTTGTGAATGTCTAAACCTCACTGATTATATATGCAATTAAATATTACACCTAAGCAAACTTGAGCTGTAGAAGACAACGATGCAAATCAAGAGAAGAGTAAAAATATGATTTTGACCAAAGTTGTGCAGAAGGGAAAATAAATAATTGACAATGTTAATCAGGTTTTATTAACTCAGCAGTTTGTTTATATATATATATATATATATATGGATGGATACAGTGTATAGAATTAGAATTTGTGCAAAAATAAATACAAACATCAGCAACAGCTCCATTACTGATACAATAACATGTTTAATTTATGTATGTGCCATAAAGGTAATTCATACCATGGTTTTTAATGTGTTAATTTGATATTTTGCACTGTACATTAATCTATTACACTGTACAACGCCTAACAGTGTTACTGTACAAAACAGTTAACTTTCTATAAAAATATTATTGCACTACTCAGATTTTGCATAGACTATACATTTTTTAACAATACTATTGCACACACAACCATCTGCATTTATTACCACGGTTCTTACACTTACACCTATTTATATTCTCTTATATACTTTAAGTATTGTATAGCACTGTACAGTACTGTAAGTTATAGCTTCACTTACTCTGTATATAAAACACTATATTCTTGCACTTCTAACTGCATGCTAGATGCTAACTGCATTTGATTAGTTCAGTATTTATAATCTGCACTCATTTTTTTAATTTTTTTATTCTTTGATCTGGAAGCCCGACAGTAACCATAGCAACAGTAACTATTTACACTCAAAAAGCTGTCGACGAGGATGGGATTCGAACCCACGCGTGCAGAGCACAATGGATTAGCAGTCCATCGCCTTAACCACTCGGCCACCTCGTCGCGACAGCCATCTCTGTTTACAGTTTATTTAGAAAACAATATGAGTAAATAATATGATGTGCCTCATGAATATTAATTACGATCCTTGATTGGACGCGCAGCCACCGCTGCCCACGCCCTCAGCCCACGGTAATTAATATTCATGAGGAACGCCTCCACGTTGGCTACACGTTTTTCACGTTTAACGTTAAATAATTTAAAGCAACCGCTTAAAATAAAATATGACATAAATGTTTCGTAAATGGGAGTTCATCAATAACATTTTGTTTAAAAGTGAGGTAAAATGTACTGAAAATGTCATTACAATATTTTTTGATACAAATTGTCAACAAACGACATATTTTAATGTTAATTAATGTATAATCAGAGGACAGTAGTGACGTTTTCTTACTTTACTCAAATAAATTTAAAAAGTATCTGTTGTTTATCAGTGTTTTTCTTTATAATTATAGAAATGATCAGTTCTATAATTTCTTATTAAAGCAGTTATTTTAAATACTAAAAATATTTCACAATATGACTGTTTTTACTGTATTTTGAATCAAATAAATGCAGAAGAGACTTAAAAAAACATTAAAAGTCTTGGTAGTGTCTGTTTTTCTTATGTGTTTATAATTAGCCTACGTACATAATTATATAAGTGCATTACATTTTCTAAATAATTTAAATAATTCTTCATATTTTTTTGGGACCTGTGATATTTTTTTTTAGGATTCTCTGATTAATAAAAAGTTAAAAAGAACAGCATTTATTTAAAAAAGAAATTGTGTGTTACAATATACAATGCTATTCAAAAGGGGTCAGAACATTTATTTTTTAAAGAAATTAATACTTTTATTAATGAGGGATGTGTTTAATGAATTAAAAGTCATAGTAAAGGCGTATATTGTTAGAAAATATTTATATTTTTGAACAAATGCTGCTCTTTTTAACTTTGTATTCATCAAAGAAAAAAGTATCACGTTCCAAAAAACAATATTAAGCAGCAAAACCGTTTCAACACTCATAATAAATCAGTATATTATTATGATTTCTGAAGATCATGTGACACTGAAGACTGGAGTAATGATGCTGAAAATACAGCTTTAAACACAGAAATAAATTACATTTTAAAGTAAATTAAAATAAGAAACCAATATTAGAAATTGCAATAAGATGTCATAATATTGTTATTTTTTTCTATATTTTTTGATTGAATAAATACAGCCTTAATGAGCAGAAGAGACTCCCTTAAAAACATTAAAAATCTTTTAAACTTTTGAGCGGCAGTGTATGTGTAAATATAAATAAACCACAAAAAAAGTTGACATGCTTAATATATCATCATCTAATGTTTATAATTATGCACATAATTATATAAGTGTATATTTAAATGGAATATGACACTGAGTGTATATGAAGTACTGAATTATAGATACATTTGTGTTAAGAAACGTCTCAAATATTTAGCTGCTGTTGATCTAGAAAACAGATATTTCTGTTTTGTTAGAAGTTGATGTATTTGTTTTAGATTATGACTATTATGTGTCTGAATGGGATTGTGATTTGAAATAGGCAAATGTTACCCAAACTCAAGACGTGTCTGTCAGACACTAGATGGCAGAAGCACAAAATATTTCAAGAGTTGACACACTTTACTATTATATTCTGTAAAAACACAGTCAATCTGATGTAGCAGCCTTTATAAAACTGAATATTCGACTGTGGTTTAATGCACATTATGAATGAGTTAAAAACAGGGTTATATCTGCATCCAGACAGACAATAAAACCAGTTTAAGGTTAAAAGCAGTGGTTTATATAAGCTGCCATCAGCTCATGCAGTTTTATCATCCAAACAACCCAAACTATGACCTACAGGACAATGCCGTACTAAGAGCCGTCGTGGATATACAGTAAGAGATATTTATGGATGTCTGCTGGCTTTTAATGCTCTGCTTTTGGGCGTAAAATGAAAGCGGAGTTAAAGCTGGAAGCCTCATGATTTACTCTGCCAGCCGTGTATCCCTTGGCTTGCCATCTATTTCCAAGATAACAGGATATTTCAGATGTTGCTTCTGAGGCTGGTTGGCATGGAAACATCGCACATGGCTTGCATCCGCTGCCTCTGGATGCACATGAAGAAGATACGCTTGTTCCTCGCAGTCTTGACCTTTGAGCTTATCTTTTTCTCCACACCGGCTTCGCATGATTTCATCGCGATATGATAACAATAAGTCTGGCACAATACTCTCCTGCTGTGTAGCTGCACAAGGATTCAACAAATAGTATATGTGAGCATTTAATTTTGCTGTCGTTCTTGCTGTGTTTGAATGCCATCGTCTTTATTTATCTCATTATTTCACCTAAAATTAGGAGTAAGTGAAAAATAAATAAATAAAATAAGTTATTATTTTGCATATTTGCACATATATATATTATATTTAGCAGCAAAAAATAAAACAGAAAATTTAATGCTGATGTTTATTTTTCTTAAATATTAAATTTTTGCATATCAGGTGCAATTGATAAATGAGTATAAATTAAAGGCAACATAACAAATTACTACCATGAATCAATATTATATAAATATTATCTGTGAATAATATAATAACACAATTACAATGCAACAGTAAACAAACAAACAAAGAAAAACCCATTAACACTACAATAGTATTATATTTAGCAGCAGAAATTAAAACTGAAAATTTGAAATATATAAAATATATTCATATGAGGTCCAATTAATAATTTAGTATAAACTGATGGCAGTATAACAAATTACTGTCATGAATATTTACCAATTCTAAATAATATCAGTAAATAATATATATTTACATAAAAACATTTTATATTATATGTGTATTTGTAAGAAAATGTGCTTAATGCAAAACTAAATTTTTTATAATTTATTAAATAATGTGCTTAATAATTTTAATACAAGTACATACATCACTTTAATTCTTTCTTATTGTTTTGGGTGAAGCTGAGCTCTTTTTTTTGACAAATATGTGAGATTCACTCTTAAATGATGACTGTATGTCCGGTTATTTTGGTGTTTTGTTATAATTACAGTGATCATTAGCAGTTCCTGTGCTGTGTTTGGTTGCTAGGGCATTATGGGTGTTGCTAGGTTGTTTGTAATAGTGGCTTTCTGTCTGTACATGGCTTGGTTTCCTCTACTGTGCATCTGTGGGTTTTTTCAGCTTTGCAATCCCGTTCGTGTCCTGAGGAGGCGCTAGAGCACCACAGCACTTCTGAAGTCTTCTGTTACAAGAGACATGCAAATAGGATGAGTTAAGAGCCAGCCATGATAAGACGATCAACCGAGGAGGAGCTAATTAAATATTCCACGCCATTTGAAGTGCAACAGCAAATCAAGGCAAAAACTCAAGGTCAGTATAAACAGGCTCTGTTTGTGTGTGTGTGAGCTGTATCTTTATATATATGTTCTATGTTAACAGGCCTGTGCAAATGCACATACTGGTCAGATCTGAGATGTTAAAACACAGAAGCTCCTGGTGTTCCAGCAGCTATAACAGATGGTGGATGTGTGAATGCACTGGGTGATGTATTCATCATGCATGTTGTGTGGCCTCAAGCTCAGGTATTATGCACAGCATTCTGGGCCGGCAGTAATGTCAGCTATGTTTAATTCACTCACGGAGCCGTGTTGAGATCCCCAAATCTGAACCATATAGGGCCTTCAAAATGAAATTAACAAAATAAAAGTTTGTTAAGAATCAAAATTACTAGTTTCTAGTTTCAACATTATATCTTCTTCAGATATTCCTCTTTAAATGCAATAAATATCAGCTGTATGCAAAGCGACCCACATTTGTTTTTTGATCACTGAATATGTGTACAATTTGCACATGAGACTGCATTGGGATCCCCATATCTCCGGAAATTAATCACAAAGGGCCTGAAAAGTTAACATACCAAAGCAAAAGTGTGTTAAGAAATCAAAATCAAAAAGGATGTTGCGATATCATTAATAATTCTTGAGTTACATGCATATAAACTTTGGGGGAAAAAATGCAAAAAAGTGCTTTTTCCTATTTTTTTTAAGTGTCGCCATTGTCAAATAATGCAACAAAGATTGTTAAATATTTTCTAGACCTACCAATCTCTGTGTAAAAATAACATAATGATGCTCTAATCTTTCTCAAGTCATTTTTACCCGCCTGCAAATTGGCTCTAAATTCAGGTGGAAATTGTAATTTCACTTCCTTTTACAAAATGGAATACTCAGTAATTATTATTATGTTTTTTGTCACATACACAATTATACAGAGTATAACCAGCAGTGAAATGTAGGTGTAAATATTCATCCATTACATTTAACATTTCGGCTTACTTCTACATTCATGTATTTCTTTCACCAGAAAAAAGGTCAACATTTTTAGCTGGGAACTTCTAGTTAAGTTAGTTCAGCATTGTTAATTCACTTATAGTTGCAGTTTAATTAAACAAGCCATCTCGAATGAAGTCAGGTCAGATGCTTGTGCCGATAAAACCATCAGACACAAGAGCCAAAGCCGTAAACGTGTCTTTTGTGAGCTGTGTAGCCTTTTGCTAAGCATTGATGGGAAGTTGAATTACTCTTGAGTGCAGAAAGATCAAGGAGTGACATTTAACATCATGCAAAGAGTCAATTCACACCGACCCTCTTTAGACGACTCTGGACTGGAGGTTTGGATAATCTCCAAACGGTTTGGAGTTGTAGGTCAGGGATACTTAAAGTCCAGTCTGCTAACACAACTAGGCTTTTCAATTAATTGCTGCCTTTTGCATTTACACTGCAAGTGAGCAATGCAGTGCAACGTGTGTTTATTTTGTTAACGCTGCAAATGTCTTATATTTTTCTTAAATATGAAGTGTGCAAGATATTTGCATATGTGGTGCAATTGATAAATGCATTAAATTGTGTTCATTGTTTGCTCTTGTTAACCATTGCATGGTGATCCAAAGTAATTTGCATTGCATTTAAGGTTTATTTAAGGAGCCTTGGGAATCAAACTCATCTTTTGTGAGACTCACTTTTCAATTCAGTTGCCACCTTTTGCACCTGAACTGCAAATGAGCAATGCGACGCAACAAATTAGAACCCTCTCGTTGTGTTGAACAAATCTAAGCAAGCGTGGTGATTATAATACAGTTTTGTTCTAGTTTTCTCAAGTAGTGCTGTATTTCTCTAGGCTACTTCATAAAAGATTTTGCTATTTATTTTGTACTAAGCTATTTGGGTTTTATTACTGTCAGCTCTGCAAATGATAATTGCTGACTGGCACATAATGAAGGCCATATGAGTTGATGAGTGGCACTAATGGTTTATGATCTGTCTGCAGGCAAAATTCATCCAACCCTTGCAGGTAACGGGCAAACCGCTCGCAGGCCCACACTCCTGCCAAGCACTCCTTTTCAATTTGGGAGTATCTGCACTCTGCTTCAGTCAAAGCTCTGGAACAAAATGCAACTGCACGAGTTACATCACCTTGGACTTGAAGCAAGGCAGCTCCTAACCCAAAACTGCTCGCATCAGCGCTAACCATTGTGGGTTTCTCAGGATCATAATAGGCAAGGGCAGGAGCTGTGGCCAACATGCCTGTTACTTTGTTCAGTGCCTGCTCATGGACCTCTGTCCAAAACCAGACTGCATCCTTTTTCAGCAGAGCTATAACTGGTTGAAGCTCTGTTGAAAGCCCTGGCACAAATTTGCCTAAATTATTGACCATTCCTAGAATTTGCCTGAGCTCGGTCACATTAGGGGGACTAGGCATATCAGTTATCAGTATGCCATTACCTTTGTTGCATCAGGCTTGATGCCGTCCTGATTGATGGTGGGACCGAAATACTGCAGCTCAGATTTGTTGAAGTGACATTTATCACGGTTCAATTCAAGACCTGACTCTCTGATGGTTTTCAGAACAGCTTCAAGATTTTCGTCATGCTCGTTTTGGTCCTTGCCATAGACAAGTATGTCATCCATGACAACTACAGTGCCTTTGTGCCCAATTAGAAGTTTACTCATTTCCCTTTGAAAAATTTCAGGTGCTGAGGTAACCCCAAATGGTAATCTATTAAAACAGAACCGTCCTACAGGGGTTATGAATGTAGTCAACTTCACGCAACTTGGGTCCAAAAGGATTTGCCAAAACCCTGAGGATGCGTCTAGTGTAGAAAAGACACAGGCACCTGAAAGTTTGGGGGCAATGTCCTCTAATGTTGGGAGAATGTAGCGCTCGTGCTTTACAGCCTGATTCAACCGTTGCAGGTCTACACAAATCCTGACCGAACCATTCTTTTTCACTACAGGCACCATTGGGGCACACCATTCAGTCGGATCTGTGACTTCTGAAATTATCCCTAAGGACTGCATGCGTTTGAGCTCCTGTTCAACCTTAGGCAACAAAGGAAAGGGAATTCTTTCAGGGGTGGACAGACTATAAGGAGTAGCATCTGACTTTAGCTCAATTTTCATTGGTTCACAATTAAGCAAGCCAATGTCTCCATAGACATCATCTTGGTCTGTAGTTTGGGGATAAAACCAAGATGGCGCTGCTAATGGCAGCTATTGTGCGTTGCTCTCCAGTGTTTGTACTGTTTTTGTTTGTTTTTACTGTTTTTTGTTTTTCAAATACAATCAGTTTTACCAGGGATGACCTGCTGAACATTCGGCAGAACACACCACAAAATATTTTACCGGATTTCGATTTTTCGGACGTTTTGCTGGACATTGTAGTTGGCGGAGCCATAGCTCTGGTCAAACGCTACAGGAGGCGCAGGAGGGGGAAGAGAGCGGCGCGCTCGTGAAGCTTGCGTTGCCTAGCATCCATCTGGCGAATCTCCGCTCTCTTCCCAACAAAACAGACAAACTCCTTCTGCTCTCCCGGACAAACAAGGATTTTTCTGACTCTGCTGCCCTGTGTTTCACGGAAACCTGGCTAAATGGCGACATACCAGACAGCGTACTACATCTGCCTAATTACCAGCTGATCAGAGCAGATCGGGACGCAGAATCAACGGGGAAATCACGTGGCGGCGGGATGTGCTTTTACATCAATGAGAGGTGGTGTACAGATGTAACTGTGTTAAAGAAGATGTGCTGTTCAGATCTAGAAACGCTCTTCATTAACTGCAAGCCGTTCTATTCGCCGCGGGAGTTCTGCTCGTTCATTCTCGTGAGCGTCTACATTCCACCGCAAGCGCACGTGAGCTCAGCTTTACAGAAACTCGCTGATCTGATCACAGAGAGTGAGCAACAACACCCAGACTCTGTTTTAATCATTCTCGGGGATTTTAATAAAGCAAATCTCTCCCACGAACTGCCAAAATACAGACAGCACATCACATGTTCCACCAGAGACAGTAATATATTGGATCACTGTTACACAACAATAAAGGAGGCATATCACTCTGTTCCACGAGCAGCTTTAGAACTCTCTGATCACTGTTTGGTTCATCTTATACTGTCCTACAGGCAGAAACTTAAATCTGCAAAGCCTGTATTAAGATCTGTTAAAAGATGGACTAATGAAACAGAGCAGGACTTACAAGCCTGTTTTTCTCTCACTGATTGGTCTGTTTTTGAAGCTGCTGCAAATGATCTGAATGAGCTCACAGAGACTGTAACATCTTATATCAGTTTCTGTGAGGATATGTGCATTCCTAACAGGACTCATCTAATCTACAACAATGACAAACCATGGTTCACTGCCAAACTCAGACAGCTCCGTCAGGCCAAAGAAGATGCTTACAGAAAAGGGGATAAAGTCTTGTACAAACAGGCCAAATACACACTGGAAAAGGAGATCAGAGCGGCAAAGAGGAATTATTCTGACAAGCTCAGGAAAAAATTCTCTTCCAGTGATCCTGCTTCAGTGTGGAGAGGAATGAAGGACATCACCAGCTACAAAACACCACCCCCCAGCACTCTGGAGAATCAACACCTGGCAGACGACTTGAACAAGTTTTATTGTCGTTTTGAACGATCACCCCACACCCGCCCTGAACACCTCTCCACACAACCATTAACACCTCCAGCAACCCTTCTCTCCCCCACACCTACAATTCAAATCAGTGAAGATGATGTGTGCCAGGTCTTCAGGAAGAACAAAAGAAGGAAAGCACCTGGTCCAGACGGTGTGTCACCAGCCTGTCTGAAAATCTGTGCTGATCAGCTGGCCCCCCATCTTCACACAGATCTTCAACAGATCACTGGAGCTGTGTGAAGTCCCCTCATGCTTCAAACGCTTCACCATCATCCCCGTCCCAAAGAAACCCAAAATTACTGGACTTAATGACTATAGACCCGTGGCTCTAACGTCTGTAGCCATGAAGTCATTTGAAAGACTGGTTTTGGCTTATCTGAAGGACATCACTGGTCCCTTACTGGACCCCCTGCAGTTTGCCTACAGAGCAAACAGGTCTGTGGATGATGCAGTCAACATGGGACTGCACTACATCCTACAGCATCTGGACAGACCAGGGACTTATGTGAGGATCCTGTTTGTGGACTTCAGCTCCACTTTTAACACCATCATCACGGAAACCCTTCAGAATAAACTAACCCAGCTCTCCATCCCCACCTCCGTCTGTCAGTGGATCAACAGCTTCCTGACAGACAGACAGCAGTTAGTAAAGCTTGGTAAATTCACATCCAGCACTCATACCATCAGCACTGGAGCTCCTCAGGGCTGCGTACTCTCCCCACTGCTCTTCTCCCTCTACACCAACGACTGCACTTCTAAAGACCCCTCTGTCAAGCTCCTGAAGTTTGCAGACGACACCACACTGATCTGTCTCATCCAGGACAGTGACGAGTCTGCTTACAGACAGGAGGTTAAAGAGCTGGCTGTCTGGTGCAGTCTTAACAACCTGGAGCTGAAGACGCTCAAAACTGTGGAGATGATTGTGGACTTCAGGAGAAACCCCCCTGCTCTAACCCCACTCACCATCATGAACAGCACCGTGACTGCAGTGGAGTCATTCAGATTCCTGGGCACCACCATCTCCCAGGACCTGAAGTGGGATATTCACATAGACTCCATTGCCAGAAAGGCCCAGCAGAGGTTGTACTTTCTTCGCTAGCTGAGGAAGTTCAACCTGACACAGGAGCTGCTGAAACAGTTCCACTCTGCCATCATTGAATCCATCCTCTGCACTTCAATAACTGTCTGGTTCAGCTCAGCTACCAAATCTGACCTCAGAAGACTACTGAGAGTAGTCCAGACTGCTGAGCGAGTCATTGGTACAACCCTCCCCACTCTCCAAGAACTGTACTCATCCAGAGTGAGCAAAAGGGCTGTTAAAATCACTCTGGACCCCTCACATCCAGCACACTCCCTCTTTGAACTGTTACCGTCTGGTTGACGCTACAGAGCTCTGAGAACCAGAACGACCAGACACAGAAACAGTTTCTTCCCTCAGGCAATCCATCTCATGAACACTCAACAATAAACGTGGAACACACAACTATAATACATTATCCATTCACCACACTCACTTATTTTATTTTTATTTTCTCATTTCTAATTTGCACATACTTGACCTTGTCTATATTATTTTAAAGTCGTGACGTATTGTCAAGTATGGTGACCCATACTCGAAATTGGTGCTCTGCCAATCCAAGTGCACACACACAGCAGTGAGTAGTGAACAAATGCGCACACACACACACACACACCGTGAACACACACCCGGAGCAGTGGGCAGCCATGCTGCGGCCATGCTGCGGCGCCCGGGGAGCAATTGGGGGTTCGGTGCCTTGCTCAAGGGCACCTCAGTCATGGTATTGAGGGTGGAGAGAGCGCTGTACATTCACTCCCCCCACCTACAATCCCTGCCGGCCGGGGACTCGAACCCACAACCTTTCGATTACGAGTCCGACTCTCTAACCATTAGGCCACAACTTCCCATTATAACACAATTATATATTGTGTTTGTACATTGCCTATTTGTATATTTGTATATTATTCTTTTATTATCTGTGTCCTGTCCTGTTGCTGTCTTTCTGTTGCACTGTGGAGCTTCTGTCACTACAACAAATTCCTTGTATGTGTAAACATACTTGGCCAATAAAGCTCATTCTGATTCTGATTTTATCTACCCTCTGTACTAGGCCCATCTTACAAGCAGTGCTACGGCTGAGCAAACTGTTGGCAAATGGCCCATCAATGACGAAAATCCAAAATTCTAAACTTTCCCCTTTTCTTTCAGTGTTTGCCAGAAATTTTCCCATGCAACTTACTTTCCCCCTAGGACTCCACACATTTATACTTGTTTTGACCAGCGGAGGGGGCTCTTGTAAGCTCTCAAACACTGAGCGTGACATGATGGTGATGTCGGCCCTAGTATCAATTTTGAATTTGACCAACCTGCCCTGAATAGGCAGAGTAACACACCATCTGTCCTCTGCAGCAGACTCATTCATTACAGACCCTAGGAAAAATGCATCACTAGTTTCACTATCACACACTACAAGCTCTTTGACATTCTTCGTTTTACATGCAATTGCAAAATGTCCCAGTTTATTGCATCTACTACACCTTTTGTTTTGTGCGGGGCAATTATTCTCATTGTGTGTGTGATTACGTGTGCAGTCCATGATTTGTTTTCTTCCACCACCCTTTTCCTTTGTTGGTGGACCCGTAAAGTGATTTGAGCTTTTGTGACGTCCGTGCTGTACAGCGCTCACTTCAGCGGCGGCTCCACCGCTTGCATTTTGCGTCTTGATGAGCTCCGACTGCCAGGCGATCTGGACCACTTTGTCAGTAAATGATTTAGGCAGACTAATCGTTCACATTATTCATGTATGGAAACATTGGAATTCATTTACTTTCCAATTAATGACGCATGAATTATTCAGCAGAAATGGAGCTGGAGGTGTTTCACGGAATCATGCGAGATTCCTGCTTGATCTCGAGACCTTCTTATGTTGTCATTATTCCAGCTGAAGCTCAAGTGATTCTTCCCTGATGCTGTAGTTCATTATAACGTGAAAAATGAGTCAACAGTCCCTCCTGTTTTTCTTGCTTCATTCATCAGATCGCAAATCATCTGTGTTTCATGTAAAGCTGTGATCCAGGCATCAATCACATTGCATGCTGGGGGCCGTTATCGCTGACGAAAAATAAAATAAATTAATTCTATTGTGAGCTTGAGTGTTTTGGGGGTCACAGAGGGAGTGAGGTTACACTTTTTATCGTCAAGTAAAAGTAGTGGTTTATGTTGTATGTGAGGATTCTCTAGTGTAATAACCTTCAAATGACTTTCATCTTTAATAACATTCTCAAAACGTTTACATTATTTACACATCATTCGTGGAACGTTTTTCTTAAACATTTTAGTTGGACATTTTTTAAACATTAGTGCTTACTAGTTTCAGAGAACATTCAAAAGTGGCTTCATATATAATTAAAAAAGTATATATATATGTATATGTTCTTATTATATATGTAATAAGAACGTTCCCTTAATGTTTTCTGTAACATTCACACAACCCCCCCCCCCCCCCTGTTTTTCTATCATTTAATAAACTGTAGCTTTTGAGCAGAAATAACTTTTTTAATAATGAGAATATTAAAGAAACATTCTTAGAATATAATTTTGTTATCTGGGTAAATGGTGCTTGATCTGTGCAGATTTCTCTCCTGATTCAGACCAGAACACTTTTTCACTGGAGGAAGCGTTATTATGGATTATGTATTCTTAAAAAACATCTTAAAGATGGATTTGTTTCATCTTTTGTCTTCTCCAGATGTTAACTGATGGACTGGAGTGGTGTGGATTATTGTGATGTTTTTATCAGCTGTTTGGACTCTCATTCTGACGGCACCCATTCACTGCAGAGCATCCATTGCTGAGACACTGATGCAGAGACACATTTCTACAAACCTGATGAAGAAACACACTCATCTTCATCTTCGATGACCTGAGGGTGAACACATGTTCGGCATATTTAAATTTTTGGCTGAACTAAACCTTTAATCTTTCTAAAATGCTTAGTTGGTAAGAGCGATTGCACGTTGTACTGAACAATATTGGTACAGCTTGCCTCTTACTAATGACCTCTGGGTGTTACACGCTTTTGTTCTCCAGAGTTCAGTCCGTAATAGATCAGCATTTGGAAGGTTTGTGTATGTTTTGGGTTGTACGGCTGTAAATTGTACACAAATTACTAGGTTTCTTGGCTCATTAAACACACTTTGTCTCTTAATGCTGCTTGCGCTGATTGATTTTTTGTTTGCGTCTGCAGTAATTTCATCCTGCTCTTGTTGACTGACCTCTATCATTTGCAATTATGTTCAACACCCAAATTTTCCTGATACTATATTTTTTCACACAAAATGTGAGCGCTGCAGTTTATACAGTGATTAATTGATTGATTTTGTCAAGTGAAATCAGCATTAAAATGAGATGAGTGAGCAATCTGCATATTTTTCTGGGGGAAAGTCATTGACTGGGTTAAAATACATATATTTATATAATTATATATAATTAAATTTTTTTGCACACTTCAAGAGAAAGATAATTATAATTCTGTATGAATCATATCTATATTGGAGATCAAAATCAGTAAACTGCCTCGCATCAGCTATCAAAAACTTTCAAAATTAATGAAATGCTACGTCCCATAAGAGCTGCACGTTAAATATGTTGTTATTGATCAATTATACAGTTCAAGCGTCCGTGCTGCACATGCATAAATGCCTTGTTTCTACAATGCTGTAGTTGGAAAACATACCGTGTGATTAACATCTTTGTCGAATATTTACGACAGGGGCGTTTTCAATGAGGAGAAAACAATCTCATGTTCTCCTCATTACTACGACTGCCTGATTTACCTTGTCGATAGGATAATGACAGCATCACATGCTCATAAATCAGCTTGAAAGAGTCAAACAGGAAAAACTGAATAAAATGGTTTGTATTTCCATGCTTTCAATCCTTACTGGATGCTCTGCAGTGAATGGGTGCCGTCAGAATGAGAGTCCAAACAGCTGATAAAAACATCACAATAATCCACACCACTCCAGTCCATCAATTAACATCTTCAGAAGATAAAAGTTCAGAAGTTTGGCTAATGATATCATTCTGTGTCTTTGATAACGTTCTCAAAATGTTAGCTCGTTAGCGCAAACAGCAGTATTTATGGATATTTTTCTGAAATATTTTAGTTGGACATTCATCTACCTTTTTTGAAACCCTAATGCTTATTAGTTATTAGAGAACATTTAAAAGTAACTATCCCATAATGTTTATAAAATAAGAACGTTCCCTTAATGTTTTCTGTAACATTCACATAACCAAGAATTTTTTTTTAGAAACATTTAATAAACTTTGTTTTGAACATTCAGAGAAAATTTAGAAATACTGTCGATATTTCACTCGTACTGCGTCGTAAGATGCTTTTTTCTCTTCTCTTTTTTCTCTTCAACTTTTTTCTCTTCAACTGAAGCTGTGATAGCGGACAAAATAAAACACATACAATTTCAAAAAGAGAGCAAATATCCTCTTCTGCCTACCATAAGCGTCCTGCCCTTATGCAGCCAGTCTTTAGAGCCTATTCAACCTCTCGCCACACAGGCCGAGGCCTGGCAGGCCATCCCTGGTGTGTCAGAGTGGGTAATGGCTACGATAAGACGAGATTATTCGCTCCAGTTCGCTCGAAGACCACCACGCTTCCGTGGTGTGGTCACCACCACAGTGCGCAGCAAGGACGCTCCAGTTCTGGGCGCAGAGGTGATGAATCTGCTGGTAAAAGGAGCCATAGAGGTAGTTCCTCCAGCACAGAGCGAGTCAAGCTTCTACAGCCGCTACTTCCTCTTCCTCAAAAAACACAGCGGCCTGCGGCTTATTCTAGATCTCAGACTATTGAATCACGCCCTCGTAAAAAGGTCGTTCAGGATGATCACATTGAGACAGATCCTGCGCAAATACGCCCAGGGGACTGGTTCATGTCGCTGGATTTGAAAGACGCTTACTTGCACATCCAGGTAGCCCCCCATCACAGATTCTTGATATTCGCATTCGAGGGGGTGGCATATCAATACAAGGTCCTTCCGTTTGGGCTGTCCCTGGCTTCCTGCACTTTTATACGATGCATGGATGCGGCTCTCTCCCCTCTGCGAGAGATGGGAATCCGCATCCTCAACTACCTCGACGATTGGCTCATTCTGGCCTCACAAGACCCTCCTCCTCAGCCACTTAGATCGCCTAGGGCTCAGGGTCAACTTTGCCAAGAGCACACTGTCACCCAGCCAACGAGTGTCGTTCCTGAGGACAGTTATCGACCCTGTGCAGATGACAGCAACTGTCTCAGCGGAACGAGCCATGATAAAGAAACAAACTTATCTACAATTTTCTGGTTAACTATTTCTTTAAACCTTAGATTTATGACAGTAACAGTGAAGAAAAAGGCCGTTCTTCATCGACAGCTCCACACACATCCCTTGCTCCACACGTGTTTATTTATTAAATATGTTTACAATTTTGACCAATTTGCTTCTGCGTGTTCCTTCATTTGATACGCCTCCAAAGAGGAAAGCATTTGTGTGAGTTAATCACGTAAACATGATCATTACGACTTGACTGAAGGCTGGAAAAGTGCAAGTCAGCACCGTTGGGAGAAATCCAAAGCCTTTAATTACTCTACACTTGCTAAGATACAAGCCGGCGCTCAAATACATGCATTATCTCAGAAGTGGATGGATTTGGATGCTGCATCTTTTTTTTTTTTTTTTTTTTTTTTAATGACTGCATTTTCTGGCACCCGCTGAAATACCTGCCCTTAAATTGGCTCTCAGCGGCTTCATCCGCGTCGATGGCTTCACTTGGCAGTGTTTGATTTTCAGCTGTGTGTTTTATATGTTATCGCACCTTTCAGTGTAACACAAGAGACCATCATCATCTGTAGTGGTAGGAAAAATTTGCACTTACTGTCCATTTTCCACACTGGAAACATGCCATCATTTACTGAGAGTTTACCATCATCATTTGCGGTTTGCAGGGAGATTTTTACTGAAAATGTGGCTCGTTTTGAATTAGATGATGTGATTTTTGACTGAAATAAGCATTGTCTGCTCTGCAGAGTTTACATCAGTGTTATTTTAGTATTAAGATTCTGTTACAGTTTTTTCTTCATATTATGAATTTGCTTTTATTTATTTTTTACATTTTCTGTTTTTATTTGAAGTTTTAGTAATTTTTTTTTCAGTTTATCTTGAATTATTTTAGTACATCAAATTAAACTAAATGAAAATGAAAAATGTTGCGTTGCAATTAGCTGAAATATAATTAGTTTTTTTAATTAAATTTTCATTTTTTTATTTAATTGAATTTGAATTTACTAGTTAAAGTTTATTAAAATGTTTTAAAAAATGTTAAGTTAACTATAACCCTGGTTTACATCTGAAAACATGAAAATCAATCCATACAGGAGGAATCATTGCATGTTCGTGACCCACATTTAACTCTTTTATTTTTTTCTTGAATGTACTAATTAATTATTAGCAATCTCCTAGTAACCAAAGGTCAGGATTTTCTTATTTGAAATGTTTTTTTTTGTTGTTGCATAATGTGCACTTTTTTAAAACATTATTATATATTATTTTAAAATATAGTCAACAGCGTACCAGGTTTTTATCAACTAAAACTCAAACTATATACTAAAACTAAAATATTTAATGAAAGAATTTACCTAAATGTAAATTTGAAATGTAGAAATAAATGAAACTACTAGTTGGAAATAAATTACTAAAACTGAAAAAGAAATAAGTTCAACCTTAAAAGACAAAAGTATAGAAATTAAGAAAAATTTAAGTAGCCTGATATTACAATGAAAACTGAAAACATTAAATTAATTTACATTTTTTATTTGATTTATTATTGAATATTAATTTATATGAATAAAAATTGAATCAGAATCAGCTTTATTGCCAGGTATTTTGCACATATGAGGAATTTGTTTTAGTGAGAGTAGCTCCACAGTGCGACAGAATGACAGCAACAGGACAGGACACAGATAATAAAAAAAATGGACAAATATACAAAATGGACAATAAGCAAAAGAGCACAAACACAATATACAAAATAGACAATTCAGTATGTACATGTATGTTAGGTGCAAATTTGAAATGTAATAAATATGTGTGTTAAATAAAAATAAAAAGCACAATAGTGTTGTGTGTTTCATGTTTATTGTTAAGAGTTCAAATATTCATGAGATGGATTGCCTGAGGGAAGAAACTGTTCCTGTGTCTGGTCGTTCTGGTGCTCAGAGCTCTGTAGCGTCGACCAGACGGTAACAGTTCAAAGAGGGAGTGTGTTGGATGTGAGGGGTCCAGAGTGATTTTACCAGCCCTTTTGCTCACTCTGGATGAGTACAGTTCTTGGAGAGTGGGGAGGATTGTACCAATGATTCGCTCAGCAGTCCGGACTACCCTCCGTAGTCTTCTGAGGTCAGATTTGGTAGCTGAGCTGAACCAGACAGTTATTGAAGTGCAGAGGATGGATTCAGTGATGGCGGAGTAGAACTGTTTCAGCAGCTCCTGTGTCAGGTTGAACTTCCTCAGCTAGCGAAGAAAGTACAACCTCTGCTGGGCCTTTTTGACAATGGAGTCAATGTGAATGTCCCACTTCAGGTCCTGAGAGATGGTGGTGCCCAGGAATCTGAATGACTCCACTGCAGTCACAGTGCTGTTCATGATGGTGAGTGGGGGGAGCGCATCAGAGCTCTTCAGGAGCTTGACAGAGGGGTGTTTAGATGTGCAGTCGTTGGTGTACAGACAGAAGAGCAGTGGGGAGAGAACACAGCCCTGAGGAGCTCCAGTGCTGATCGTACGAGTGCTGGATGTGTATTTTCCCAGCCTCACTAGCTGCAGCCTGTCTGTCAGGTAGCTGTTGATCCACTGACAGACAGAGGTGGGGACGGAGAGCTAAGTTAGTTTGGGCAGGAGGAGGTTTGGAATGATAGTGTTAAAGGCCGAGCTGAAGTCCACAAACAGGATCCTCAAGTAAGTCCCTGGTCTGTCTAGATATTGCAGGATGTAGTGCAGTCCAATGTTGACTGCATCATCCACAGACCTGCTTGCTCTGTAGGCAAACTGCAGGGCATCCAGTAAGGGTCCAGTGATGTCCTTCAGATGAGCCAAAACCAGTCTTTCAAATGACTTCATGACCACAGATGTTAGAGTCACAGGTCTGTAGTTGTTAAGTCCTGTTATCTTGGGTTTCTTTGGGAGGGGAATGATGGTGGAGCGTTTGAAGCATGAGGGGACTTCACACAGCTCCAGTGATCTGTTGAAGATCTGTGTGAAGATGGGGGCCAGCTGGTCAGCACAGGATTTCAGACCGGCTGGTGTCACACCGCCTGGGCCTGGTACCTTCCTTCTCTTGTTCTTTTTGAAGACCTGGCGCACATCATCTTCTCTTATCTGCAGTGCAGGTGTGGGGGAGAGGGGGGTTGCAGGAGGTGTGAATGGTGATTTTTCAAACCTGCAATAGAACTCATTCAGATCGTCTCCCAGTTGTTTGTTCTCCAAAGTGCTGGGGGATGGTGACTTGTAATTGGTGATGTCCTTCAGACCTTTCCACACTGAAGCTGTGTCACTGGAAGAGAATTGGATTCTTAGCTTATCGGAATAATTCCTCTTTGCCACTCTGAGCTCCCTTTCCAGTGTGTATTTGGCCTGAATCATTGAATTATTCTTGAATAATTATTAATCAAAATATTGCTATTAATACTATAATTGTCACAGTCACCAGTTGAACTGCAATGCATTTCCCAGCATCCCTCTTGCCACTCACCTGCACTCCATCATAAATCACTCACACCTGACCTCTATCAGGGAATCCTCCTCACCTGTTGCTGCCAATCAAGCTCATTATAAAACAACACTCAATCCATACGCTCATTGTCTGGTCTCAAGGTTACAAGCTCTTTGTCTGTCTTATCATTCACCTGCTAGATCCCTATGACTCCGTAGATGTCTTCCATCCGTTGATCCTCCAAAAAGGGGAAAATAAGGAATGTTTATTTCCTCAGTTTGAGCTTCACTGGCCTGCACTTACCTTTTGACGTTGCCTTCAGTTTGTGAAATATAGAAGCTCTTACCTTACTCATCCTCGTGTGCCTCTCCATCCAGTGTGTGACAATAATAGTATATACTAAAATAATACTGCAGCATACTGTAGTACACTAATACTTTGGAAATAAGTCATGTCTTTCTTGACTCATTATTTGATCAGGATGTTAAAGATGTCATAAACTGGGTAACAAATGCTTTTATTATGAATATTATGCATTTGGCAGATGTTTTTATTCAATGCACCTTGCATTGCTTATCTGGTAATACAGTATGTACAGTACATTTATATAAATGTTTTTTTTTGCTTGTTTGCACTTCAGAAACATGTGTGTGTGTGTGTGTATGAACAGAGGCTGTGATCAGGTCAGTGTAGATGTGCTGGTTTGAGCTGTGTTTACTACTCTAAGGGATCGTTCTGTTCCTAACCAGCTAATTAATTCACAGCATGCACGGAGGTGGACGGGATGCTTTAATCTCCCTGAGATGTCATTGTGTTTGTATAACTAACAATACTAAATCATCATTCGCCACACATAAAGGAATTAACTTGAGGAGGGGAAGTAAATTGTCCCCAGAGCTTCTAAAAACCTTCCAGAAATACCAATCAGATCCCCAGGCGTCACGGGTTTGTGCCACCGCTGTGAGAATAATACAGATAATTAAGATGCACAGAGCGGCAGAAATTCAGGGCAAACATCTCTGCAGATGCGACTGAAGAATGAGACCCTGCACAACAGTCACTGCTCCATTTTAAGGGCGACAGACTGATATATTAGCCAGAATAATAGTCAATATGGAGAACTGAGAGTTTCCAGTAATGCATGTTCTAAATGCATAATGAGTAAAATGTACTGAAAGCAATGGATAAAAGTGTCTGAAAAATAAAAGAAAATTGGTATACACCTGTAAAAATTATTTTTGAAGTTTTAAATAAAGATTGCTGGAATGTCTTTTACAAGAAAACACCATTTCAGTTTTTCTGCTAAATTTCTTTAAAAAAAATTTTAATACATTTTTTTTTAATTATTTGTGAAATTTACTAGCAATTTTTGAGTGAAAGTATATTCAGATTTTTCAGTATATTAATGCACTGTAAAAATATATTTTTCAGAGTTGGAGCACATTTTACACGGGGGGGGGGGGGGATCAATCTTTCTACACAATTTCAAGGTTAATTCATTGTTACTTGCCATTTATTATATTATATTAATATAAAATTAATGTAGTGTAGCCTCAGAGACGCCGGCCTCCAACGGCAGATAGCGAGGTGAAGTAATCTTGTCTAATAAAGTCATTCAGCTATTGAGTTATTGACGAATTTCTCTGTTCACACACATTTGCTTTCATATAAAAAGCCATGAGGCAAAATAGTCAACATTATCCTGTCGATAATAAAGAAAAAACTCAGAAAAGCTTTTGAGAAATGCAGGATTTGAGATGGCTTTGAGGGGTGAGAATATTTATTCACTTTAATGATGAGGCCCTCTATTGACTTTTCTAGAAATCTAATATTCAGCCGGCGAGCCTGTGAGAATCTCGTAATGCAATTTCAGATGGATCTAGGGGACAATAAACATTTATAACTTTCCACACAGTGTCTTTTCATTGAAAACTTTTTTTTCTTCATACGATCCTCTCAGTTGGTTTTTGTTTGGAAAGAAAACTTTCTGTGGGAAACAAAAGTAATTGTTCTGTGAAATGTGTCAGTGTTTTTGTCAGTCAGTGGGGTGCAATGCTGTTTTGAAAATGTTCTTTGAAATATGGAAAGAAAAGAAAGATTTGAATGACATGAGGGTGAGTGAATGATGACAGAATGAACATTTTTGATTGAATAATCCCGATCCGAATTTATAGTTCGTAGCAATGTTATTATAGCTAACTAAAACTAAAACCATAAAAACATTTTTGTTACTAGAAATACGTTAACTGAAATAAAATATAAAAAATATTTTAAGCAAGTCAACATTTCTCAGTTAGTTCAACTTGACATATTAATATTACAATATTATATAGACACAAAAATGACAAAAACTGTCAAAAAAGGCAAACACACAACATTGCTAGAAACTTAAACAAAAATTAACATGAAAGTAGAAAATACAAAATATAAACCAAAACTATAATACACTGAATTAAAAAAAAAAAATTAAGGTAAGTGGTTGCAATCAATTTATTTTAGCTACATTTAAATAAACAAATTTAATTGACTAACTTTCAACATATATATTTTTTTAGTTAAATGTAGCTAAAATAAAGTGTTTGCAACCACTTACCTTAAAAAAAGTAGTATAATTTTTTTTCAGTGTACTATCTCAATGATACCAAAATAACACTGGTTTGTAGTAGCCATGTTAGTGTATTAACACAAGACACTACAGGCAAAAGTTTTCATGCACTGGTCAGTTTTGAGATTTTGGGCTATTTATAATGTTTTTTTTTTCAAACTAGTGGAAAGAAAACGTTCAAAATGCACTTTTAAGTGTTTATGTTATTGCTCTTTGTAAATTTATGTCTGTAGATTTCAATTCTTTTCAATTTAGATTTAAAAAATGTATTGTTTTTCTGTTTGTTGAGTATTTTCTGATTCGTGGAGGAATAAAAAGAGAAATCCAAAATCCGGAAAAACCTTTAACTATAATATGTCAACAAAATTAAGCAAGAATTTTCAACCAATGTTCAAACATCAAGAATACACATTTAAGTCTTTGTTTTATTGCGCTTTATGTATTTGTGTCTGTGTATTTAAATTCCAATCCATATCTTTAAACGTTTTTCTCCACTTCAGCAGTATTTACATACACTAAATCTTAGAGTTTTATTCCTATCTATATTCTGAAGGTTTTTACTGAGGGGTTTGTTCATATATTATTCACACTGATTTATATAACATTATTTTTATGGAGAGCGCCTCTGTAACTCCCTCTTCGGGCCATCAGAGGGCTCCATCACCTGAGTACTAAATTCCCATTTTTACTACATTTCCCATCAGCCCTGTACCCTGTACCCCCCCCCCCCCCCACTCGAGGAGTGGCATCATTGACTGGAGGGAGCGAGACATCTATTCACTGTACTAACCGATCATCACAATCTGGAGTACTTAAAGACGGCTAAGAGACTCAATCCACGACAGGCTAGATGGTCTCTGTTCTTCTCCAGATTCGACTTCACGGTCACCTACCGGCCAGACTCGAAGAACACAAAGGCGGATGCTCTGTCACGACAATTTGAGAGACTTTGAACCCAGTATGCCAGAGAATGTTATTTCCACAACTCTCATTGTATCACCAATCTAGTGGGTAATTATTACCGAGATTGAGCAGGCCAATACCGGACTAGATGTTCCCACCAAATGTCCCCAAGATAAGTTGTTTGTCCCTGAAGCCCTTCGAGAGAAAACTATCACACAAGTCCATACCTCACTCAGCTCAGGTCATCCTGGTATTAACGCGACTATCTTATTCAGAACTGGTTCTGGTGGCCATTTCTAAGAAGAACTGCTCAACTCCAGACGCCGGAGGAGAACTCTCCAATATCTGGTCGACTGGGAGGGCTACGGCCCAGAGGAAAGGTCCTAGGTGAATGAAGACCACTTCCTCGCTTTGGGAGCCGCTCGCAGGGAGGGGGCTCTGTTCTGAGAGCGCTTCTGTAACTGCCTCTTCGGGCCATTAGAGGCTTCCATCACCTGAGTATTAAATTCCCCTTTTTACTACATTTCCCATCAGCCCCGTACCTGGCACTGATTATCATTCCCCACCTGTTCCCCATTATCTGGACTATTTAATGAACAGTGTCACCCAGGCCCTTTGCGAAGTCTTGTTTTGCCCCGGTGAACATTACTGAGCGTTTCTCCTGTTTTCTTTGGACTGCCTTGTGTTTTTACCTTGCCTGCTCATCATCGTTCTCACGTTGGATTGCTGCCTGCCCTTTTGACTTGTACTTTGTTTTTCGGACTATTGTTATTGGATTCTATAAGTTTCTGTCTGACCACTGCCTGCCCCGATCTCAGTTACAAATAAAACTGTAAATGGATCCCAGTCTGAGTGATGAATCATTACAATTTTATTCCTAGAACGGCTGAAATATATTTTTCTGTCCGTTTGCATTTTTTTTTCTGATTTACGGAGGGATAAAAAGAAAAAAATCCAAAATCCCTTCTGCAAAAACCTTTAACTCTAATATGTCAACTAAATCAAACAAGAATTTTGAACCTGGCTTTATCTGATTTTCAGATCTATACTCAGGAATTCAGTGCATATTTCATAAAATTGACAATTCAAAAAATGTTTGCAGTCCTTATTGCGGAAGAATGGTAATACATATGTGACCCTGGACCACAAAACCAGTCTTAAGTCGCTGGGGTATATTTGTAGCAATAGCCAACAATACATTGTATGGGTTAAAATTATAGATTTTTCTGTCAAACATCATTAGGATATTAAGTAAAGATCATGTTCCATGAAGATATTTTGTAAAGTTCCTACAGTAAATATATGAAAACTTCATTTTTGATTAGTAATATGCATTGCTAAGAACTTCATTTGAACAACTTTAAAGGTGATTTTCTCAATATTTAGATTTTTTTGCACCCTCAGATTCCAGATTTTCTAATAGTTGTATCTCAGACAAATATTGTCCTATCCTAACAAACCATACATCAATGGACAGATTATTGATTTATGTATAAATCTCAATAAAGCAAAATCGACCCTAATGACTGATTTTGTGCTCCAGGGTCACATCAGTTAAGTTCTATTCACCTGTAGTGTATTGCCCTAAATCTATTTCTATATTAAAACTAAATGAATCAAGTAACTTCATTAAGATCTGATCTACTGGGTCAGTAAAAATGCAACGTCTAGACAAGAAAGTCTAATGTGATAAAACTTGATACAGTTGATATTCACTCATTTGTGATTTATTTTTTATGCTCCGAACAAAATAAAGAGCACAAAGGAAGAAAGTCTCTGACTCAGAAGACATGCAGTAGAATTACCAGAGAGCTCGTGCCACTTTTGTTCAAGATCCCTCTGAATGCCTGCAAACTATATCAGAAAGTAATAACATTGCTTTGCACAAGCAAAAACGTCTCAATGACGCAGTAATGATGACAGAGACGGGAGAAACCTTTCATGTGTGGCTGTTGTCAGTTTCACGGCAGGAGGCCCAAATTAATACGTCTCTTTCAATTCTTTTGCCTCTTTTTCTTGAGAGGAGGAGTGCGGAAAGCTCGTGAAACGAAATGAAGTTTGCATTCGGTCTTGTTTATTATCGTGAGTACCCACGTTGTGTGCGGATTGGTTTTATTCCCATATGTAGCACACATGGCCGCTCGCCAAAACCACGGGGAGTTTCTCATTGTAAAGACTCGGGCTTAATAGGCGCTGCTTACTAACTGATATTGGAAAAGAGGCTGAAAGCGTAGGAACAAATCAATAATAGTAAATGAGTGCAGAGAAAGACAAACACATCGGTGTAATGAGCCCAGCAGGGACCAAAATAATTATGACACTGATTCATTAACACGTGTTCCTGCGTTTGCACTGGGATTTTAAAGTAAGGCTGTGTACGATTTTAGCTTTAGTGGTTATTGCAGGTCATTCAGCTGCTCAACCGGAAAACTTGATGCTTTTTGCTTTGCATTGAGAATGTGAAGATGAATAAATCCTCACTCATACTGGATTTTAAACAATATTACAACATGATAATTTAACTCAAATTTTATATTATAGCCTATATATACACTGCAGAAAATGATTTTCTTACTTTGTATTTTTGTCTTGTTTTCTAGTATAAATATCTAAACATTCTTGAATCAACATGCATTTACTTGACAAGTAAAATTATTTAAGAAATTAAGTCTTGTTTTCTAAAACAAATCATCTAAATTTAGTTAGTTTTTGCTTAAAACTAATTAAAATATCTGCTGGTGGGGTAAGAAAAGTAATCTTAATTCAAAGGTTAAACAAGAGCCTTTTTCTTGCCCCAATGGCAGATATTTTTGCTTGTTTTAAGGAAAAACTAACAATTTTGTTTTTTTTTACAGAAAACAAGACAATATCTTAAGCCATGCTGTTGCTAGGGTCCTGATGTGTGGTAGTTAGTAAAGCTACATGGTTATAAATAGTTGCTAGTTTTACTGCTGTAAAAGCATTGTAAATTCAGATGGAATCTCCTTCAAACAGTATAAGCAGCTTTTAGATTTTTTAGTCATTTTTCTGAACTCAACAAGACGGCTGATTTAAGGCCAAGCGCTGCAGGATGTGTGGGGTTTGTTGAGTGATCGCGGTAGTAATGCTTGACTTGGCTTTGGTTCCAGCAGGAGTGATGTGCTCTCAGCGTTGTGGTCATCACGCTGACGTGGCCCCATCTGTGATCCTGATCCGTATTGTTTTTCTGCTGTGGTTAAAAAAAAATCATAGGAGGAAAAACGTTCCCGGAGGAAAAACTCCACTTGACCCTTCCTGATATAACCCGGCGTGATTCGATCTGTCGTTCTCTCACATCGCTGGTGAGAAAAACATCATTAAAAGCCTCCGAGCTCCATTCTCTCGGGTCCCAAAGTACATAAATACATGTCCAATTTCTTTGTACTTTCAGCTGAACAGTGTAAATATCCATATCACAACCAAACCATCAGTGTAAACGAGTGTAAATTAAAGGTTTATAGTGTTTATTCCTACACTCTCAGAAAAATACATAAAAGCTGTCATTGGGGCATCATTAAAAAAAAAACAATTTCGTATCTTATTTACCCCTAAAAGGGAAAGGGAAGTGGTGTGTGGCCAAGTATGGTGACCCATACTCTGAATTTGTGCTCTGCATTTAACCCATCCAAGTGTACACACAGTAGTGAACATGCACCCGGAGCAGTGGGCAGCCAGTGGGTTCGGTGGCTTGCTCCAGGGTCTCACCTCAGTCGTGGTATTGAGGGTGGAGAGAGTGTTGGTTATTTACTCCCCCGCCTACAATCCCTGCTGGACCTGAGACTCGAACCCACAACCTTCAAGTTACAAGTCCAACTCTCTATCCATTAGGCCACGACTGCCCCTGTGCATACTAGTTATGGCCTGTGAAGTCAGCTCCCCCCAATTCCATATTTCCATTTAAATTTTTTTAAAGTTTTAAAAGTTAAATAAAAAGATAGTATGAAAAAGTATGTTTAATTAATTGTGATCAAGAAACTTACAAATTAACACCAATTAATTAAATGTTTAACAAAAATTATATTTTTAGGGCCCCATGAAATCTGGTTTATTATTGTAACGGGGCGAACGAGATGCGAGATGTGTGGATCCATTTGCAAGCTTTTATTAATGAACAGTCAAATAACAGACAGGGTCAAAACACCAGCAAACGGGTATGGCACGGGCAAGACACAAGAGTAATCCTAGAGCATGCGTGGGTCCTCGATCGGTGAACAATATCCAGAGGGCTTGAGAAGAGGGGTAGTCCGATAACCTGAGCAATAATCCAAACGAGGTATACACAGAAACGGTGAGACAAGGGTAAATCCACGATACAAGGACGGGAAACAGGAAACGAGACTATAAACAAAATAAACTAAACTTAGAAAACAGAGAATGGCTCAGTAAGGCATCTAACACTTGGGGAGTGCTATACACAGAACAATACACGGCAATCTGTGAAAAGAAGTCCATGGTTTATAAAGGGTGTGTGATTGTGAGATGGTTCTCAGGTGTGAGCGTGTGATTGAGACAGCTGTGTGTACTTGTGTGCAATGAATGCTGGGAAATGCAGTCCAGGGTAATATATGACAGTCTGTGTGGTGAGAGAGCCAATATGATGGAGAGGCGACCTCTTGTGGCAGTTGGACAAAAGACCACGAACTGGATTCGTGACAATTATAATTCGGTTTTATGTTTTCCAGATTTTTGGATTCTGTTTGTTGTCTGTTGGAATTTTTCTAGATTTTTTTTTATGGTTCAAAAAACAAAAAAACATGTTTAAAACATTGCAATCACGAAACTTATATAATTTAATTAGTTTTAAAAATGTATGTTTTTAGGGTCCTATGAAATCTGTTTTATTTTTTTGCCAAATTCCGTTTTATTTTTATTCCGATTTATTTTTTTTTTGTTACATTTTTCGGGATTCAATCTTAATGGTTTAATAAAATTTCAATACCACATTTATTATTATTACATTTACAATTATTATTATTGTTTATTATTATTATTTTTAACAATAATAGGGCCCTTTGTTTTTCAGAAATTCTGTTGTGTATTTACATTTTTCTGGCAATCAAATGATGGCATATAGTTTTTCTCAAATTAAATGATAAAGCATCCTCATATATATTGAGATGCAGTAGTTTTAAAACATTGTGAACGTCAGGTGTGTTTGAGTTTGTGAAGCAGACGAAGCTACACCACACAGGACATGCTGACTTATTAGTTATATTTCTGTTATTAGATTAATCCATAGCGAGTAAAATGTCCATTGCAATCTTGATATGATATTGTTTACCGCCCGGCCTTATAATAGAGTATTCAGTAAATTTTAAACTACTGTACCATTAGTTTAATTTGCATAAGTGTAGTAGTTAGTATGCTGTTTCAAAATAGTCTCCTTCTAAACTCATTATTTGATTGCTCTGCAACAGCTAAGACACTAAAATAAAACCAAATGTGCACAATCACAATAAAGTGCATTCATGTTTTGTACTGCATTCCTTTATATAGAATGCTGTAAATGTTAATGTAGTCTATACAGGCAGCATAAGGTGCAGCATGAAGCAGTGCACTAGTCTGAGCATCCACTCACTAGAATTCACCTTTATTAAGAATCTGCTTATGCTGATTATGACGACTGACAGGAGGCGACAGCTGCTTTCAATCAAAGGTAATCACATTTGCTGTCAATCATGCACAGCAATAACAAAAGCAGTGACAACTGTTTGTCATTTCAAGGCGAATGCCGTCATCCAGATCTCCTCATTAACAAGCCATGGCTCTGATTTTAGATTAACACATTAGCTCTCAGCCAATTACTGCTTTAGTTTCCCTTTGAATAGGAGGTTGTTGCTTATGCTGCCTGTGTCCTGTGGGGACGCAAGTATTATGATTGATTCGGTTGGACAATTTCATGTTTCTTTTTCCCCTCTATATTGATCAGCTGCCATGATTCTTTAAAGAGGTATATTTCAGCCAAAAATGATAATTTGCTGAAAATACTTCCTCACTGGAGGAAGCGTTATTATGCATTATGGACTCATATTTTAGTTAAAAACATCTTAATGCTGGATGTGTTTCATCTTTTGTCTACTCCAGATGTTAACTGATGGACTGGAGTGGTGTGGATTATTGTGATGTTTTTATCAGACTCTCATTCTGACGGCACCCATTCACTGCAGAGCATCCATTGCTGAGACACTGATGCAGAGACACATTTCTACAAACCTGATGAAGAAACACACTCATCCTAATCTTGGATGACCTGAGGGTGAGCACTTTTTCAGCAAATTATCGTAACATTTTTGGGGAACAACTGCTTTAAATAACTAACTCAAATCCTGCAGCTTCCCACAAGTAATTATGATATAGTGGCTTCGTTCATGAGTGCAAACACAATCATTGCAGCATGACTTGAAGGCAGAAGTTTCCACAAACAACAGCAGCTTATTTTCCGCAGGATTTCTCAAACATTGTAACATTTTCATCATATCCTCAAAACAAAATGCATGTGCATATTTTAAACACGAAGCTCTCAGATGAGCGGCTCTGTCTAGTTATCTCAGAATCTGAAGGAAAGGTTAATCAAAACCTGGTTATCCAGTCATGACTGTGTCTTAATTAGAAAATCCCATGGATATCTCACTGTAACACTGCAAATCACTGCAGCGGCTCATACTGCTTCATATGCATTTCATTAACGAGCGCCTGTGCATTTTAATGCATTCTGGTTTAATGGGTGAACATGTAGAATCAGTGTCAGCTTTGGAGGCAATAGAACATCATGTCACTGTGGTGGTCTGACAAACAAATGGAGATTACTTTGTTTAACAGCAGAAGCAGACAAAAGCTAAAACGCTTACTTCAGATGGGATTATGGGAAATATATTTCACCATAGACCATGAAGAACATTTACCATGAAAAGGTGATTTATAACAGGAGTTATATTGTTTATTCAAGAGTGGAGCTATAATAATAACCTACGTGGTTTTTACTTTTATAAAGTGGCACTTATAATAATTACCTGGCAGCAACAGCAATATAGTGAAATGCTTAATATGTTAATAAATAATAATAATATTTATCAAACTATTTTGAATAGGTTCCCTATATACACACACACACACACACACACACAGCATATATATATATATATATATATATATATATAATTTATTTATACATTTTTTTTACTCTGGGGAGTAAACAAAAAAGTTTAGTTGCCAAAGGCGATTGTATTGTCAAGGTAAGGGTTGTTGACTTGAGTGCGTACTTGAGTACTAAAGGTAAAAGAGGGCATGCGCTGCTGTGAATGTGACATCAAGAGCAGCTCTTGTGATGCTCAACTTGGCAAACTGCATTAATCATCAGAAAATCCCACAGAGCTCCATTCCGTTTAGCCGATGCGTGAACACAGAGCAGAGGGCCGAGCGCAGTCAGAAACACTCATCTGAAAAGTCTTTCACGGATGGCAAATGGTGTTTGGAGAGAAAGCGCTCGCAGGCATTTGAAAGCCTACTGTCTGCTCGCAGTGATTCCCTCTGATGGCTTTGAAATATTCAAGATTTGTGTGAAATCCCAGCATCGGCGTGATTGAGGCACAAACAACCGTCCAATCAGACCTCGCCGCTGAGGCATCTTATGAAACTAATGCACGTCACTTACTCCAGATCAATCTTCTTGACGTGCCATTCACAGATTCTCAGCTCAGTTTTTGCTTCTTGACAGTATTTTAATGTCATTTACGTTCATCGAGTTGCCTGATAATGAATCTGCAAACATTTCTGGGCCGGAGACGGGTGTGTGTTTGTGTGAACGCCGCTTTGATGCGTGTCTCTGGCGCCAGTGCTTTTGCACCAGGTTGAATAATTGAAGGAGTTTCCTTTTAACTCGACATCATTAGACAGGAGTTGCAGGCTTTTTCTTTCAGTGCAAGGTTGTTTTTTTCAAACATGTTTTGAAGTCTTGTTGAATTTATTACCTGATTTGCACCGTGCTTGGTTCAGAATTTTATGTTTTGGGTTAATTTCACACAAAACATGTATGAGTGATATTTCACCTAAAAGCAAAATACATAAAATGTGTAGTTTGCATAAAATGAAGTCAGTTTTTGTTTTTATGACCATTGTTTTTTTACATTATTTTCATGACACGAGGTTGACAATTTAAAGCAAAAAAGGAATGATAAATAATGAAATATTAAAACGTATCAATCTAGTATTTGCTGTGCTCTTTTCTATTTAGTTAAATTGTTAAAATGGACTTTATTACTTTTTTTTACTAGTATTTACTTATTTACTAGTACTTTTTTACAGTTATACAGTAGTACAGTAATGAGAATCGCTAGTCCACACTTAACCATCATAAAAATAACATCACAATGCAAAAATCGAATAAATAACAGTTTTTCTTTTACAGAAATACAGTATAGTACAGTAATGAGAATCTGATGAAAACATCCACATAAATGATCACAATGCAAAAATCTAAAAATAGTCCTAAAAATAGGCTTAACCCCCCCGCCCCCCATTTGATTTTATAGGTGAAATGTGATCTAGACAAGTTTTCGTTTAATGCATTTAAATTTTTGATGTCCTTTATCTCTTTTGCATTACTAAGATCAATTCCCATCGCATTACACACACAGACGCTCATTATGTGATTATAAAACGGGTCTTTTGGGATCATTTCACTCGCTGCACTGCAATGATTGACCTCATTTTAAAAGAATCTTATGCAGTTCACAACATATTCCTCTTTAAATGTCTCAGAAGATGCGATCACAACTGAACACAAGTTAATGATGTTATAAAAATACATTTGTCGACCAAATGCTCTAAACTGCTGCAATTTGTGACCCTCATTACCCGAGAGTTGTCAGTTTTGACACCTGACATGTTTTTCTTGCAGAAAATGTTGTAATTTAGTCTTTCATAATATTTTCTGCTCTCTCTTCCTGACCCTGTTTTTACTGCTGTGCCTTTAAGAGTTTATGTTAATGAGGACTGTTGTGATTGGCTGACCTCTTCGTGTGCAGGTCACAATGCTGAACAGGTGTTGATATGTAAATGTGATCGTATGCTAATAAGTGAATGTTGAACTATTTAACTTCAAAGAGCAGGAAAAATCCTACATTGGCTTTGCTTCAAATAGCTGCTGAATAGAAAGGGGAAATATTTGAAGCTGGATCCACAGCCTCAAACGTATGATCAAAGGTGCGATACGCCGTGTTTCTCCCCGCCGGTAATGGGAACTCATTTCAAAGACCAGGCCTCACACAGACACTTTAGCAGATCGTTCATCAGACCGTATCTGCAGAAGGACACGCTGAACAGGGTTATTTCATGTAGACTGACACAGGACGATGCCTGATGGAGGCTGTGGTTTCGCAGTAGATACGCGTTTCACAGGGTCACAAAACATCAGCCGAGAAACTGATGTACTGATGCTGAGACGAACATCAACACAAGCTGAAAACACAACACACTGCAGGTCAAATGTCAAATATGACCTTGCTCAAGCGGTAGATTACGGCGCTCGCAACGTCAAAACCATGGGTTCGATTCACAGGGAATGCATGAGCTGATTAAGCATGTATCTCCAATGCAGTGCTTTGGATTAAGCATCTTCCAAATGCATGAATGTGAATGATGGTTTGTGATTGCTTTGCATTTTCACATTCATGGAGAATGTTTTGGTTTCTCTTGAAACACAATTCAGTTTTTTTTTTCTGGAATAAAACAATAATGTGTTTCCACAGCAGGGTTATTATAGTTAACTAAAATGAAAATTAAAGCTATAGAAAAAGTTTGTAATAAATATGAACTGAAATGAAATTAAACGTTAAAGTCTTATTTTATTTTAGTTGTAATTTAAGTACTAAAATAACTAAAACTAAATAAAATATTTAGACAAATAAATAAAAATTGAAAATATTACAATTTTAACGAATTCAAAATATTACCAAAAACTACAGTTAACGATACAAATGCTTTTATATTTTCACTTAAAAAAAAAACAATCAGTATACTTTGTTTTATTACCTTGGCATTAAATTAGAGAAAACCTGAATTGATAGAACTTAGAGAACATAGAACAATTAAATAATTTATTAAAATTGTATCAAGAGTAGACCCATGAAATGTTATTTTTTAGTTATATTTTTTCTGCTTAATATTCCTGAATTCTGTGTTTTTAGGATTTAATACAAATGTACTAAACCAAGGCAATCCAATGAATGCATAAAACTTGTAGGAATTGAATGAATATTTTAAAATGTACTCAAATTAAATTGGAACAGTTCTTTTAAGGTTTACTGTTTAAATTAAAAATGGATGAAAATAAATGGTCATATTGTGTGATATTCCTTAATTTGAGTTTTAAACATTTATTTATTTTTATTACTTTGATAAGTAAAGTCTTCTGTATTTCTAATGTATTTTGTAATGTATTTCTGTCATAATTTGTTCAATTTAAACCAAACTTTTATTTTGGCGGTTTGTCATGACAATACGCAGGCTACATATTTCAATAGCAGTTTTTTTAGCTTTATTAATCATAGACACTAATCCATATCCCCACCTGATTAAGCACACAGCCCTACTTTCGATTTACTTTCATTTTCCAACATTGTAGTGAATTAATTTCTCTGATTTAACTCTGTCCGTGTTTTCCTCCTGCTGGAATCACTCCGTATGCCCTCCTGACGGCTGAAGCCGTGTCTCTGTCCCTGTTTAGCACTCCATCCGTCTCTTAGCGGCAGCTTGTGTTTATATTGTACAGCAGCAGGCGCATATTGTTCAAGGAGAGGAACCGGCATCCAGGCCGTGAACAGCAGATGGTGTGTTTCTCTCTGATGGTGACACGAGGAAGGCCTGTCGGTCCGCTAACGCTGCGTTCATCGCATGACAGTCACATCAGCCTGGGCTAAAATCATGTATCTGTATGTGCAATTTCTTGGGATGCATCCTGTGTGTTTGCTTTTTCCTGAAATTACTGAGCTTGGTGCTGCATCCAGGCTCTCTGTGGGTCCTTAAAAGTCTCAAAGAGTATAGCAAGTGTTATTCCACGAAATTGGTGCCTTTTTCACTTGGAAAAAGTGAAAAATAAAATATCTTTTAAATATCCATGAAGAGAAGACTCCTTAAAATGACAAAAAATAGTATTGTGCCATCTCAGGCTATGTAATTTATAATTTTATGACTATTATTCTACCTCATGTTTTGGTATGTCAACCCTGTTCCCGACACGAGCATCACTAGATACTATAGTTTAATTAGAACTCATGCGCCACTGAATGATATAGGCATTAGCTCAATAATATACAGAGGGTGACCTTTAAAATGTTTGAATTTTACACAGACAATCTTTAAAAACAGGGCCAAACCTAATCTATGTCATCCCTGTTATGTCAAAAACAGTAACAGGTTTAACGATTTCAAACAAATGTGCTAATTTCTAGCTATTAGTCAAGTTCACAAAAGCACATATTGTAGACTTTGAAAGGATTTTACTTGTAGATATTGATTATATTAAATGTACGAAATAATTGTTTAAATTTACATTTTAAAAATAAAAGTAAGTCGTGACGTATTGTCAAGTATGGTGACCCATACTCAAAATTGGTGCTCTGCATTTAACCCATCCAAGTGCACACACACAGCAGTGAGTAGTGAACAAATGCACACACACACTGTGAACACACACCCGGAGCAGTGGGCAGCCATGCTGCAGCGTCCGGGGAGCAGTTGGGGGTTCGGTGCCTTGCTCAAGGGCACCTCAGTCGTGGTATTGAGGGTGGAGAGAGCACTGGACATTCACTCCCCCCCACCTACAATCCCTGCCGGCCGGGGGCTCGAACTCGCAACCTTTCGATTACGAGTCCGATTCTCTAACCATTAGGCCACGACTTCCCCATGTTTCGACTTTACCCCAAATGGTAACAGGATTGACATTGCTTGGTAGCCCCCCTCAGTCAAGCCTCATAAATCATCAAAAAATAGAACATTATAGAGGAGTGAGAGAGAAACATGCTTGGGTTTTCAGTGCAAGAATCCTTATGATGTAACCTCCTAGAAGTGATGTCACTTGAATGTACATTATATACGAGGGTAACAGGGCTGACATGAAATCAGGGGACACCAATAAAATTATTTATATTTCATAGAGAAAATGCATACTTATGCCAAAAACATTGCTTAACAATGAGACTATATTTAGATTTTTATTTCATTTTGCAAATTAAATAGATTTTGCTGAAAAATCGTAGTGAGGGACAGGCCCAAAACCTTACCAGCATAAATGCTATTTCAATTATTTAAAACAACATTTAATTGAGTCTTTTGATGTAATATTGATGAAAGCATACATAGTATTGTTATGTTTTTAAATTGCACATTTATTTGTTGTTATATTAAATCTATGTTTGATTATTTCTTAGGGACGCAAAAGACATTGATTTTGTGGAATGGCCCACAAATGTCTTAAAATGATCAAGTAAATATCATTTTGAAATGTCTTAAATTTGGGCATGGAAAAACAGAGTCGCCACAATATGGATAAATGATTATTAGACACAAAAAATCCAGGATCCAGTGAAATAAATGTGAACACTGCACGATTCAATGAATTCCACACATTTCTGCCTAACTATTGCTTATGATCCACATTTGATGAATCAAAAAAGTTTGTTATGTTTTTATATTAAATGTTGCAGATGGTTGTAAGATGCATATATGTCTCTCATCTTTTTGAATGAGCAGCTGGATATAGTAAAGCGTAGACATTTCAAAGTAAGAGTCCTGATGTATTTCGGGCTTGCTTATAATTAAAAGTCCTGCATTATGCATAAAATTGTTGGTATTTTAGTTCCCATATATCTCTCATCTTTTAGAATGAGCAGCTGGAAGTAGCAAAGTGTGGACATTTCAAAATAAGAGTCCCGGTGTATTTCGGGCTTGTGTTTAAATTTTATGGAATTAAATGTGTTGAGTATTTAAACTTGCAGTTATCCTGTTTTGCAGTTGAATGTGCCGCAGCCTGTTTAATTAAGTAAATGAATTTGAAATACCATGACTATTTTGAGATTGTATGGGTTTGTTTATGGTGCAGGTCTTAAAAAAGTCTTAATATAGTCTTAAAAGTCTGGATATTGTTTATTGATTAGATCACTGCTTACACTGCGTTTATTGTTTTGTGAATTATGACATGCTGCTGCTTATTCCATTTCAATATTCTCTCCTATGTAATTAACATCCCTATACTAATAACATATGCATATAAATAACAATCATCCTAATCATAGTGAAACAAACACATGCATGTGCAGTAAACAGGTCTGTTGTTTCCTCATTTACCGTTAGATCAGTTTTTATTATTGAATATACTCTGACCGAAGCAGAGTAGCTACTAAATCCTGTTTAAAATGCTCATATTGCTCATGAATTAATGTAAGCATAGTCAGTTATGTCATAAAAGAATGCATAAAATATCTGTGCATTAGATCTCATGATGCAAATACAGCTGATGCTGAATTATTAATTATCAATATTGAATATTAATAAGTAAAAAGAGAAAATGGCTCATTGATTTAGTATGAATCGCTTCTGTATCTGTAATAATCTACAATCCAACATGAACACAAAGTTTGGCCTGAAGAAACAGACTGTACGGCTCATTTTAATTACAGTTTCTCAGTCAAACTCCAACAGCAACACATTCAGAATGAATAATAATTAATAATCATACACTGAGGACTGCAGTCATTTAATTGCTTCAGTGTTTTTGTTCTTTCAGTTTCTGAATGTTAACACTTGTTGCCGTTAGACCTGAAAAACTGTTGTTTGGAAGTTGTTTCTTCTTGCCTCTAATAATTACCAGAGAAGCAATATTTAGTTCGGAAGAGCTTGCAGGTCAAGCTTTTGCTGTTGTATTGAAATTGGTATCGACTGAAGCCATTGTTTGTTTTGTGTTATTAATGTCAGGTGAAATTAACATTGATTATATTTACTTTAATGCATGTTCCTGGTCTTATTCTAAAGAAAAATACGGATCATTCTCCACTGAAACGACTTTCTTTTCCCTTCTTCAGATGTTTTCCACTCAAGCTGTTGGTGAATGTAAACTAATAACCAAACAGCTGCAGTATTTATGCTGCTGGCGATGTAGCTGATGCATCTTTTCTAAAACATTTCCAATAGTTAACACAGTAATTTCATGCTGGTTAAAGAAATAGTTCAACCAAAAATTAACACTTTCTGAAAATGAGCTCACCCTCCAAGATCAGGATGAGTTTGTTTCTTCATCAGGTTTGTAGAAATGTGTCTCTGCATCAGTGTCTCAGCAATGGATGCTCTGCAGTGAATGGGTGCCGTCAGAATGAGAGTCCAAACAGCTGATAAAAACATCACAATAATCCACACCACTCCAGTCCATCAGTTAACATCTGGAGAAGACAAAAGCTGAAAATAATCCATCATGAAGACGTTCATAACTAAAATACAAGTTCATAATCCATAATAAAGCTTCCTCCAGTAACATTAATGAAACGTTTGTTCAAAGTCATTCGCTTTTTTTTGTTTTTGTTTTTAATGTTCTCAAAATGTTAGCACAAAAAACTTTTTTTCTGAAATGTTTTAAATGTTACACTTGTTTCAGAATGTTCAGAGAAAATTCAAAAGTAACGTTTCCGTGTAAAGTTTGAAAAATTATACAATGGAACGTTTCCTTGACATTTGCATAAACAAGGTTCACCTGATTTTTAAAACATTTAAAAAACTGCATGTTTTGAACGTTCAGAAAACATTCAGAAATAATGTTTTCATAACTTAATGGGAAAACATTCTCAGAACATATTTTTGTTATCTAGAATTATGGACTCGTATTTGAGTTAAAATCGCCTTAATGCTGGATGTGTTTCATCTTTAGTCTTCTCCAGATGTTAACTGATGGACTGGAGTGGTGTGGATTATTGTGATGTTTTTATCAGCTGTTTGGACTCTCATTCTGACGGCACCCATTCACTGCAGAGCATCCATTGCTGAGACACTGATGCAGAGACACATTTCTACAAACCTGATGAAGAAACAAACTAAATATATATCTTGGATGACCTGAGGGTGAGCACATGTTCAGCTAATTTTCATTTTATGCCTGTACTATTCTTCCTCTAATGTCTGTTTACTAGTGGTGAAGTTGAAAAGGGATTTGTAGAGATGCTCTGGCGGCTGAATTTGACCCTCATAGCGCTTCATTTTTCAGTAGCCATTTGGCCTCTACATTACATTCATCTTCTTTGACTCCGCAGCCCACTGGACTTAATTAATGAAGGGTTCGACGAAGATGAAGTTCAAAGCAACGACGTCACGCCACTATCACAGAATCTCAGGAGCCTGTTTGATGTGAATGCAGGCTCTTCACCTCGTCTCCCACTGGACTCGATTTTTGTTCTCAACTCAATTCGCCGCTCTCAGAGCTCCAGCTGTGGTCCTATGGGAAAGAGCCTTTTGATTCCTCACGATCCCTTCAACCTCCACCGCAGGCGGTCTGTAAACCTCGTTAATGTCGCTGCCTCCTCGTGACAAACGGCAAAGCATCGGGCAGCAGGAAAGCACAGATGAAAGCCGCAGGCCTTGAGAAGTGGTCAATATCAGACCTCTGAATATTCTTCAAACAGCATCTGATCTTGTATTCAACAGGTGAACATAGAGGAACAGTCCTGATGGTGTTTGAAAATGCATCTGGAGGTTATTTGTCATATTTCATAAAGCCAAATTGAAAAATTCTGTGTAAAATCACAAAATTCAACATATTTTGAAATATAACTCCACAGTGACAGCAGATTAAAAGAAAATGATTAGATTAATACACAAAAAATGCTCATTTAAAGGGATAGTTTACCAAAAATTATAATTTATGTTTAAATATGAAAAATAGTTTTAATATTATTATTTGAATATATACAATAGCAATTTCAGGAACGATTGAAATTCAGATATGGCTAGTAAATAATTACAAAGAAACAGCAAGTAGCACGTGTTAATTAAATTACATTTTGAAAGACTGAAATCGTATTAGAAGACTGAAATGTAAAATGTATTCCAGTAATCTTTATTTACAGTTAAACTTTAAGTGAATAAAAAAGTTGGTGTACAAACAGTTTCCACTCTGAAATTGCTACACTGTAAAATCCAATAGTTTACCAGCAATTTGTTATACTTGCTGGGTTTTATTAAGCTACAGCTAATTTTAAGGCGAATAAAACAACTTGCTGCAATGAGTAACTCTTACTTAAAGTGGCCCTATTATGGATTTTTGAAAATGATCTTTCATGCAGTGTGTAACACAGCTCTAAGTGAAAGAAAACGTCTTGCAAAGCTTTAAATCTGAAAGTGCACCGTGTATAAAGTTATTGTCTCTCAAAAGAAAGAGTTGACTCTGAATCATTTAAACGAGTCGCTTTTAAAACTAATCACAAGCTGTTTCATGTTGATGTCAACATGAAACATTAGCATATTGCTCGCCCACTTGTTGCACACGCAGACCTGAGAAAACTTGATTTTTGCGTTGGTCTGAATGAAAATGCAAATTCATTCTTTGCCACTAGGGGCCTGTTTACACCTGGTCATTTCATGCGTTTTCGCTGATCGGATATCGATCTGATTTGTTCCGTTTTTCTCTAACCTTTTTCAATTTGAGGGGGGCAACAGCTTCTAATGTATTAGAGAAGATAGTGCCCATGTTGCTAGTCATTTCGTCTAGTTCATGTGTATTTATGGGTACACAGAGCAGTTGAGATAAATCAGGCAGGTTATTTGTGAATCTGTCTTTGGTGGCTGGAACAATAGTTCTGCCCGGACGATAATGCGGAGCCATATAATTAATATCAGTAATACGCAGCATGCACGATACAAGGAAATTATCAGTAACATCATCACTTTGAGGTACAATATCTATATCGGTAAGATCAAGTCCATGCGATATAATTAAATCTAGCGTATGATTAAAACGATGAGTGGGCCCGGTGACATTTTGCTTGACTCCAAAAGAGTTTATTAGGTCAGTAAACGCAAGTCCTAACGCATCATTTGTATTATCAACGTGAATGTTAAAATCTCCGACAATTAGCACTTTATCAACATTAACTAATAGATCTGAGAGGAAATCTGCAAATTCTTTTAGGAAATGTGTATATGGCCCTGGCGGTCTATACACAGTAGCCAGAGCAAGAGATAGGAGAGATTTCTTTTGCATATCTAACAGTGTAACATTAAGCAGAAGTATTTCGAATGAGTTAAACCTCCTGTATCCTGTTTTCTGAGTAACATTGAGAATATCACTATATATTGTTGCCACACCGCCGCCACGACCAGTCTGACGGGGCTCATGTTTATAACAGTTGCTTGGTGGAGTAGACTCATTTAGACCAAAATATTCATTTGGTTTCAGCCAGGTTTCAGTCAGGCAGAGTACATCAAAATTATTATCTGTGATCATTTCATTTACAATAACTGCTTTGGGTGCGAGTGATCTAATGTTTAGGAGCCCAAGCTTTAAAAATAGTTTTTGTTCATTTATTTTGCGTTTTTCTGGTTTAATCACAATCAGATTTTTTCTAGATCCTGCATTAAATTTATATTTTGACCTCGCTATTCGGGGAACAGACACAGTCTGTATAGATTGGACAACGCAAGTACTTCTATCTTTTAAGTGGGTAAAACAAAAGTCATCATGGCAGTTATTTGAGAATTGGCTTACTAGTCAGATGGAGCGTAGTGTCCTGGAGATGTTGTCCGACAGGAGTTCCGCTCCGACTCTGCTGGAGTGCAGGCCATCAGCACGGAAAAGCCTAGGACGCTCCCAGAAAAGATTCCAATTATTAACAAAGAGCAGTTTCTGTTCTTTACACCATGACAATAACCATTCGTTTAAAACAAAAAGTGTACTGAACCTTTCTTGTCCTCGTTGATACGTGGGAAGCGGTCCTGACACAATGATCGTCGTCGCGGGCGATGTGCTGCGTACCGTCTTGATCAGGCTCCTGAAGTCCCTCTTCAGTGTCTCCGTCTGCTGCAGCTTGGTGTTGTTAACCCTCGTGTGCAGCACGACAGCACCGATGCTCTCGGCGCCCTTCAGGATCGCGGGTATCTGCGCAGAAACATTGAGAACACGAGCACCGGGGAAACAGTGAGTGTGCACTTTACCTTCAGCTAACGTAGCACGGACGTGCCGGACGATGGAGTCTCCGACGGTCACAGCGTCGCGTTCCGTCTCGCGGAGGGGAGCGAAACGGTTCTGGGTGGAGATCTCGAAGACCGGAGGCGGAGAGGTCGTCGCCCGGGGCCTGGCTCGCGTCTTCCGCTGCTGGTGCACCCAGGGTCCGTGGCGTCCCGGCGCCGGAGTGAAGGACATCTGGGAAGATCTTGTCTTGGGTGCACAGGGTCTGTGCAGAGAAACACACGGAGTAGAGGTGGTGGGAGTGTTAGCAGCGTGCTGTATACTTATCCCGGTTTGTGAGCGTCAGCCCGGGATGTTTCCAGCGCGGCTCTCCGCTCTCTCAGCTGGGCCTGCTTCTCCACCAGGTCGCGGATCTGCTTCTCCACGGCCTCCAGCTCCAGCTGCACCGAATGCAGCTCGAATGTGTCCTCACCTGCTCTCAAAGGTAGACACAAATCCGCCATTTAAGCAAGTAACAGTGAAACAATGTTAATATGCGTGAATAGAGTATTAGCAATCTAAGAGAGATTAGCGGCAGCCACGATGCCGATGCTAATGGGCTATAAGCTAATAGCAGACTCGAGAAATCAAAATAAAACTAGTGATAAGGAGCTCTGATTGGTTTTGTTTTAGAATGCTATAGGGGATATATTCACACATTATAGAAACGAAAATTATAGTGTATAAAATTGTTTTTAAGATAGAAAATAGATGATAAAGAAACAACATGATGGAGCTCAAACTCAAAACACGCAGTCAAAAATCAGCGCCAATAATAATGACCTATATCTCAAAAATGCTACAGTGAAATGGTTTCGTGTGAGGTGTGCATATAGTCTGGGGCATCCTGTATAAGAACTGGCCATTCATTTCTTCTACTAAAACGAGGTTTTTATAGTCCTCTAAAGTTTAATAATGTCTCATATCTCGAAAATGCTGCAGTAAAATGGTTTCATTTGAGGTGTGCATATAGTATGGGTTGTCCTCTATAAGAACTGACCATTAAGTTCGTATTCTTATTAGAAATGGGGTCTTCATAGCCCTCTAAATAGAATAATGTGCCATATCTCGAAAATGCTGCAGTAAAATGGTTTCATATGAGGTGTGCATATAGTATGGGTTGTCCTCTGTAAGAACTGACCATTCATTTCTTCTACTTATTAGAAATGGGGTCTTAATACCCCTCTGTTTGATTAACCCTCTGGGGCCTGAGGGTGTTTTGGGGGCCTGGAGAGGTTTTGACATGCCCTGACATTTGTGCTTTTTTCAGTTGCTTATAAAAATATAAATGGCTAAAGTCTAATAACACTGTAAACAGCACAAACTGGGCTACAATAATATGTCAGCAGCATTTACGTACATGATTGTGTTTTTGAGAAATCAACGTTTATGTGTGGTTAGTGAAAATCTAAAATTTTGAAATCACTGAAATAAGACCATAAAACACACACAGAACAATTGTTCACAAGACTTTTGAGAACTGGATCTTGTAGCCTAGAATTTTTTCTTCAAAATTATGTGAAAATCATCTTGTTTATTTGCTCACAGAAAACAATACATTGATTTAAATTTTTAAAGACATGTTTTGTGATTGAAAGCCAATATGTGTGGGAGTGGTAATGTCCTTGAATATTAAAGTAAACAGAAGCATATACAGTCTGATCTGATGATTGAGTTGTTTAAAGAGTGCAAAAAGCACTAGAGCTTTAACTGCAGCCCTGTTGAAAACCAACCTGATCTCATGAAAGTGCGTATAAATAGTATGCCAAATGAAAACTCATGGACTTTGGTGTGTACTGTATATGCTACGTGATGGTAGGATTAGGGTCGTGGGGTAGATGCGTATCATGACAAACACGTTCGTATAAGCCAAAGTCCATCAGTACCACGAGTTTTGTTTTTATTCGGCGTACTATTTATATGCATTTTCATGAGACTGGGCTCAAAAAACCAGCATATGCTGGTTGGGTGTGATTTGAAGTATGGCTGCTGGTTTGAGCTAGTTTAAGCTGGTCCTAAGCAACTAGCTTCTGCTCAGGACCAGCTTAAACCAGCTCCTGACCAGCTCAAACAGCAGCCATTCTTCAGAGCATACCTATACGTATGTTTTTTTTTCAACAGGGAGGTCTATGGTAAAAGTTAGTTGTGTTGGAATTGGACCCACAACTTTATTTTTTGTAAGTAATTGTGTGCTTCTCAACATTGGCTGTCTTATGCTCTTAGTGCTCTTAAATATGGCAGCCCCTTTCTGTTAATGTTCAGCCAACATAATCTAAGTGAATTCCTGAGTCTCTGAACCAAAGTTTCTTTGTTTCCACCGCTTATTCATTGTGACGTTTCCTGCAGTGATCGAGTCTGGCTCTGATGCCAAATTGTGTGAAAGTCTTCTGAAACCTCAAGAGAGTCTCACAATGACCATTTCTCTGCTTGATGAGAGCAACAACACCACTTGTGCAGCAGAGATCTTCAATGCCATTTCACCACTGCTTTAGTTTCCAGGTCTGCCATCATGAAACATGTGGCTTATCAATTGGTTTGTTGTACACTAAACGGACGTTTTGCTACAGGCTCCTCGAGTAGGTGGAGAATCGGTGCAGAAGCTGGAAGTTAATGGTAGGGTCTTCAAAGTGACAGAAGAGAGAAAAGTCATGTTTAGACCTTACTTGCCTTTGACCTTCTTCCAAACAGACAAACCCATCTACAATCCAGGACAAACTGGTGAGCTACAAATAACCCTTGGGTGAGAGCTGAAGAAATTCCATTAAGCTACAAGTTCTGATCGTTTCATTATGTAACTAATGTCTCATTTTGCAGTATATTTCAGAGTTGTCATCATGGATGCCAAATTTGTGCCTCTTGATGGTAAGGACTAATCTTTCATATTGAGTTGTCTAAACAAATTGCAAGTCTAATGCGGTTTCTCTGTTCAAACGTCAGTCCCTCACACTGTGCATTTACATTTATGCATTTAGCAGACACTTTTATCCAAAGCGACTTACATTGCATTCAAGTTACAGTTTTACATTTGATCAGCTCTTGCTTTCCCTGTGCAATTACCTCTTTCCTATTAATGTTGCTGCATACGCATGTTTCTTCTAAGTGTTTAATATTCGTGTTTGTATCTTGCAGTACAGTCTGGTGGTTGTGGAGGTGAGGGTTTTTTGCAGTTTTTCTGAGCTGTTGTTTCACTAGGACACTCATAATAATCGGATTGGGCAGTGGACAAATATTTCCTCAACGAGGTGGATATTGCAGCTTTCTCATAAGTTAAACCCTGAGGCTCAGGTTGGGATGCACACACTGAGGGCTTTTATTGGCGAACAGATGTTTTTGAGGTGAAGAAATATGGTAAGTCTTTGAGTACAATGTGTAACTGTATGACAACCAGAGGTCTTAATCTAAAAGGATTTTATTTGGGTTTAGTTTTACCCAAGTTTGATGTGACCATAAATGCACCACAGATGTTTAGTGTGGGAGATGTGGGATTGAGGCTTGTGCCAAGTAAGTGTAAGCTCCTATTCTTGGACTTTGTATTTTGGTTGCTCTGTTCTTGCTCTTCCCCCCACTTTATTTATTATTCTCTTTTTTCCAGATACAAATATGGTCAGCCTGTACCTGGTCAAGTGTCGGTGTGCTGTGAGCCAGTTTATACATTTGTAGCAGTTCCTGGTCTTACTCGTCGATGCCTGACTAAAACCGCTAGGGTGTGTGACTACACTAGCCTTGGAGAAAATGTTTTTTCTTCTGCTTGAACTTGACTTAAATTTGACTTATCTTTGCTCTACTACTAGATGAGGGACACTGGCTGTGTCTCTCTTAGTGTCGATACATGAGTGTTTTTCAACACAAGATTTGAAAATTATCTGTGAGATTTGTTTGGTGTTACTGTGAATGTCACTGAGGAGGGAACAGGTGCGCTATTGGCTAATTTGAACCAGCAGCATGTGTTTGGAGGAAGTGGACTTGTTTATTCAGTGTTTTTGTTTGTGTGTTTTTTTTTTTGTTTTTTTTGTTTTTTCCCCAGCTGTAGTGATGTCAAACTGCAACAGTGTCCATTACATTTGAACTCGGCAGGGTCACATTTTTGGAGCTCCCAGAATATTTTGGAATGGAAAGGCAAGTACATGTTCATTCCTCATTGTAGAAGCCTTCACATTTGAGACCCTTGAGCACAAAAGCTTTCATAAGTAGCACAGGTATTTTTAGAAATGGCTAACAATGCATTGTATGGGTCACCCCATCCATTTTTTTTTAATGCCAAAAAGTCATTAGGATTAAAAGATTATGTTCCATGAAGAGATCTTGTAAATTTCCTGCTGTAAATATCAACTTAATTTGATTAGTAATATGCATTGCTAAGAACTTAATTTGGACAACTTTTAAAGGCAATTTTCAACTTAGTTTTTTTTTATGTCTTAATAGTCTGTATCACAACTGTTCATATCAAATATGTCTAAATACTCTTTTGTTTCATGGAATGTGTATTGCTTTCTATAGCAATGCTACTGCATTGTTACGCCAACATGATAAAAAAAAACAAAACAATAACAGCAATACAGATGTTGTCTTGTGACATGACAACATGTTGATGTCATGGTGTATTTATTATGGGTTTCTTATGATGCAGAAACGCAGTAAGCTGGAATTGTCTTTCCGCGTACCTTGCTGTTCGCAACAATGCAAGCTTGTTTCTACAAAAATGGCTGACGTTTTACATGGCGTGAAAAAGCTAGGCTAAATCCGATCTGAAACCAGTCAGACTGAAACGGATTTCCAGGAATGCGATTTTGAATGGGATTCCAAACCACACGAATGTAGCTCGAACTGGATTTGCAAAAATCGGATTTCATGTAGTTTGTTGCCGTTCAGACTATTTAAATTCAATTGGATTTGTACAGTCTGAACAAGGCTTATGATGTAATGTACTTAGGGCAGTCGTGGCCTAATGGATAGAGAGTTGGACTTGTAACCTGAGGGTCGTGGGTTCGAGTCTCAGGTCCGGCAGGGATTGTAGGTGGGGGGAGTGAATAACCAACACTCTCTCCACCCTCAATACCACGACTGAGGTGAGACCCTTGAGCAAGGCACCGAACCCCCAACTGCTCCCTGGGCGCCGCAGCAATGGCTGCCCACTGCTCTGGGTGTATGTTCACTACTGTGTATACACTTGGATGGGTTAAATGCAGAGCACAAATTCAAGGACTGTTTCATGGTCCCAGGTGTTTGACTTGCTCCCAAGGTTAGCAGGTTACCCCAACAGTGAGTGTCTCTTTCGATCCCGTCCAGGTCATGCCTACGCAACCTTCAAGGTAGAAAACATGATTTATGTAGACCCTGAATACTACAGACTCCTTGACTTTAAATGTCATGTTTTGACTTGTTACTCCAACAGAGTATGGGAATGAAGATCGCAACAAATATTGCCGTTCTAGCCCTTCGGTGCAAGGAGTATCACAACTTACCTGAAGGTAGGTTCTAGACAGTTCTTTCAATGAAAACCACTTCTGCGTGATTTGAGTTATGGGAGGTTATTCCTCTTTCTTTGTGGATTGGCAAATTGTCTGGTGTTGCATGGTTTTGTGTCTTTTAGAGTGCATTGAGGTGGTGGCTGCTGCTTCTCCAGGCGAAGAAGCAGCTAGAGACAAGAGCTTTTTTTACTTAAGATGTATACATTTGTTGGTTAACAAAATGACACAGATGGGTATTTAATTAGGAATGCTGTCCGTTTAAGACAGAAGGCATGCATGTAATGCTGACAAAGTTTTCACCCACCTGTTTACTTAAGCCATAATAGACTGTATTTATGTGAGAGTATAGACATAAATACAGACATACACTATAGACATTTGGACTGCTGTATGTGTATTTGAGCACTGAGAACTTCACTAAGTTAATTGACAATGAATTGTGACTCCTAGGGAAAAACTACACATCTGGTCACCCTATCCCTAACTCTTCGGGTCCTGAGGCCATTGTTTCAGTTCGCTAGTTCACATTTTGGTTGCCTATCTGTCCACTGCGGCTGCCATACTGAGACTAGATATGCGAACACCACCCCTTATGATCCAATGATAGGGATGCACTTTTTGAAAGACAAGCTGGTTAACTTGGCCTATAGGTTGTATTTTGAATGACCGGTAGTCCTCAAATAACATTCTAGTCCAGTCCTGTCTCATTAACGAAGACGCAGCATAAATTTCATAGTTTGAGGTTTTAGCTCGTCAAAGTCCAGTCTCTGTCACCGTCAACGAAGACAGAAAAAAACGTTCGTTAATGAATCTTTCAAGTTAACACTACTGTTGTAGCACCAGTGATTTTGTATGTTCAGTTTGTCAACTTGTCCACGGCCAGGTTGACAACCTTCGTCATGAGGTCTTTTGCCCTAGCGAGACTGTTCATCTTCATTGATCCGAATGTCCTTCAGAGAGCAAAGGAATGGTTGATGAGCAAGCAGGGTTCAGACGGCTGTTTCGTGCAACAGGGAACTCTGCACCACAACGACATGAAGGTAAACTAAAACTAGACTTGAGGACTGAAGCTGTTCATCTATATCAGGGGTGGGGAACATTGATCCTGGAGGGCTACTCTCCTGCGGTGTTTAGCTCCAACCCTGACAAACCCTGGAAAGATGCCTAACTGCATCCTGAAGACCTTGATTAGCTGGTTCAGGTGTGTTTGATTAGGGTTGGAACTAAACTCTGCAGGGACACCGGCCCTCCAGGATCAACGTTCCTCACCCCTGATCTATATCAATGTGCTTTTGTGTTTTAGGGTGGAGTTGGTGACCGCATGACCATGACTGCCTACATTGCTGCATCACTGCTTGAACTTGGCATCCCTGTTATGGTAAAAAACCTCTCCAGCACATGCATATGAGCTCTTTGCAGATGACATTCCTGTTCTGGCAGTTGCTTGTAATTTTATTTTTTTTCTTCTCCAGGATCCAGTCATCACCAATGCTCTGTCTTGCTTGAGGCCTGTCATTGGGAACCTGGGAAACACTTACGCCACGGCTCTGTTCGCCTACACCTTCAGTTTGGCTGGAGAGACCAATACTCAAGCACCGCTGTTTACTATCTTGGACAACCGTGCCATTTCTGAAGGTGGGATTCTATCAGGCTTCTGTTTGAGACATTGACTCCCTCTGCCAATGCATAGATTAAATTAACAGTTGGATGTGCCATACATTTCTTCAGTTAAACGAGGAGAAAACTGAAGTCATTGCATTTGGAAACAAAGATGAAGTTCTCAAGGTGAATGCATACCTTTAACTCTAGGGCTCAACAACTAAAAATCAAATCAAATCTTGGGGTGATTCTGGAGACAGACCTTCGTTTCAGTAGTCATGTCAAAGCAGTAACTAACTAAATCAGCATACTATCATCTCAAAAACATTGCAAGAATTAGATGTTTTGTTTCCAGTCAAGACTTGGAGAAGCTTGTTCATGTCTTTATCACCAGCAGGGTTGATTATTGTAATGGTCTCCTCACCGCCCTTCCAGAGAAGACCATTAGACAGCTGCAGCTCATCCAGAACGCTGCTGCCAGGATTCTGACTAGAACCAGAAAATCTGAGCATATCACACCAGTCCTCAGGTTCTTACACTGGCTTCCAATCACACTTAGGACTGATTTTAAAGTACTTTTACTCGTTTATAAGTCACTCAATTGCCTAGGACCTAAATACATTGCAGATGTTCACTGAATATAAACCTAACAGACCACTCAGATCATTAGGATAGAATCAGTTAGAAATACCAAGGGTTCACCCAAAACGAGGGGAGTCCGCTTTTAGCTATTATGCCACCCGCAGTTGGAATCAGCTTCCAGAAGAAATCAGATGTGTTAAAACAAGCCACATTTAAATCCAGACTCAACTCATCTGTTTAGCGGTGCATTTGTTGAATGAGCACTGTGCTACGTCCGGACTGATTGCACTGCATTTTGTATAATTTTCTATTTTTAATGGTTTTAAATTCTTTGTTTTATTGTGATTTACTTACTACTTATGTAAAGAAATTTGAATAACCATTGTGTGTGAAATGTGCTATATAAATCTTGCCTTGCCTTTTGTTCATCAGGATCTTTGGCATCAACTTTTTCTCCTCTGTCTCTTCGGCACTATGCTCCATTGGTCTCAGACTTCATCTGGTGGTACTCTGGAGGTGGAGATCAGCTCTTATGTGCTGCTAGCGGTTATCTCTGTACAGCCTCTCATGATGGCTAATCTGGGCTACGCTAAACGCATTGTCAACTGGCTCGTAACCCAGCAGAGTCCCCATGGAAGCTTTTCTTCCACCCAGGTGACTCTGACCACCAAAAATGAGTGCAATCATCCATATCTGAGTGGTGCTTTTAATCTGGTGCTTGTATTTTAGGACACTGTGGTGGCTCTTCAGGCTCTGTCTCTGTACGCCACTGAAGTGTTCAGCTTGGAGGGCTCCAGCGTTGTTACCATACAGTCCTCAGTGGCCGGAGGAGACTCGTATAGCTTTGTGGCTCGGGACAACAGGCTGCTGTATCAGGAGAAACCTCTGAAGAATGTTCCAGGCAAATATAGTGTTAAAGCAACTGGATCCACTTGTGTGTCTGTGCAGGTCTGTATCTTCACCCTCACTTTTTCTGTTTCTGTGGTGCATGCCCTAATTCTGTTTTCTTTGCTCTGCATTCTGCGTACTATAGGTAGCGTGTTTCTACAACATCCCAACACCCATTAAAGTAGCCAGGACATTGAGTGTCGAAGCAAAGGTGACTGGACACTGCCAAACGCTTGAAGCCAATCTCATGTTGAGGTTCACGGTGAAGTAAGAACAGCTTTGACTTAGTCTTGAAACCAGCTCATGTTTTACTCTTACAAAGTGAAGCTGCTTTCTTGTCGACTAAACCTTGTTATTTCCATGCCATTCAGATAAGATGTCCCAAAGTCAAGCACTAACATGGTTATAGTGGACATTAAGCTCCTGTAGGGTTTTGTGGCAGATACGTCACCGGTTCGTATGCATTAAGATGATTTGGAAAATCCTGAGATGTTTGAGGCTCTATGTAATTGTGTAGCTAAACAATGATATTTTCCTCTCGGCTTGAGTCTTCACAAGATTCATTAGCTCCTCTAATGGAGTGGGTTGATACCGTAGATGATCATGTCCTGGTGTATCTGAAAGAGGTGAGACGGTGTACACTGGACATATTCACAAACTGCCCTCTTGTGTGCTGCTGTTCATCCTTTCTGTCTTGCAGGTTCCCAAAGGTGTCCCCATGAGTTACAATCTGCAGCTGAAACTGAGTTTTGATTGCAAGAATCTCAAGTCAGCAGTGATCAAAGTTTGCCTACTATCAACCAAGAATGCTTTCATCGTCCTGATCATGTTTTGCTTTGGCTGAATTCTGTTGAGCATAATCCAACTCCCTTTTCTTTGAATCCTTTCAGGTGATTCACTTGAGACCACCTACACATCTCCCTGTCCATGATTTGATTCAGTTCTGGCTGCAGGGCACATGACTTAATAAAACCGCTTTTATACAGTCAGTCTGATGCGTTTTTTTGTTGTTGTTTTTTTGTGTTCCTGATCTATAAGAGTTTAGGCAGGAAGTTCCAAACCTTTGCAATATTTGAGCTTCTACATGTGATCCTGCAGCACAAAAGCAGTCATGAGTAGCACAGGTATATTTGTAGCAATAGCTAACAATACATTGTATGGGTCAATTATCCATTTTTCTTTTCTGCCAAAATTCATTTGGATATTAAGTAACAATCATGCTCCATGAAGATATTGTAAATTTCCTACCATAAATGTCAACTTCATTTTTGATTAGTAATATGAATTGAGGACTTTATTTGGATAACTTAAGGCAAATCTTTTTTTTTTTTGGGCCCTCAGATTCCAGATTTTCAAATAGTTGTATCAAATATAGGCCTATCCTAACAAACCATACATCAATGGTTAGCTTATTTATTCAGCTTTTAAGTGTTAAAATTTCACCTTTTAAGGCTAGATTTGTGGTCCAGGGTCAAATTTGTCCTGGGTGACTTGCTTATAAAATGCTTATAAAATGGCTAAAACGTTCTCCAGGAGGCTGTTTCTCATGCTTTCTGAGCTTTCACTTTTTTTTTTGAGGTTTTGAAAGTAGAATTCCACCATCTAAATGGTGTTATACTGTTAACGTTTGACTCAAAATGGTTTCATTTGTAGCGGTTACTGCCAAAAACTGCCACGCTAGCAAAATGTATGCGTTTTAGTAACTATACATTTATATTTTCTCTCCCTCCCTTCCCTATCCTTCCCTACTTGCCTCTTCGTCTCGTATCGTCTCACTTGAGAGACTCTTTCTGCACTGCACTCCAAACTGAAAAATATGGATTTGATCAACTGGTCTCTCAACGAAATTGACACCATCTTCTCGATGAGAAGCCTGGGATCGGGGAACCTGACTGCCCTGGCGGAACGTTCACAGCTGGCTACACGATGGACGCAGGTCGTGTGTGTGGCAGCTCTTTCCGTGGAGGACATTGAAGACATCTACCTATTCGGAACCACGATAACGGGTTTTCTGCTGATTGGATTAGGCCTTGCTCTGTTATTTTTAGAATTCAGGAGACGGAACAGCTGTCCAAAGCCTCAAGGCTGCCCGTCATGAAGTGGGCAGAGCGGTCAGCAGTGTCTGAGACTATTAACCGCAATATGGATACCATCACGGAGAAGCTCACGGTTGAAAGGAAAATTGATGATTTGGAGACCAGAAATGGACTAAGAGAGTAGCTGTGAAATTGGAATGTGGCTACTCGCCCCAAGACCAAACAATCTTATCTTCTTTGGCTCTCCTAACCAGCGCAACCTCGGACAAGGTCGAAGCTGGAAAATTTCCCCGGGAAGAGCACTGCAGTTAGACTCTCTTGCGTTCCTCCCCCCTTCCAGACACCTGCTGTTGTTGACTCGGTTGGGGTCCTGATCAAGGCTGTCTCCATGGCAACCTGCTGTGTCGCTTTCACAATCTGCGGACTGAGGCAACTTGATTCGAATGCCAGCGTGCCAACTTCCCAGGCCACACATACATACACACACACACACATACAGATACGCACTCACCTCCCAAACCCCGCATCCAACGCCTTCGCCGCTTTGTACCGCCATTCTGATAGGCGGGTCTGACCGGCGCCGAGAATGGCTGCAGGACCGGATGGCTGCTTGTCGGAACTGGATTACCCCCCCCCCCATCCCCCGTTGCAAGTCGTGTGTCTCCCCTGTTACTATGTGCTTTTTGTTGCTGGGGTGTTTTTTCTGTTCTCACACTGTACTCTCATAAGAAAATAGTCTGTGAATTATTTTTTTTCGCCCCCCTCTCCTCATGTCGAGCTGTATCTTTTCTATAATACCTACATTTCACTGCTGGTTATACTCTGTATGATTATGTATGTGACAAATAAAATTACTACTACTTACATTTCTTTCAGAAAGGCCTCAATTTTCCAGCAGAATAACTGTATCTTGTATAAACCTGAACGTTATAATTGAAGTGAAAAATCTAAATCAATGTACTTTCCAAACTGTCCATTTCCCCTGTTTTTGTCGCACTTGACCAATTAAAAAAAACAAAATTGGTTTAATCCCAATTAGCAGCTTTAAAGTAATGACTTTGCCAACCATAGTGATACTGATTTAATAATGCATTGTAGAATAAAGCTTTTAAATCAGCCAACAACTCTCCTGTTCCCCTCTCAGTGACATTCACATTAACAAGAAATGAATCTTGCAAGCTATTTTCAAATTTGCAAGCCAAAAGTGAAAGTAAAAACACAAAGAACATGCAGAAGTAAACAAGTGTTAAAATCTATCCAAAGACTTGGTCCAGAACAAGTTCTCCCCTCCACCACCACTGGACTGTACTGTGAACACAAACCGTAATAGGCATTTAAAAAGTATTAAAATCACTGAAAGATAAGCAGATCTGGCTTTACCATTTGATCAAGAGCAACAAATTTAGCATCCATGGTCACAACTCTGAAGTTTACCACAGAAGGGAAACGCATAACTCATCCATTAAACAATGCATTTGAGTAGAGTTCATTATGTTTCAGGTTCTGATAACTTATTTATCCAAGGGTCATTTGTGCACTAACTCTGCACACCTTGGGCCACAGATTATACAATTGGCCGGTACTGGCCTGAGTCTGGGTTCCAAATGGAAGTGTATATGAAATACAAACCTATATTTAAGAACAAAATTGACCAAAACAATATTGGCTTGTTTGCTATATAGCCTACTTGGATAAGTATATTCATGTAATTAATTGGTTCACTAAAATCTACAAAAATGTATTATTAAAGACTTTCACTGGGAATCAAACCCATGACCTTGGTGTTGCGAGCGCCAGTGTTTTTTGTCATTTCTTAAGTTTGCAGTGTGCGTCACATTTGTTTAATGGAAAAGAGCAGCATGAATATCCTGCCTAATCTAGTGTGAATCTTAAAGAGCGTCACGCAGGTTTGGAGTGACATGAAGGAGAGTAAATAATGACAGAAATTTGTCTCCTGCAGTGTGAACACAGACATGTCCTGACACTGATGTACTACTAGTTGTCATATAAAGCAGAAGGTGTTTTCTGTGTAATTGGAGTCGGCTGTAGTTTCACACAGGCCGTGGCGGCTGACGTTTCCAGACAAGTCTGGAGTTTACAAGGTCTCTTAATGAGACTGTGATTGTGTTTTGTGTGCTGACCGGTTCGGCTGATGTCTCTGTTAATGTGGAGCAGGTAAAAGGAAAGAGAATTACAGTCAACTGCTGGCTAAATGGGTGCCCTAAGCAGGATTGTATTGTTGTGCCCCCTCCCTCAAATATTATGGAAGTAAAAAAAATACTATAGGGGTCAAAATAGAACTTTAATAAAATATTAAAGTAAATAAATTGTAATTAAATTGCATTATTTGCAAATTACAGTTGTAGCTTTAGACAGTTACCTATGGCTATTATTTTATTAATACAGTTGTCTGATTGATTTAATAGTCTCAAGCATTCAGAAATCATGCAAAAGAAAATTAAGCAGTTTACGATAAAACCATTTTGTAAGGGTTGTGATGTCCACATGTTTTTTGTTGAAGAAATTGAGACTGTGTCATCTATAGCAAAAAGGTGGCCAAAAATGAAAGATTAAGTGGATATTTGAATTAAATGTTTTGTCAATAGCTTATTAAACAAGGATATGAACGTCCTATAAGTGTAACAGCAGCAATGACCAGGCCTTTGGCTCCTTTTGCAGGCATTTGAAATATGTAATGTTAAAAAAAACAATAGACATCACCATCACAAAATTTGTAATGGTTTTACTGGTTATAATGGTGTCTGTGGGTCTCTACTGGTAATTGGTCATCATCTATTGGTGGCTTGTTAAAACCAATAAATCCTTATGGAATACGTCCCAAAACACACTACAGAAAACCATTTTTAATGGTTTTAATGGTTAAAAGTTGATAGTTTGTAATGTTTGTAATGGTATTTGTGATTTATTTGTGATGGTATTAGAATTTTCTGTGCTGGTTCTGTTTTTTCAGCACGGTTGCCTCGATTTTATATAATGCATTTTAAGTGATTTTAAAGACTGTTGTTGGCTTACGTTTGTTTTTATAACCACAAAAAATATTATCTTAATACTTCTTTGTCAGTGTCTTTTGTAACTGGTAGTGAGCTGTTACTCTGTGTTAAATCCTGAAGTAGGACAGTCATTAACAAAAAGCCACATTTGTGTGGCGGTGTCCGGCAGAGTAGTCTATGTGAGCGGAGTGGAGCGTCAACGATATTCCCTCCGCGCTCCGAGCATTTAGGGTGCTTTCACACTTGGTTCACTAGCCTGGTCCGAACCCGAGTTCGATTGCTCCCCCCTCCCCCTGCCCCCGCTGGACTGCGTTCATATTATTTTATTTGGGTCCGAACCGCGGTTCGTTTGCATTATCAAGCCAGGAGCTGTTTAACCCGTTGCTTAGTAATGATGGCGCGGGAGAAGGTGGCCAAATGTATAATATTGCTTTCTGCACTTTTATATATTTACGTTTTTGAACTGTTAGTTTTGTTTACAAAGCTTCAGTGCATAAAGAATTTAAGTCTGTTTTACGAATGTACTGCAAATATTCTAAAGAACGCTGAAGCCGAACAGAAATTAGACATACAGCTCTCTGCTTGCAGCGCGTCAGTCACGCTCGAGTGTGTCTTACTCGTCCTTAAAAGTGAATCTGCGGGCTCTTTGATCGCCCTCTGGTGGCTGGCTGCAGTACAGGTCATAAACCCCGCCCTCTCCATGTAAACGAATGGGACTTCAGTCAAAATATAAAGATAAATTACACTTCCAATACAATTTTCCGAAATATGGTTTCGCTAATTTAAGGTAGTTGTTATCACGCTGATATATGTTCAATTGTTCATTTTTGTGATAAGTTTGATTTTAGCTAGTAATTTGATGTTATAAAAACGGGGCATGTCGTTATGGTTGATTGGGTCTGCAGGAGTTTGGGCAGGAGTTTGATTCCGCGGCTCCATCTCACGACTCTACTGCGAAGACTCAGGCTCCAAAATAATCTCTATTGCTCAGACTCGGGCTCCAAATGACGTCATTTACTCAAGATGGCAGCAGCCATATTGAGATGTATTCGCTTCACTTTTCTGTAGTGGAAGGAAGCGGAGACGCGTCGTCCATCTTTTTTAACAGTCTATAGTCAAGCTCGTCAGGAGAGTGAGTGAAACACACACATTTTTAACAAATAATGCGTCATTAATAGCGGTTCACTTCCGTGATTTGGTACGATTGCGTTCACATCAGCAGCGAACCGTACCAGAGCTCACTTGAAATGAACCCCGGACCACCCTTTTTAAGCGGACTCGGGTACGGTTCGCGGGTGCGCACCCGAGGTCGGATGACAGCGTTCACATCATCCAAACGAACCGAACTCTGATGTCAATCGAACCCGGGTGCGCACCAAAAGTGCTAGTGTGAAAGCGCCCTTAATAATCACTTCGGTCCAGCTCCGCTCCGGGTTCACCATTTCCCGCTCCACTCCTCGCATTCTCATATCAGAAACACCGCTCTGCCTTCGCTATCTCAAAGTATTTCAGTAGGTTTGAAATATCACAGTTCTGTTCATAACATATATAAAACAATTTAATAAATAAAATAGTTTCAACGTGGCTTATTGGAACACTAGTGTACAAACTTTTTTTCCTACCACATGACAAGCTAATAACATAGTTGTCAGCATTAAAAGGTATAATTGCTGCTTTTTGCAGTGTAAATTTGGTTTGTGATGAAAATAACATTTTTGTAAGTTATTTTTACCTATGGATCGATGCATTTCTTTCAGATTTCTGCTCATTCGAAATCAGATACAGATGAAGTAGCACTGTAAGATTACATTTGTTTGAATGTATTATTGAGAGAGCGATTGCGTGTGAATAAGTGTTGTAGTACATGTTTAAATCATGCCTTCAGCTGAAAATATTCAGTATAGGAAAAAACTAATTCCTTGAGAACTGCCTTCACATTCTTTCTGATTTGAGTGATCCTTTTCTATCAAGCTAGCTAAATATGTTTAACACGTGAATTCTTGCTAAATATGCAGTTATATTACGGGCTGTTGGCATGAATTATACTCGGGATGGAGCGGTGATGGAGCGAGTGAAAACCAAGACGCTCCTCTCCATTCAAATTCACACCGCTCCACTCCGCCCTCCGCTCTGCTCACATACTCTGATTGTGAGAAACTGTTGCTGTCATGAAAGATCTATTTCAGAACCAGCTGCTATCAAAATAATCTGGCTACGGGCGCGGGTCAGATATTATTGCTGGGCCGCCTGTTGCCGACCACTGCTTTATCGTGTCACGCACTTGTGTGTCTCTGGATTCATCTAGTCGCTGGTTTAATAAACAACAGATGAAATAGCCGCAGAATTGCAGAGAACATCTCAGTGCATATTAAACTTTTTATCACCAAAAAATAATTTGCATCCAGCGACAGTACGTTATAATTAGTGCTGTCAAACGATTAATCGCAATTAGTTTAAAAGTTTTTGTTTACATAATATATGTATGTGTGCTGTGTATATTTATTATGTATATATAAATACACACACACATGCATGTATTTCAGATAAATATGTTATGATTATATATTAACTATATATTTAAAAAAATATAAATTATATGAATATAAATATAGAAATGTAAATACATGTAAATATTTTCAAAATATATACTGTTTGTGTGTGTATTTATATATACATAATAAATATACACAGTACATGCATATATTATGTAAACAAAAACTTTTATTTTGGATGTGATTACTCGCAATTCATCGTTTGACAGCACTAGTTATAATGAACAGTGGATTCAATATTGTTGTCAAATCACTTCAATATGTTGCATGTGTAACATGAGTTGCTATCTGTGATATAAATACAATTATTGCATTTTTTTGTCATTTTCTTTTCTTTTCACAGCCTGGTCATCTGATCCTGTATATTTATATTTATATGTATATGTATGTGTACTGTATGTATGTGTATCTATATCTATATATGGGGGAAGTCGTGGCCTAATGGTTAGAGAGTTGGACTCGTAATCGAAAGGTTGCGGGTTCGAGTCCCCAGGGATTGTAGGTGGGGGGAGTGAATGTACAGCGCTCTCTCCACCCTCAATACCACGACTGAGGTGCCCTTGAGCAAGGCACCGAACCCCCAATTGCTCCCCGGGCGCCGCAGCATGGCTGCCCACTGCTCCGGGTGTGTGTTCACGGTGTGTGTGTGTGTGTGTGTGTGTGTGTGCACTTGTTCACTACTCACTGCTGTGTGTGTGCACTTGGATGGGTTAAACGCAGAGCACCAATTTCGAGTATGGGTCACCATACTTGACAATACGTCACGACTTTACTTTACTTTACTTTACTTTACTTATATGTGTATATATATATATAAATTAAGTTAATCTAGTTGCCAAGGCAATATTTCTTATTTTCATCTTGTTCAACTGATTTACTAAAATAACTAAAAGTAAATTTGAAATAAGACATTTATAAAACCTAAAAAATAAAATAAAAAGGTATATTTATAAGTATATATTAAAATATATTTAATTTCAACTAGTTGCTAAGGCAACATTTCCTATTTTCGTTTAGTGTAACTGTGCTACGTATGTATAAAACCATTTATAAAAAATAGCTGCATAATTTAAAATGATTAAATAAATAAATTACCCCCCAAAAAGCACAACTAAACTATCAAAATTCTGAATAAAATTTAAATTAAAATGTAAAAAAAAAAAAAAAAAAAAAAAGAACATATCCAGCGATTTCAAGAGAACAGGCTTGAGAAAAGAGGGTGGGAGAAACACATCAAAGCATATGCAATATCCACCACACCATATATTTCTCAATGTAAACAAATGTGTCATATTATCATACATTTTGTTCATATTTATAATCATATTTATCATGTTTTTCCAAACAGTTTGCACACTTGGTTTGATGTCCTCCTCTTGCGCCGCAGGTCTCTTTCAGACGGTGTTTTGGGGTTTTTACCGTGGTACGCAGGTGTCATAAGGTGAGTTTTACCTGCAGCTGATGTTTTCTGAAGTATTTGTCTCTTTGGATTTGCCAGCAGACCTTCACGCTCAGCGCATCACTTGATGTATGGTATGAGTCTCTCGAGACTAATTGAGTATGCGGATGCCCCGTAGCCGCAGCGGGGCTAACGCGGCATCCACACACTTCGTGAAAGTGCGGGTTGAGAGTGCTAGGCCGAAGGGAAGTACCCTATATTGGTAAGCTTTGCCCCCGAAAGCAAACCTCAGGAACTTCCTGTGAGAGGGAAGGATGGAGACGTGGAAGTATGCGTCTTTTAGATTGATCGCGACAAACCAGTCCTCGGACCTGATTTGGGAGGTGACCTGCCTGAGCGTGAGCATCTTGAACTTCAGTCTGCTGACTGAGAGGTTCAGATGCCGCAGATCCAAAATGGGACGCAACCCTCCATCCTTCTTCGGAACTATGAAGTACCGGCTGTAGAACCCGGACTCTCTCTCATGAGGAGGAACCACCTCGATGGCCTCCTTCCTTAAGAGAGTATGTACCTCCTGTTCCATTACCAGAGCCTGCTCGGGGCCCACTAACGTGGAAATCACCCCGTTGAACTGAGGCGGACAAGAACCGAACTGGATTCTGTAGCCTCTTTCTACAGTGCGCAGGACCCATCGAGACACATTTGGCAGTAGTTTCCACGCTGCGAAATAGTCTACTAAGGGAACCAGTCTCTCGAGACTGGCCTCTGGTGTAATCAGAGCGGCTAGTTTGGTGCCCTGAAGCGGCGCACCAGCAGGGAACGACCGAACCAGCTGCTCTAGAGACCCCCGAAGGGGTGGCAAGCATCTCAGCTCCGCTACGATACCGGGCGGAAGAGACTGAGATGTGTGCTCACTGAAGACTGCTGGCCGGAAGGCGACAGTGGGGCGTTCAGGAGGAAGACCCTGTCGCGTTCTTTAATATCTGGCAGGGTCAACCACAGGTGCCTCTCCGCTGCCATAGACCGCCCAATGGCACGGGCGGTCTCCTTGGTGGCACGGAGAGACAAATCAGCGGTTCTGCGGAGTTCACAAATGTCCTCCGCAGAAATTCCCTCACCCTCATCCAACTCCTTGAGCAGGTCCGCTTGGTATGCCTGCAACACCGCCATGGTGTGCAGACATGACCCAGCGCGACCTGCTGCCGCGTACCCCTTGCCCACCAGCGCTGACGATGTGCGCAGCGGCTTGGTGGGCAAGGTCGGAGCCTTCAGGGACGACACCGCGTCAGGAGACAGATAGCCCGCAAGCGTCTGCTCCACACGCGGCATCGCCCCATAACCGTGCTCCCTCGCCCCCGTCACATTGCTATAGAAACCAGACAAGGGGGCGAAGAGGCGGACCGAAAAAGGTTCTCCCCATGACCTCGACACCTCAGTGTGGAGGTCGGGGAAAAACGGCAGGCTCCGATGTGGAGGGGAGGTCTGGGAGCGGTCGCAGGATCCAGCAGGTGAGGATGGAGATAGAGACTCGCTCGTCTCCGATCCCTCTGCAAGATCCCATTGCGAACCCCACGAGCGCCATCTCCGTCTCACACACAGCCTGTATTGCGCCTCACTCCTCCCAAACTTTGTTTTACAAAGCCTCTTGGACATTCCAAAACGGACAAACAACAGTAAATAGGACTTACAAGACACAGAACGCTTAGCTGAATAAAATGCTTTTATACCAGCTGGTCATTACGTCACCTCGCCCGTGACGTCCCTCCCATCCGTTGGACAGATTTCATTGGTATTCAGAGCCGGTTACGCTGTAGGCGTTCTGAAGAGGAACCAAAGAGGAACCAAAATCCCCTCTGTAAAAACTTTAATATGTCAACAAAATCAAACAAAAATGTAGAAACTTTCTGCTCTTGAAATGTATGCAAATCAGAACAATACTGCCTCATTTGCATATTTAAACATGACATTTTGGAACACAAAAAAGTTTGCAATTCTCAATGTAATCAGTCAAGTGGGTTTGTATGCTGATATATATTTGGTGCATTTTTACATTATTCACCTGCAGTGTCTTGCTTTAAATATTTAGCCTAGATGTGCAATGTTTTGACATGTTTTTCACAGAATTTCCAAACTCTCAGCTCCGAAAATTTGAAAAGTCCAACATGCATCACATCAAAATCATCAAGGACTCAAATCACCCTGGTAACCATCTATTCACTTTGCTTCCATCTGGTAAGCGCTTCCGTAGCCTGATGGCGAAAACTGAGAGACTTAGGAGGAGCTTCTTCCCCCAGGCCATCAGGCTCCTAAACTCTAACTCTGTGTCATAACATCACTTGACTCCATGTAAATATCACTATTTCAATAAGCTATTTATAATATAATTCATATTGCTGCTATTTAAATACCCTGTACAACTTTTTTGCACATTCTTTAGCACATTCCTCTTATATTACTATTTAAGTCAACAACATACTGACCTGCACATTTATATTTATATTTTTTATCTTTTATTTTATTTTATTCTTTTATTTTTTCTACCTTTCTTTTTCTTAATATTTGTATTCTATATAATTGCGCTGTCCTTGGAGCGGACCTGACTTACATTTCACTGCTGGTTATACTCTGTATAATTGTGTATGTGACGAATAAAAATCTTGAATCTTGGTTTGACGTGTTTCTGCCGCAGCTTCAGATCCGCGTCTCATCATCACGCAGGTATAATATCACAATATCATAATCCCCTCCTCTGCAGATTAACTTCCCCAGACTGACGGAATTCACAAATTGGGGCAATAATTAAACATGCCTCATGTTTATTCATGAGCTTCTTAAAGCCCGACACGATTTGAGTTCCAGCGCCACACTTCAGAGACGAGTTGTCATGCGTTCTTATGAGGAAAGTGCTGGAATTATTAGTCACACTGACTTTGTCTCTTCTTATTTTGACTTCAAATGTGCTGGATTACACTGATGGCGGCTTTCAAGCAGAAGACACCTTGAAGATGATGTAGTCGAGATTCTCTGTTGAGTTTAGATGCTTAGACAATTTAATCAGCTATGCAATTATGTAAATAATTCAATTAATTAAATATGCCATGATGAAAGGCATACTGTAGATTATTTTTAATATTTTTACAATTTTATGCAATTGTTTTTGTGGAAGTGGCAATCAAAATCAATGCCAAAAATAATACATAATTTTTGGGGGGATTCTTTGCTTAGGTTAGATGCTTAGACTGTTTAATCAGCTAGGAAATTGTGTAAATAATTAAATAAAATAAATATACCATGGCAAAATACATAATGTAGATTATTATTATTAAAAAGTAATACATGAAAAATAATAAATTGCAGTGAAAAATAATAAATCACATTTGGTATTTTTCTATGTTTAGGCTATTTAATCAGCAGGTGTCAGTCCTCTGTCGTGTGTTTCATGTGTTCCCGCCTCTTGTGTCCATATTTGGTTTGTTTCCTGTCCTCATCTAGTGTGATTATTAGTTCATTCTTGTCCAGCTGTGTTTGTCTCATTAGCTATGATTAACCTGTGTATTTATAGTCCTGTCTGTTCAGTTTGATTTCGTCTGGTCTACTCATTACTCACTGGTGTTTCTGTCGTGACACAGGGCAGTTATGTAAATAGTGAAATTAAATATAACATGATGAAAGGCATACTGTAAATTATTTTGTATATATATATAAAATTATTATTATTTTTTTACATTTTTATACATTATTTTTGAGAAAGTGGCAATCAAGTCAATGCCAAAAATAATAAATCATGCTTTGCAACTCTTCATTACGTTTAGATGCTTATACTATTCAATAAACAAAGGCAATTATTAAATTAAAAATACCATAATGAAAGTCATAGTGAAGATTATTTTTAAAGAGGCAATCAAAATCAATGTCAAAAATAATAAATCATATTTTTCTTTAGATGCTTAGACAATTTAATCAGCAGGGCAATTATGTAAATAATTAAATTCAATGGTGAAAGGCATACTGAAGATTGTTATTATTAAATTTTTTAGAAGCGCCAATCAAAATAAATTATATTTTGCGATTGTTTAGTTTAGATGCTTAGACTTTAATCAGCAGGATAAATATGTATAAATGAAATATTTTATGGTGAAAGGCAAACTGAAAATTATTATGAATTAATTTATAGTTTTATACAATTATCTTTTTTGTAAGGGTTTAGATGCTTAGACTATTTAATCAGCAGGGCAATTATGAAAATAATTAAATTAAATAAATATCAAATATTTTGCATGAAGAACATTAGGTCTATATTCTTATAACCTCTATGATTCTCTGTTAAAATGGTCCTAAAAAAATAGGCAAACCAAAGAAAAAAAAAAGCAACAGTTGTAGTGAAATTCAAGTCAAACTTCATTCTGACTTCTGACGACCTGAACATGTTGCTTTTCTTAATGGCAGCTTGATCCCAGAGTACAAAAAGACATTTGACTAGTTTTTGCCCAAAATCTTAAAATGTTAAGCGTATGGCTGTTTCAAATTAAAGTTCATGTAAATCAAAATCTGTGAGTAGTAAACTTGACCTTGCTCTTTCATTGTCTGAACTTGTGTGAAATGCCGGCTGATTAGCATACAGAGATTAATAAGCATGACGGATTTAGGGCTGTTTGTTCGAGAGTTATAATGTGTCGCTGCATCATATAAATGAGTCGAGCATCAGCTCCAGTCCTGCAATTTGGCTCTCTGATCCATGATGAAGGTAATTAAAGGCTGAAACTCACCCAGAGCTCACAGACCTTCAGCGTTTGCAGCTGGAAGATGTGCTAATACACTAATTTCACATGATGATTCTCAACCTTAGAAGGTCAAACTGTATTATCTGAGCTGCTTTATTTGACCTTTATTTTACAGTGTGTGGGTTTGCCATTTTTAGCAATACAAATGTCATTTAATGTTATTTTGTTTAATAAAATTATTGCTATATAAAGTCTCTTCTGTGCACCAAGGCTGCATTTATTTGATCAAAAATACAGTAAAAATACAGTTAAAATATCTGTTTTCTGTGTTCTGTTAAAATGTAATTTAATTCTGTGATGCGCAGCTGAATTTTCAGCATCATTACTCCAGTCTTCAGTGTCACATGATCTTCAGAAATCATAATAATATACTGATTTACTGCTCAACAAACATTTCTGATTATTATCAATGTTGAACACAGTTGTGCTGCTCAATACTTTTGTGGAAACTGATGCATTTTATTTTTAGGGATTCACAGATGAACAGAAAGTTCAAAAGAATAGCATTTATTTGAAATAGAAACCTTTTCTAACATTATAAATGTCTTTACTGACACTTTTAATAAATTTAATGCATCATTGATGAATACAGATATTACTTTATTTTTTTCCATCATGTGACACTGAAGACTGGAGTTATGATACTGAAAATTCAGCGTTGTTTACAAAAATAAATTGAATGTTATTATATATTCACATAGAAAACAGTTACTGTAAATTGTAATAATATTTCAAAATGTTTACTGTATTTTTGATTAAAAAATACAGCCTTGATGAGCAGAAGAGACTTTCAGAAACATCTGAAATATGAAAAATCTCAAAATTCTGACTTTTGCTCAATAGTGTAAGTTAAAATAATATTGCAAATGTGTGTATATATATATATATAATATATACATACACACACATAGAATGATGTGAGATCAGCGTTTCTAATGATTTAAATGCTTCATAGAACAGGACACCAATGTTTATCTGAATCACAAAGAGCACTGAATCAGTTTGTTCTTAAGAAATGGTGAGAAGAATAAAGAATATAAATACAGAGCGAGAGGCAGCATCTGGTGAACGCACGACTGAATCTTATGACTAGATCAATCATTTAAAGGTCAATGGAAACGGCTTCTCTATTGAATCAGTGATTTGATAACCAAACCGAGACCCTTATTCGGTGACCATAAAGCAGTGAAGGATTTGGGCATAAAATCTGATGATATTGTAGTTAGAATTGCTTTCAAATGCTGATAGAATGCAAAAAGAAAAGATGGATCTGGCGTTTATGAACTGGACAGATTTCAGTGTTTGCACAGATTCAATGACAGTTTCATTTATAGTTTATCTTACACAACTCATGTCTATGGGCATCTGTCTCATACTGCTGATACCACAGAAAATAATACAGTACATCAAATAGATGACGTGCCGTTGGGCTCTGGATGAAGCCGACAGATTCCCGGAAACAAGCCATTGCCGATATGAAACTGAGATGAAGAGTATTTGAATGTGTGCCAGTGACTTTTGGCACAATGAGAAACGTCTGATTGCTCTCTATGTGCATCATGCATATGCATCTCTTTTGCAGCTCATGCACATGAACGCTCATCCTAGTTTTTATTTTATTTTCATCATGCATCTAAATCTAAAATGATGTGCAGTGCAAAAACTTCTTTTGGTGTTTTATATTGTAACATTCTCCGCCGGTGATGATGATGTGTGTAGTTTCAGGCCACAGCGTCACCTTTAATCAATATGGTAATGTGGCATTTTACTCTGGTGCGCTGAACCACAGCTGTATAAGTACAGCGGTAACCTTCAGATAACTATATAACACATGTAGCTAATTCAAACGTTGACAGATAGACTTCATCATAACCCTATATCACAGAAGACTAATATTATTACCAGTATCACTAGTACTATAAATGTTAGTGCTGTTTCAAGTTTAGAAACCCTGAAGAGAATTATATGTCCTTTTTCTTTTTGTAAAAAAATTAATTTGGGTCTTTCGAATATCATACACCCTCACCCAAGTGACCCGACCAGGGTTGATCAGACCCCGGCCTGTGCCCTAACAGCAACCCACGGATCTGCCCTCTTTAGCCAAATCCATCTAGATGCTTTTTCAACAGCGTCTATCGTGGTGTGAATCGCTTTCCTTCTCCTCTCTCCTGTTATTCTGAGTGTCGTGTATGCCCTGTACAGTGACTGGCCTGCAAAGCCCCGACATCCAACCTCCACGGGCCAACACTTGGCTTTCCAGCCTTTTCTTTGGCAATTGTTCCTCAGTTCCTCATACTTTGCTCTTTTCCACTCAAAGGCCTCCTCCATCCGCTCTTCCCATGAGCTCAAGCATCAGAACGCTCTTTAGTGAGTCTGACCACAGCACAATGTCAGGCCGCAAAGTATCTCTGTGATGTGATTAGGAGACCTCCGCTGCTTTCCCAGGTCTACTTCCATCCTCCAGTCATGAGTAGTAAAGAGTAACCCAGTTGCCTTTTGATGCTCTCTACTTGGTCTTTCTCCCTCTGAATGGCATTCCTGCTCGGCCCTGTCCTCTGGCAGAGGTTAAGAGTGTTGCTGATGGATTCTGCTATTGTCCTGAGGACCTGGTCGTGCCGCCACCGATAACGACCGTCGGCGAGAGAGACAGCAACTTAGGATATGTTCGAGTGTGCCAATTCCCTCACAAAGAGGGCAGACCGGTTGTTACTCTAGGCCCCAGCTATGCAAATTAGATGGACTTGGAAGGACGTCTCTGATAAGAAATTTGTCTCTGAGATATGCAGGAGTAAAGGAAAACCAGTCTCCTCGTGGCTTATATCGAAATCCTCTGACATTTTTCTTCTCAAATCCTCATTTTGTGCTTCTAATTCGTGACCGGCATTTTGTCTTGTTCTCTCTCTGTGCTCGTCACTAATCATGCAATGCCTGAACGGCTTCCGCGTAACACAGTCAACGGAAGTGAGAAAAAGTGTGTATTACGTTTCAAATATGGATATTTATCTTACAAAAACGCATGGATTCGCTATAGGAGGCCTTTATTCACCCCCCGGAGCCGTGTGAGGCACGTTTTATTATGGATGCGCACACTTTATTTCACGTCTTCTGGACTGTTGACAAAAAACACCTGCTTACCCCATTGTAATGCTTGGAGGGGCCAGGACAATTTTTAATATAACTCCAATTGGATTCGTCTGAAAGAAGAAAGTCACATACACCTAAGATGCTTCGAGGGTGAGTAAAACACAGGCTAATTTTCATTTTTGGGTGAGCTAACCCTTTAAACTCCTCCTCGATAGATTTCACGGGAGTCTCAGTTTCAGGGACCTCCCATACAGTGTAATACTACTGATATTTCTAGGTAAACCAAGCCATCTTTGCAAGAACTGGCTAACTACCCTTTCCAGTTCAGTAACGGTTGAAATTGGGAACTTATATAGCAGCAGTGGCCAGAGGATTCTTGGCAATGTGGCGTGCTGGTAGACCCAAGCTTTAAACCGCCCTGCACCCATTGCTCAAATTCCTCCCAGGTGTATCCTATTGCAGCTTTGTCCTTGAGTGTTGCATTGAAAATTTCCCCGAGACTTTTAACAGGGTTCTCTGTTATAATTGAGATTTGGATGTTCTCTATTGAGAATTAGAATTTTTCAGAGACTCTTCCCTTCTTTAGCACTACAGATCTCCACTTTGCAGGCTTAAAGGACATCCTAGCCCAACCCATCAACCTCTCCAGCCCCTTCAGTATCCACCTGGCACCTGGTACCGATTCTGTTGCAATCCACAATAATCCACACTCCAGTCCATCAGATAACATCTGGAGAAGACAAAAGCTGAAACAAATCCTGCATTAAGACACTTTTAACTAAAATACAAGTCTTCCAGTGAAAAAAGTGTTCTGGTCTGAATCAGGAGAGAAATCTGCACAGATCAAGCAGCGTTTACAAGACAAAACAGTCCAGAACAGCTCTAAACAAATATGTGGCTGGATTTTGATGTGAGAGACAACAGCAGATCCACTTTTTCACTGGAGGAAGCGTTATTATGGATTATAGACTCGTTTAAAAATGTTTTAATGCTGGATTTGTTTGAGCTTTTGTCTTCTCCAGATGTTAACTGATGGACTGGAGTGGTGTGGAATATTGTGATGTTTTTATTAGATGTTTGGACTCTCATTCTGACGGCACCCATTCACTGCAGAGCATCCGTTGGTGAGCAATGTAACTTTGCACTCAAATTCCAAACTTCGATAAAACTGTATTAAATGAAAATAAAATACACAAATCTGAAGCAGTTTTTGCTGGCTTTCTGTTTACACAAAATGCTGCTGGATATAATTAGTTTTATTTTTGAGCCGGAGAGAAATGGTAAAAATGACATATTCTGTTGGTTTAAACCTGTGTTTTTTTTATATTCACAGTGAGCTGGTGTGGATTGAAAGAGCCGTGTAAATGAATTGGTTTGAACGATGTATTCAGTGGAGGTCACAGCACCTGTGCGGTAAGTGATCTTGTCTAAAAGCAATCACAACGCTTTTAATGCTCCATTTGAGCGACTCGTCCTACATCATCAGGGAAGATGCGCTCCAAGACGACTGTCATATAACAGCAATTTTTCATCACAATAAGGCAAATACAACCTCAACACAAAAAACATCCAAGATTAGTTGCATTTCATGGAGTACTAGGAACATCATCTAAAATGGCATTTGGATTTAATCCACAATACACTCATCATCCTGAAGTTTATAGACCATGATAAAAATGGTAAATCAAACTGATTAGCATATTGCATTTTCTCCGTGTGACACGTCCGTTATGCCATTACCTGCTGGCTAATGGTGATGTCAAGCGGTTTCCAGAATAGAGATTAATGTGCAGTGCATAAATTAGATGGATCGCATTAATACATTACAAAGAGTTCCCTCACTGCACTTTTGGGGCTGATTAGCAATTAGTATATCATTGTATAAGTTTAAATCACGTTGACCGATTCATTTCCATGCTATAATTATGTGCGTGGGGCTCCTCGTTTGGAAAGTGCTATGAAAAGAAAACTGAGAGCGAAAAACATGCAGTTTCCAAAAGAGTCGGAACTAAACATGACTTAAGAGTACAACGGGGCAAAACGTGCATTTGATTTTATATTCCTCTAGATTTAGCACAAACTCAGCACAGCATTACTCATTAACATCTGATGTTCACTTTGCATGTGGAAATTAGTTGCATCTCTTGAGCGATCATGGGCAGTAATGCAACGTTGATTTTGCACTCATTTGATCTAATATTTAATGTTTTCAAAAACATGGATTTATGTAGCAAATAGGAATCAATAAAATTACTGAATATATTTTGAGACAAAAGTCTTGCTAATTAAATCAAAAGTTTATTGATTTTTTTTTTTTTTTTACTGAAGAATATGTATGGTATTTGGGGTAAAAAATTAAATGAAAATAAAAAAGTGCCCCCACTGTTGTGTTAAAGAAACAATAATTAACATAACAAATATCCAGCTTTTCCATTTGTTGACATGACATTGTTGGTTATTTGAGTGTCAACCTTAGTGCTATTGTGATATTTTATATTTTAAAATATATGAATCATATCATAATATTATAAAATATATTTATTGTTACTGTAAAGCGCTATTAAATTATTATGGGATCTTCTTCATGCAGTGTAAAAAGCTTTCAGGGTCTTTACTTTTTTCTGTATTTTAAACTGAACATTTTATTGACAGCGCATTTATTGAACAAAAAATATTTTATTTATCAAAGTAAACAGAAAAAATACAACTTTGTTAAAGTGATAGCTTTGAACAAGTATTACCTTTAACATTAAGCAAACATGAACAAATGTTTTTCCAGTAATGTTAACAGAACGTTTTGTCAGGTTTTGGAGTAAAGATGAGGCGAGGACTCAAATGCAGAAATTCCACAGGGCTTTATTAATTAATAAAATAAAACAAAACCAAACTAAACAACTCCATGGGGGAAAACACAGCAATAATGCAGTCAAGAACATTATTATTTATTGTTAAGTCTTATTTAAATGTTTCTGTCCTCATAATGTTTGCAAAAGGATACAATGAAATGTTCCCTTAATATTTGTATAATCAAAAAACTAAAAGTTTTAAAACATTAAACTGGATGTTTTCAGTGGTTAGACAACATTCAGGAATATCGTTTTCACAACTACATTAGCAAGAAGTTCTTTGAACATATTTTGTTAGTTGGCGAGTTATTTGGTCTTTAATAACGTCGACACAAAAACAGTATTTATGCATTGTTCATGGACTGTTTTATTTCTGAAACGTTTAGATGGACATTCATTTAATGTTTTTTTTTTTTTTTAAATGTTGATACTTGTTTCAGAACATTCAATATAAGTAACATTCCATAACGTTTTCAAAATGATAAAATGGAATGTTCACTTAAACAAGAAAAAAACTGCTAGAATATAGACAAGACTTTATTAAAACTCTTAACGTGGGTTAATGGATTAGCACGTTGCTTTCCTGTACATTGTGTGTATTTTTAACAAAATATTAAATTTGGGCTTTTTACCAATGTTGGATTAAGCCATGTTAAGCGCGCTAAGATAATTTGTGCAATTCAGCTCATATTTTGGGTTCATCTGTTTGCATGAACAAAGTAGGCTATATATTTTTAATACTTTCTATAGCATATTTTCTCGTTTTTATCATCTTCATTAAGCGTTTTATGAACCACTGGAAGCTGTAAAGTAAACAGGAAGTGTTTGTCCGAACTAAACTAGTTTTGCGAGAGGATGCAAAAAATATTTTTTTTCTCCCACCCCGAGTTTTTTCCACCACCATGTGCTTTTAAGGGCTCTGTACAATCACAGTTCACACTGAGAAAATACTTGGGAAAATCTCCTTCCATTCCAAATCTAATAATCCTCATTCCAGCTCTAATGATTAACTTAACATCTCTAACTATCTCTAACTAGCTACGTTTACATGGACACTTTTTTGCTTCCATCCGAACGTAGTGTATTAGTGCTGTCATATCTGGCTATAACATGCCATATAGCCTATAAAACGCTCTCACACGTTTATTATTTTAATATTTGTGACCCTGGATCACAAAACCAGTCATAAGGGTCGATTTTTCGAAACTGAGATTTATACATAGTCTGGCAGCTGAATAAATAATCTTTTCATTGATGTATGGTTTGTTATGATAGGACAATATTTGGCTGAGATACAATTATTAGAAAATCTGGAATCTGAGGGTGCAAAAAAAAAAAAAATATTGAGAAAATCTTCAATATTTAATAAGTCATTAGCAATACAGCATATTACTACTCAAAAAATAATTTTTGATATATATACAAAATATCTTCATGGAACATGATCTTTACTTAATATTCTAATGATTTTTGGCATAAAAGAAAAATGTATAATTTTGATCCATACAATGTATTGTTGGCTATTGCTACAAATATACCTGTGTTACTCATGACTGCTTCTGTGCTGCAGGGTCACATTTTGGGAGGAGTCAAATTTGCATATGTGGTTTCAACAACCAGATGCTTTTACATTTGTCCAGTTAATGCAGCCCAGACCACCTCCTGAAGTGTTTTGAGCGATCGGATTTTCTCGAAAGCGCTTCAGAGGGCAATTAACACCTGGTCTTTTTACGATCGGATAGCTATCTAATCAGAGAAAATGCATGAAGTGACCAGGTGTTATGGTCACCCATTTATGACACTTTATTCACCAGGAAGAACAGATACATCATTACACTATTCTTGCGTCTCTGCACATGCGCAGTACTTTCCAGTTTCTGTTTTCAGTCCGATCAAGTGTTTCATGTCCTCTCGCTCAGATTACAAAAGGAGCAAACAACCCCTTACAATCCAATCGAAATTTTAATCGGATCGGGCCAATTCGATCCGATTGACGTGGTTAAATGTGACTTCTTTATTCTGATTGTGCTTCTATGATCGGATTATTAGGGTCCATGTAAACAGCTACTGTTGCTCCCTGTTCTTGATCCATAAGGAACAGCCCAGTTCTTGATCAGGGATTGTGTTTTTCTGGAGCGCTTCTCCGCTGCAGCTGTGGCCCGGATAAACAAGCACACGTCACCGAGCATCACTCAGTCGGCTGCTCACATCGGCTTGATTAAAAAGTTCCCCATGTGATCGCTGTGGCCTTGTTCCTGCACTGAACTCCGATTAATTAATAAATAATACAGCTTGTTGATCTGGAGAAGGAACGGGGCCAGAAGGACATGCGGATCGGGAACATGGACGTGCATGGGAGGCATATGAATATAATGATGATATTAAAATCTATTCATTTAATGAAGTAGGGATGTGTATAGACCACTGACTTGTGTTGGGTTGGTAACACCTGTTCTCCTGGCATGTAAGCTTCGTCTGATAGGCCTAGTCAATGGGAAAAGACCGAACTCTAAAGACCGAAAATTGAAATGTCATGTTTACAGTATAAAGTCATAAGAAATTCTACTTAGTTCCAGTTAGTAGCTAACAAAAATATGTTCAAAGAACGTTTTGCTGTCGTTCCCATTAATTTATGAAAACGTTATTTCTGAATGTTCTTTTTATTTATTTATTTAATAATTTTTTACTTTGTTATATGAACACTAATGGAACGTTCCATTTTATCATTTTGTAAACATGGGTTATCTGAAAATAATATCCAACTAAAATGTTTTAGTGTTTATGTTTTTGTGTTAACATGTTGAGAATGTTATCAAAGTTATCGGGAAAAAAAAGTTATTAAAAAGTTACTAGATATAAATTTGAGACAACCAAGCCAGAAAGTTTAAAGACCTCAGAATATTCACTGCTTGCGTTATTTATTTATTTGCTCATAAAAAAAAAAAAACCCTGTGCTTCTCAGGAAGGTTTATCTTATGGCAAAAATATCTATAATACTAAAAATACAGATCAAGAAAATTATTTAAGAGTGCAACATATAAGCAACATCTACAATTTTTATTATTTACCATTTTCATAGTTTCTAGCAATGTTAATGTATCTTGTCAGGAATATGCTTATGGTAATTATATGTAAATGAGGTCATGCATAAAACAAAGATTTTGTAAGCTTCATGTATGGTTATTTCAGTGAGGCCATGTGTGGAATAAAGGTCATGCATGTACATGCAATCTTCCACTTTCATAAATAACATTCTGTGCAGCAGCGTACATATTCAGAATTATACACAACAGCTCCCATTTCTATTATCCTCTGAAGGTTATGAACACAAATCATTGCAATAGTAATGCAGTTGTTTTCAACAACTCGCACAAATCTGTCATGCAACTTTAGATGACTTATAGAATATATTATAGAATGTATTGCACAAGTTACATGGACTATGGCTATTATGAATGTTTAATATTGGTTTGAGTGAATGGCATGCACTCAGTTGTGGGTGAATTGTTCCTTTAATAAAGGGATATTGTGTAAAGAAGCTTTTGCGGTTGCTGAGCCAACTCTCTGGAACAATCTCCCTATAGCTATCCGAACAGCACCTTCTTTACATATTTTTAAATCTATGCTTAAATCTTATTTATTTGAAAAACATTTTTTTTTATTCTGCTGTGGTTTTTGTATATTGTTTATATTTTTGATTGCTGTTGTGTTTTCAATTTCCTGTACAGCACTTTGGTCAACCTTTTGGTTGTTTTAAAATGTGCTTTATAAATAAAGAAAAGAAAGACGAAAGAAAGAAAGAAAGAAAGAAAGAAAGAAAGAAAGAAAGAAGAGAAAAGAGAACTATGATGATTGGACTGTATTATAAAGGACATGAATGGATGATTGCATACAGTCAGATCTACGTCTGTGTGTCTGTCCGTTTCTCTGTGTGTGGAAAAAAACTCATTCACTATTAGTTTCACTTTAATGGCATTCTTCCCATGCTCAGAACAAAAAAACTGTTTTAAACTGTTTCTGTTCTTGAATTTGTTTGAGTAAGCGGCATTCCAATAGCGAAGTCAGTCTGTGTAATATTGTTTGATCAGATCACAAAATATTGGTCGGCAAAATTTTGTGATACTCCAGTCATCAGTGTTAGGAAGGTTACTTTGGAAATGTAATAGCTTACAGATTTACAATTAAGTGGAACTATTTCAATTACTTTATTGAGGTAATGTAACTGACTACATTTGATTACTTGATTACTGAATTTAAATTTCTAAATTATTTTTTTTTCGAACCTGTTAATAATGTTCAAACATTTAAATCAAGCAGGGTTAACCTTACAGTAGAACACAACACTGATTACTGTCAGACTTTCATCACAAAATCCTTCATCACTTGAATTAAGATTATAATAATTGAATTGTAAAGCACAGCCACCACAAAATCAGACTTGAGCACCACGTTTAACTTTGAGTTCGTTTTGAGGTTAAATACAGATTTAAAATCATAAGTTTTAATTTCTATGATACTGCATATCTATGACCGGAAACACTGGAATCTAACCATGCCTTGAAAAAACAAACAAACAAAAAAACAGGTAATTTAAAAACAACAAACCCAAATTGGAAATAAAACAGTTATGGAGAAAGCATGTGTCCTAAACTCCTAAACACTGGTGTCTCTGGTGTTTGTAATTGTTAACATTTTCATCAGTAACTGTAATTTAATTACACTTTTTTTCTCAGTAACTGTCACAGATTACGGTTACATTTATTTTGTTATTAAATTACGTTATTTTGTTACATGTAATAGGAATTCACGTGATCAGGAGTTTGTTGTCGTAAGGTTTTTTTTTTTCAGAGATTTGCTAGGTTTGAAAATGACTTACAATAGATAATGGACCATAAGCACTGATTCATGTTTCTGCCGGTGGGTGCCAACCCTCCATAACAAATGTTTGGGACAAAAATGCACCTGCACAAAGTGTTTTTTGTTAGGGCATTAAATTTAGATCTGATCATGTTGCATCAGTTTTCACAGCGTTGCACATTATAACCAATCACACACGATTCTGTTGCGCTTATGAATGCATCGACCAATCAGACATGTTCAGATGAGTCATCACTGAAACACAGGAGTTTTGTTCAGTGCCTGCTGACCAAATCCTGCACTCTTGAGAATCATTCTCTCAAGTCTCATAGTAAACTTCAATTCAACAGATGCATTATGACCTGCAGGGACAAGATGTGAGACCTCAGAGAGGTTTCGGAATCTCAATTAATTTGTTCATTGGTTAATGTAGAATATCTCAAGCTCTTATGGGATTGGTGCCTACACTATGAACTGTTTTTGCGTGTGACTTTTCGCTAATTTGACCGCACCTTTAACGGAGTGTCTATTTACACTAAGTGCAAATAGCCCGCCTTGTTGACAAAGACTATTTACACCATTTACATCCACCAAAGTATCATTGGGAAAGTCAACAATGAAAAAAGGTGCCCATTTAATATCAGTTTCAGTGGTGTAGATGGTAAAGTGTGTGCTTTTTGATGCGATCTACCCGAGTTCAAACCTGGCTTATGCCAAACTTTTTTTTCTCCCTTTTCAAATCTCATAACGCATCGAAAAGGCATTTATATCATTTATTCAATACTGAGGTGCAGATAATTGCCTCTATTTGCAATAAGTAGTATAAATAGCAGAAATTCTTGCTATTTTAACAAAGTGTAAATAGAATCTATAACTATTTGCACTTAGTGTAAATAGCAAATCGCTAAAAAATATGCTATTTACACTTAGTGCAAATAGCGGTTAAGGCTAGAAGGGATACGTATGGCGCTACTGGGCATGCACACATCAATACAGCATCATTTTTGTCACACTCTACAACAATAGTTACTATATTTTCATTCCTGTAAGGGGTAGGTTTAGGGTTGGGGTAGGTGTAGACGTTAATAAAACACAATCTAATAGGTATAAAATTAATTTCATTGTTCATTTCCGGTCGGAGCTGTATCCCTTCTAGCCACAACCCACCGCTGCTCACCTTTAAAGGTGGGGATTTTACACAGTCTGTAGTTACATAATGACACCAATAGATGGCTGCAAATGACTGTGTTATCAGTGAGAATTGACTCCTTCACTCAACCAATTCAAAACACTGAGTCATTCAGGACCGATACAGCTGACCTTCTTTATAAGCGAGTCATTGATTCATTCAATCAAAATTTGATTCATTCAAAGTGTGTGTTTGAATCTAATCGGTACAACAGAAATCTTGCATAGTGCTTAAATCGTGATCATTAGGAGACCGATGGGGTTTGGTGCGACTGATGACAAACCTGGTGAGTTTTTATATATCTTGTTTGTACACAAGGAAATCTTTCACTAAAGTATTTCTTAAATAGGCCTATAGGTCTAGCACTTAAGAAAACTCGGATTATAGTGTCATACTGACAACCATACTTTTAAAATGTGTCGACAGATAATAGATATATGCAGTTAAAAACATATAAATATAATAATTATGTTAGCTAAGAAGGAACATTATGTAAAAGAACATAGTATACTTAAAGGTAATGTTTATGAAATGTTCTCATAACTTTATTAATATATAAGTTGGCATAATGTTGAGAGAAAACGTTCTGAGATCAACATTCTCGGAACGCCCTTTATGTTATTTCGTTTTGAATGTTCTTAAAATATTGTAACCTTTAAATAACTTTATAATCACGACATGAAAAATTTACAATTTAACTTAATTATTAACATTCAAATAACTTTAATTTTGGTTAAAATAAACTTGGATGTTGTAAGAAATGTTTTTGTAACCTTTAAATAACGTTATAATCACGACAAGAAAAAAATGCATTTTAACTTTCTTAAGGTATAAAAAATTAACATTTAAATAACTTCATATTTTGGGTGAAAATAAAGTTAGTAGAATGTTTGTACGGAACATTTTTGTAACCTTCTAATTTCAATGTTTTAGACACATTTCAAAACAATGTTCCCACATGACCTAAATTTGTTACCTGTTGGGTTCTTACTAAGAAAACCAAAAAAGCTTTCATTATTTAAAAATCCGCACCAGAATCATCAGCGAGTGATGACATTACACCCGAGTGCAGATCGACAGGCATTGATCAGACCAGCAGACCGTGTTTAGCTCCTGTCTACATTCACAGACGGCCTTCATCCAGAAGGAACTGCCTGGTTAACAAGTCATGGACTGCAGACAGTTTTTGCCAGCCAGTGAACCCTTGAGTAAGTGAAATTGCATTACAGACATTATCCAGCTGATTGAACCATTGAGCAATCTCACACCATTATACTGTATTTTCTCATGGGTCTAGAAAACACCTTCCCATGAGGCATCGCCTGAACTGCCTATTGACAGCTGCGTAATGAACAGAATATACTGTTAAAGCATATCATCACTTAAGCATTGCATGATATGTGCCAATAATAGATGTGGCAGGACTATATTACATTATTTACACATCAGAGTGATAAAGTAACGTGAAAAAACAGAACCAAATAAGCCCGTGTCAGGAAGAAGGTGATGCTAATGAGTTTTTGTAAGCCTCAATGTAGATTTTGGTTGTTTACGTAGAGAAATATTACAATGTTTTTGCATTAATCTAGACTTCATCCGAAATGCATCACAGGTGTGTTTATATCAGCATCAAATGTGTCATATCCAATCAGAATCTACTCTGTTTTCTAATATTAATTGACTGTAATTTGAGTCTTTATAGGTCCTTATTATATACAGACAATAATATATTAATAATTATATTAATAATTAACTATATAATTGAAAACACACACAACAAATGGCTAAATCTTTAACTAAAATTGCTTATTTTTTAAATTACTATAAAGTAAAAATTTTATGAAAACATTAAAAATACATTACAAATATTAATAAAAACTTTTATAACATCCCAGTAATATTAAAATAACACTGGTCTTTAATACATTAATTTAATATTCATTTGATACGTTTAATAATGAAGTGAGATGAAGCACATTTTATTTATATGATTCATTCACTGAATTATCAAGATTAATGTGAATTTGCAGCTAGATTAAATGTATTAATATATTATACGCTATTAAGATATTTTTCACATTTGTCTTTTAATCACTGCAACTAATTATGATTATCTGATTATCTTAGTATTTTGTTTTGTTTTCTAGTATAAATATCTAAAAATTCTTGAATCAAGATGAATTTACTGTACAAGTAAAATGACTTAAGATATTATGTCTTGTTTTCTGTAAAAAATAAAAAAATCAATATGTTGATTGTTTTTCCTTAAAACAAGTAAAAATCTCTGCCTATGGGGCAAGAAAAATGATCTTGTTTAGTCTTTGAATTAAGATTATTGTTCTTAACCCATTGGCAGATATTTTTGTTTGTTTTAGGCAAAAACCAACAAAATTTTGAATTTTTTTATTTTAGAAACAAGACTTATTATAATCATTTAACTTGTCAAGTAAATGCATCTTGATTCAAGAATGTTCAGATATTTATACTAAGAATTTAAGTAAGAAAACTATTTTTTGCAGTGTAAAGTTGTTTTTTTGCTGACGTTACTATAACTTATTGGTCATTTGATTTTAAAAAAAAAAAATTTTTTTTACAGTGTAGCATAAGTGTCTGTAATCAGAGTGTTTGTTGGCGTATATTTCGGACAGTAGTGCAAAAACTGATCTCTGCGGTCAGCGCTCAGAGAGGCAGCAGTGAAATGCGTCACACCTGCGGCAAAGTGCATCGCTGCCTGAACTCAACACCTGCTGCACTGCAGCCGAATGGACACGAGCTTCAGACTCACACTCGAGATAATCAGACCGCTTTTCATGCTTTGAATCCTCTGTCACTGAACACACAGGTCAGACACGCATGAGCTGATTCTGTGTGGGAAGCTCGATGTGGCATTTCATGAATGAATGGAATCAGTCAGAGGTTCATAACTCACCAAGGAGCTTCTGCTGCTTTGATGTCTGTTTTCCCAGCTAACAAATATATGTGACCCTGGAGCACAAAACCAGTCATAAGGGTCAATTTTTGTGAAATTGAGATTTATACAGCATCCGAAAGCTGAATAAATAATCTTTCCATTGATGTATGGTTTGTTATGATAGGACAATATTTGTCTGAGATACAACTATTTGAAAATCTGGAATCTGAGGGAGCAAAAAAATCTAAATATTGAGAAAATCACCTTTAAAGTTGTTCAAATGAAGTTCTTAGCAATGTATATTACTAATCAAAAATGAAGTTTTGATATATTTACGGTAGTAAATTTACTAAATATCTTCATGGAACATGATCTTAATATCCTAATGTTTTTTGTTATAAAAGAGAAATTTATAATTTTGATCCATACAATGTATTGTTGGCTATTGCTACAGATATACCTGTGTTACTCATGACTGCTTTTGTGCTGCAGGGACACGTGTTCTAAGAATGTTTTGCTTATATTCCAGTTTTGTTTCTGAATGTTATCTGAACATTCAAGCGTTTTTTAAACTTTTTTTTTTTGGTTATGCAAACGTTACTTTGTAACATTCTGCACAAAATCATTGGAATGTTTCTTTTGAATTTTCTGTTTTTTTTAATGTTTCAAAAATATGTTTCTTAGTTATGACAACGTTAAGGGAACATTCCATTTTAGAATTTTATCAAACGTTATGTGAATGTTACATTTGAATGAACGTTCTGAAACAAGTAGCAGCATTTTTTTATATAAATGTTACATGATTATATAGTTCTCTATGCAATACTCTTACCCCTCAAAACATCTAGTCATTAGTTCATCATATAAGTCATTAAATGCAAAATGGTTGATCTAGTTGTCATAAACTGTCAAGCATATTTTCTACACATTTGTTTTAGACTTTTTGTAAATTTGGCATTGCAGTAGGGGTGGAGATGGCAGGTTTAGGGGTGTACCATGATTTGAGAAATGCACCAAAGCGACTGAGAAAAATGGTAATAATTGTATTGATAATAAATAATGTAAATGACAAAAACCACACAACTAATTTACTAAATCTTTTACTAAAATTACTGGAAAAAATGCTGAAATGTAAAAACATTATTGAAAGAACATTTGTTTGTAACTTTGATAGTCCTTTCTGAGAATGCTCTGATTAGAGGATGACTTCAGAGATGGACCGGCTCTGATGTGTTAAATCAGCGCACGCTGTGAACACGCTCAAATCTCTCTGAGAAACTGTGTTTATGTATTAACCCCCTGTAAAGCAGCACCACTGAAGATATTAGAGCTAAATCAAAACCAAAAAAATCTGATTAGCATTCACGCCTTTGTTGTTTTATTCATTTCTTACATTCATTTGTAGTTTTTTTCCAGATCCAGCGATCCAGAGAATTACAGTAAAGACTGGACACCATACAATTCAAGCACATGTAATATTTATAATTCTCAGACCCCTCATGTAATCTGACCTGAAAACGACATCAAGCATCAAACCTCTATTAGAATTAAACTGCATTATTTATGAGTCTTTTCATTCATGCAGAGAAACAGTCACCATGTGTGTTATATAAGAAGCATTATATAAGCAACATGCAGCATTAGCATCCCATCCAGCGCAAAACCATGGGTTTTCATACATTCCTGCCTCATGTGTTGAAGTTAAAAGCCACGATAGAATATTCATAAATGTACAGCATTTCTCTGCTGTGTGCTGATCCACTCTGTGTATGCAATGCAGATCTGACTCATGCATGCAATTACACATTGATTTTCTATCTTTATTTACAATCAAACATGCATTAAATACAGACCATACCGCTGTGTGTGAACAAATCTGCACTGTATCTGATTGGTCGCCACTCACAGGGCTCCTGATTGATGATTAACTCACAATGACTGCATAATTACCCACTAGAAGTCATTTCAAAACACTTATATTAAACACAAGCACATCAACTCCCATTCGCAAGTGTTAATATCAGGGCTAAGCAAAATATGTAATCTATCTATCTATCTATCTATCTATCTATCTATCTATCTATCTATCTATCTATCTATCTATCTATCTATCTATCTATCTATCTATCTATCTATCTATCTATCTATCTATCTATCTATCTATCTATCTATCTATCTATCTATCTATCTTTGTCAGTGACAGATTATAAAAAGTTAGTTGCTTTCCTCATAAGAATGACAATTATATGAACTTCTTTTAATTTAAATTAATTTTAATTCAACTGCCTTACATTCAAGTGATATGCAATATATTTAGAATATTATTGACATAATATGACACCGGAAAACCAACAATTTCTTAAAAATTGTTGGATAGATAGATAGATAGATAGATAGATAGATAGATAGATAGATAGATAGATCTGCGGTGAGCTGCCTTCGGTCTACGATCTGTCGCTCAGGTGGAAATATAAGAGCTGCTTTCCATATGAAAGAGCTTGTCTCTGGCTCAGAGCAGATGGGGAATAAGCAGACGGGTCTTATGTGTGTTTGCAGGACTTTAGTACCCATCGGAGGAAGCTTTCGCTCACATCCTATGCATTGTTTTGTTTCTCTGAGCGCTGTATGCAGATTAGACCACTAATGTAGACCAACTGCACCTGCCATCTGTTGAGTTCAGACTTTATGCTGGCAGGAAAACAAACACGAGCGAGTAATGTAAAAGAAAAAGAGCAGTAAACAATCAAATCCCAAGCCTGAAATTCCTAAACACTGGTAACAAATTTAGGTTATTAAAAACGATGTTAAAACGTTTCTAAAACATTGAAATGTCTCGTTTTCTTGTCGTGATTAGAACGTTATTTAAAGGTTTCAAAAACGTTTCTTACAATGTTCTGATAACTTTTTCACCCAAAATATAACATATAACATTAATAAAAAGATTGTAACATTATTTAAATGTTAAACGTAAAAACATTTTTTACAACGTTCTACTAACTTTATTTTTTAATAAAGTTTTTTGAACATTTATTTTTTAATATCTTAAGAACATTAAAATGCATATAAAATGAATATAACATTATTTAAAGGTTACTAAAACATTTCTTACAACATTCAACTAACTTTATTTTAATATATTTTAAATATTATTTTTAATATTCTACGAATCTTTTCCCTCAACATTATGAAAACATTCAAGTGCAAAAAAATAATTTTTAGCACAAAATAATGACAAAAAAAGGAACATTGTCTCTCAGAATTACAATAACCTAAACCAAATATTAATCAAGTTATAAAGTAATGTCCATAAACATTACTTTAAGAACATTTTGCCCTAACATTTATATAATTAAAAAAAAAAAGTACATGAACGTTGTGAGAAGGCTGGGAAGACTCCTTCCAAATATAAGGATCTGAAAAGGTGTTAAAACTGGCTGCTTGTCATTTGGGGACATTTTAGAGGATGATCATTTATTTTACTTTCTTTTAAAAGCTTTAGTACTGTTAAAGGATCAGGATCAAGCGAGATAAACACATGTACACTCATAATAAATAATGCAAGAGAGGAGCCAACGGCATATGGGCCTATAATGTTTTATCATCTGCAATAAACAAGAAAATATTTCTTTAATAGTAAGTTTCAGCTGTTTAATGTGCATCTGATCACTTAGTAAGTAACCGCACTGCTCTCCATTCATGTATTTTTATATACAGTATATGCCATATGGGAGTTTCTTTCTTTCATATGATCCTTTCTGGACTGCATTTCTGGGACACTATACTGTTTTAATCAGTTTTCTTGGAAATAAACACCTTATTTTTTAATGCAGAAGTAAGCTAATATTTTTTCTATTTGTGATACTTTATGTATATAAATAACTAGAATAAAAAAGTGCAATAAAACATATTTAACTATTTGACCTATGAACTGCTGTGCATAAATACAACAATAAATTAATATAAAAATATATATCAGCTAAAATAGCTGGAAGCAAATGATACTGGAACTGAGTTATTATAGTTTAAAATACAAACAAAAAGATTGTTACATGAATACAGTATAAAAATGTAAACTTATTTTACTTCAGCTAGTTTCCAAGGCAACATTTCATTAAACTACTTAAAACTAAAACTTAAATAAAAATTATTAATTCAAAATAATAATAATATATATATAGAAATATTTAAAAACAATAAAACTAATACAAATTGCAAAAATGCTCAACAAAATGACTAAAACTTTCTATATTAAAATGAAACCAGAATATATATATATATATAAAACAATAAAATATATAATAATAATAATAATATTTTCATTTTGTGAAATCGTGACATCATGTTTAATTTTTTGTTCATGTAGCTGTAAATGAAAATGAGAAATGTTGCCTTGGCGACTAGGCTAGCTGAAATAAAATAAGCTGCAGTTTTTTATATTTCATTTATTTAGCTATCACACATAAATGATGAATAGAAATGCGGTCCTGAAACCGTAGTCTCCGATTCGACTTTTACGCTATTGTGGAGTCGTGGCATGGAATGAGTTCAGTGTTTCAGCCACAGATGGCGATAGAGAGGCCAAATCTAAAACAAAAACATTTAATGCTCAAAATGCCCAATGCATTAATGCATCAGAATAAGATGCATTCTTTGAAAACAAACAAACCTTTACATCTGATTCATCTATATATATTTTGTTTTTACTGTAAAACATGATGGAGATACAGTTAGAGAATAGGGATTTGCTTTATAATGAATGCTAAGCAGACGTTAATGCAGGTGTGTGTATGATGCTGTCGGACGCCGGCGGGGATGATATGCAGAGAGACGCTAAAGCTGCAAATCCTCACGGCTGCCAGCCATGTTAGAAGCTTAGAGACAACATCCCACGGTGAAATTTGAAAACCAAATCAATTTGCATGGAGGCTAAATTTCATCAGTCAGTAAAATATTCAAATCCTCCAGAAAAATGTGGATTACGAGAACGATTCAGAACTCATTCTGCTACTTTCCGCTCAACTTTAGAGAAAGACACACAGTAGCTTGATATGTCAGTGTTCAGAAGCGCGGCTCGTTTCAAGGGAAATGATGTGACAAAGCAAACACTGAGCTATGAATCTTAGTGAAGAATCTTCAGAAGGAGGCATTGAACAGATGCACTGAATGATGATAGATAAGGAATGAAAAGATGAATATCAGATTCAAAACTTTGTCATTATGATCTTCATGGCTGGTGGAAACAGCTTCTCTTTAGGGTTGCTAGGTAGTTCTGTGTGGTTGCTAGGTAGCTGCTTACCAATGTATCAAAACATTGTGGGAATGGTTTTGGAATGTTTCTGCTGTGTCTTTTCTTGCTGTGATTATAACGTTATTTAAAGCTTACAAAAATGTTTCATACATTGTTCTACATTTTATGTTATTTGAACATTTATTATTGTATTGTAAGAGTATTAAACTGTAGTGTTCTTGTCGTAATGGTAACGTTATTTAAAGGATACAAAAACATTGCCTACAATTTTCTATTAACTTTATTTTCTTTAAAATTATAACGTTATTTGAATGTTTATTTGTAATGTTCTAAGAGCATTTAGCCAAACTTGCTTTGAATTGTCTTGAAAGCATAGGAGAAAACGATTTGCGCAGACATAAACGAATTTAGGAGTATTCGTTGGCGCCTTACCATCAAAATCAAAAACGAATCCACTGCGTCCTCAGTGGCTCTGATGTCAGGAGAAAATTAGGACTCTTATATTCTTCTACATCTAACAACAAAACACCTGCATTGCTTACAAGACATTGTTGTCGCCACAGCTGCTCAAGCGCAAAGAAAATGACAGACTTCGTACAACTGGCTGAGGGTGGAAATATGCTAATATGGGACAGTACATCAGAGGTTGTGGGAGGACCCTGAGCAATATGACATCATATTGGCTTGATAACTAAAAAAAGGATTTGTAGGGTGGTTGTGCCTATGCACTACTAAGACACGTTTATATGCAAATGAAGATATTTTGCATCCAATGTCTCCTTTAAAATTTAAATATTACAATCTTCATTCAATTGATGAAGGATTTTGAAAGTCTGACAGTAATCAGTGCTGAGCACTACTGTAAGTGTAACGCGGTGAACGAGATGTGAGATGTGTGGATCCATTTGCAAGCTTTTATTAATAAACAGTCAAATAATAGACCGGGTCAAAACACCAGCAAACGGGTATGGCACGGGCAAGACACAAGAGTAATCCTAGAGCATGCGTGGGTCCTCGATCGGTGAACAATATCCAGAGAGCTTGAGAAGAGGGGTAGTCCGATAACCTAAGCAATAATCCAAACGAGGTATACACAGAGTCCGAAACGGTGAGACAAAGATAAATCCACGATACAAGGACGGGAAACAGGAAACGAGACTATAAAGAAAACAAGCTAAACTAAACTTAGACTTAGAAAATAAGGCAGCTAACACTAGGAGAGTGTTATACACAGAACAATACTCGGCAAAGACAGAGAGGAAGTTCAAGGCTTATAAAGCGTGTGTAATCAGTGCAATCAGCTGTGTGATCAGAGCAATGTGAGATTGGTGACAGCTGTGTGTGGTCAGTGCAATGGATGATGGGAATTGTAGACCGTGGGTGAAGCGCAACAGTAGTGTGGTGCAAGAGTCAATATAATGAAAGGGTGACCTCTGATGATGAGTGTACGGAAGACCATGAACCGGATTCGTGACAGTAAGGTTAACCCTGTCTGCTTTACATGTTTCAAAATGATTAACATTGAAATTTCAAAAAGTAATGAAAAAGTAATCAAATGTAAGTTACATTAATAAAGTAATTGAAAAGTTACACTACTTATTACATTTTAAGTAGGGTAACTTGTAATCTGTAACCTATTACAGTAACACTGCTCTTTATATAGTTGGTTTTGTGGAGTGGTGTGGATTATTGTGATGTTTTTATCAGCTGTTTGGACTCTCATTCTGACGGCACCCATTCACTGCAGAGCATCCACTGGTGAAAAACTTTTCTCCAAATTTCTCCAAATCTGTTCTGAATAATGATGGATTGTGTTGTCTCTCCAGCATTTGAGTATCTCTGCATTAAGCTACAGTGTTTTTTTTTTTCAGCATTAATGTAATGCTTTGGTCTCTTTATTGACTTTCTGTTGTGCTTTATGATTGATTATTCTGAACTTTAGCTGTTTCTGCTTCTTTGCATTGCTGTTATCCGAGGTTTAGCTGCCATCGCTCATGTTTGTTTGCTTTGGGTAAATTGCACCCGCGTGCCTATATCCAGTGTACACCGGCGTAGCGTGTTGTTTACAGCCTGTATCTTCTGTGTCTGTAATTGCGTCGTGCACCTGGAGGAATGGCCTTCTGCGATAACAAATGAATGAACTTGAACGTTACCTTCAAATTCCCCATTACTGTTTTCTGCTGTAAATGAGGCGTTGTAGTGCGAGTCGCTACCACTTCATCTATTAATCATTAACGTGTCTGCTGGTCTGGTTTTATTATAAGCAGCTGGACCCAGTTTTAAAGTAAATAATGGTTCAATTGCTAGAGTTTCCTTTTAGGGTTGATGTGCAGTATTTACGATTCATATAACATTAGTTTGATAAAACAACAATACACTGCAAAAAATGCTTTTCTTACTTAAATGTTTTTGTCTTGTTTCCAACCCAGATATCTAAAATTACTTAAATCAAGAAGGATTTTCTGGACAAGTAAAAATTATTGTCTTGTTTTCAGACAAATCAAGTCAAAATTAAGTAAGTTTTTGCTTGAAACAAGCAAAATAATCTTGTTTTCTGTTTGAAATTAGATTACTGTGATAAAAGAAAAACATTTTTTCCCAGTGTAGGAGTCGATAGAATGTGCCCATTTTGATAATTACATCCAGTTAATTATATTTAATATAGGTGCAGAAACTTGAGGCTCTAGTATAATGTAGAGGTCACTGTATACACTATCTGACTATTTGGAGAGACTGTTTTGACCATGTAGAGTTTATTTTTCATGGTCAATTCGGTAACACTTTACAATGAGGTGTCATTAATTAACATTAGTTAATGCATTAGTTACTCACGAACTAACCATGAACAACATCTCTGTTCAACATTAGTTAATCTTTGTTCAGGTTAACTTGCACGTATATTAATGCATCTATTCATGTTAACAGCTTAATTAGTTAACATTAGTTAATGCATTAGTTGACACGATCTAAACATGAACAATATGTCTGTTCAGCATCAGTTACTCTTTGTTCATGTTAACTTACCAATATTGCAATGTATCTATTTACACTTAACAGCTTAATTAGTGAACATTAGTTACTGCATTAGTTAACATGAACTAACCATGAACAACACGTCTGTTCAGCATTAGTTAATCTTAGTTAACTTTAAGCTACACGTATAGTAATGCATCTATTCACGTTAACAGCTTAATTTGTTAACATTAGTTAACATGAACTAATCACGAACAATAATGGTAAACAGCTTTATTTGATTTTTGGTAATGGAGATTTGCTGTACATATTTACATTAGTGTGCGTAGCAGCTGATAGACAATAAGGATGAACAATTCTAACTCAACATCTTGAAGGTACAAAAGCTTGTGTGTACCGTATCAACTTTATTTAATAATAAGGCATCAATTTGGGCTACTGGTAAACAATTCTAAAGAGGAAACCATCAGCTGATGTTATTCATGTTCATGCTCTTTACTATCATTACTTACATTGAACAAAGCACTTACTAATGGAGTTTGTGAACCTTATTGTAAAGTGTACACTACTTCAACATAGTGTATTTCATAGTCCATGAATACAGATCATGCATCACTGTCAATTTTCATGATCTCTTTAGCATATTTGATGTAGTCATGAAGAAGCCCCATCAGCACAGCATGTGACCTCTTTTACAACATCCAGGGCAGCGTCCTCCTTTAAAACCACCGTTGCATCAGTTTTGGGGGAAATGTGATTCTCCTCTTTGACCAGCATTCATCCCAGTCACCGCCTGTTCTTCATCAGTGGCCTAAAAAGAGAAAAACATTTGAAAAAATAAAACATTTAATTATTAAACTATCCATTTTCAGATAGAGGTGCATCCACATCAGTAAGGATAGGTAAATAGTCTGTTTTATAATTTCATCTGCTTTGTGTGGTTGTTTAATGTCTGTCTACCACAGCGCTGTAGAATGCTATAATGGCAGCACTAGTGTGAGGGCATGAAATATTGTTTAAATATATTGCTTTCAGAAAGCTACTTCTTTACTGAAACATTAAAACAGACATGACCTTCACATACCTCACAAATTTCCATGTACGAGAGTTGCTCTTTAAAGGGTTAGTTCACCAAAAAATGAAAATGGTCATAATTTACTCTCACCCATGTTGTTCCAGACACATACAAACTCTGCTAATTTTTGGAACACAGATAAATATATTTTATATTCTCTTAAGTCTTGTCCTCCATTGCAAGTCTGGGAGACCAATATTTTCTTTTGAACAGACATATTTGCTATCATGTAATTTAAGGTTTATTCATATATAAATATTGGAATGGATTACTTCAACAATAACTGTATTTATGAATCTTAAATACAGATTATCTAGACTCTCAATGGATTAACAAAAAATTATGAAAGAAAATTAAAGAGGACCTCAGAGGATGCCAAAGCTCAGACAACATACAGAATTATCAAATTTTGCCATAAGTTAAATATATTAAGGTTCTGCAATATATAAATATATTGTGGAAACTAAATTTCCTGTAGAGCTGCTTTGCAACGATTTATATCGTAAAAAGCGCTATACAAATAAACTTGAACTTGAACTTGAACTCATCTAGCTCAGACACTTTCAGAAAAGAAAGAAGACAAAGAAAGTAAAGAAAAGAGTAAAAAAACAAGCAGAGTAAATTCTGTCAAAGGGGTAAGTTGTGCAAATTGAAATAATTTAATAATTTAAAGGGGTCATATGACATTGCTAAAATTAACATTATTTTGTGTAATGGTGTAATGTGGTGTAATGCAATGTATTTATGTGGTTTACGGTTGTCACGGTGCACACACGAGGGAGGAACCAGGAACACGCAGACGAGGATATAAACTCAAATAACACACTTTACTGACATCAAGGCAGGGCAAGACAAGGCAGGGTAAGACACAGACATCAACAGGAACACCGGGGAGTAACGAGTAGACCAGACAAATTGTAACTCAACAGACAGGACTAATATACACAGGTAAATCATAGCTAATGAGACAAACAAGGCTGGACAAGAATTAAACTAATGATATGACAGGAAACAAACCAAATATGGACACAAGGGGCAGGAACACATGACACACACACGACAGTTCCCTGACATAACTCCCCCCTCCCGAAAGGCTCGTCCCGAGCCTTAACAGTTCCATCGGGGAGGGGGGGTGGGCGCTCTGGAGGCCTCTCAGGACAGACACGGACCACAGGACGGGGACCTCCAGAGCGGAACAGACAGACAGGACCCATGGCAGAGCAGGGAGCTCAGGAGGCCATGGCAGGTGGTAACTGTGGCCATGGCATCCTTCTTCGGCCCACCCACTCCACCCAGACCTCTACTACCCCCCCCCAAAATTTCCATGGGGAATCCAGGGGGTATCAGGAGCCCTCCGGGGCTAGACAGACAAAACACGACAAGACACGACAGAAACCCTCCAGGGTCAGACAAACACGACAGGACATCCCACAGGAACCAGAAGCCCTCCTGGGCTGGCTAGGAAGCTGAGTCTTCCTCTGGGCTTGACGAGGAGTCAGGGGCCCTCACAGGGTCCCTCAGCAACCTCCTCCACTTCTGCGACAGGGGGGGCAAGCGGCTGCGACTGGCCTCCATGGCCACAATTCAAGGAGCCGCCTGCCCCAGACGAGTCTCCATGGACAAGACAAGACATGGCATGACAAGGTAAGTTTAAAATGTTCCTGTGGGCACAACAAACACAAACACGGCTCTCCTGGCCGTGACATGTGGACTTGATCCACGGAGAGGGTATCGGCGACCGGCAGGCTTGAGTCAGCGGCAATCCGGTGGGCTTGAGTCAGCGGCAATCCGGTGGGCTTGAGTCAGCGGCAATCCGGTGGGCTTGAGTCAGCGGCGGACCGGCGGGCATTGAGTCAGAGGCGGACCGGCGGGCATTGAGTCAGAGGCGGACCGGCGGCGTGCACAGGGGAGCCGCGGACGGCGGCGTGAACAGGGGGAGCCGCCGACGGCGGGTTGGCTTTCCCCGCGGACGGCAGCGTTGATCTCCCGCGAACGGCGGGCACGGTGAAGCCGCCGACGGTGGGTTGGCTTTCCCCACGGACGGCGGACTTGGTGAACCGCAGGTAGCGGCGTGAACTCCCGCGAACGGCGGGCTCGGTGTGAGCGGCGAGGTTGGGATAGCCGCGGGCAGCGGCGGACATCTCCCGCGATCGGCGGGCTTGACTCAGCGGCGATCCCGCGGGCTTGACTTCAGGGCTCGTGGCCAGCGGACTCGCGGCACTCGCGGTAATCCTGCCGAACTCCCACGCCGACTTGCAGTGGGCTAAGGCGGGATGTCGAGTGGCGACTTCCATGCCGCGAGTAACAGACAAAACAGGAACAAACAAAAGACTTTTCAAAACGAAAAACAAAACCGAAGTGAAGGGGCGCCGCTTACTGTGTCGGTCTGGTCTTCTGTCACGGTGCACACACGAGGGAGGAACCAGGAACACGCAGACGAGGATATAAACTCAAATAACACACTTTACTGACATCAAGGCAGGGCAGGGCAAGACAAGGCAGGGTAAGACACAGACATCAACAGGAACACCGGGGAGTAACGAGTAGACCAGACAAATTGTAACTCAACAGACAGGACTAATATACACAGGTAAATCATAGCTAATGAGACAAACAAGGCTGGACAAGAATTAAACTAATGATATGACAGGAAACAAACCAAATATGGACACAAGGGGCAGGAACACATGACACACACACGACAGTTCCCTGACAACGGTTCAAAAAACATTATTTTCCACATACCGTACATTATTGTTGTTCCTCTCTGCCCTGCTTTTCTGAAACACGTTGATTTGCCTCTGATTGGCCAGCTATTCAGTGCGTATTGATTGGCCCAAATACCTCAAGCGTGTGACTGAAATGTTACGCCCCTTACCGTATTTTAACGATGAGACAAAGACAATAAAACCATTATAAACGAGGCATTTGTTGTATCCATTGGGGACACAATTACTGATTATAATGACTTATACTGTCTTTCTTCACATTGCGTCACGCCGCGGGGATGATATATGTAAACATAAAGCCATGTCTGCATTTTTGATTGTAGAAACAACAAACAACAAGTGCTGTTCACTGCTGAAAATTCCTGTTTGTATAGTCAGTAGCAAATTCTTTAAATATGAAAACTTACTTACAGGCTGAGTCAGAAGTGCCAGACTGTCCTTGCAAGGTTGGAAGGATAGCAAACTCTCCCAAGTTCAGGAAACAGTCCACCGTAAACTGCACACACTCAAATATTTGGGTTGTACTGTTCTGGAACAGTGTTTAACCACTGAGTCTTAGAAAGAATATCTCTTTGAGTTTGAGACTTTAATCTTTGCGACTTTATGGATCTTATTTATGCACGAATAGCTTGTAACATTCCAAAGACAAAGGAAAACATGAAATCACATATGACCCCTTTAAGGAATGTGAAAATTGGTATCTGTATTGTTTACGATTAAATACTCCCTGACATGTAAATGGCTTCTTAAAATGTGATCACTAGAAAGCTAACAGTTGCACAGATTTGTTATATTTTATCCTGTTTTAAAATATATTTTTTGCTGTCTTTTTTTAGTTACATAACCACGACAGGTAGTAAAGCGGTACAAATCCGTCCTGGATATTTTCAGCAGAGGAAGCAACATGACAGATGCATTCCGAAAATATGGCGTGGACCAGAACTGGCGATTGCAGCACCAGAAAAATATGCAGAAATACTTGAAAAACAGAAAGGAGAGAAATTGTCAAACATAAACCAGAAATGTCATGATGCAATTTTGGCTGATGAGAACATTGCAAACAAAATACAAACTATGAAATCTGATGGGAAGTTGCTTCCGATTAAAAAATAGTTAATTAGTTATAATTCATAGTTCAATAGTTCATGTTAAAAAAAAAAAAGGTTGAGGAAAGAATTCCAAACCTTTACTAAGAAAAATATTCAGATATGGTTTACTTCCATTAATGTCTTTTTCCTTGTTTAGGACTTAATTAGAAGTGTTGCACATGGTTTGTTTCTGCGTGGAAAAAAATCGTGTTCTTAAAAATGTGTTAGTATGTTTTGTGCTGGCAAAGATTGTCGGTGTTGACCAGTTATGTAATAAAGGTTCTGGAAATGTAAGTGATGTGTGAATGTCTGTTTAGTAAAGAGTCTAGAAATGTTAGTAACACATTAGGTAGTGTATACTTTACAACAAGGTTCACAAACTCCATTAGTAAGTGCTTTGTTCAATGTAAGTAATGATAGTAAAGAGCATGAACATGAATAACATCAGCTGATGGTTTCCTCTTTAGAATTGTTTACCAAAGAGTAACTGATGCTGAACAGACATATTGTTCATGTTTAGATCGTGTCAACTAATGCATTAACTAATGTTCACTAATTAAGCTGTTAACATGAATAGATGCATTAATATGTGTATGTTAAAGTTAACTAAGATTAACTAATGCTGAACAGAGGTGTTGTTCATGGTTAGTTCATGTTAACTAATGCATTAACTAATGTTAATTAATGAGACCTTATTGTAAAGTGTTACCGTTAATTCTTTAATTCTCCTGAAATGCAGATTGCTTTTATAAATTCAGACCACACTGTATTTCCTCCTGATTCAACCTAAAAACCTCATTCTCATGCTTTAAAATTTTAAGTATAATCAAAGCAGTTTAAGTAAATATAATATAATTGATTTAAAAAATCTTGTCTAATAGTAGAGATATTTTGTTTGCATCAACATTGTCTCAGCTCAAATTCATAAAATGTATTTATTTTATTAAAAGGAGCTGAAAAACATTTATCTTTGCTCGTTTGTTTAAATGTGTAAATTGGCATTTATCAGTCAATATCTGACTCTCTCTCTCTCTTTCTTTCTCTCTATCTACTTATATATTTCAATATTTTGCATGTTAACTGATGTATGTGTGTGCATGTATGTGTATTATATTTACACACACACACTATTTGATATACTGACCAAAAAACTCACGTTCAGTATATTTAACGAATATATAAATATATAATTTAAATATATAAACGAATATGTTATTTCAAACTTTATTTTACAATATATTGAATCTGACCTTTATATTTGAATTTTGTTCTTTTTCAGTAATATGAAACCATTGCGAAACTATTATTGGAAAAAAATAATTAAAAAAATAATATATATAACATATTAGTTTATTTTACAAAATATATTGAACGTGTATATAACGTGTATATATAATATAATACACACACATGAACACACATACATCAATTAACATGCAACATATATCGAAACTGAATATATAATTCAATTTCAGTATATGCAGCATATTATTGATGTCCAAATGTAAAATCTGGAGTTGTGAGCGACTGGTCTAAAGCTTGTTGGCTAATTTTTGGTCTCTTTTCTTTGTGATGAGAATAGCAGATGAAAGTTGGGCTGGATCTCTTCTCCCAGAGCAGCTTTCGTTTGGCCTTTATCTGATTGAGTTCTTCCACTCCAACACAAACCACTCTTCCATTATGCAAATCATTTCCCTTAAGAAAAAATCACTTTGCCTGCCACCCAGCAGACCTGCGACATTCAATCCAGGCGTTTTGAGTCGCCCTCCCCTTTACGTTACAGAAAACAGACTCAGTTTCTGCCGCGTAGCTTAGTTTTGGCAATGCTGTGGACTGGGAATAAAACCCAATCAATTTACACAAGCCTTTGAAGATATATATATATATATATATGTATGTGTGTGTGTGTTCGTTAATGGCATGATATCATAAAGATGTATGAGGAATTCTAGCTAAAGTGTAAGGTGCGTTTCTGTTGCCTGGAGTTGTTTGGATGGTGATATTATTATTCCATCCACATTTCACGTCAAGCAGAGGAAATAAATTCGTAGCAGATTCTATTAGCGTCTTCCAGCAAGAAGATCCTTCAGAATAAACATCAGGTTCTGCAATGAACATCTTCACAGAAATCATAATTAGTGCTTTTAATATTTTGAACATAATTTAAGTAGGATCTTAATATAAATATCTTAATCGATCTTAATTAATAGACAACATAAATATATAAGGCGAAGTGTCTAATGCTGAAAACAGCAGCACTGTTGTGTTTTTTCTGAAGCTAAGCAATTTCTTCTAGTAATCTCAATTATATTTCCAGCATCCTGTGAATTATTATAATAATAATTATTATTATTTGCACAGTTAAGTGCATTTTGTGATGCATGTGATGTGTGACTGTGATGCAATCTAGATGAGTTTGTTTCTTCAGATTTGGAGAAATATGTCTCAGCAATGGATGCTCTGCAGTGAATGGGTGCCGTCAGAATGAGAGTCCAAACAGCTGATAAAAACATCACAATAATCCACACCACTCCAGTCCATCAGTTAACATCTGGAGAAGACAAAAGCTGAAACAAACCCAGCATTAAGACGTTTTTAACTAAAATACAAGTTCATAATAATGCTTCCACTTGTGGATTACAGCAATGTTTTTCTCAGCTGTTTGGACTCTCATTCTGACGGCACCCATTCACCACTTGCTGAGCATTATTCACATTTCTCCAAATCTGATGAAGAAACAAACTCTACCTTTTGTATGGTCTGAGGGTGAGGTTATTTTCAATTATTTAATGCAGTTGATGCATTTCAGCCCTTTCTACAGTTTCTTCCATGAGCTGAAAGAACGGATCCAATCTCAAAATATGATTTATATAAATAAACTTGCCTTGAACAGTGCAAGAAGAAACACCAGAAGTGATCGTTCAGTCAATATCAACAATAATGCGTACTAACTTGCCTAAAATGACTATTTCACTGCTCTAGAAAAACCGGATGGTTCTCTATTAAACAAATATGGATTTATCCTTGGCTTCTCTATGCTTCTGTGTGTATTCAATTGACAAGGGCCAATCGACACGGCCAGTCCTGCTAGAAAACTCTTTTTAGGTGATCAGACATGAAACCTCATAAAATCAGTAAATAATATGCTGAAGATGCTTGATAATTATGTGTGTGGGAAGTGTAGTGAATTATCACGGTCGTAGCGCTGAATTTGTTTGCATAACCAGATGAGACCTTGGATGGTTTTTATAGTGAATGAAGTGAAATTCCTCTTTTTGGATAATTTACCATTCATAGGCTTCAGGACAGATGATTGCTTCGGCTAACTATCCTCGTTTCTTTCAGTTCTTTGTGAATCTAAGGACAGTAAACATGTATGGAGAGCAGATTTGAGACGGGCTGTTCTCAGTCCTGTGTTTGATTGAGTTCATGTAAGATCAGAAAGATCAAATGTTAAATCTGTAAAGTGGAAGTTTTAATTAAACGTCAAATAAATGCAGTCTGACATTGTACATTTAGCTTCTTTAGCTTTGGTTTTCAGATCCAGCTAATGTGAAGATTACATATTTGACCAGCTCTATGCCTTTTGTTTTTTAAGTTGTAAATAAACCAAATTATTGGAGAATGTTTTGCAAGATGATCTAATTTTACAAAACATTTTGCGTTTCACAAAGGTATTAGTTCAGTCTTTCTACTGTACATAAAAATTGCATGTTTAATTCAATGCATACTTGCCATGAAACAGTATTTGCAATAATTTAATTGTTTTGTTACCAGCAATTTCTTAGTATATACAGTAGTGCTGTCAAACGATTAATCGCGATTAATCACATCCAAAATAAAAGTTTTTGTTTACATAATAAATGTGTGTGTACTGTGTATATGTATTATGTTTATATACATACACACACATACAGCATATATTTTGGCAATATTTACATGCATATACATTTATATATTTATATTCTTATATTTTACATTATATATAAATATATTTAATATATAAACATAACATATGTTCTTAAATATATACATGCATGTGTTTGTATTTATATATACATAATAAATATACACAGCACACATACATTATGTAAACACAAACTTTGATTTTGGATGCGATTAATTGCGATTAATCGTTTGACAGCATTAATATATAGTCAAAAGTCACCTCAACATCAAGATAATGTTTTGGCAAACATTTTTTAAACCATTACATCTCTCTCTCTCTTTTTTTTACACAGTGTACACAGTAAAAAAAAGCAAGTAAATTAATAAAAAAGTAAATTAATTAATTAATAATTGGAGAACTTCAAAATTTCATGTTTAGCTTAATGCGTTACTTGCGGTTTATTTGTAATAATTTGTCAAATTTACTAGGTACAAAACAATTTACTAGCTAAATAAATATCAATTTGACAATTTAAATGCAACCACACACAAAAAAAGCAGAGAAACAGCATAACTGTTATGGAGCGAACGAGACGTGAGACGTGCAGATCCATTTGCAAGCCTTTTATTCAGGGACGGGGTCACAAAACAAGCAAGGTTCATGCAATAGCAAACAGGTACATCACAGGCAAGACAAAGAGTAATCCTAGGGCAAGTGTGGGTCTATGATCGGCGAACAATATCCATCAGGGCAAGGCACAGAGATAATCCAGGTACACGAGCAGTAGTCCAAGTGAGGTGCAAACAGAGTCTGAACGACAAGGCAAAGGGTTAATCCAGGAACCACGGGCAAGAATCAAAACACTAGAAAACAGGCAAGGCAAGACTATGACAACTAAGTGGGCTCCGTAGAGTAGCTATCACTAGGAGAGTGCTATATGCTATACAATACTCGGCAATCTGACTGAGGAAGTCCATGGTTTAAGTAAGGTGTGTGATGGGAATCAGCTGTGTGATTAGTGCAATCAGCTGTGTCCTCAGTGCAATGGATGATGGGAATTGTAGTCCGGGGGTGATGTGCAACAGTTAGTGTAGTGCAAGAGTCAATGTGGTGGGCGAGTGACCTCTGGTGGTGACAATAATTACAAAGAAACATAGAAATAAAAGTGAAATTTTGAAGTAGGAAAACAGAAATAGTATTTTCTTGTGCTCTAATAATCTTTGTTTCATTTGTAACTTTGTTAGTGCAACATTAAACTTCATTTCATTGAGTTCTTTAACAAACGTAACCAAACAGTCTTCTCTCATCTTTATGCTTTAATTCCTTCACCATTCATCAGCAGTATCATGCAAAATTAAATGCCAGGCGCAGCTCTCCCGAGCATTTCTGATAACACTGAGGCCACGCTAATGCGTTATTCATGTCCGTAACACAGTTCTCAATTCTCATCACAATGGAATAAAGCAATCATTACACGCATTTAGGAGGCTTCATTTCACAGCCGCCACCTGGATGGCTTTCCATCGAGCAGAGCGTCCTTCGATTATTCACGCTGACCCGTGATGACTTCATTGGCGTTGAGATCTCTGAGGGTTAGAGAATGGAGAAGCGCTGCAAGCTCCAATTCGGCCATTTAGCTTTCATCTCAAAGCAAGAGTCATTTTCACGATGAGGGTCTCCAGCAGGGTTCTGCTGGGTGTTGAAGGGCTTCGGCCAAACCCACACAAAGCTCTTGAGCTACAGAGGAGCTTTTTACAGACCACTGAGGTCAGACAAGTTGAGACTGAATTAGGGCACTTTCACACTGGAGCTTTTGTAGCCGAGTCTGTGTTTTGCTGCTGTGAAAAGTGGTTTTCTGAGCTTGAGAAACTCTTAAAAATAAAGGTGCTTCACGATGCCATAGAAGAACCTTTTTGTCTAAATGGCTCCATAAAGAACCTTTAACATCTGAAGAACCTTTCTGTTGCACAAAAGCTTCTTTGTGGCAAGAAAAGGTTCTTCAGATTATAAAAAAGTAAGAAAGAGATGGTTCTTTGACTGAATGATTCTTTGTGAACTAAAAGTGGTTCTTCTATGGCATCGCTGTGACAAACCTTTTCGGCACCTATATTTTTTAAGAGTGTACAGGCAAAAATGTTTTTATTTTTTATGCACTGGTCAGTTTTGAGATTTTGGGCTATTTGGCATTTCATAACATGTTCTTTTTTTTTTCAGACTTGTGGAAAGACAACATCCAAAATACTCTTTTAAGTGTTTGTTTTATTGCAATTGCATCTGTAGGTTTCAATGACAATGCATAATTTTAAAAGTTTTTTTTTTCTCCACTTTAGCAGCACTTACATACACCAAAATCCTATCTATATTCTGAAGGTTTTCATGGAGGGGTTTGTTCATATATTATTCGCTTTATTACATGGTGAAAATGCATTTGTTTTCCGTCTATTGACAATATTTTTCAAGGGTGTAGGTTTGATTTTGGCATTGTTGGCGACATAACGGCAGACAACAGACAATTTTGATTGTTTGATCAAAATTATTGCTAGGGACATTCAGTAGTGTCTGATATTGGTAGGATCATGTCTGTTACATTCTACACCCTTGCAAATCATAACAAGGAATGTCCGATTTTGGAAACAAACTAGGTTTTACCCTATTCACTTGTAGTGAATTTGTTGGGAACGGATGCTGCGATACTTTACAGTAGTTCTAATGACTCAGGCACTATATTTCTAGTCTTCTGGAATCATTTGATAACTTTTGTTTCAGAAATCATGCATTACATACTGAAAATCTTACCTTTTGCAGCTCCAAAATGCTAAACAACTTTGGATTTATGATTTCAGGCGACTTGCATATAATGCAACAGAATATTGTTATATTGATTTTTTTTGTGCTGCTTTTTGAAAGATTTTATTTATTGTTTATTATTATTATTACACAGTATGCAGAGATGGGTACAAATAGACCAAATGTATTTAAAATAAAAATACACAACATACATTTGAAATTGGCCATCCAGTGAAGTAACACTATTAAGGCTTGTTTACACCAAGAACGATAATTATAAAGGTAATTATATTAGTGTATTCTAAGTATACAATGCAGTTGTGTCATCTATGCTCAATGCTCAAGCTCTTTAAAGCAGAAATGATTCCGATTAGCTGTCAGTGTTTTTATCATTCATCATTTTTTGTGCTGTTATGGTTATAGTTGTGGTGTGCTATCTTCTATTCACTTAGATTTAGGATGTATTCACACTAGAAGATCTGATCCCCAAAGTCCAGTTCATTTCACAAGTGTGATTGCTCTGTACCGTGTCCAGTGCGCTTGAAGAGGTGGCTCTGGTGCGGTACACATGTAGTGTGATCACTAACCGTGCCAGAGCATGTAACAGTTCATTTACTATTTTTGTATACGCTATTGTTATCATTATGACAGCAAACATCTTTATAACTACTTGGATATCACACTTTTCAATTAATTGAATTCAAGTACATTTAGATTTAGAATGGGTCTGGTTCCCATCTTTTTGATGAACATGTATTGTAGTTTGTGAGTAAAGCTGCAAATTCCACCATTAACCTCAGCTGCCTCTGTGATAGTCCTCTGATATCTGTCTGTTAGCGAAAGGACAATCACGCTTGGGCTTTAGTACAAGGCAACTGTGTCTAGTGTGAGTATGCCCTTAGAACAATTTTTCAAAATAGTTTTTTTCTTTATTATTAGCATTATAGTTATCTTTGTTTTGGGGTACACACACACAGAAAGCTGCTTATTACTCCTTTATCCATGTTTCGTAAACAAAAACTTTTATTTTGGATGCAATTAATCATTTGACAGCACTAGTTTTATTCTGATTTGTTTTTAGTTGTAGTTATAAAACTGTAACTTGACCCCATTTAATTACCCCAACTTTGCTAATTTATCGGACAACAACAGTATTTAAATGACCCGCTGTTATCCGGCTTAAGTGTGTCAGCATCTTTTCAGCAGGAGAATTAGGCATAAATATGTATATTTCACATTCGGGGTCGTGGATGTAAAGTGCATTGATGAGGGATGCACTATGATCATCTTGGACTCAGTTAATCCGAAACATCCACGTTCTGTCCTGCTGCATTGTTAGTGGAGCTTCTGCAGCAAACGCCGGGTCACGAGGGGCTTCGCTTCGATTCCCACGTCGTTTCTCGAGGGACACAGATACGACAAAGCTCATGATCTTCACGTGTGGAACACGAGCTGCTAGTTCTTCAACTAATGAGAGATTGAGTGGGCTGGATGTGCTGGAAACATTGCAATCATGCCCCTTCGCTAGCCCACAATATCATAAAGAGAATAAGAAATCAAATGAACTGTAGAAAAAAGAGATGTAGTGCCTCGCATGGGCCCCTCTCATTAAGAGCAGCAGCTTACAGATGAATGCTGCATTGCATTTTATCGCATGTGGGATGTTTATGTCCAGAAATACTGCCATTCATTTGCCCAAAATAAAAGATGAAACTACATGGCAAACCTCCTGTTCAATTGCCAACAAATTGGTCCTGCTAACCAGGTCAGAGTAGATAAACAATGCAATGCAGGCGCACTGATTTCTGTTGAGTTTCTTGGTATTGCAATGGTATTTTGTGCACTTTTTGTCCAAATAAATGCAGCATACATTGCAAACAAAATTATTTTCTTACTTAGTATTTTTATCTTGTTTTCTAGTATAAATATTAGTACTGTCAGTGATTAATCGCATCCAAAATAAGTTTTTGTTTACATAATATATGCATGTGTACTGTGTATATTTATTATGTATATATAAATTCACACACATGCATGTATATTTAAGAGAAATTACATTTTTATATATTAAATGTATTTATTTGTAATATATGAAATATGAAAAGTAAAATGATTTAAGATATTAAGTTTTGTTTTCTAAAAAAAATATCAAAATTTTGCTAGTTTTCGCTTCAAACAAACAAATATATCTGCCAATGCCTTAATTCAAAGGCTAAACAAGATTATTTTTCTTGGCCCTGCTGACAGATATGTTTGCTTTGTTTCAAGCAAAAACTAACAAAATATAGATTTTTTTTTTTTATAGAAAACAAGACATAATATCTTGCCATTTTACTTGCACAGTAAATTCATCTTGTTTCAAGAATTTTTATAAAATATTTTTACAAGAAAACAAGACAGAAAAAATACTAAGTAAGAGAATAATTTTTTTGCAGTGTGGAGTGCATTTAACTCATGCATCAACACAGCTTTCGGATGGACAGTGTTATGCATTTAACAGACACTTTTATTCAAATCGACTTGCATTGCATTCAAGATAAAAATATTTTATTAGTTAATGCATTCCTTGGGAATCGAACCCATGACCTTGGAGTTCAAGTTGTTTAAGCTACAGAAATTCATAATGATTCTCAACAGAAAATAATAATATTTCCACTTAGATGCTGTAGACACACAATTGACGGTAAAAACATGTCTAATTCTTGAGATTTATAAGCCTACAGGCCAAAATACTTGACTGATTATTCTACAGTGGATTGTATGTGTTTGCTCATTTTGTTTGGGTTTTTATGCATTGCATATTGATTATCGACCTTTCCTCTGAAGTGTCTTTAGAGCTTCTCTAATAGATCATACACACAGTTCTTGAGTATCAAGGGACCAAGAGCTCAGAGGTTTACAGGCTTCTCTCTCCGCGGAGCTGCAAGTAACATCCAGACTCATGCCGCTTCTGTTCAAATGCATGCAGAATAAGAAAGAAGAGGATGTTGCTGGGATGGAATATTGTGTGTCTTTGAAGCGGCGTACAGTAGGATTATAAAGCGCACGCGTAGAGTTTTCACATTCATTTCCTCCATAGGCAGTATTTAGTAATGTTCTTTAATACACAGATCTGATGCTCGAAACAAACCAAGCAGCTCTGAGATAAATCACATGACTTGATGTGAAACAAAAAGTATTGGACAAGATTGTATGCTTGGTGTTTTATAAATGTAATGAATAATATGTTTGACAATAAAAACCTGCACGTCATTGTTTATTAATATTACGTATTATGTATTTGTTTACACTGCAAAAAAAAAAAAAAAAAAAAAAAAAGAAAAAGAGAAAGGTCTTGTTTTTCAGTATAAATACTTTATTTCAATATATTCAGACAACCCTTATAAAAGTTGGCCTTTTTGAATTAAATCTGTTCTTTTTTGCGAGTTTTGCTTTAGAATATGAACTATACTGCAACAAAGTAAAAATAAGTAAATAAATGGCAAAAAAAAACAAAACTCATTTCTACACTTCAAAGATAATTTAAAAATAAATAAAAGTAATAAGTAAATATAATAAGCTTCTGTCTTGTTAATGTAGCTTTAATTTATCTGTAAAACATGTTTTTGGTCTGCTGAAATTTCAATGACATTAGACAAAGATAGTTTATAGTTTTTTACGCTTATTAATTTAATTAAAAAAAATTTTATTAACTGATACTTTTTTTGGAGTTGAATGCATTGGTGTTTTTATAAGTTGCATTTTATATAATGTCTGTATTATATATTGCATTGTTTGTTGATTGTTGAATCTGTAGTTGACATGGCAGTCAATTTAATTATATATTTTTCCTATCTAAAATCTATAAAGTATCTCAATGTCTAATATCTTAGATATTAAGTCATTGTTTTGAAAAATGTATTAAAATTAAACAAGTTTATGCTCAAAACAAGACAAAATATTTGCCAATAGGGTAATAAAAATAACATTTTGATTTTATTTTTGAGTTTATTTTCCTGACCCTACTGGCATATTTTGTCCCAAGCAAAAATTCATTTAATTTTGATGCATTTTTCTGGGGGCATTTTTCTTAAGTCATTTTGCATCTCAAGTAAACGAGTCTTGATTTATGAATGTTTAGATATAAGTACTGGGAAAATAAGACAGTAACACTAAGCCTGAAAATCATGTTTGCGCTGTAATGCATGCGTTCAGACTTATACAAACATATTTATGTTGTATCGAGAGACAATTTGATCGCACTTTTCCTGTTCCCATGGTAACAGTAACATCATTCAGGGAAGTTTAGTTCTTCAGTGGAATTTGGCACTTAAACATCTTTTTAAGCTCAACTAGCATCCTCTACAGAAGCACGCATATATATATGTATGTTTGAGCTTCAGCAAGTCGTCTTAATGCATTTAGGCATCTAGATGTGGTGGAGTTGCTGCCATGTCATTGGCTGATTAGCAATTTGTGTTACCAAGCAATTGAACAGGTGTACCTAATAAAGTGGCCAGTGAGTGTATATATATATATATTTATATATATATATATCACATATATATCACCCTCCGAGCTCACGCTTGGGCTGTCTTGAAAGGTTTATATGTTATTAAAAATCAGAGTGAGATTTTTACTTGAAGAACTTGCTGCTGCGCTCTGGTAATTTACAATGACGTCAGAATAAGTGCTCTGAGAGTCATTTCAAGATATAGATTTAGTGCATATACATTATAATCAGTCTGCATTCATTTCAGTACACTTCAGACAAGCCTTATCAAAGTTGGCCTTTTTTTAATGAAACCTGTGCTTTTCAGATTAATAAATTCTGTTCTTTTCCGTTAGTTTTGCAAACTGAACAAACTACACTGCAAAAATAAATGAACAAATGATCAAACCAACAAAAACTATTTTTAAAGCAATATTATTATCTTGTTAATACTGATACTTAGAAACATATGAATATTAAAACATATTAAACACATATTAAAACCTGTTTTTGATCTGCACAATTTTTAATGTCATGAGACAAAGATGAAGGACTTATTTTGAAAGATACACACACACACAATATATATATATTAACATATACAACAACAATTTATTATATTAAATGATATAATTATGTAAAATTGTTTTATTACATATGTTTGCTTTTATTTTAGATACATCAATGTTGAATATATTAATTATATTTATATAAAATATATTTAATATATACATACTTTTTGGCCTCGGCCAAATGTTATAAAATGTTTGTTTGTAAAAATATATATTTTAAAAATATTTTAAACATTAAATATTGATTATATTATATATCTGATATGGCAAAACATTTAATAATTAAATTCAAATTCAAGAAAAAAAATTCTGTCTTGCTTTCCTAGAAAGGAAGATAAATTTATAACAAATTATTTTAACACACACACATTTTTTGCATTCTTCATGTAAAAAAGGCAATTTAAAAAAATGAATTCAATTGAAGAAATGTTCTGAAAACAAGTTTTAGTTTTCCGCAGTGTACTTGAGGTCAGGTACATTGTTGTTTATGCCTTTCAGACTTGTACTGTAAAGCGGTCCTTTATGTCCTCAGGGGACAGGGCCCTTTGTCAAGGACTCGACTTTGACTTTGCTTTCTCTTTCTATGTACACAGCAACTTTTTCACAAACTGAGAATGAAAGACAAGCAACAAAAAAAAAACAAGCGTCAGAGTCACTGCCGGCATCTGTCTCCGTCGCAATGGACTTATGTAGAGACTTTGCTTTGGTGTTCTTCATATTTACTGACGCTCATAATTGAAGTCGTTACTCAAAGGCTCCGTTCTAGAACAAACACAGCGTTTTCAGTGCATGCAAATGCAAAGGGTGCATCGTGAAAGTATGCTGGATGAAGTGAGAGAAGCCTTGAGTTATAAATATGCTATGCTAATTTGTTCAAAAGTATTGATTAAAAATATATTCAGTGTAATTGAATATTGATTTTGCCCATGTACTTTCATGCTTATGAGAGTATCATGTTGTTATCTTGACAAACAGCAAACTAAATCAATGGTGAGTTCATGTTCTTGTGCACTTCATGTGAGGAGCGTTATTGGTATGCAGTTCTGTGTAGTAACTGATTATATGTAATCAATTATGTAATCAGATTCCAAAAATTAAGTACTTTTAATTAAATTACACTGTTTAAAATCCACCTGCTTCAAATTAAAAACCTCAGTTCAGTTGCTGTCTTAAGTATAATCAAAATGACTATAAACTGACTTACAAAATTGACTTGCATTTTATATAACTTAAAGTTAAAATTGGTTTAATTCATTTGAGTTAAAGTAATGGAAACAATACAGTATGTTGACTATGGATTATGTCATTTTTACAGTGCATTTTTAAAATGCTCAATCACACTGAAAAAAAATGTATACTAATTTTTTTACGGAAAGTGGATGCAAACAATTTATTTTAGCTAAATTTAAATAAAAATAAAAAAAATTGTTGAAAGTTAATCAACTAAATTTGTTTACTTAAATGTAGCTAAAATAAATTGGTTGCAACCACTTACCGTAAAAACTTTAGCACGCCCTAAAGAGAGCAGGCCGGAAAATGGAGCTCAGCTGGAGGAAAACTAAACTAGAGGTATTTCGTATTGCTTGGCGGGAAAGTACCCTATGCTACAGAAAAGCATTAAAAACTGCTAGATCTGATTACGTTTCATCTCTTTTAGAAGAAAACAAACATAACCCCAGGTATTTATTCAATACAGTGGTAAAATTAACAAAAAATAAAGCATCAACAAGTGTTGACATTTCCCAACAGCACAGCAGTAATGACTTTATGAACTATTTTACTTCCAAAATCTATACTATTAGAGATTAAATTGTAACCATGCAGCCGTCAGCTACAGTATTGCATCAGATAGTGCACTATAGATTTCCTGAGGAACAATTCCACTCATTCTCTACTATAGGAGAGGAAGAATTGTGTAAACTTGTTAAATCAGCTAAACCAACAACATGTATGTTAGACCCTATTCCAGCTAAACTACTAAAAGAGGTGCTTCCAGAAGTCATAGATCCTCTTTTGGCTATTATTTATTCATCTTTGGCATTAGGATATGTCCCCAAAACCTTTAAATTGGCTGTTATTAAGCCTTTCATTAAAAAAACACAACTTGACCCCAAAGATCTAGTTAATTACAGACCGATCTTGAATCTCCCTTTTCTGTCAAAGACACTAGGAAAGGTAGTATACTCACAATTATATTTTTTCTTAAGGAAAAATTATATCTGTGAGGATTTCCAGTCAGGATTTAGACCATCCCATAGTACTAAGACTGCTCTCATTAGAGTTACAAATGACCTGCTCTTATCATCTGATCGTGGTTGTATCTGTCTATTAGTGCTACTGGATCTTAGCGCTGCGTTCGACACTATCGACCACAACATTCTTTTGAATAGACTAGAAAACTTTGTTGGCATTAGTGGAAGTGCATTATCATGGTTCAAATCATACTTATCTGACCGCCATCAATTCGTAGCAGTGAATGAAGAGGTATCATATCCATCACAAGTGCAGTATGGAGTACCTCAAGGCTCAGTACTAGGGCCGTTACTTTTCACGCTTTACATGTTACCCTTGGGAAATATCATCAGGAAACACGGGGTTAGCTCTCACTGTTATGCTGATGATACTCAGCTCTATATTTCTTTACGGCCCAGTGAAACACACCAAATTGAGATATAAAAAAAAAAAAAAAAAAAAAAGATATTTATAAAAAACTGGATGACAGTAAGTAATCTTACTGCTAAATTCTGTAAAAAAAACAGAGGTGTTAATTATCGGACCTAAAACCCCCAAAAGTAATAACCTAGAACACTGTCTAAGACTTGATGGCTGCTCTGTAAATTCTTCGTCATCAGTCAGGAACTTAGGTGTGCTATTTGACAGCAATCTCTCCTTTGATAGACACATTTCTAGCATTTGTAAAACTGCTTTTTTTCATCTTAGAAATATATCTAAACTGAGACCTATGCTCTCAATGTCAAATGCAAAAATGTTAATACTGCGTTTATGACCTCAAGGTTAGATTATTGTAATGCTTTATTGGGCAGTTATTCTGCATGCTTAATAAACAAACTCCAGATGGTTCAAAATGCAGCAGCTAGAGTTATTACTAGAACCAGGAAGTATGACCACATTAGCCCGGTTCTGTCAACACTGCACTGGCTCCCTATTAAACATCGTATAGATTTTAAAATCTTGTTAATTACTTATAAAGCCCTGAATGGTTTAGCTCCTCAGTACTTGAGCAAGCTCTTATCGCATTATAGTCCTCCATTCCATTACGTTCTCAAAACTCTGGCCAATACCTAGAATATCAACTGCGTGGGGCAGATCCTTTTTCTATTTAGCGCCCAAACTCTGGACCAATCTACCTAACACTGTTCGGGAGGCAGACACACTCTCTCAGTTTAAATCTAGATTAAAGACCCATCTCTGGTTTACACATAACACACTAATACGCTTCTAATATTTAAATTCGTTAAAGGATTGTTAGGCTGCATTAATTAGGTCAACCGGAACCGGGAACACTTCCCATAACACACAATGTACTTGTTACATTGTAAGAAGATTGACATCTACGCTAATATTAGTTTGTTTCTCTCTTATTCCGAGGTCACCGTAGCCACCCGATCCGGTCCGTATCCAGATCAGATGGTGGATCAGCACCCAGAGACGACCTCTACAGCCCTGAACGTCAGCGGAGACCAGGACACCGAGATGAGCGCCAGAGACAGATCCCCAGTGAGGACCCCGCCACTTAGATAGCCATCGGGAAAAGACCACTGGAACCAGTTGAGCCCTTACAATCTGACTTTGCTGCAGTTGGAATTGAACTGCTGGTTCGTTTGGCCAAAGGAGAACTGCCCCCCGACTGAGCCTGGTTTCTCTCAAGGTTTTTTTCTCCACTCACCGATGGAGTTTTGGTTCCTTGCTGCTGTAGCCTCTGTGGCCTACTTAGTTGGGGACACTTCATTTCCAGCAATATCGTCGACCTTATTGCAAAGACACTATTTAAACTGAACTTAGCTGGATGATGACATCACTGAATTCAATAATGAAATGCCTTTAACTGAAAATTGAGTGTTTAATATTGTCATTTTACATTATTAACACACTATTTTTCTATTTTGATATTGTGCAGTTGCTTTGACACAATTTGCTTTGTTAAAAGCGCTATATAAATAAAGGTGACTTGACTTTACACTTACCTTCAAATTTAGTAAGATTCAGTTAATCATTTTTTTCAGTGCAGATTGCTTTTTTGTTGATTACATTTCTACACAATTACAATAAATTATTCATAAGTATTTTTTTTTGCTTTTCATTTACATAATTATTTGCTTTTCATCAACAAACCTCCCGCAGTTCCTTCACAAAACTATTTATATTTTAAAATGCTTGTAATCAGATTACAGTAACTTTTTATTGATTATATAAAGTAATCACAATGACAGTAAATTATTTAATTTTAATTTGAAAAAAAATTCTGCCTGCAGTTCCTTCATGAAGTCCAATTTTCTACATTTTCTTCTACATTTATTTATTTGTTTATTTTATTTTTTTAGATTTTATGTTTTGAATTTAATTTTATTTAAAGTGTATTTAATTTGTATTAATGTGTTTTGTATATATATATATATATATATATATATATATATATATATATATATACACACACACAAAAACAATTATATATATATATATATATATATATATATATATATATATATATATATACTGTATATATTATAGATATCATTTTTTTGCGATAGGAGGTTTAAGACCAGCAAACCAGATCAAGATGTGTTTTTTTTAAGATGGAAAATCAGCTTTAGAGGAATAGTTTGGCCTCTAAACTCTCTCCTGTCACAGAAAGCATGTGTGTTGTTGTTCTGAGTCAGAGAATGTGTATTTTCTGAACTGTTCTGTCGGTCTCTGATATGCGTGTTTGTGTGTTCTTGCATCATCTCACCCGTCTGTAACCTCTCGACTGATGCTGTTCTGTTGGTTTTCCCGTCTGGAAAAGCAGATCTGTGTGTGCGTTTGTGAGACATAAAGGGCAAATGTCGGCCGATTTCTGGAGATGAGTTGCCATGTTTGTTCTCAGTCACAGCACAGTTTATCCGCTGACGTGTTTGAGGGGAAGCGTTTGACCCGATGGCTGCTGATTTTAATGTTCATGTAAGGCAGCCGCTCTCTGACCAAGACACGACCGTCAATGACGTTAATCATTAGGGTTTGAGATGCAAATCAAATACAAAATGAGCTGTTTAATTGCTGTTCACCATGAAAAAAAATTATAAAAAATTACATTAGTTTATCCAATTTATTGATATAAAATATGACATGCTTTTTTTTTTATCTTGCAACATGATCTGACCATTTCAGAAAGCATTATTTTAAAAATAAATCAGGGTCATATTTCATCCATATGTATTTAGGAATAAGAAATAATATTTTACACAAAGAAAATATTATTCCTTATTTGTTTATGTGTCACAATTCAAGGCAGGAGATAAGGGGTTAATGCAAACACAGGTGAGTTTATTGAATGAGTTGCAGAGTGAGATGGAGGTAACGGTGATGAGGTGAGTAGAAACACTTTGAGCAGTTCTTGGGTTCTTCTCTGAGATGGCTGATGTTGTGTCTTTGGCAGGGAGATTCAGGATCATGCTGAGGTCGAGGAGATCAGGACTGGAAGAGCACTGGAGCATCTGAGGGAAAGTACAAACCGGTTAAACGTAGGAGAGTCTGGTTTGGTTCAAGGTCGTGAACAGTAGACGATCTGTGACTGAGCGGAGCGTGACTTTATAGGTGGCTTGACTGGAGACCGGCAGGTGCAGATGATTAGAATACAGGTGAGTGTGATCTTGTGAACGTGGTGGCTGGTGACAGTGGAGGCTGTGACTGTGATGACAGAGACTCCCTGACAATATGTTTATTTTGTAAAAATGTATTATCCATAATAATGGATATTTTTAGATATTTTAAGTATATTCCATATGAAATAATATTATGGATACTATTTTGCATTATAGTTTACATAATATTGCCATAATATTTTACAAACTTTTATGGATAATATTTTCCATAAAGAAAACTTGACCATTACCTTTGCCATTATTTATTGCATTTTTTTACTTAATTTGTTTTTAAAATATGAAATACGTTTTTCTGTAAATTTTGATTGAAAATCTTATTTTTCAGTAGTAAATAATTTGGTCAATGCTGCATTTGCTTTGCAAATTTGCTAATTTATGTTTATTGAAAATTATGGTATTCTAACATCACTATTCAGAAAAACAACAAAAATGCTCAAAATATTAAAATGCATTACAATATCCACAATTTACAATTGTAATAAAATTTAATAATCATTATAATAATAATAATAATTTTAATTATTATAATTTATTATATGAATTTATTATTATTTAAATAATACAAAATGACATTTTCTATATGCATGACATTTCCCCCCCCCCCCCCCTTTGATATTGGGTGAAATATTGCCTGAAAATGTTTTTATTCAGTGCTTCATGTGATTATTAAGAGAATAACCCATTTATTTGTAGCTTGGTTACAGACTGAAGAGAATCAGACAAAACCTTGATCTGTTTCTGTCTATCAATGAGATGATCCAGGTTTTAACGTAAATGCTTCAAATTTGGTTTAATCCTGTTTCCCGTTTAAATGTGTTGTCTGATGTTTGCAATATAATCTCAAAAATATAGTAGAAATGAGATCAGTGAATTATATGAGGCTGCTGATATTATCCCACACTCATTGTTTGCAGGAAAACGTGCTTGCTGCACCATAAAACAAATTAAAAGCCACTCAAGTCCCTGTATTAGATAATTCACCATGACAACCCCCCCCCCCCCCACACACACACATACACACACATACAAGGCTCTGAATCTGCTCTTGTGTGGGTCTTTAACAATTATAATTTTAAAGATTAGTTAGTTATGTTGGCTTGACAGAGATATCATACTGTCATTATACATTGTAGTGTGTGGGATTTCTTTATTTATCTATTTATTTCTTTATTGATTAATTGATTTTTAAAATTGATTTTATTGTTAGTTATTGATTTGTTTAATTTCTTTTTTATAAAATTTATTTAGCTTTTATTTATATTTATTTTTACATCATATTTATATTATATTTAATTTTACATTGTTGTTGTATTGTATTTATTTTTATATATACTTTATTGATTTATTTAGTTATTTTTATTTTCATTTGTTTACTTATATTTTTTATTTATAATTAGTTAATCACTATTTCATGTTTATTTATATTTAATAATTGTCTTATTTATATTTATATTTAGTTTGATATTATATTAATATTTATTATATTTCTATATTCTAGACCTCAGGCATGGCTCTGTTCAGCCAGTATTTTGTCTTGAACCTTCCTAGTTGTAATTGTCATTATCACACTGATCTGGTGAACAGTCAGTTTAGATAACAAACGGATTGATTTTACAGCACTCATACGTGTTTTATAGCATGTGTGAATATTTCATGATGTGGAAAGAGCATCATACTCCATACAGAGAGCATGAGATGTATTGATTTGTGTTTCTGAAGGGATTACGGTGCAGTGGATTCTGTATTCCATAATTCAACAGCGTTGGGATCAGTGAGTTTGGATGTTGCTCATATAGGAGTGATCACATGTTTTATTTATTGTTTGAAAGAGATTGTGGAACAGCAGGAAAGTACACATTGTGGGATCGAATGAGAATATAAAGTAGTCCTGACTGATTGCATGAGGCGAGTTCAGAACTGCTGTAAAATATCAGGTATATTGTATTGTTTTAAGAACATCATGGTGATATCGCAGGATTTATTGAATTATTAATGGTGTTTGCTAATGCAACCATCACTATTACTTTTGATTTAAAACCTCTAGGAGAATAAGAATTAGGGTTGAATGTGTGTATCGTCTTGTAGAGTTTTTTATCTAGTTATAAATGATTGATTATCCACCTTCTTTTTAAGGTAAGAGATGCATGGTCATTTGTAATTTGAATATGTAATGTCTCCAATTTCATTCACTTCCATTCAGATATTTCAGATGTAGAAAACTGCTAAATGTGCTATGGAAGCTCGTTACTGCCATGGAATAAAACACAAAAAATCTAATTGCAACTTTTCTTGCAATTCTGAGTTTATTTATCACATTTCGCAGTTAATATCTCACAATTCTGAGTTCATACACAGAATTGCGAGAAATAAAACCAGAATTGTGAGATGAAAAAGCAAACAAAATTAAAGGATAAAATAATTGCATGTCAGAATTGCGAGTTGTAAGATTGGAATTGCAAGTTATAAATTCAGAAATTTAAGTTAGAATTGCAAGTCATAAACTCAGAAATTATAATTGCGAGTCGTGAGATCTGAATTGCGAGATATAAAGTCAGAATTGTAAGATGAAAAAGGAAAAAAAAACAAAGCATTGAAAAAAAAAAAAAAAAACTAATTCCATGATGTAAAGTCAGAATTCAGAAAAAAGTTAGAATTGCAAGATGGAAACACGGAATTACATGTCAGAATTGTGAGTTGTAAGATTGGATTTGCAAGTTATAAATTCAGAAATTTAAGTTAGAATTGCAAGTCATAAACTCAAAAATTATAATTGCGAGTTGTGAGCTCTGAATTGCGAGTTGCGAGCTCTGAATTGCGAGTCGTATGCTCAGAATTGTGAGTCGTATGCTCTGAATTGTGAGTCGTATGCTCTGAATTGCGAGTCGTGAACTCTGAATTGCGAGTCGTGAACTCTGAATTGCGAGTTGTAAACTCAGAAACAAATTGAGATATAAATTGAGAATTCAGAGAAAAATTCTGAATTGAGAGGGTCAAAATATCTTGCAATTCTATTTTTATGTCACAATTTAGACTCTTTTCTTCAGAATTGTGAGAAACAAAGTCTGAATTATGAGATATAAATTCGCAATTACACTTTTTTTCTCTGTGGCAAAAACAATCTTCAATATTATACTGTTTGATACAGCAAACTGGTATTTCTGATCATATTATTAAAATGTATTGTCTTAAATATAAACTCACTGGTTTGCAGCCTAAATAGTTTTATCGTTCACTGCATCTCCAGTACTTTACCTATATCCGCTAATTAATCGGAAGTCTTGCAACATTCACACAAAAAAAACAGTTTACTTCAATGTTGCAATTTTGTGGATAAAGTTGCAATAGCACGCGTTCACCACATGTAGTTGCCGTTATTTGGCATAATTCATTATGGCTTTGCGTTCAGATCTGATCATCATATGCTGTTAATTCAGCGCTCACTCTCTGTCTTTGTGTGGCCAGTGATCTGAACGATGGTCTGGGCCAACAGCGATGGTCCATTAATTCAATGCTAACTGAGGCAGAGCGTCAGGGATGATGATAATGGTCTGCAGTGCTCCCGGAGTCAATGACTATCGACAAGAGCAGCTTCTAGACTGCAAATCAGCTCGTCATCACATCCATAGTCACCATAGCATGTGTTGATATAAACACTAGTAATGTTAGGGTGCGTAATAACAGTCATTTCAACACTTCTACTTGTAGCCTGTGTATATAATGCATTATAAAGGTGTTCATAATACCATGCATGATACGCAGAAGGCTATATTTTCAAGAACCAGTTCACATTCAATTTGCAACCAATTCACATTTAATTTGTTACTTGCTGTCTTTGTAATCATTTGTGAGAATTAGGTTTACTAGCAATTTCTGAGTAATGATTGTTTCAAAGTAAATCCTATATATATATTTTTTTCTATGTAATATTTACCAGTTCATACCTTTAAAAGCTATTATGCATTAAAAACATGCAAAATTGTGTTTTAATGCATTTTACTTTAAGGTACAATCATTAATTGTGCAATAGTGTAATGTACTCTGGTTATAAATCATTATTAAATATGCACAATATGATTAAAAATATTAACTAACTCTACTCACAATGCCTTTGGCCTATTTTGTCCCACATGCCTAAAATTACACACACACACACACAAAAGCATAGTTTTTGGTAATGGAATGAAACTTTGTATGCATCAAGACCCTCAAAATAAACATTATTTATTTATTTTCCCCCTCCCCCCCCCCTTTTTTTTAGTAAAGATTTATTAAGTAAAGATCATGTTCCATGAAGATATTTTGTAAATTTACTGCCATAAATATATATTTTTTGTTTAGTAATATGTATTGCTAAGAACTTCATTTGGACAACTTTAAAGGCAATTGTCTTAATATTTTTTTTTTTTTTGCACCCTCAGATTCCAGATTTTTTAAATGGTTGTATCTCAGCCAAATATTGTCCGATCATAACAAACCATACATCAATTGCTTACCAGCTTTTAGATGTATAAACCTCAATTTTGAAAGAAAATGTACCCTTATGTCTGGTTTTGTGGTCCATATGTATGTCAATTGAACCATTGCAGCATGAAAAACTGATAATTTTTTCATCTGAAAGTGAAAGTTTTTGCAAGTTAAATGGATTTATTTTGTTTGAAAACTTAAGTTGTTTTGATAAAAATAAATATGTAAGGTGTATAGATTTGGAGCAATCGGGAGTTACAAATTGAAAGGAATTTAATAAAATTACATTAATTCCAATGGGGTTAATACTCAATTCTGAGATTATTTTGTTCTTATAAATTTAATGCAATGATATATTCAAATAACATTTATCATATAAAATTAAATATATAATATATTCTCATTTTATATAATTTATTTTATTTTATGTTTTTGCTGTAAAATGTTCAGAAGGACTTATTATTTTTGTTGTAACCCAAGATGCAAAAATTTTCAACTGAAGAGTGAAACATTGTGTAGTTCGCTAAACATTCAGTAACCTTCTCTAGTTTCACTCTGTCCGCGAGGAATATGTGTTTTCAACAGGGAGCAACAAGCTGAACATAAGGACGTTTATGTTGTGTGTGTGTGTGTGTTTGGGAAAGGCCGGCGTGAGACGTCTTTAGCATATAGATGTGATTATCCGCTGGCTGTGGAAAATGGACTTCAAACGTCTCCCTGCTCACCTCAGGAGTCACTTAGACATAGCTATCCTTGGAAAATCAAATTATAGAGCCATTAATTTGTCAAGGTAATCCAGGCTGTCAGGCGCTCTGGAGAATCAATCTCTCCGGACTGCGTTCATCAAGTGCGTGATGCTAGTAGAAGTGAAGCATTATCTAATTAGCATGAGTGGCGGGAGTCTCGGATTTACATGCGAATGTTAATAATCACCAGCCTTACTAAAGTCCAAGAGTAAACACAAAGCTCTGTTCTATACTAACATACTTACACTGACACCATATTTATTCTAAAATGAACAGTTTGTGCTCTAAATCCACTGGAAAATCGCAACTGGAGGTCAAGTGTTAGCAAGGGCCTAGAATTCAGTAGAGCTGCTATAACATGCTCCTATATCCAATAATATGATCAAACAATTAAATATATGTCTTTGTAACCGCTGTTGTTGTCATTTCAGCCACATCTGAAATAGCTCATATACCACTGATTATAACATGAGAAGTTAAAGTAAACATGTCAGAAAGCTTTCAAGGACTCATATTTAATAGCCTACATGTGTGGAGTAAGAACATATGAGAACCAAAGTTATATTGATTAATGAAATATACAATTATAATCTGTAAAATATACAAACATGTCATGCTCTAAAAATGAAGCATTGGCATTATTTTGGATGGTGAGTTTCTGCCAGTTTTTTTAACTTATTTTATTATTCTTAGTGCTATCAAACAATTAATCGCTATTAATCGCATCCAAAATAAAAGTGTTTGTTTACATAATATATGTGTATATACTGTGTACTATAATTATGTATATATAAACACAAACACATGTATATATTTAAGAAAACTATGTTATGTTCATATTAAATATATTTATATCTAATATAAAATTTAAGAACATAAATATATAAATGTATATACCTGTAAATATTTTCAAAATATATACTGTATGTGTGTGTGTGTATTTATATACAGTATATATACAGGTGAATCTCAGAAATTTTGAATGTGGGGAAAAAGTTCATTTTTTCTTGTAACTTATTTCAAAAAGAGAAATTTCATATATTTTAGATTCATTACATGTAAAGTAAAACACTTCAAAAGTTTTTTGTTTTTGTTTTAATTTTGATGATTAGAGCTTACAGCTCATGAAAGTCAAAAATCAGTATCTCAAAATATTAGAATATTCCCTAAGATCAATCAAAAAAAGGATTTGCAAAACAGAAAATAATAATCTTGACAAACTATATATCATTCTGAAGGTCTAAGCCTCAAGCATCGACGACAGATCGCTGTTTTTCGATGGAAAGCTCATAAGGAATGTATTTGCTACACTCAAAAAAATTACTCTTTGAATGAACATAAAAAAATCATGGAAAGGATTTCCACATGATTAACTTTCTTTATTTCAGCATTATGCAATTCTGTTATTCCAATTGAATGTACTTACGTTGGGTCAACTTAATTTATTAAGTTTGATTCAACTTATTTACTATGGTTGGGCACAGCTTAATTTAATAGTGTCAGCCCAACTAATTAGCAATGTTTTGGACCAACTAATTTATTTAAGTTAGCCTAACAAAAGTGCTTAATGCTGAAAGAAAGCCATTTAATCACATGGAAATCCTTTCCATGATTTAATTACATTACTTCAAAGAATAGCTTTTGAGTTGAATAAATTAAAACCTTTTTAACAAACTCTAATGGTGGAAACAACACACAACAAATGAGAAAAGGTGCAATCAAATTGTATTTCCAAAATTATAATGCACATTGTTTTACACAGTTGAGTTGCTTGTTGATAACACAAGGAAATATATCTCAAGTTTGTTATGAGAATACAGGGAAATGGGCCCTCTCACTCGCATCCCACTTAATCTACTCTTAACATTTGCACTTTGTACATCTTGCACCTGTGGTTTTATGTGATGGTGAACTCACACAGAAGTTAATAAAAAATATTTACCAAAGTTAGAACATGTTTTGTATAAATATATATTTAAATTTTTTACATTGAAACGTAGGGACATTTTTTAAACAAGTTTCAACAATGTCTACAGCATGTTTGGCATCAAGGGTAAAAACAAGACAAATGGAGATCTTACAATAAAGTTTAACTCCCGAAATTTGTAAATGTTTAAACTTAAAAAAAATGAAACATAGCTTAGTCTTAAAGGGATAGGCCGAACTATCCCTTTAATTTTTTATGAGAAACTGAAAAAATAATTCAGCATACAGCTTTCCTTAAGTGCCAATAGACTGGACCTTGCATCAGAGAGAACATTTTTTAATAAAAACAGAGCACAAAAAACCTCCAGATGAACTGAACACTGATATACAGGTCCTTTTCAAAAAATTAGCATATTGTGATAAAGTTCATTATTTTCTGTAATGTACTGATAAACATTAGACTTTCATATATTTTAGATTCATTACAACACAACTGAAGTAGTTCAAGCCTTTTATTGTTTTAATATTGATGATTTTGGCATACAGCTCATGAAAACCCAAAATTCCTATCTCAAAAAATTAGCATATTTCATCCAACCAATAAAAGAAAAGTGTTTTTAATACAAAAAAAGTCAACCTTCAAATAATTATGTTCAGTTATGCACTCAATACTTGGTCGGGAATCCTTTTGCAGAAATGACTGCTTCAATGCGGCGTGGCATGGAGGCAATCAGCCTGTGGCACTGCTGAGGTGTTATGGAGGCCCAGGATGCTTCGATAGCGGCCTTAAGCTCATCCAGAGTGTTGGGTCTTGCGTCTCTCAACTTTCTCTTCACAATATCCCACAGATTCTCTATGGGGTTCAGGTCAGGAGAGTTGGCAGGCCAATTGAGCACAGTAATACCATGGTCAGTAAACCATTTACCAGTGGTTTTGGCACTGTGAGCAGGTGCCAGGTCGTGCTGAAAAATGAAATCTTCATCTCCATAAAGCTTTTCAGCAGATGGAACCATGAAGTGCTCCAAAATCTCCTGATAGCTAGCTGCATTGACCCTGCCCTTGATAAAACACAGTGGACCAACACCAGCATCACTGACTGTGGGTACTTGGCACTGGACTTCAGGCATTTTGGCATTTCCCTCTCCCCAGTCTTCCTCCAGACTCTGGCACCTTGATTTCCGAATGACATGCAAAATTTGCTTTCATCCGAAAAAAGTACTTTGGACCACTGAGCAACAGTCCAGTGCTGCTTCTCTGTAGCCCAGGTCAGGCGCTTCTGCCGCTGTTTCTGGTTCAAAAGTGGCTTGACCTGGGGAATGCGGCACCTGTAGCCCATTTCCTGCACACGCCTGTACACGGTGGCTCTGGATGTTTCTACTCCAGACTCAGTCCACTGCTTCCGCAGGTCCCCCAAGGTCTGGAATCGGTCCTTCTCCAGAATCTTCCTCAGGGTCCGGTCACCTCTTCTCGTTGTGCTGCGTTTTCTGCCACACTTTTTCCTTCCCACAGACTTCCCACTGAGGTGCCTTGATACAGCACTCTGGGAACAGCCTATTCGTTCAGAAATTTCTTTCTGTGTCTTACCCTCTTGCTTGAGGGTGTCAATGATGGCCTTCTGGACAGCAGTCAGGTCGGCAGTCTTACCCATGATTGCGGTTTTGAGTAATGAACCAGGCTGGGAGTTTTTAAAAGCCTCAGGAATCTTTTGCAGGTGTTTAGAGTTAATTAGTTGATTCAGATGATTAGGTTAATAGCTCGTTTAGAGAACCTTTTCATGATATGCTAATTTTTTGAGATAGGAATTTTGGGTTTTCATGAGCTGTATGCCAAAATCATCAATATTAAAACAATAAAAGGCTTGAACTACTTCAGTTGTGTTGTAATGAATCTAAAATATATGAAAGTCTAATGTTTATCAGTACATTACAGAAAATAATGAACTTTATCACAATATGCTAATTTTTTGAAAAGGACCTGTACTGGGAAATGGGGCCCTGCCTTTATACTCACATTCCCCTTCAAGATTTGCACTTACACCTGTAGTTTAATGTGCTGGAGTACCTAAACAACAAAACAGAAGGTACAACTTTTCTGGTGTAGCTTTTGCTATGGCGATGTTTCTTAACGGGAAAGCAGTGTTTTGAGAACTTGTCCTTTGTTGGATAGTTTGTTTCCATCCAATTCCATAATGATCTTCTGCAGAACCTCAAAAGTGTACTTGAGCTCCTGGGGGTAGCTCAGGTTTAGCGCGTAGACAAGCCCCAGCAACATCACCACAGCAAAAGCTACATTGCCCAACTCACTCATCACTTCCACCCCCTCCAGGACAATACCAACATCCGCGGGGTCATCGCCAGGCTCTGCGCCTTCTTGTCGAATGACAAAGATTCCAAATACTGTCTCCGCTATGGCCATTTGAGTGCTTTCATCGACATCCTGTGACAAAAAATAAAATGAACAAGGACAAAGATTTTTTTACTGATGTGCATTACATGCATATTTATAGCACACAATCTTTACAGTATTACTGTAAAACAGCTATCACTAACTTGATCCATATTCATAATAATGCAAATGTAATCAAATAACCAATTGACATTAAAATTGTTTAGCTGAGTCGGTGAAATACTTAAACTAAGCCATACCAAGGGCCTGTCTGTTGTAATCATGAGTTCAGTGTTAGTTATTCCATTCGAATAAAGGTATATTGTCTTATTAAAGGAAAAAAAAAAGTATGGGGTGTGTGTGTGTGTGTGTGTGTTATTGTCTGAGAGAAAGACAAGGAGAGAGGCTCCCAAATCGGCCCGGTTATTTCCAAAAAGATCAGTAATAAGTTACTTTACCGCAAACAGACATTTGATACACTGTTTTTGTTCATGTATAGAAGAATTACATGATGAAAAAAAACAGGCCAAATAATTTGTATGTGGTAGTGAGTTTTTATTTAAAGGATAATTCTGGTATTTAGCACTTTGAGTCTCTTTTCTGGTTTATGGATGAACTAGAGTAGTGGACACAGAAATGTTGACGATGGGTCCTGTCTCGACTATTTGACTCGTTTAGATTCGCCTTTGACCGCTTCAGTGGCTGGCTACGAGCATTCACAAACATGTCCTTAAAACAACCCTTAACGTTCGTGTTCAAAACTGTGCAACTCACCGAGTGGTTAGTGGTGTTCGTTGATGATTAAAAACAAATAGCGTAGCGAAATGCAGTTTCTGTCGTGTTTTATTTGGCATTTTGTAAAATCCCATTTATTTCTGTTGGAGGACTCAGTGCTCGTTGATATTACTGCGCTTCAGACTCAAATATCGAGCGGAAGTTTATACGCAGTTGTGAGGTATCTGAAAAAATAGTTCCACTATAGCAAATAACACGGATTGAAATCATACATTGCGCCGATATATTTGTTTTTAATCATCAACGAACACCATTAGCCACTCGGTGAGTTGCACAGTTTTGAACACGAACGTTAAGGGTTGTTTTAAGGACATGTATGTGAATGCTCGTAGCCAGCCACTGAAGCGGTCAAAGGCGAATCTAAACGAGTCAAAAAGTCGAGACAGGACCCATCGTCAACATTTCTGTGTCCACTACTCTAGTTCATCCATAAACCAGAAAAGAGACTCAAAGTGCTAAATACCGGAATTATCCTTTAACTGCGAGCCAACTATCGTCACGTATGTAAGCATGAATGTGCCAGCATGACATTAACGGCCTGAGTACAAAAATAACAAACAAGCATAACCAAATATTGCTGAAAATGATGGACAGTCTGCTGATGATTTTATACACATCGTTTTGTAGATGGATGAAAACAGATTTTATCTTACCTTTTCCAAATGAACTCCAGGCACGCCAGGCAAGTTCTTCATGTGATAATCTCGTTATTTTCCGAAGCACGCGGTTTGTCATCTCGCGTGATCTCGCTAATCCATTTTCGGTGCAAGATCAGTCTGACTATATTGAATCACGTTATCTCAACATGACTGAATTTAACAAATGTTAATTTGTTGAATTTCATGCTTATCCTACATTATTTTATCACGTTCACCTTTGAAACATGAAATAATTTTGTTAAAATTACACGTTACGCTTGTTTTAATGTAATAACCAGCTAATTTCCTTTTTTTGAGTGTACATTTCCGTAAGCAGTACACACCAAACATGCAGAATAAAAAAGCAGTACGTACCTTTATCATTGTAATAACGAGCCACAAACGCGTCCACTGCTGAAATCCCAGTTTAGTTAGACAGGTAAGGGTCCACAGAACAACATCCCAGCCAGCACTTTTAGTCCAGCGAAACAATAACGTTGTAATAAGGATGAATATTCCTTTGTTTACATTTCATTTCTTAGGGAGAGTTATTGTTCGCGTCTGTTATGGAATAAATTACGCTCAAAAACAGCGTCTTGGTGGTAAAAAAAACAACACAGTGTTGTAGCATACAGTTTTACAAACAGAATGAGACCGTCCACGGAAAAAAAGTCTCAGAAAAGCGGAATATAGTTTATTTGAATTTGGCGCTCCCTCCTGAGTGACGCACGCTGTGACGCAGCTGTCATCTGAGCGGGGCGTAATTTAGCGATCTGCTTTTTCCATTAAAAAACTTTCTTTTTTTTTTCTTCAACATTTTTTATATGTATGTTCATTTCTGCACTGAAAACTTGGTCGGGGTTCCTTCAGCACAAATTCCAGCATCAGTGAGGAATGGCATGGAAGCGATCAGCCTGTGGCTCTGCTGATGTACTATTGAGTCTTCAGCTCGTCTGGATTGTTGGATTGACTGTTTCTCATCTTTCTCTTGAAAATATACCATAGATTCCATATGGTCTTCAGGTCAGGCATGTTGGTTGGCCAATCAAGCACAGTAATATCATGGTCAGCAAACCACTTGGAAGTGTTTTTGGCACTGTGGGCAGGTGTTAAAGTCCTGCTGGAAAAGGTAATCAGCATCTCCGTAAAGCTTGTTAGCAGATGGAAGCATAAAGTGCTCTAAAATCTGGTAGACGGCTGCATTGACTTTGGACTTGATAAAACACAATGGAACAACACCAGCAGATGTCACGGCAGCCCAAATCATCACTGACTTCACACTTCAAACTTCACACTGGTCTTCAAGCAGCTTGAATTCTGTGCCTCTCCACTCTTCCTCCAGACTCCAGACCTCGATTTCCAAATGAAATGCAAAATTGACTTTTATCTGAAAAGAGGACTTTGGACCACTGAGCAACAGTCCATTTATTTTTCTCCTTAGCCCAGGTAAGATGCTTCTGATGATGTCTCTGGTTCAGAAGTGGCTTGGTAGCCCTTTTCCTGAAACGTCTGAGCGTGGTGACTCTTGATGCACTGACTCCAGTTTCAGTCCACTCCTTGTGAAGCTCTCCCAAGTGTTTGTATCAGCTTTGCTTGACAGTATTCTCAAGCTTGCGGTCATCCCTGTTGCTTGTGCTCATTTTCCTACCCAATTTCTATATTCCAGTCCACTTTGCATTTAATATGCTTTGATACAGCACTACCTGAACAGCCACACCTTTCAGTAATGACCCTCTGTGACTTACCCTCTTTGTGGGGGGCGTCAATGATTGTCTTCTGGATCATTGCCAAGTCAGCAGTGTTTCCCGTTATTGTGGTTTCAAAGAGATACCCAGGATACCCAGAATTTATATTGTATGGATGGTCATTTTTTGAAACTCAAATGTAAATATTCTAATATTTTGAGATACTGATTTTTGACTTTCATGAGCTGTAAGCTCTAATCATCAAAATTAAAACAAAAAAACTTTTGAAGTGTTTTACTTGACATGTAATGAATCTAAATTATATGAAAGTTTAACTTTTTTTAAATAAGTTACAAGAAAAAATTAATATAAAAATGTAAATATAAATTCCGGGTATCTCTTATTCTTTGAAACCACAATAATGGGGAAGACTGCTGACTTGGCAATGATCCAGAAGACAAACATTGTCGCCCTCCACAAAGAGGGTAAGTCACAGAGGGTCATTACTGAAAGCTGTGGCTGTTTACAGAGTGCTGTATCAAAGCATATTAAATGCAAAGTTGACTGGAAGGAAGAATTTGGGAAGGAAAAGGTGCACAAGCAACAGGGATGACCTCAAGCTTGAGAAACACTTGTGAGAGCTTCACAAGGAGTGGACTGAAGCTGGAGTCAGTGCATCAAGAGTCACCACGCTCAGATATCTTCAGGAAAAGGGCTACCAAGCCACTTCTGAACCAGAGACAACGTCAGAAGCGTCTTACCTGGGCTGTGGAGAAAAAGAACTGGACTGTTGCTCAGTGCTCCAAAGTCCTCTTTTCAGAAGAAAGTAAATTTTGCATTTCATTTGGAAATCAAGGTCCCAGAGTCTGGAGGAAGAGTGGAGAGACACAGAATCCATGTTGCTTGAAGTCCAGTGTGAAGTTTCCACAGTCAGTGATGATTTGGGCTGCTGTGATGTCTGCTGGTGTTGCTCCACTGTGTTTTCTGAAGTCCACAGTCAACGCAGCCATCTATCAGGACATTTTAGAGCACTTCATGCTTCCTTCTGCTGACAAGGGGTGGTTTTCATTATCTGTAAGCCATAATCATCAAAATTTCAAGAAATAAAGGCTTGAAATATTTCAATATATGTTTCACTTTCTGAAATGAGTGACAAAAAATACTGACCTTTTTCACAATATTAACATTTTTTTAGATACTGTACATAATATGCATGGTACACACACAATGTGTATATACATATATATATATGCACAACAGTGTATATATATATATATATATATTTATATATATTTATTAATTTTATTATTATTATTATCATGTAAACAAAAACTTTTATTTTGGATGCGATTGATCACGATTAATCATTCGACAGCACTAATTATTCTTTTTAAAACTGTAAATTTAATAGGATTTTTTTTTTCAACATTCAACAAAAATGCAAATCCCACAATGCAATCCACTTGCCTTGACCTTCAATGTGAGGAATGGCATTTATTACTGTTTTTTCACTCATTTTTATTTACACCAAATTGGATTAAAAATGCAAAGTAGTCATTTATCTCAGGAATAATAATTGAATGCCTCTTGCTTAATTAAACATGCAACATAATAAGATCATAGGATACTATGTGCAGTTTCAAATACTCTTGTGAAAGTAAGCAGTGTATGGTATAGTGCAGTATGTGGTACTCTAGTGCATCTCAATTCTCCATATGTAGAGCATTAAATTAAATGCAGTTAGCCAAATGTTAAATAATTCTCATTTTGTCTCCTCACCGTCTCGTCTGAGCTAATGATCTCTGCTCTGAAACAGACATAAACATTACTGCTGTTAGAAATGCTGCTCATATGGAGTTAAAAGCAATATCGTGGTGTGTTACTGCCACAGGCTGCTCGTTTGCATGATGGAAATGTACATTCGTGACCATTATGAGGAGTAATTAAAGCAGAATGAAATCACAGAGAAATCACACGGTGTTTGTATCAGAAATCCAGCTTTCAGACATTCATGTGGAATTGAGTCTCGGCTAAAAAGACACAAATCTCACCAAAATGTGCTTAATTGTCATGAAAATGTCTTAAAGCAAAAACATCTTTTTCTTTTGATTGTGGAGTGAGATATAACCTGGACATGTTTTGACAGATTCATTTGAATAAGTGTCAGGCGCTGTTTCTGAGGAAGACAGCCCTGAGACGCTCATTTTCTTCTTGGTTGCTTTTCCGCTAATGAGCAGGTAAAAGCTTAATTAGCCGTTGATAATGACATGGTATATTGGTTTATTTTTAAAAGTTTTTAAGTTGCTGTGGGGTGTCTTTCACCATCTGTCAAGCTCTCCTCCAATCACATGAGCCGTTTTGATGGAAAAAGCAGCCAGTTGAAGGCATTACCTTACTGATCTGTGTTTTATTGTATCTTTGAAATTATGCAGAATCATTTAAGGTCAATAAAATGTATGTTTTCTTCAAGTTCCGTGGGAAGATCTTGCATATGTGTCCACAATAATTGAGCAAATAGATGGACGTTTCTCTTTTTCACTTCCCAACAAACACAGGAAACTTTTTAGTGCAACCAAAGTTAAGTTCTACGCTATTTATCTCACATTGCTCTGATTACACAGCTGATCATACAATCACACACGCTTTATAAGCCTTGGACTTCCTATCTGTCATTGCCGAGTATTGTATAGCGTTTATCACTCTCCTAGCGATAGCTACTCTACGGAGCCCACTTAGTTGTCATAGTCTTGCCTTACCTTGTGTGTTTTCTAGTGTTTTGATTCTTGTCCGTGTTTCCCGGATTTACCCTTTGCCTCCTTTGAACTACTGCTCGTGTACCTGGATTATCTTTCTGTCTTGCCCTGTTGGATATTGTTCGCCGATCGCCGACCTACGCTTGCCCTAGGATTACTCTTTGTCTTGCCTGTGATGTTCCTGTTTGCCATTGCATGAACCTTGCTTGTTTTGTGACCTCGCCTTTGAATAAAGCTTGCAAATGGATCCACACGTCTCACATTGCACTTCATGCTTTTTCTCTCTTTTTTTATAGTTCTGTTAAACTTTGTTTTATTAATTTTAAAATTCTAATATTTCTGATTTCCAATTTTTTTTTCTTTGTTTTTTGTGTAATATTTATTACATTTCAGCTTTATTGATATTGATTTTTTTTTTATTTTAGTTAACAATAACCATACAAGTACAACAAAAAATCTGACGTTTAGATGCATAATATCTGTACATTTTTTGTAATTTTAGTACTTCGACTTACTCATTTCAGGTATTTGCTAAGGCATCATTTCTATTTTTCCCCAAGATTAAGTTTTTCACCTATTACCCCTCTGGTATTGTTCATTTGGGAGTCACACTTGTGTTGTTCGCGGTCAAAACTGACCGGAGGTCATAATCGTGTAATTTTATTTTTGTGAAATAAATATAGTATATTTCATTTTAATGTTCTTCTTTAATATTTTGCATTTGGAGTATATTTCATGTTACTAATTAATATTCATATCTAAAATGTAAAAGATTATAAAAAATAATTTTACATTTAATTTAGCTTTTTCAAATCAAGTCCACGATTTTTTTTTTTGGGGGGGGGGGGGGGGTCACAAAGTAGCGATGAAGTAGCAATTTTTTAAATGTTGCAAACAACACCAGAGGGTTAATATTTATTTTATTTTGTTTTTATTTTATTTTATATTATATTTTGAAGAATATATTTTATAATATATATTTTTAATTATATTTTATATAGTTTTTTTATGTGGTTTAGTTTTAGTAAACAATAACACTGAGTTCAACAACAAAAAGATCCAGTTTAAGTGCATAATTTGATGCTTCATTTGTTCATTTGTATTACTTAAACCTAATTTATGTATTAGTTATTTCCACAGCAACACTTCTAATTTTAAATTCAAGTGTTATGTATAGTGAAGTTGCAGTAGTGAAACTCAAGTAAAATGGTATAAGGGTATAGCACTTTAATTTAATGCAATTTTGTATCAGCCTGAAGTTATGTGCTGGTGCTCTCTCTGTCTCTCTCTCTCTCTGTATGTGTGTGTGTGCGCACACTCGTCTCTCAGTAAGTGTAGTGTAAGGGTGTGACGGCCTCTCCGTATCAGCTCCATCATCGATCGGTTAAGCATGCTTTGGCCTCTATTGGCATCTCATCAGACGCAGGGGAAATGCAGGAGTGCAAGAGGTGCAATTAGCGTGTCCCTGGAGCATCAGAGACTGACAGCCAATTGGCTGCGAGGACCGCTATCATTATGCCCCATCCATCCAGCGTCCAATCAGCACCCTGCCTTAATTTGCCGTTGGTTCAGGTCCGCTAGACCTGCTGTTGATGGAGCCGTGAAGTTACGCATGAGAAGTATATGAGCACTGAAGCAGAAAGCTGTGGATTAATACTTAAGTGTTAAGTATTAATCCACAGTTAATCCATAATAATTCTTTAGTGTTATTGTGTTTCAGTTTAGTCATGCATCAGTAATGATCATATTTGGAGTTACTACTAAACTTTTACTCATCCTGCGGCGTTTGTTCTTCAGACACTTTTGGACTTGTAGTTGCCAAATACATCCTGACAATTCCTTGGCAACCACCCAAAACACCTTAGAACACCTTAGCAACACCCTGGCAACCGTCTACCACACCTTAACCCTCTGGGGTCGGCTGTCGCGAGACAAGCTAATTTTTTTCTTATCAGTGCAAAAGACACTAAAAATACTCTGTTGATTTTGGTCACACAAATAAGTGTTATACATCAATCGAAACTGTTAAGTGTCTACTTTTCTTTGTGTACACTCACGATTACAACAAAACTTTGTGGTTTTGGAAAAAAAAAATCAAACAGGGTGTGTTCTTTGTCTTCTCCATCTCCGCGATCTACTTTTTGAAACACGTCACTAAAATGAAGTGTAACTCAGTAAATACTCAACACAGAAACATGGGAGTTATCTCTATATAAAGCTTGAAGTGTCTTTCAAATGAAGTAAGTCTTATCAAAAACAAACATTCTGTGATAAAGTTATCCGTATGAAACCAACACGATGTTCCGTCTGTCCCGTCTAACTCATTATTTCTAATGCCCTAGCAATCATCTTTAAAATTTTAACAATGGCTGCCCTGCAGAATATCTTGGAAACATGCTGGCAACCATCTAGAATACCTTAGTAACACCCTAGCAATGCCCCAATATATTTTAGCGACTCCCTGGCAACCACTCATAGCAACCAAGTATTATAGCATTATAGAGTATTAGAGTTTTATGTGGTCAGACAACCTTTCTTTTTGACCCAAAACCACCTTAGCAACGCCCTGGCAACACCTCATAACACCCTAGCCTTATAGCAGTGAGTTTTGTGTGGTCAGTCACCCTTTGTTTCTTCTAAACATCACCAGAACACTTCAGCAATGCTTGAAAACCACTGTGAACACTTTAGCAATGCCCTAGCAACCACTAATAACACCTTAGAAATGCCCTGGCAACCACTCACACCCTAGCATTATGACAGTTAGTTTTGTGTGGTCCGGGAGTTTTACTTTCTTCCAAAAATCACCATAACACTCCAGCAATGCTTGGCAACCACTGTGAACACCTTAGCAATGCCCTGGCAACCACCCACAACACCTTAGCAACGCACCGGGCAACCATTCACAACACTCTAGCCTTATAGCAGTGAGTTTTGTGTGATCAGACAGTAACACCCTGGCAACCACTCAGAAAACATTAGCAACACCCTGGCAACAACCTAGGATACCTTAGCAATGCCTTGGCATTATGGCAGTGAGTTTTGTGTGGTCAGACACCCTTCGTTTTTTCCAGAACTCACCAGAACACTTCCGCAATGCCCTGGCAACCACTTATAACTCCTTTGCAACGCCCCGGAAAGCACCCACAAACAGTCACCCATAACACCCCAGCATTATAGCAGTGACTTTTGTGTGGTCAGGCACTCTTAGTATTTTCCAAAAATCACCAGAACACTTCAGCAATGCTTGACAACCACTGTGAATACCTCAGTAATGCCCTGACAACCACCCACAACACCTTGGCAATGCCCTGGCAACCACTCATAACACTCTAGCATTATGACAGTGAGTTTTGCGTGGTCAGAGACCCTTTATTTCTTAAAAACATCACCAGAGCAGTTTAGTAACACCCTGGCAAGAACTCCTTAGAAACACCCCAGCAACCAACCGCAACACCTTAGCTACACCCTGGTAACTACCCACCACACCTTAGCAATGTCCTGGCAACCACTCATAAAACCCCAGCCTTATAGCAGTGAGTTTTGTGTGGTCCAGCATTCTTGGTTTCTTCCAAAAATCACCATAAATCTTCAGCAACACCCTGGCAACCACCCTCAACACCTTAGCAACACCCGGGCATAATGACGATGAGTTTTGTGTGGACAAATACCTCTTGTTTCTTTCAAGCAGGGCTCTGAACCGGTTCAAGGAACAAAAACCGGAAACTAACAAAATTTTGACTGGAACAGAACCGGAAACAGAAATTTCATGAAATTTTATAGTTCCGAACAGAATCGAAAATTTGAAATGGCCATTAACCGGTTAATAACTTTATTGTATCGTTCCATTTAATATAGAATTTGCTGTCAACCAATCAGGAATTCAAGTAGTACAGACTATGCAAATGTGATGCTGACGCATCCAGCGTGTGAAATGCCCGCCCGTGCTCAGCTGTGAACTCTAGCCGCAATGGCAATGAATTCTGCTACCATCTGTTTTAATGGGAGGTAGCAAAATCTGACAGGGTAGCTCAAATCGTCAGAACACCGGCGTTAGAGTTTATCCGACGACAGTGTAAGATGCATTCAACAGATCTTACGTACCTGCGGCACTTCTATGAACGGAGAAAACACAAGAAAACTATAGGCTTACATAAAAAGGAATATATATGCCTATACACTAAATATATTTCACGTAAATCATTGACCGATTAACAAAACGAAAGAAAGAAAAAAAAATATGCTGAGTTAGGCCTACCGTTCATTGTGATGCAGTCCAACGTTCTCGGAAAGGAAAACGAGACGCAGAAAGTAGTTTTCTTTATTTTGCAACAGCTGTACAGTTTTATTTGTTTTGCAATAGCTTGACAGTTTTGAATGATGTCTTGCATCTGAATAACCAACCAGCGTTGGTATGGCCATATCGCGCTGGCACCACACGTGCACAAAGACACATATTTTTTGCAATGAGGCTTTTATAGCCTATATTTGTTACGGAGCCGACGAGACATGAGGCAAGCGGATGCATTTGCAGACCTTTATTACAAGGCGCGGTCATCAAACAGACATGGGTCAAACATAGGCAAACAAGTATATAATTGGCAAGACAAAGAGTAGTACTAGGGCAAGCGTGGGTCTTCGATCAGCGAACAATATCAAACAGGGGCAAGCCAAGAGAGATAATCCAAGTACACAGCAATAATCCAAACGAGGTGCAAACACAGTTTGAACGGCAAGGCAAAGGGTTAATCCAGGAAACACGGGCAGGTATCAAACACGAGAAAACTAACAAGGCAAGAATATAACAACTGCGAGGGCTCTGAGTAGCTATCGCTAGGATATATGCAATAATCGGCAGAGAGGAAGAGGGAGTCCATGGTTTATGTAGGGTGTGTGATCAGTGCAATCAGCTGTGTGTGTCGTCAGTGCAATGGATGATGGGAATTGTAGTCTGAGGTGGCGTGCTACAGTTAGTGTAGTGCAAGAGTCCATGTGGTGAGCGAGTAACCTCTGGTGGTGAGTTAACAGAAGTTCATAGACCAGATTCATGACAATATCCTTACGTTTAGAGGATTTGTTGTGGAGAGAAACTAATAACTGTGTTTATAATGTTTGTAAACATTTTTGATTTACCGGAATTTTAGCCTACATCATTTCTGAATAATAGCCTAATAAAATGCGATGTGGCTTACCCTTTGCTTTATTCCCCCTCAAAACGCAATTTTATACAAGTAGAGTTTTTTTTTACAAATTGAAGCAAACATTTTTAAATATCTTAAAAAAAATACTTTAATGTCTTTAAAGCATTAATAGATTTTTTATTTTGTTTAGTAGCCTACATTTAGAAATGTAAAAATCTAAATAAGATGATGCTATATTGGCTGTGACTAAGCGCAGCAGGTTAAGATACCATCTCTTTCTGTATTTTTTTTCCTTTCTTTTTCTTTTTGTGTAAAGAAAACACTGTACATTATTATTATTATTATTATTATTATAGGCAAAGACAATTTTTAAAATAACGGTATTAACCATATTTTTTTCTACTCAAACTGGTTTCGGAATGGTAATAATACAGAGGAATGCAGGAACGGAAACGATACAATATCGATTCTGCTCGGAGTGAACCGACTGACTTTTTTTTCGTTTTCAAGCAATGCTTTCAAGTATATAAAAATCTAGTCAGTTCAATCTTCTATAGATTATGCAGATGTTTGTCATACCATATATATTATAATAAGTTATAATCAGTAATCCTAATCAACATTGATGTATGTTGTTGTGTGAGTAAACAGACAGTTTGGTTTCAAAGGAAACCCTCAGAAGTCTGAATAAACTAGTGTTTGTTGCCTGGATCTGGAGCTCTTCTCGATTCTCACTGAAATGCAGCTTGAAAGCGTGTTTGGTTATTGTGAGCGTGAGCTCGTGAAATCAATCCAGCAGACTGAAGGGAAATGACACTGTCATGATGGATTTCCATGTCTGCTTGGCACTAGAAACGGATGAATGGAGAACTGCAAAACGGTGTCACAAGAAGAATGGGATAAACCGTGTCTCCCTCCTTCACAGCTAAAAATAGATCTTAAAGGCGAAGGGAGCAGCTCTTTGGATGTTCAGATGCTTTCTGGTCTCCATGTTTAAGGTTTCAGATCAGTAATCCTATAATATGTGTGTGAACTAGTAATAATGATGCTTGTCTGTTATTAATAATGCCTGAAATCTTCAGATTCATATGCTTCAGCCAATGGAGGTTACTGGAGATGAGCAAAGAGAGCGTGTGCTAGTGATATTCCAGTGATGGTTAATTGGTCAGGATTGAGGTGAAGCTGGCTGGAATGATGAAGAGGGATTTCATGTCAATGTTCATCTCGTTGTGGACATCTTTCTTGTCTATGGGAGGCCTGGCTGACTCTGGCTCAAACGTCTCTACAGTCGTATTGATTTTTAACATCAAAATCAGGAGCTCCTGAAAGTTTCATGGCTTGGGCTGCAAATAGAACTTGTGTTGTGTTGAAGAAGAACTTCCAATGATCAGTAGCTTTCTTCAATATATATATATATATATATATATATATATATATATATATATATATATACATACACACAGTATACAATGATACTAATTGTAGTTGAACTGCTGTAAAATCTGTATTTTGATGAAAGCTACTGATCATTATATGAAATAATGAAATAATGTGTAAATAAAACAGTTCAATAGGAGGTTGACTAAAACCGGTGTGGTCAGATCTTCATGTTCGACTGATGTCCGATGACAGCTTCATAACACATCAGATCCAGATATCGACCCGGCCGGAGAGAATCTCAGACTTTATCACACTCTACATAATGAATTTGAGGGAAATATCTGAATGAAATATACATACACTAGCATCAAAAGTGCCAGTAAAGACATTTAGAATGTTACAAAAGATGTCTAATTTAAATAAATGCTGTTCTTTTGAACTTTCTATTAATCTGTGAATCCTGAAAAATAAAATGCATCAGTTTCCACAACAATTATTGTGCAGCACAAGTGTTTTCGACATTGATTATAATCAGAAATGTTTCTTGAGCAGTAAATCAGTATATTAGAATGATTTCTGAAGATCATGTGACACTGAAGACTGCAGTAATGATGCTGAAAATACAGCTTTGATCACAGAAATAAATTACAGTTTAACATATATTCACATAGAAAACACTTATTAAATTGTAATAATATTTAACAATTTTTACTGTATTTTTAAACAAATAAATGCAGCCTTGGTGAGCAGAAGAGACTTTCAAAAACATTAAAAATGTTTACAGACCCCAATCTCTTAAAATCTTTAAATAAAGCCTTTATATATTGCATTATGTAATATTTGTAATGCATTAAATATACCTTGTAATGCCTCCTATAATGTATTGTATTAATAATTGCAATCTCATTTATAATGCATTGTTACAGAAAGTATCTTGCATAATGCATCATACTGTACATTTATAAATATCTTTATAATGCATTATACAAAAAGGCTTTAAGTAAACTGTTACTGATGTTTCTTTAGATTGTAATCTTATTGAAAGCAGAAAGCATCATCAAAATAGCCAAACTATATTTAACAAACGAGCACGCAGAGGTCAGGAGATTGTAAATTAATTAATTCTGTGGGAATGTGCTGTGTTTTCTGCAGGTTGGAGTCTGATTTGTCAGGAAGGGCTGAAATTATACTGCAGTTTCCATCCAGAAGATAATTCACACATTTTAATAAACATAAGCAGCTTCAAAGCAAGCACTCGTGATGGACCGCATGCAATCTTACAGAAATCCACGTCGCGCAAACGCACATGCGACGTTCACACACACAAACACTCGCTGACACCTGCATTATTTATGCTCTTCGCTCATAAGACTGAAAGGCAGAAATGATCTGATGAATAAATGATCAGCTGATGATTATAGCGAACCGAGGAAAAACGCTGCAGATCTGCTCCAAAATATAGTCAGCCTAAAAGCATCACAAATACAGTCTGAGCGTGAAGCCTGTTTGCAAATACATGCATCAGCATTAAACCCCTGTCCTCTGAGCAAATTAAATGTGTCCTTCGTGGAGAGGGTAATCCTTGTGAAGGACGCATGTGACAAATAAAGCGTTGATCGAGGTACAGGCTTCATGTCAGAAGAGTACCTGTGATGGTTTATAATAATGCCTGCTTAGACATCTTTGGTTTTGTGTTTTATTTTTGCCAAAAGAAAAAATTATGCCTTGGCAGCTAGATGAAATAAAATATTTTATTCCATTATTAGTACTTTTCATTTCAAGCAAATAAATGTTTTTTTTAAGGATTTAAATTTTAGTTTCAGTTTTAATTAACTATAATAACCCTAGTGATTACAAAAGAAAATATATTCTTATTACTGTGAAACAATTACAAATTATTTTAATATTTTTTTTATTAAAACGCATTACAGCAAATATGATTTATGCTTACAAGTGTTTCATAAAAACATTTTTATTTATTTTTATTTTATTTTTAACTTTTATATGGGTTTTTGTTTTGCTTTACATTAATGATAACACAGCCCTGCATGATTTGAAAAATTATGATTTGCAAAAAAAGGCCTAATGTGACCTAATTTGATGATGCTATTTTTAGGAAATTCATGAAGTACAAATAACATCATGAGGATTTTCTATGAAACTTAATAATATTCCATAAACGTTACTTTAAGAACATTTTGTCCTAACATTCATGTAACATTTTAAAAAGATGAACATTCCCTTGGGCCTCGGGTCCAATAGCATGTTACAACCCGGTCTCATCCCAACTCGTCACATATTGATGCTTGGTTTTGGCGTCGCTTTTTGACGCTCAAGATATCCCTTTAGCGTCACTTTTCGACGTGAAGGGAAGGTACCCCTTTAGCGTGAATTTTCGCCGTCGATATGCTAACGCGATATTGGGAATTTTATCGTCATAATAAGGTTGGCAATTCAATGTAAACAGTCAAAATAGTTTTATTTATATGACTTACCCAACCCCTGCCCCTAAACCTACCATCTGTGAACAAAACACATGATATAGGAGGCAGATGCAACTACTGTCATAATTTATTTAAAAATGATTCATATACGCTAGGTGTTTCGTATTTAAAAAAATGGAGGACCCTTCACGTCGAAAAGTGACGCTAAAAGGGTACCTTGAGCGTCAAAAAGCGACGCCAAAACCAAGCGTCAATATGTGACGAGTTGGGATGAGACTATGCTAGTTGTACAGGTTTGATAGCAGATCTCATCATGTTTGCTCCTCTGTGGACTTCATTCTGGCGTGGTTCAGCTCTACCCCGCAGCAAAATCATCGGCCGTTCACCCTCAGAAAGAAACTTTCTCTGAAGGGCGAATGTGAATTGGAAGCAGCTTGGTAAAACAAAGGAGGGAAGTGTTTCTGGAGCGTCACACAGCAGCAGCTGGAGGAAGCGCTTTGCCGTAATGATTCTTTAATTGAGCCGCTTTTGCTTTAGTGTCGTTCGTACCTGATGGATCCGTGATAAAGCTCGTCATTAAGTTCCTCATCAGTCTCTCGCTGGAGAGCAGATCATTTCAGACACATTGTTTCCTGCGCTGATGACGCGTCTCTGTTGATTTGAATGGAGCTGATGGGAACACTTCGCATTCAGACGCTTGTTGGGCCGTAATTGTGCTAAATAAACCATTCATTCAATCAAACTCTTATTTTTTTCCAACTTGTTAAATTTCATGGTTTTCATGTTTCTGTATGGGCTGAGTAGGAGGAAGAGTCTGGAGAAATGTACATGTTTTTAACCATAAAATCAACAGAAAAATAAGCATTTTTTTATAGGTCATTAATGTTGTTATTATATTTAATTGATGTATAGTAATTACAAAAGGTGTCCTCATTAATTAAATGTTTAAATGATAATATTGTAATTAAATAAATTAAAATGTAATAAAGTAAATGCTAGCATGATTATACTTACAACTATTACAATTTATTAATTTATTTTTTCATGTGCATTTCCAGTAATTTTCAGTTTTAATATTATATAATTGGTATAATTTCAATGTATTTTTGCATTAATTTAATGATAATTAGGGAAAACATTTACTTAATTGTCGAACAAAATCACAATGTAAAAAGTCATATTTTAAGATGATTTTCAGTTTCATTTATATATATATATATATATATATATATATACTGTATATATACACACACACACACACACACACACAGTAAATATATATACGGTATATATATGAGTGCTGTCAAACGATTAATCGCATCCAAAATAAAAGATTTTGTTTACATAATATATGTATGTCTGCTGTGTAAGTAAATTGTATTTATATAGCACATTTAAACATAGCAAAGCTATCCAAAGTGCTTAACAATGTAACATAAATTTAAATGAGAAAAGAAAACAGAAAAGAAGCAAACAAGACAACCAATAAAACATCAATAAAATTGAAATTAAAATGCTAAGGGAAAAATATATGTTTTCAATCTTGATTTAAAACTGGTAATGGAAGGTGCAAGGCGGCATTCTAGAGGCATTTGGTTCCATAGATGAGGGGCATTGACTGAAAAGTCTCTGTCACCCTTGGTTTTCAAACGGGAGCGAGGGAAAGATAAAAGAGCCCTGTCAGTGGATCTTAAATGTCTGGTAGTTGACAAAGGGATAAGAAGAACTTTAAGATAAGACGGAGCTTGATTGTTAAGAGCTTTGAAGACAAACAGCAGAATCTTAAACTGAACTCTAAAATGGATAGGAAGCCAGTGTAGTGAGGCTAAAATTGGAGTGACGTGGTCATATTTCTTTGCCCCAGTCAGAAGCCTTGCAGCTGCATTTTGTACCAACTGGAGACGTGAAATCGATGACTGAGGAAGACCTGAGTACAGATAATTACAGTAATCTAAACGTGAGGTAATAAAAGCATGAATAACTTTCTCCAAATCTTGAAAAGACAAAAACGATTTAAGTTTGGAAATGACCCGCAATTGATAAAAACTGTTCCTAACAACCAAATTAATTTTTTTGGATAAACCTAATTCTGAGTTTATAATAACACCCAGGTTTCTAACCTGTGAGGAAATGGAGGGGGAATGGTTGCCCAGCTCCTCAATGATATTCATTCTCGTTTTTTGGGGACCAAAAACAATCATTTCTGTTTTGTTCTCATATAGTTGGAGAAAGTTATTCAATTAACCATATTTTAATATCTGAGATACATTCCAGCAATGGTTGAATGGACTCACCAACTTTTATTGGGAGGTACAACTGTGTAACCTTAAGCATACAGATGAAAAGAAATATTGTGCTTCCTGATAATATCCCCCAGAGGGCGCATATATAAGTTAAAAAGAAGTGGTCCCAAAATAGAGCCCTGAGGTACTCCACTAATTATTGGGGCAGATGATGAGGAAAACTTGCCTAGCTCTACAGAAAAAGACCTGTCTTTGAGATAAGGGTTGAACCATTGTAAAGCTGATACCGATCAGATGTTCTAACCACCCAATAAGAACATTATGATCCACGGTATCAAAGGCAGCTGTCAGATCAAGTAGAATCAGTACCTCATTTTTACCGGCATCTACTGCAACCAAAATATCAATGAACACTTTAAGCAAAGCAGACTCTGTACTGTGATAAGCAGTGAAACCAGATCGAAAAGGTTCTAATAAATTAGCTGTATTTAAAAATGTGTGATTGGACAACTTTTTCTAAAAGTTTTGACAAAAAGGATCATTTCGAGACAGGCCGAAAATTGTTAAAACAACCTTCATCCAAACCTTGCTTCTTAAGCAACAGCTGAACAACCGCATGCTTAAAGCAATTAGGAACCACACCTTGAGCTAACCAACACTTGGATACTGGGTCCAATTACTGGAAAGGCAGCTTTTATGATCTCAGGGGGAACAACATCTAGTGAGGAGTTAGTAGTCTTAATTTTGTTAACGAGATCAGCGAGTTCAATTAAAGAGACATGTTGAAGATGACTAAATAAAAATGGACTAGCATGCAAATTTAAAGACAGGTCTGAGAGCTGTGAAGTAAAAGATACGCGAATGTCACTCACTTTATCAACAAAATTTTTTTGTTTGTGATCGGAGAAGGAAGCATCAACTACAGAGGAACCATATGACATAATAAGGTCAAGTGTGTGACCAAGGACATGAGTTGTTTGATTTATATGTTGAGAAAAACCAAACGAGTCCAATATATTACTAAACTCAGCAACCAATGGACGCCCCGGGCAGCAAAGGTGTATGTTAAAATCACCGATGGCACAGTGGATAAGACACATGCCTTTGGTGTGAGAGACCCGGGTTCGAATCCACTGTGAGACACCAATGTGTCCCTGAGCAAGACACTTAGCAATTGTAAGTCGCTTTGGATAAAGGTGTCAGCTAAATGAATAAATGTAAATGTGAAAAAATTCTCACAGAGCCCTGCTGGCAGCTCCCTAGAATAGGGAAATCGGATTAATAACTGAATTTATTGTGGAGAATAAAATCATAGGTCTATGACAGTGTGCAGAAATCAGATCTGAAAAATATTTTGATCTGGCTGACTTAGCAACGCTCTGAAACTTAACCAGACACTCTTTAAAAATCTCAAGAGACACAGTCAACCGATCATGCTTCCATCTCCTCTCTGCTTTACGGCACACCTGTCTAAGACAGCAAGCGTTGTCATCCAACCAGTAATACGATTTTATCTTAGGTTGTTTCAATTTAAAAGGAGCAATCAAATCTAAAATATTAGTACAATCTGTGTAAAAGAGAGAAATCAAATCGTTAGGCCCATAGGACATCTTCGTAGAATGCAAGATAGATTCTTCAACAGCATTAGCTAGATAATGTTCACTGAACTGAGAAACAGTCAGTGAGTTTATAAAACGGGAATAAGAGCCAATAGGCTTATTCACAGTAGCAGAGCTCACAACAGGAACCTTAAAAACAATGGGTTTGTGATCAGAGAAGGAAGCATCTACTACAGAGGAACCATATGACATAATAAGGTCAAGTGTGTGACCAAGGACATGAGTTGTTGTATTTATATGTTGAGAAAAACCAAACGAGTCCAATATATTACTAAACTCAGCAACCAATGGACGCCCCGGGCAGCAAAGGTGTATGTTAAAATCACCCAGTAGCAACATACGATCATACTACAGAGCAACAGTTAAAAATTCAGAAAAATCACTTATAAAACTTCTACCAAAATTAGGAGGCCTATAAATGAGAGCACAGAACAGCGCGGATGAAGTAGACTGCAATGCCACACACTGTACTTCAAAAGATGAAAAAGTCAGAGCAGAAACTGATTGAATTTTAAGTGATTGCTTAAAAACCATTGCAACCCCACGACCCCTACCAGCAGATCTTGGGATACTTATAAAATGACAGTTCGATGGACAAAGTTCTTAAAAAACTGACAACTCACCAGCACCGGCCCAAGTCTCAGTCAAAAACAAAATGTCCAGATCCAAACGGGTGCAAAAGTCATGTAGAATGAAAGTTTTATTGCATACAGACCTAGCGTTCACTAAGGCCATATGCAAAGGAAGCTGTGATGACAAGTCCAAATCCAGATGTTGACCAAGGTCCAGTTGGCGAAGATTTGAACAGTTCACTCCTCTTTGACGAATCCGTAAATGTGGAGGAGCAGATAAAATAGATGAGTGATAATCCGGAAAAACCGGGAGATGAAAAACATATCTGTAATCCCATGAACGTCGCAACAATTGAAGACCCTCCAAGCTCCTACTATCCAGAGGAAACTCGACCAAAGACTGTATGGAAGAAGCAATTGCCCTTTTATTCTCACACGAACACCACCACGATTTCCTCTCTTCCTGCGTCACTTCCTTAAGGTAGGAACACAGCACGGTAACCTGTGAACGCATTCCAGCGCAGGTTGGTTGAACGAGGATTGAGAATGAGAATGGAGAAAAGGGCACCATCCACGATAAAGTCCCATACAACTTTTGATATTAAGTAAAGCCTGGCGATCGTAGGTGAGCACTCTGCATGGAATCAGTGCAAAATCATGCATAAAATGAACAGCACAGATGTCAGATGAACAGGTACCACAGGTACACCAAACTGAGACAAACGAGAGACAGAGAGACGGCAAGACGGGTACACTGGTGCCATCTTGGATTGTCGAATTACGTATATATAAATACGTAATATGTATATAAATACACACACATACATGTATACATTTCAGAAAAAATATGTTATGTTTATATATTAAATATATTTATACATAATATTAATGTAAATACATGTAAATATTTTCAAAATATATACTGTATGTATGTGTATTTATATATACATAATAAATATACACAGTACACATACATATTTTATGTAAACAAAAACGTTTATTTTGGATGCCATTAATCATTTGACAGCACTAATATATAAATATATATTGATGGCAATTTTATTCTAATTTATTTTTGCATTACGTCAATAATAATTGTGGAAAATGTGCTGCATTGTAAAAAAGTCACAGTTTGCAATATAAATAAATAAAGTCAGACTTTAAAATGTCTTCAGTTTTATTTAGAATTATTTTTATTTAGTATTCTTTCAATTGTATGCCAATTGTTGAATTACATTATTGATAATTGGGGAAATGTGCTTAATTGTCAAAAGTCACTATGTGTAATGTCTTTATTTTCAGTTTGATAAAATGTAATAAAATATATATATATATATATATATATATATATATATATATATATATATATATTTATTTATTTATTTATATTTTTGCTGTGATGTAACCTGGATATTTTTTGACAGGTTTAGTGAGACTGATCCACCGAGTGATGCATTGCATCAGTTTTACATCTAAAACACCTGCTGTCATCGACAGACAGCCTCGCATCTTTAACAGTGTCCCGCTGTCCAGTGTTCAGACCCTGTCTTGTTTTATTATTCCTGAGCAGCTCCACGAGCCTGAGTTCTGCTCTAGTGTTCTGAGTCTCTGTACATCTAGATATTGCATGACTTACTGCTGCTGCTTCTGCAACCCTCGCTGACCTGCTAAAATAATGCAAAATATATGGCAAGAAGCTTTGAAACACACCGAATTTTAATGAGTAAGAGTATTTCTGCACACATGCATGCATGCATTGTATTTTGTAAGTCAATGTTTAATTTTAATTTGATGCATTTTATTTTGCACATCTGCTTTTATTTTTAATTTAATTTATTTACTCTACTTATTCATGCATACATTAATGTATTATCTGCATGCATGCATTCTATTTTGCATGTTCATTTCTATTTTTATTTCATTTTAATTACCCCATTTATTTCTGCACACATACATGCACGCATTCTATTTTTATTTGATTTTATCTACTCAGCGAAGTCTCCTGAAATATGAAGGAACAACCTCTGAAAGCCTGTCTGGACTGTTTATACTTGCATGTCATTCATTCTGTGATCTAAAAGTAAAAGTACCATGGTAAAGCACCCATGAATAGATGCTTTTTCCAGTCTCTGTCACTGTACGCTGCAGTAATGCAGTGCTGCGCTTGTTGCCATGGCTCTGCATGCAGCAGACGTTTGACAGCACTGACACAGACAAGCTTTTATCCTCCGCTGGATGTGATTGAAGGAGATTATGAGCCACATTAATTACTTTCAATCTTAATGGCTCTCTTTATAATAGAACATTTTCAATTTTCCAGTAATTGTCCTTTCACTGAATGAAAACTCTTGGTTGGATCATGTGTGAAGCAGTCGCGAACACCTACATCTAAACCTACATCTAATGACTTTACTTCCTTTTCATATCCTGATTTTTGTATAGAACAACAACACAAACCCACATGATGCGGTTGTTTCCATTTCTTTCGCTCACAAACTGTGCAAACCTGATATCTGTTCAATAAAAATAAACAGACAAAAAAAAAAATAATACTGTATTAATGTGTTCGTTTTATTTTATTATAAAATATAATTGTATTTATTATATAGATTTATTATTTTTTTAAATAACAATTTATTAATTTTTTTATATTTTTGTAAATTATTTAATTATTTTGTTATGTTATTTGGTATTTTATAAAATTATTATTATTTTTATTTTAGCAAATATTATTTTATTTCAGCAAATATTATTTTATTGTTTATAATTTTTATTTGTTTTATTAAAATTATTTTGTAATTTTATTTAATGTGGCAACATTGAACTTTACCTAAAAACCTTATGTTTGGGTTTAGGCTGGTTGTGTTTTTTTAATTTTTTTATGTGTGTGTGTGTGTGTGTTTTTAAGTTTGTAAGTGCTTTGCAAAACTCCTTTAAAGAAGCTTGTTTATAACATTATTCTACCTCTCAGATACTGTAGGTCAGCTTTACTCACATTCATTTTTATTTTACAGACAGGACAATCCCAGAATGCATTGCACAAAATCCATTGAAGATGGGAGAAATGTCGATTATATAGAGGTGCATATAATTATTTCTGAGATGTATTGATAAAATGTGCAATCTAATTAAAAAAATTATCATTTTATCAACCATTATTAGTGTGCTATTTTTATGTTTATTAGTTTACCGTGTTGTTTTCTCAGTCTCTTGTGTGTCCGTCACATGACCAGGGTTATCTATTATTTATTTATTAGAAGTGTGTTTTATGATTTAGAAGCATTGTTTTATTATTATGATGTTCTTAAACACTTGTCGAGATGTTCATTATGAAATGAGTTTTAAACTTGTGTTGACTGCCTTCTGTAATGTCCAGCTAACAGGGAACGTTGTCAGAACGTTGTATCAATGTTCTCTCCATGTTCTTCCAGTAACGTCCAATCAAAGTTATGTGGTCTTTAAAAACGTTCTCAAAACTTGTTCATAGAACATTTTTCTTGAAGCATTTCAGTCAAACATTCGTCTAACGCTTTTTAAATGTTACTACTTGTTTCAGAACATTCAGAGAACATTCAAAAGTAATATGTTAATAAAATTATATTATAATAAATATAAAATTCTCATAATGTTTGCAAAATGATACAATGTAACGTTCCTTTAACATTCACATAACCAAGAAAAGACACTGAAATAACATTCAGAATTGTTTTTTTTCCCCATAACGTTAAAGAGAACGTTGCCAAAACATTCTTACAACAAATTTTTGTTAGCTGGTTAGTTGCGCTCAGTTTACATGAAGAAATGTTTAGTCTTTTAAGTTGAAATAGAAGATTAAATGCAAATTAAATTATGTAAATTAACAACTTGACTTATTTCAGGTACTATAATCATTAAAGACAAATATATATATATTTTTTTTATATACAGGAAAATTACTGTATTTTTGTTTACAGTATTTTTGTTATTTTAAATTCTGTTCAGAACTCTGTAAAATTACAAACAATATCTGTAAATTAACAACTTGACTGTTATTTTAAGTATTATTCCATTAATGACAAATTACAGTAATTCTCATTTTTATACAAAAAATGACTGTATTATTAATACAGTATTTTTTCTTTTCTTAAATTACGTACAAATTTGCATAAAATTACAAAAATAATCTATAATTAAAAAATGTTGCTCATTACATTAAAATTACACACAAGAACATTAAATCGTTAGTATGGACTTAAACATTTAAAGTAAATCTTATTAGTTTTATATTTAGGTGTATTTTTACATTCAAACTCTGCAATTTAATATGGAATAGAAATATAATATATATATACAATAGAAAATCAGCCTTAAAATCTACAAATCATGTAACAGTGCTATAAAAAATACATTGCATTAAAAATGTTTTAATTTTATAAAGAAAAAACAACCAATAAAGAGTGAGTGTATAGATGTTTACTATTACATTAGTAAACATTCTAGAGTCTATGTAGACAGCGAGACGGCTCACTAGATTTAGGAGCAGAACTAATATGTTGTCTGAAGATGTTGATCCATGAACACTGAATCAAACTTTCTCCTTAGATTATTTGTCTATTTTTCACATCACAGGAATGAGTGAGTTTTGACTGACAGGACGATATCTGCTATAAATCCCTAGAAAGTAAGCATTGATTGACGTGGTGTTTAATTTCTGCTGCTGGTTGTTGGGACGGTGACAATCTGAGACTGATATTAGGACAGTTTATTACAGCGTCTGGAAGTGTAAAACTCATAAAATCATGAACAGAAAGACGCTCAAAGGATTCAAGATGTTTTATGTTTCTATATGAAATGTGGAATTATGGGATTGCATTTGTTACAGATATTTGATTTTAAGATCTTACTCTTCAAGGAATGTGGTGTCCACAATTACACAGGTGTTAAAAAGTTTGGGACGGCAAGATGTTGTAATGTTTTAGAAAGAAGTCTCTTCTGCTCATCAAGGCTGCATTTATTTAAACAAAAATGCAGTGAAACTTTTGAAATATTATTAGAATTTGAAATAGATGTTTTGCATGTGAATATATAGTAAAATGTTACTTATTCCTGTGTTCAAAGCAAAATTTGCAGCATCATTACTCTGTTTACATACTGTTTATAGAAATGTTGTACAACCCTACTTTTCAATTTGTATGTAAAAAGTTTGTGTTTTGATCACTCCTATACAGAAAAAATGAATAAGTAAAAAAAAAAAAAAAAGAAAAGGAAAAAATAAATTAATTAAAAATCAAATACATATACATACATATATTTCAGAATATAAAACAAATTCTATTTAAATATATTATTCTATATTTTAAAATATATGATAAAATAAACATTATTCAATTATTTTAATAATTTAATGTTTTAATAAAACATTATTAAATCAATATAAATGTATCTTTGATCTCTAGGCTATTTCATCCACATTTGCATTTATCCAAAACGTAGGCTATACTGTAATATTGGAAATATATTTTGTTTCCTCTAAAATGCATTTTGAAATATATTTTGTCATACGAAGTTTGAAACTAAAGATATTTCCAATTTCAAAAATATATTTCATTAAGCTTCTTTGTTTACAGCATGTATTTAGCATATATATTCAATATATTTTGCCTAGTAAAGAATAAAATTATATATATATAATTTTATTTTTTACACTTTAAGGTTTCAGATCATCAAACAAATTTAAATATTAATCAAAGATAACACAAGTAAACACAACATGCAGTTTTTAAATGAAGGGTTTTTTTTATGAAGGGAAAACAAATCCAAACCCACATGGCCCTGTGTGAAAAAGTGTGCCCCCCCCCCCCCCCAACTTGAATGTTGAAAGTTCAGTTTCTTGTTGAGATCCAAAGAAATTCAGGAACAAATGAGAAAGAAAGTAATTGAGATCTATCAGTCTGGAAAAGGTCATAAAGCCATTTCTAAAGCTTTGGGACTCCAGCGAACCACAGTGAGAGCCGTTATCCACAAATGGAGAAAACATGGAACAGTGGTGAACCTTCCCAGGAGTGGCCGGCCGACCAAAATTACCCCAAGAGCACAGGGACGACTCATCCAAGAGGTCACAAAAGACCCCACAACAACATCTAAAGAACTGCAGGCCTCACTTGCCTCAGTTAAGGTCAGTGGGCATGACTCCACCATAAGAAAGAGACTGGGCAAAAATGGCCTGCATGGCAGAGCTCCAAGACGAAAACCGCTGCTGAGCAAAAAGAACATAAAGGCTCATCTCAGTTTTGCCAGAAAACATCTTGATGATCCCCAAGACTTTTGGGAAAATATTCTGTGCACTGCCGAGACAAAAGTTGAACATTTTGGAAGGTGTGTGTCCCATTACATCTGGCGTAAAAGTAACACAGCATTTCAGAAAAAGAACATCATACCAACAGTAAAATATGGTGGTGGTAGTGTGATGGTCTGGGGCTGTTTTGCTGCTTCAGGACCTGGAAGACTTGCTGTGATAAATGGAACCATGAATTCAGCTGTCTACCAAAAAATCTTGAAGGACAATGTCCAGCCATCTGTTCGTGACCTCAAGCTGAAGTGAACTTGGGTTCTGCAGCAGGATAATGATCCAAAACACACCAGCAAATCCACCTCTGAATGGCTGAAGAAAAACAAAATGAAGACTTTGGAGTGGCCTAGTCAAAGTCCTGACCTGAATCCTATTGAGATGCTGTGGCATGACCTTAAAAAGGCAGTTCATGCTCGAAAACCCTCCAATGTGGCTGAATTACAACAATTCTGCCAAGATGAGTGGGCCAAAATTCCTCCACAGCGCTGTAACAGACTCATTGCAAGTTATGGCAAACGCTTGATTGCAGTTGTTGCTGCTAAGGGTGGCCCAACCAGTTATTAGGTTTAGGGGGCAAGCACTTTTTCACACAGGGCCATGTGGGTTTGGATTTTGTTTTCCCTTCATAATAAAAACTTAATTCAAAAACTGCATGTTGTGTTTACTTGTGTTATCTTTGATTAATATTTAAATTTGTTTGATGATCTGAAACATTAAAGTGTGACAAACATGCAAACAAAAAAACAAAAATCAGGAAGGGGGCCAACACTTTTTCACACCACTGTATATATTTTTTTTTGCTGAATGTGCTGGTTAAAGTGCATGGGACAGAATTAGAATCAGAATGATTGATAATATGTATAATCTGCATGTCTATAATCCTTACAGAATCTGATGTTTTTCAGTGAATTGAACAGATATGATTAGAAACATATCTGGATGTCACAGATTGTCTGTGAATGAAGACATTGTCACAGTTACAGACGCATTACTCTATAAGTAAGCATCTGGAAAGTACATGATGCATGTAATGCGCTATCAGCCGCTTGTTCCCTGAGAGAGATGTCGATCTCAGACGCAGCACATTTATTTTAAAGATGTTTTCAGAATCCTTCAACAAAATCAAAAGCATTTTGTTTGCATTTCTAGTCTTTTCTGCTGATGCCATATACTTCACATAATTCACATAATCTCACGATCCAATCGAATAAAAGTCCAGCAATGCAGACAATTTTTACAGAGCTTGGTTTCATTTGAAAGCCCATGGAAATCCCAACCAACAACAACAACAAAAAAAGCGTTGTGAATGTTCTTAAGTCATGAAAGCATTATTCCTGAATGTTCTTTGGATTTTCAAAATTTAAATGTAACATATTTAAATGTTATAGAGGAAACATGAACAGCATTGTATCATTTTGCAAATGTTAATATTTGTTACTTTTGAATGTTCTCTGAACAATCTGAAAGTAACATTTAAAACACATTAGACAAACATCTAACTAAAATGTTTCAGAAGAATATTAGATGATGTATAAATTATGTTTTTGGGCTAACATTTTAAAAATACTATTAAAGACCAGTTAACATTGAACAAACATTCCATTAATGTTACTGGAAGAAGGTTTATTCATGACTTTGAAAGAACCTTGCCAGAATGTTTTGAAATCTTTCTCAGTTAGCTGGATTGAATACATTTACATTCATGAATTTAGCAGGTTTTATCCAAACTGACTTGCATTCAAGATATACATTTGATCAGTTCATTTATTTCCTGGGATTCGAACCCATGGCCTTGGTGTTGCAAGCGCCATGATCTACTGTTTGAGCTATATAAAGGAATAATGTGATTCATAAACATGTTTTGGTTTAATGAACTTGATGTGTGATGATATTTGTGTATTTCTGTGCAGACGGAGCAGCTGATCTCAGACGCAGATGTGATTCAGAGGCACACAAACTACATAAAGAAGACAACAACAAATCATGAGAGGAGCAGAAACACAAGTGATAGAGAAACAAAATAAAACTCTTTCAGAGTGGATCTCAGAAAGACTTGTCAAGGTTGCATTTCACCTCTAATTTATAAGGAAGAAAGCCTGTTTTTCACTGTGACATTATTTCTCAATGGCCTTTAAGGACAATGAAGTACTTATTTCTGTAAGGAGTCATTTTTATGAAGTATATTATGTTTTTTATATTTCCTTTTCGAGCTAAAAAAAACAAAAAACTGTATGACCTGGACATGTGATTCAGCTTTGCAACAAATGCAAACACCCAATTTCATGTTGTTCGTCTCTTGTAAAGATATTTGGACACCCAAGGATGTGGTTGTGTTGTATTTTTCAGACTCAGTATTAAGGCACTGAACCCCCAACTGCTCCCCGGGCGCTGCAGCATGGCTGCCCACTGCTCCGGGTGTGTGTTCACGGTGTGTGTGTGTGTGTGTGTGTGTGTGCGCATTTGTTCACTACTCACTGCTGTGTGTGTGCACTTGGATGGGTTAAACGCAGAGCACCAATTTCGAGTATGGGTCACCATACTTGACAATACGTCACGACTAATTGTGTGTGAAACAGCAACGTTTGATTCTTTAGAGACCTTAGAATTTGAGTCAGATATGATACAGCAGCTTTAAAGGGTTAAAAGGAAATGTAAACAAGCTATTTTCCTCTAAATAGAATCGAAAATTCCTTGGCAGAAATAACAGACTCAAACGAGTCTATAGGAGTCTTGTATGCAAAGATTGTGGGTTGAAACGAATGCTAATCAGCTCCAAACTAGAGGACAAACAAACAGTTCTCAACTTTTCAGTACAAGTATGAAATTGTAGCATCGCAGATATTTATTTCTTCCAAAAAAACAATGAAATAACACTCAGGTTGAGTCCATAAATCATGGAGTCGAGCCGAATGTTCCAGAAGCTTCTGGGGAACTGATGAATGTAAAGCTCAAGAACTGTGAAGCTCATCTGATTATATATTTATTACCAAACACCGACGGATCTGCTGTCCTTACAGTAGTGCTGAGAGCAGCAGTGTGGGCCGTAATTATCCGCCGCTCGGCTGATCTCTCATGGGACTCTCTTGTCACAAGCGTCCGGCTCCGTGGGATCAAAAGCTCTGCTTTTACTGAGGATGGATGAGATGATACGCCGCTCCTCTGAGGATTGATCACACGCCGTCGTGTCCTACTGGACACCAAACCGGTGGAGACAATGGTGCTACAGAGTTCAGCCTAAAATAAAATTGCTGTTTCAGACTGAAAATGTACAAACAGATAAGAATGCAAAGAATTTTATTCTACTGTACACTGAAAACAATTATACTAAATTTTGTATCATTTTTTTCAGCAAGGTTTTTACGTAAATGTAGCTAAAATAAATTGATTGCAACCACTTACACTATTAAAAATAAAGATGCTTCACAATGCCATAGAAGAACATTTTGTCTAAATGGTTTCATAAAGAAACTTTAACATCAGAATCAGAATCAGAATTAGCTTTATTGCCAGGTATGTTTGCACCTTGCAAAAAAATAATGTACAAATATACAAAATGGACAATGTGCAAAATAGACAATTCAGAATGTACAGGTATGTTAGGTGCAAATTTGAAATGTAATGAGTATGTGTGTTAAATAAAAAATAAAAAATAAAAAGTATGATTGAGTTGTGTGTTTCATGTTTATTGTTAAGAGTTCAAATGTTCATGAGATGGATTGCCTGAGGGAAGAAACTGTTTCAGGGTCTGGTCGTTCTGGTGTTCAGAGCTCTAGCGTCGACCAGACGGTAACAGTTCAAAGAGGGAGTGTGCTGGATGTGAGGGGTCCAGAGTGATTTTACCAGCCCTTTTGCTCACTCTGGATAAGTACAGTTCTTGGAGAGTGGGGAGGGTTGTACCAATGATTCGCTCAGCAGTCCGGACTACCCTCCGTAGTCTTCTGAGGTCAGATTTGGTAGCTGAGTTGAACCAGACAGTTATTGAAGTGCAGAGGACGGATTCAATGATGGCAAAGTAGGTCTGTTTCAGCAGCTCCTGTGGCAGGTTGAACTTCCTCAGCTGGTGAAGTACAACCTCTGCTGGGCCTTTTTCACATTAGAGTCTATGTGAATGTCCCACTTCAGGTCCTGAGAGATTGTGCTGCCCAGGAATCTGAAAGACTCCACTGCAGTCACAGTGCTGTTCATGATGGTGAGTGGGGGGAGAGCAGGGGGGTTTCTCCTGAAGTCCATGATCATCTCCACTGTTTTGAGCGTGTTGAGCTCCAGGTCGTTAAGACTGCACCAGACAGTCCTGGATGAGGCCGATGACTGCGGTGTCGTCTGCCAACTTCAGGAGCTTGACAGAGGGGTCCTTAGATGTGCAGTCGTTGGTGTAGAGGGAGAAGAGCAGCGGGGAGAGAACGCAGCCCTGAGGAGCTCCAGTGCTGATCGTACAGGTGCTGGATGTGTATTTTCCCGGCCTCACTAGCTGCTGCCTGTCTGTCAGGATGCTGGTAATCCACTGACAGACAGAGGTGGGGACGGAGAGCTGAGTTAGTTTGGGCAGGAGGAGGTTTGGAATGATAGAGTTAAAGGCCGAGCTGAAGTCCACAAACAGGATCCTCACATAAGTCCCTGTTCTGTCTAGATGCTGCAGGATGTGGTGCAGTCCCATGTTGACTGCATCATTCACAGACCTGTTTGCTCTGTAGGCAAACTGCAGGGGGTCCAGTATAGGGTCCAGTGATGTCCTTCAGATAAGCCAAAACCAATTTTTCAAATGACGTCATGACCACAGATGTTAGAGCCACAGGTCTGTAGTCATTAAGTCCAGTCATTTTGGGTTTCTTTGGGACGGGGATGATGGTAGAGCGCTTGAAGCAAGGGTTTGACTTCGCACAACTCCAGTTATCTGTTGAAGATCTGTGTGAAGATGGGGGCCAGATGGTCAGCACAGGACTTCAGACAGACTGGTCACACCTCTGGGCCAGGTGCTTTCTTTTCTTGTTCTATCTGAAGATCTGGTGCACTTCATCTTCACTGATCTGCAGTGCAGGAGAAGGGGGGGGGGGGGGGGGGGGGGGGGTGTTGCAGGAGGTGTGAATGGTGTTTTTTAAAACCTGCAGTAGAACTCATTCAGATCATCTGCCAGTTGTTGATTCTCCATAGTGCTAGGGGATGGTGTCTTGTAATTGGTGTTGTCTTTCAGACCTTTCCTCACTGAAGCCATGTCACTGGAAGAGAATTGGATCCTTAGCTTATCTGAATAATTCCTCTTTGCCGCTCTGATCTCCTTTTCCAGGGTGTATTTGACCTGTTTGTACAAGACTCTGTTCCCATTCCTGTAAGCATCTTCTTAGGCCTGGCAGACATGTCTGAGTTTTGCAGTGAACCCTGGTTTGTCGTTTTTTTTAAGTTAGATGAGTCCTGGTAGGAATGCACATATCTTCACAGAAACTGATATATGATGTTACAGTCTCTGTGAGCTCATCCAGATCGTTTTCAGCAGCTTCCAAAACACTCCAATCAGTGAGGTCAAAACAGGCTTGTAAAACCCGCTCTGTCCCATTAGTCCATCTCTTTACAGTCCTTAATACAGGTTTAGTTGATTTCAGTTTCTGCCTGTAGGTCGGTATAAGATGAACCAAACAGTGATCAGTGATCAGAACAGTCCTAAAGCTGCCCGTGGGACAGAAACAGAATGAAAATCAGAATCAGAAAGAGCTTTTATTGCCAAATATGCTTGCGCATACATGGAATTTGATTTAGTGTCATAAGCTTCCAGTTCACAGAGACAACAACGACACACAGACAATAAAAATAAGATGAGAATAAAAAAATAAACATATGTAAATATAAATAAACAAAAAAATGAAAAAGAAAAAAATAATTGAAACATAAATGATTGTATATACAGTTGTGCAATAGATGATAGAATGGGATAGAATAGAGGGAGATACAAGGATGTACAAGGATGGAGGTGGTAGCAAGTAAATATAAGGTTATTGCACATTGTTATTGCATAATGGGGGGGGGGGCATTTAACTGTTCATAAGTTGGATTGCCTGGGGGAAGAAACTGTTCTTGTGCCTGGCTGTCCTGGTGATTGTGGCTCTGTAGTGCCGGCCAGATGGCAAAAGTTCAAAAAGGGGATGACTTGAATGTGAGGGATCCAGAGTGATTTTCTGAGCCCTTTTCCTCAATCTGGATGTATACAGTTCTTGGAGGGTGGGCAGGGGGCACGATAATCCGTTCAGCAGTCCGAATCGTTCTCTGTAGTCTTTTGATCCCTGATTTTGTAGCTGAGCCAAACCAGACAGTTATTGATGTGCACAGGACAGACTCGATGACGGCTGAGTAGAACTGTTTCAGCAGCTCCTGTGGCAGGTTAAACTTCCTGAGCTGGCAAAGGAAGTACAACCTTTGTTGGGCTTTTTTTACAATGGAGTTGATGTGAGTGTCTCAATTCAGATCTTGAGAGATGATGGATCCCAGGAACTTGAATGTCTCCACTGCAGTCACAGTGCTGTCTGTGATGGTGAGTGGGGAGAGTACAGGGGGGTTTCTCTGAAGTCCACTATCATCTCCACTGTTGTTTAGACTGCAACAGACAGCCAGCTCTTTAACCTCCTGTCTGTAGGCAGACTCGTCACCGTCCTGGATGAGGCTGATGAGTGTGGTGTTGTCTGCAAACTTCAGGAGCTTGACAGAGGGTTCTTTAGAGGTGCAGTCGTTGGTGTACAGAGAGATGAGCAGTGGGGAGAGAACACAGCCCTGAGGGGCACCAGTGTTGGTGGAGCGGCTGTTTGACATGAATTTTCCCAGTCTCACTAGTTGCTGCCTATCTGTCAGAAAGCTGTTGATCCATTGACAGAGCTAGGGACAGAGAGCTGGGTTAGTTTGGTCTGGAGGAGTGTAGGGATGATGGTGTTGAAGGCCGAACTAAAGTCCACAAACAGGATCCTCACATGAGTCCCTGATTTGTCCATGTGTTGCAGGATGTAATGCAGTCCCATGTTGACTGCATCATCCACGGACCTGTTTGCTCGGTAAGCAAACTGCAGGGGGTCCAGTAAGGGTCCAGTGATGTCCTTCAGATAAGCCAGAACCAGTTTTTCAAATGATTTCATGACGACAGATATTAGAGCCTCAGGTCTGTAGTCATTAAGTCCTGTTATCTTGGGTTTCTTTGGAACAGGGATGATGGTGAAGCGTTTGAAGCAGGAAGAGACTTCACACAGCTCCAGTGATCTATTGAAGATCTGTGTGAAGATGGGGGCAAGCTGGTCAGCACAGGTTTTCAAGCAGGCTGGAGTCACACGGTCTGGGCCTGGTGCCTTCCTTCTCTTGTTCCTCCTGAAGACCTGGCGCACATCTTCTTCACTGATCTGAAGTACAGGAGTGGGGGAGAGGGGGGTTGCAGGAGGTGCCCAGGTCAAATGAGGAAAAAGTAATGCAAAAGTAATAACTCAGTTACTTTTTTTTTAGGGAGTAATGCAATACTGTACTTTCCCCCAACACATCTTCACAGAGCAACAGTTAAACTGTTGATGTTTCTATCTAGTATACCTGGTTATAAAACAAAAATAAAAAGGTAATTTTGATTTTTATCTCAAAATTCCACATTTTTTCACAATTCGGACTTTTTTAATCAGAATTCCTATGGGAAAAAAAATCTGAATTGCAAGATATACATTTTGAGATATAAACTCGTAATTTTCACAATCAAGCGTGTATTGTGAGATATAAATAAAAAAGTCAGAATGTTGAGATGAAAACATTGCAAAAGCTATTTATTTTTTCTATGGCACAAACAAGAAGTAAACAATTGCAAGATTGTAAACAACAATTTTAAACTCAGAAATCTGAGGAAAAAAGCCAAAGTTGCAAGATATAAACTCATAATAATAAAAAGTCTTGTGAGATGAAAAGCTGCAATTACCTATTTTCTTTGGCAAAATATAATAATAATAATAATAATAATGGTAACACTTTACAACAAGGTTCATTAGTTAACATTAGTAAACATGAATTTAGAATGAACAATACTTCTACAACATTTATTAATCTTAGTTAATGTTAATTTCAGCATTTACTAATGCATTATTAAAATCACAAGTTGTGTTTGTTAACATTAAAGTCAGTCGTGATGTATTGTCAAGTATGGTGATACTCGAAATTGGTGCTCTGCGTTTAACCCATCACAGCAGTGAGTAGTGAACAAATGCACACACACACACACACCGTGAACACACACCCGGAGCAGTGGGCAGCCATGCTGCAGCGCCCGGGGAGCAATTGGGGGTTCGGTGCCTTGCTCAAGGGCACCTCAGTCGTGGTATTGAGGGTGGAGAGAGCGCTGTACATTCACTCCCCCCACCTACAATACCTGCCGGCCGGGGACTCGAACCCGCAACCTTTCGATTACGAGTCCGACTCTCTAACCATTAGGCCACGACTTCCCCATTAGTTAATGCACTGTGAACTAACATGAATAAACAATGAACAACTGTATTTTCATTAACATGAACAAAGATTATTAAATAGATTAATAGTAAATTTATTAATCTATTTAATAAATGCAAATGCATTTATTAAATAGATTAATAAATGCATTGTTCATTGTTTGCTCATGTTAGTTAATACATTAATTAATGTTAATTGTTACCCATAAAATGATAACATTAACTTGGAACTTGATTTTGTCCTTTATTCCACTAGTGCAGAACGCACACTGTACACATTTTGGTCATTGTTGTTGTTTACTTGTAGTTTGTGTGGTCAAACTGTAAAAACAAAACAGTTCACAATTAACATTTAGTAATATTTCACATATCACAATTAAGCATTAGCACATGTGATACACGGATTTCTAGAACATCTGATCAAATGCACATTATTATTATTCTTTAGCTTGGGTTGAAGAAATAATTTTTGCTTAGATGGAACAGCAGCTATGCTAATTATGTCTCTATTTGTTTCTCTGTTTCTGATTAACATCCCGTGGTAAATAGGAATTACAGAAGCTTCAGTCTGGATCCAACCCTTAAATGATCTGAGATGACCGAACACCAGAGAAAACATAATGCCAACCCCTCAGAGGACTTCGGAGGATGCCAATGCTCAGACAACATACAGAATTACCAAATTTTGCCATAAGTTAAATATATTAAGGTTCTGCAATATATAAATATATTGTGGAAACTTAATTTCCTGTAGAGCTGCTTTGCAACGATTTGTATCGTAAAAAGCACTATACAAATAAACTTGAACTTGAACTTGAACAAAACCAAACAAGAATTTTGAACCAATGTTCAGATGTCTGGAAATGTATGCAAATTAGTGCATATTTAAGTAAGTAATGCATCATTTGCATATTTAAACATGAAATTTTAGAAAATGTGTAATGCAAAACAATAGTCTTTATGTACTGTGAATAATCAACTGGAAAATAACTCTATTGTGATCAAATTTTTATCCGATTCACCTAGTTTTTCCTTTTATATCCCACAGTAAAAAATATCAGCGTACACATTTGAAACAACATGCGGGTGAATAAAAAAAACATAATTTTTATTTGTGCATGAACTTCTGGTTTTAAGGTCTTATGATACATCGGCTTGCAGTGATTTAATAGCTGTCAGAGTCAAGACACTTTTAGACGTTTAGTGTCTCAGTGGCATTTGCTGCTTGCTTGGTTTGATTTTCTACAGAGGCCAAAAGGACATACAGCTAGAGACCACCGGCTTTACCAACCATTCCCCAAAGACCAGGCCTTTTACCGCCAGACGCTTCTGTACACTTACAGAGCACTTTATCTGATCCCCATCATGCATCCCTGAGATCCCGCCTTTTTCTCTACCCTGTAAAGTCTTATAGCTTGAATAATTGTTGAAGTCTTCCAGCTGGAATAGCAATGAGTTGTCTGAAACACACTGCTTACTGTAGATAAACAATAAAGAGATAAACACGTACTGGCTCAGTTTATCAGGTCTTCCTTTCTTTAAAGTTGCAGTGATTGCATCTCAGACGACATTAGTGCAGCCGCGGTGCATCATTAATCTCACGCCGTAATGAGTTCCTGGACGTGTTTACTGTCGGCGAGCTTATAAAATCAAAGAGGAGTTGCCACATGGACTCTGACTCCACATCACAAACAAGAGTTTTATGAAGCTTATATGATTATGCTCACCTAGTATAAAGTAGAAAGTTGCAGTGAAATGCAAATCAAACTTCCTATATTGCTGCGGTTTAATCTGGTAACTATAGTTACACTAATTGCTGTATTAGACACAATGCAAGTGCAATATTAATCAAATGTTTAGAATAGTCAAGCTTTTTAAAGTTTCTGAAAGAAGTCTCTTCTGCTCTCCAGTACTGCATTTATTTGTTCAAAAATACTGTAAAAATTGTGAAATATTATCTGCTGCTCAAGAAACATTTCTGATTATTATCAATGTTGAAAACAGTTGTGCTGCCCAATATTTGTGTGGAAACGGTGATACTCTACCATTAAAAAAACAAAAAGAACAATTATGAATTAAAAAAAAAAGAAATGAATACCTTTGTTCGGCAATGATGCATTGATCAAAAGTGACAGTAAAGACATTTCTAATGTTACAAAAGATTTATATTTAAAATAAATGCTGTCCTTTTGAACTTTCAATTCATTTTTGAATCCTGAACATAAAATGTATATGACAGTTTTCACAAATATTCTGTAAGAACGGTTTTAAATTGCAATAATATTTTTACTGTATTTTTGATCAAATAAATGCAGTCTTGATGAGCAGAAGAGACTTTTGACCTTTAGTGGAGCAATTTAGTTAAAATATTCACATATTTATAGCAACTGGTTTAAAAACAGGGAAGAGCACATTTTAAACATGTTCAAAGGGATGCATTGCTTTGGCTATGAGCACTTGTGTGAAGCATAAGTAAGTAAGTAATTTTATTTGTCACATACATAATCATACAGAGTATAACCAGCAGTGAAATATAGGTATTATAGGAAGAGATACAGCTTGACATGAGGAGAGGGGGGAGAAAAAAAATAATTCACAGACTATATTCTTATGAGAGTACAGTGTGAGAACAGAAAAAACACCCCAGCAACAAAAAGCACATAGTCAATCAACAACAAAGTCACACGACTGCAACAGGGGGGTAATCCAGTTCCGGCAAGCAGCCATCCGGTCCTGCAGCCATTCTCGGCAGAATGTGATAGCGACACAGCACGTTGCTATGGAGACAGCCTTGATCAGGACTCAGACAGAGTCAACAATCTGCAGGTGTCTGTGGAATGGGGAAGGAAGGAATGTGAGAGAGTCACGCTGCAGTGCTCTTCCCGGGTTGTTTCCCAGCACGCCTTGTCCGGGGTCGTGCTGTTTTGAGAGAGCCGAAGGAAGATAAGATTGTTTAGTCTTGGTGCGAGTAGCAGTATTCCAATTTTCACGGCACCTCTCATTCGCCATTCTGGTCTCCAAATCCATCAATTTTTCTTTTCAGATCCGAAAGCTTCTCCGTGATGGTATCCATTTTTGCGGTTGATAGTCTCAGTCTCAGAGCTGACCGCTCTGCCCACTGCTTCAATCATAACGGCCAGCCTAGTGAGGCTTTTGGCAGCTGTACCCGTTTCCTGAATTTTACGATAACCCAGGGCAAAGCCTAATCCAATCAGCAGAAGACCTGTTATCATTGTTCCGAATAGGTAGATATCTTCAATGTCCTCCACGGAAAGAGCCGCCAGACACACGACCCGCCACCTTTCCCATGCGTCCATCGTATATCCAGCTGCGAAAGTTCCGCTGGGACAATCAGGTTCCCCCGAACCTAGACTTCTCGTCGAGAAAATTGTGTCAATTGCATTGAGAGACCAGTTGATCAAATCCATGATTTTTCAGTTTGGAGAGCAGTGCAGAGAGAGTCTCTCCAGTATTATACGATAGACAATAGACGAGACGAGAGAGCAAAGCAGGGAAGGGAAGGTAAGGGGAGGATAGGGAGAGAAAAAATGTGACCGCCTTCGCTGAGAGCCAAACGAGAAGCATATGTCAGGCATTAGTGTTCATGAAATGTCTGACATTGCAAATCACATGTTATTCAGCAAAACAAGCAACCACTCTAATTGGCTTACTAATAAAGCACCAGCATGAAGTTTCTGTAATGCTTTTCAAAGGTGCATCCAAGTGAGATTATTAACCACGATCCACGCGTCTACACCCTAGAAGATGCAACATCAAAGCGTCTTCCTGATGAGCTCGACTTTCAGGATGCATGATTAAGAAGAGAAATCAAGCCTGATGCACGATATGTGTCGTGGATTTAAAGACTTGGATCAAGGTTGTGAGGTTTCATGTTACATTAGTGCATGAAATGCGATTCAAAAAAGGAGAGTTTCCAAATGTATTTCACCAAACAACAAAAAAAGACGGAGGCAAATGAGGATCATGGGTAAAGGCATTCAATGTCTCTCATCTGCATAAAATGATTTCCAGAGTGCGTTTCCTCTTGCATTTCCATTCAAATTTTAGTAAAACACCAAAAATAAGCGAAAGCTCTTAAGCGGGGATAAAAAGAGTTTGCGTAAGACTTATTCAACCTGATTCTGGGTCGTGCAAAACAGGAGGGCAATTTTCTAAGCTCCATAAACATGGATAATAAACTCTTTCTTTTCACGAGAGCTTTTCAAGATGATTTAGACCTGGAGGAGAGCATAAAACACACAATCTCAGGGTAAGAAGCTTCTCGCATTGTTGCAGTCATAATACATAAAACTCCGTCCGTGGAAGTTTATTCCTGAAACATGAACCGAGTGTCCATCCCAAATGCTTTTAACAGCGATGCACTGAATGAGATGCAGCTGTCACTTCAAATAGCATCTGAAGAAAAGGCTTCAAAACGGCTTTAGCTCTTGTAAATGTGTCTGGATCTCTTTTCTGTCTTTTACTTGCATGATGAAATGTCAGTCATATGTCAGAAAGACGTTACGCTCGTCCCATTCCAGAATCCTTCATCACGCAGAGACTAATGCGACGTGACGGAGGCCTTCCATGTGGAAAAAAGAGAAGAGGGTAAATGCAATTTTGCAGTTTTTCAGTTAGATGTCATTTAGAGACCTGCATGAGCATATAGAAACATGGAGAACATTCAATGTCAGTGGAAAAGATGATAAAATACAAAAGGAAGCGGAAATGATGAGACCAAATGCGTTTTGACTTGATAAAAAAAAAAAACCTGAGGACAGTAAAAATATGTTTTTAGAATATGAGTGCAAAGAACATAGAACTTGTTCTTAGACCAAGTTTTAGTTTAAAAAGTATCATAAGTAGCTTCAGTAAGTTGAAATCATAACCACAAATTCAGACAACTTTGCAATAAAAATGTGCCAAATGTCATAGCTTTGTCTATGGGCTGCCATAGACCTTTAAAGGATTAGTTCACACAAAAAGGACAAATTGCTGAAAAAGTGCTCACCTTCAGTTCACCCGAGATCAGGATGAGTTTGTTTCTTCATCAGGTTTGTAGAAATGTGTCAATGCATCAGTGTCTCAGCAATGGATGCTCTGCAGTGAATGGGTGCCGTCAGAATGAGAGTCCAAACAGCTGATAAAAACATCACAATAATCCACAGCACTCCAGTCCATCAGTTAACATCTGGAGAAGACAAAAGCTGAAACAAATCCAGCATTAAGACATTTTTAACTCAAATACGAGTCTATAATCCATAATAACGCTTCCTCCAGTGAAAAAGTGGTCTGGTCTGAATCAGGAGAGAAGTCTTCACAGATCAAAACAGTCCAAAATAGCTCTAAACAAATATGTGGCTGGATTTTGATGTGAGAGACAACAGGAGATGCACTTTTTCACTGGAGGAAGCGTCATTATGGATTATGGACTCATAGATTAGTAAAAAAAAAAAAAAAACGTTTTAATGCTCGATTTGTTTCAGCTTTTGTCTTCTCCAGATGTTGACTGATGGACTGGAGTGGATTATTGTGATGTTTTTATCAGCTGTTTGGACTCTCATTCTGACGGCACCCATTCACTTCCATTGGTCCATTGCTGAGACAGTGATGCAGACACATTTCTCAAAATCTAATGAAGAAACAAATTCATCCAAATCTCTGAATTCAGTTTATCATTAATGTGGTGCATTTTTAAAAACTTTGATGCTTTATTTGTTTTTGTTTAAAAGCGTTAATGAAACTCGTCTCAAAGGATTTTAGTGCCTGAGTGAAAGCATGTAAAATACGATCTAATGTAAATCTAATCTCAGCAAGCGCTGCAGACAAAAACAATCATTTAACACTCAATCCGCAATACTTACTAATCATGGAAAATAAATATGTTTATACAAAGCATGGTAAAACTAACAGCATTTCTCTGCATGCATGTGTGTGTGAACATATTTAACATATTCAACTTTGATTCATATTTCAGATGCTTAAACATACTTCATTGCCTGTTTTTATTGCTCACAGACTCCTGTGTCATTCAGAAGATCTTATTTTCTCTATCGTTTATTCGTGCGTAATCACACACAGCGTCTGTGGCAGAAGAAAAAATTATTATAATGCAAATGAATGTGGATGGTTTAAATTTTTTTCTGAAAGAGATGCTGATTAACTGTGTCAAATCACATATTCATATGGTTATGAGTTTGACTGGGCCAGAGCTGAAGAAACACTAGGAAGCTGCTGCATTATTGGTTATTATATCCTATACAATAAAATCCAGATTACAACGAGAAAATTTAAATAGAAATGAATTAAACTAAAATTAGATATTTCTCCTCCTCTGGAGTTTCTGAGATCTCAATGGCGTATCAAATGACAGATATTTCAATATGCGAAAGAAGGGGGGGGGGGGGTGTAGAAACAATTTTCTAATAAATTTCACAAATAATTACAAAGAAACAGCATGTAACACATTTAATTAAATGTGACATTTTAAAGTAGAACAAATTAAATGATATTTTCTGATAATACACTACAATTTTTGTTTTTATTACAGTGCAATCTTGCTGTATGAAGACTGTAATGGTAATTTTTTTTATGGTAATTTTAATTTAATATTACTGTGATAGCTACAACCACTACAGTATTTATGGTAGTCCTGTTTGTAGGGTGAGTACGGTAGTCTCTAGCCTCACGTCCTTTATGAATGGCATGGCATTGGTTTGGAGGAATGGCGGCATGCATGTTGAACGCCAGACGGGTGGCTGGTTTTTTTTTTTGGAGGTAAATATGTTTTATTTGTTGTTGGATGTAACCTTTTTTTTATGTAGTATATTTTGTATAATCATGTGCCTTAAAATATTTTGTGCAGACAACAATGATGTGCCAATGTTTGTGCCAGCTTTGGAAAACAATTGATGTAGCTGTTGATAGATATGTGACAATGTTGGATGTAATGCTTTATAAAAGTGTGATATTTTGTGTAATTATGTGTATTGAAATGTTTTGTGCAGATGGCAATGAGGGTTTGTGCCACAGTTGGGAAATGTCTCGGTTATGTATGTAACCCTCGTTCCCTGACGGAGGGAAGGGAGACATACATCGGAACTAACCGACAAATTGGGGATCACTTTGGGAGACCAATCTACTTCGAGTGTAAGAAAATGAGCCAATGCACATTGGTATGCGATAATTGCAACAGCTGCTCTGCGCTACAGCGCGAGTATTTAATGAGAAGCAGGTGCGTCGCATATTTGCTTTTCCACTGAATAGCCGAGCTAGTGACTCAGCCGTACAGCGGAGGTACAACGACTGTAGCGACAGGATGTACATCTCCGTTCTCTCCTTCAAGGAACGAGGGTTACATACGTAACCGAGACGTTCCCTTTCAGTTGGTCACGTTCGACGTACGTCGGAACTGACCGAAGAATTGGGGATATCTACCAACACGCCACTGTCGCTGGCCCTTCCAGCGCTCTGTTTGAGACTCCTGGACCGCCCCCAACTTGTCGGAGTGGGATTCAGGGCTCTAAGCAGAGAAGGTCAGTCACTGCTGTTCCACAAGACCCACTCAGTGTGACTATTGGATAACGCTGGGAAAGCGTGCCCTAGAAGGGAAGGGGATGCTACGGAAGCCACATCGTAAGAAGATAACTGTGGCGGTTACACATATGGACTAGCCAAGAGGGTAGTACAACATATAGATGTCTCTGGGTGGGTTCCAGCCTAGTTCTAGGGGGGAAAGTACACCAGCATAGATGACAGAGCGGGCTCTGTCGAGGGAAAGACACGGGCTAGCCGGACTGGGTAGCCTTCCGTAGAAGAATACGCATATGGGATCGCTGCTGGGACCGCACATATGGACACCCAGCCTAACACAGGTTCACAAGATGCTTTATTGTTTTTGTTTAAAAGCGTTAATGAAACTCGTCTCAAAGGATTTTAGTGCCTGAGTGAAAGCATGTAAAATACGATCTAATGTAAATCTAATCTCAGCAAGCGCTGCAGACAAAAACAATCATTTAACACTCAATCCGCAATACTTACTAATCATGGAAAATAAATATGTTTATACAAAGCATGGTAAAACTAACAGCATTTCTCTGCATGCATGTGTGTGTGAACATATTTAACAAACGCAAGTGGCAACTTTGACTTGATTCATATTTCAGATGCTTAAACATACTTCATTGCCTGTTTTTATTGCTCACAGACTCCTGTGTCATTCAGAAGATCTTATTTTCTCTATCGTTTATTCGTGCGTAATCACACACAGCGTCTGTGGCAGAAGAAAAAATTATTATAATGCAAATGAATGTGGATGGTTTAAATTTTTTTCTGAAAGAGATGCTGATTAACTGTGTCAAATCACATATTCATATGGTTATGAGTTTGACTGGGCCAGAGCTGAAGAAACACTAGGAAGCTGCTGCATTATTGGTTATTATATCCTATACAATAAAATCCAGATTACAACGAGAAAATTTAAATAGAAATGAATTAAACTAAAATTAGATATTTCTCCTCCTCTGGAGTTTCTGAGATCTCAACGGCGTATCAAATGACAGATATTTCAATATGCAAAAGAAGGGGGGGGGGGGTGTGTAGAAACAATTTTCTAATAAATTTCACAAATAATTACAAAGAAACAGCATGTAACACATTTAATTAAATGTGACATTTTAAAGTAGAACAAATTAAATGATATTTTCTGATAATACACTACAATTTTTGTTTTTATTACAGTGCAATCTTGCTGTATGAAGACTGTAATGATGATGATGATTATTATTATTATTATTTACAATTATGATAATGTAAATTGTAAATATTATCACTATTATTTTTACAGTTTTGTTGACAACATCAACAATAATAATAATAATTATTATTATTATTGATGATGATGATGATTTACAATTACTCTAATTATAATTGTTTATTATTTACTATTATTTTCAAATACTGTAAATATTATAATTATATTTATTATTATTTACAATTATTATAATGTTAATTATAAATATTATTAATTTATTTACTATTATTTTTTATTATTATGATAATTATTGTTATTTACAATAAAAACAACAATATTATTGTTATTATTATTATTATTATTATTTACAATTACTCTAATTATAATTGTTTAACATTTACTATTATTTACAATTATTATAATTTTAATTATAAATAATATTATTATTATTATTATAATTTACTATTATTCTTTTTAATTATTATGACGATTATTGTTATTGACAATAAAAACAATATTATTATTATTGTTATTATTATTATTATCGACTCATTTATGTGTATATTTCTTTTAGGAGAAAAATCTGAGATAAAGCAGAACTCCTGAGCATCATCTGAGTGGTGCATAAGCTCAAACAAATGTAAGCGTATTATTTCTGCAAGATTCTTGGGTCGTGATGTAGCCTAAAATGCCAGAGGCTCATGGGGGCTGATCTTGATGGGCTGATGCCCACGGGCCGCTGCTGTAGATGTGCAGTGGAGTGTGTCAGACGCCGGATGAGATGCACCGTCTGAATCATGACACACTCACTCTGCTGATTGCCAGGGCGTTGCTGTGTGGTTGCTAGGGTGATCTGTGTAGTTGCTAGGTGCTTTTTCTTGTCTCACATATAGCTCTGAACCCTCCTTTAATTATTATTATTATTTACAGTTTTTTTATTTTCATATTTACAGTAAAATTATTTCATTTTACAAGAAATATTATTTCAGCTTTTCTACATTAAAATTTCACATTTAATTCAGTGTTTCTTTGTTACTGTGAAATTTACTAGCAGTTTCTGATTGAAAATGCCATTAAATTAATAAAGCTAATAAAAAAATATAAAAATGTACACAGTAAAAAAAAAGATTTGTAGAAGTTATAAATAAAACACTGATTGAGTACATTTTACAAGAAAACACTACTTCAGTTTTTTTATATCAAAATGTAATTAAATTCAGTGTTTCTTGCAGTTTTTTTGTAATTGTGAACCTTATTAGCAATTTCTAAGTTAAAATGTGCATTTAATTAGTAAAGTTATTTTTTTAATATAAAATGTACACTGTATTTGTTTAAATTGTAAATAAAACCATTGATTGTTTGAGTAAAATACTATTTGATTTACATTAAAAGTGTTTGAGAAAATACTATTTGATTTTTCTACATCAAAATTTCAAATTTAATTGCATGAGTTTCTTGCATTTTATGAAATTGTTTACGAAATTTATTAGCAATTTCTAAGTGAAAAGTTTGCATTTAATTAGTAAAGTTAAAGTTTTGATGTCTGAAATTTGAAGTTATAATTACAGTAACATAATAATAATAATTATTATTATTATTTGTAGTAGTAGTAGTAATATTTGCAATTATGATAATAAATTTTAATTTAATATTACTGTGATAGCTACAACCACTACAGTATTTATGGTAGTCCTGTTTGTAGGGTGAGTACGGTAGTCTCTAGCCTCACGTCCTTTATGAATGGCATGGCATTGGTTTGGAGGAATGGCGGCATGCATGTTGAACGCCAGACGGGTGGCTGTTTTTTTTTTTTTTGGAGGTAAATATGTTTTATTTGTTGTCGGATGTAACCTTTTTTTTATGTAGTATATTTTGTATAATCATGTGCCTTAAAATATTTTGTGCAGACAGCAATGATGTGCCAATGTTTGTGCCAGCTTTGGAAAACAATTGATGTAGCTGTTGATAGATATGTGACAATGTTGGATGTAATGCTTTATAAAAGTGTGATATTTTGTGTAATTATGTGTATTGAAATGTTTTGTGCAGACGGCAATGAGGGTTTGTGCCACAGTTGGGAAATGTCTCGGTTATGTATGTAACCCTCGTTCCCTGACGGAGGGAAGGGAGACATACATCGGAACTGACCGACAAATTGGGGATCACTTTGGGAGACCAATCTACTTCGAGTGTAAGAAAACGAGCCAATGCACATTGGTATGCGATAATTGCAACAGCTGCTCTGCGCTACAGCGCGAGTATTTAATGAGAAGCAGGTGCGTCGCATATTTGCTTTTCCACTGAATAGCCGAGCTAGTGACTCGGCCGTACAGCGGAGGTACAACGACTGTAGCGACAGGATGTACATCTCCGTTCTCTCCTTCAAGGAACGAGGGTTACACACGTAACCGAGACGTTCCCTTTCAGTTGGTCACGTTCGACGTACGTCGGAACTGACCGAAGAATTGGGGATATCTACCAACACGCCACTGTCGCTGGCCCTTCCAGCGCTCTGTTTGAGACTCCTGGACCGCCCCCAACTTGTCGGAGTGGGATTCAGGGCTCTAAGCAGAGAAGGTCAGTCACTGCTGTTCCACAAGACCCACTCAGTGTGACTATTGGATAACGCTGGGAAAGCGTGCCCTAGAAGGGAAGGGGACGCTACGGAAGCCACATCGTAGGAAGATAACTGTGGCGGTTACACATATGGACTAGCCAAGAGGGTAGTACAACATATAGATGTCTCTGGGGTGGTTCCAGCCTAGTTCTAGGGGGGCAAGTACACCAGCATAGATGACAGAGCGGGCTCTGTCGAGGGAAAGACACGGGCTAGCCGGACTGGGTAGCCTTCCGTAGAAGAATACGCATATGGGATCGCTGCTGAGACCGCACATATGGACACCCAGCCTAACACAGGTTCCACAATACAAGGAGTGAAGGCCTGGCGTCAGACGCTCTGCCATGTCTGACTGCCGGGGGGTGATGGAGGAACTCATAGGGTTAGCCATACCTGGGGAACTCTACTGGAGCAAAAGATGCACGTATCCGGCCCAGCAGGCGGGAGCCGACACTTAGAATGAGGGCGAGTACATGGGAAGATATCGAGACTGTGCCAGTATCAGCCAGTCGTCGAGATAGTTGAGAATGCAAATGCTAAAAGGATAAAAGGAGGAGTGACGACAGTGGAAGACAAGAGAGGACCAGGCCTGGACTTTATTTTGTGTTTTGTGTGCGGCAGTCGTCCGTGAGGGGCTGCCGCTTTACTTTTGTGTTTGTTTATTTTTATTATTAAATTCTAAATGCCGGTTCCCGCCTCCTTCTTCCCGACCTACGAACTTTGTTACAGCGTCCTTCAGGTCGATCGCTGCAAACCAGTCTCAGGGACGGATGCACTCGAAAATGCTTTTTTGCGTTAACATCTTGAACGGGAGCTTGTGCAAAGCTCGGTTCAAGGTTCGCAGGTCCAAGATTGGCCGTAACCCACCACCTTTCTTGGGCACAATGAATTAGGGGCTGTAAAATCCTGCTTTCATATCGGCTGGCGGGACCGGCTCGATCGCGTTCTTCGCCAGGAGGACTTCAATCTCTTTCCGTAAGACAGGGGCATCACTGCTTCGCACAGAGGTGAAGTGGATACCCCTGAACTTGGGGGGACGCCAGTCGAACTGAATTGCATAGCTGAGTCTGATGGTGCGGATGAGCCAGTGAGACGGGCTGGGGAGCGCTAGCCAGGCTTCCAGACACCGTGCAAGGCGGGACCAACGGAACCACAGACGTACCCGGGTGGGGCAGCGAGGTGGAACACAAGGACTCAACCCGGGAGGCACTGAGGCGGCCCGAAGTGGAGTCTACGTGAGCTGCGCAGCACTTACCTGATTCCAGGGTTGGGCAGAGGGAGTGAGAGAATGCCCGGTGGTGTCCTCGAACCACACCTACTGACTGCTGGCGAAGAGAGAGGGGGAAGGGGGTGCAGCACCTAGGAAATTGCTCTTTTATTGAAATTTTATAAAAGCAAAAGGAAAAAAAGGATTCTCCACCCAGCATTCTACATCTGATTCCTCCATCTGGTCCTCCGGGGAGCCCCAAAAGTGATGACTGGTACCGCACGAGGCGGATCAGCACGCCCTCTTGGCAAATGGAGGAATGAGGAGTCCAAGGAGGTTGACTGGGGTATTCCTCACTGTAACCCTTAGGTCACCTAGGTTATTAACCGAAGTAGGCTTCTTCTGAGCTGGCCCAAAAGAAGGACTAGATCAGGGAATATATGAAGGGGCTCCAGTTTCCTCAAGATACTGGAGTCTCGACCTTAAATACTCACAGGAGATACTAGCAGGAGACACAGGACTTCAGTGAAACCGCTTGGGATATACAGGTGCATCTCAATAAATTAGAATGTCATGAAAAGTTTTTGTAAATTATTTCAAAAAGTGAAACTTTCATATATTTTTGATTTATTGCATGTAAAGTAAAACATTAAAAAAGTTTTTTTGTTTTAATTTTGATGATTAAAGCTTACAGGTCATGAAAGTCAAAAATTAGTGTCTCAAAATATTAAAATATTTACATTTGATTTTCAATTAATGACCATCCCTACAGTATAAATTCCGGGTATCGCTTGTTCTTTGAAACCACAATAATGGAGAAGACTGCTGACTTGGCAATGATCCAGAAGACAAACATTGACGCCCTCCACAAAGAGGGTAAGTCACAGAGGGTCATTACTGAAAGGTGTGGCTGTTTACAGAGTGCTGTATCAAAGCATATTAAATGCAAAGTTGAGTGGAAGGAAGAATTTGGGTAGGAAAAGGTGCACAAGCAGCAGGGATGACTGCAAGCTTGAGAATACTGTCAAGCAAAGCTGATTCAAACACTTGTCAAAGCTTCACAAGGAGTGGACTGAAGCTGGAGTCAGTGCATCAAGAGTCACCACGCTCAGACGTTTCAGGAAAAGGGTTACCAAGCCACTTCTGAACCAGAGACAATGTCAGAAGCGTCTTACCTGGGCTGTGGAGAAAAATAACTGGACTGTTGCTCAGTGCTCCAAAGTCCTCTTTTCAGATTAACGTAAATTTTGCATTTCATTTGGAAATCAAGGTCCCAGAGTCTGGAGGAAGAGTGGAGAGGCGCAGAATCCATGTTGCTTGAAGTCCAGTGTGAAGTTTCCACAGTCGGTGATGATTTGGGCTGCCATGTCATCTGCTGGTGTTGGTCCACTGTGTTTTCTGAAGACCACAGTTAACGCAGCCATCTACCAGATAATTTTAGAGCACTCCATGCTTCCTTCTGCTGATAAGCTTTATGGAGATGCTGATTTCATTTTCCAGCAGGACTTGGCACCTGCCCACACTGCCAAAGCTTCCAAAAGCTGGTTCAATGACTATGGTGTTACTGTGCTTGATTGGCCAGCAAACTCGCCTGACCTGAACCCCATAGAGAACCTATGGGGTATTGTCAAGAGGAAGATGAGAGACACCAGACCCAACAATGCAGATGACCTGAAGGCCGCTATCAAAGCAACCTGGGCTTCCATTACACCTGAGCATTGCCACAGGCTGATTGCCTCCATGCCACGCCGCATTGATGCAGTAATTCATGCAAAAGGAGCCCCTACCAAGTATTGAGTACATATACAGTAAATTAACATACTTTCCAGAAGGCCAATAATTCACTAAACATGTTTTTTTTATTGGTCTTATGAAGTATTCTAATTGGTTGAGATTGTTGAATTGGTGGGTTTTTGTTAAATGTGAGCCTAAATCATCACAATTAAAAGAACCAAAGACTTAAACTACTTCAGTCTGTGTGCATTGAATTTATTTAATACACAAGTTTCACAATTTCACTTGAATTACTGAAATAAATGAACTTTTCCACGAAATTCTAATTTATTGAGATACACCTGTAAAGACTGTTGCTGTATGACTGATTTCCAAACGATGGAGCAAGAGCTCGCTGCGCTGCAGGAAAGGCTGGTTAAGGAAAAAGCTGCGATGGATGAACTAAAACAATGGAATGAAGCGCTGACTGCCCAGTTACAACAAGTAACAACAACAGACCCGTTAGAAACTTCACATTCGCCTTCAGATGCAGGCCCGGCTTCTTCAGAATCAGAATCAGAATGAGCTTCATTGGCTAAGTATGTTTACACATACAAGGAATTTGTTGTAGTGACGGAAGCTCCACAGTGCAACAGAAAGACAGCAACAGGACAGGACACAGATAATAAAAGAATAATATACAAATATCCAAATAGGCAATGTGCAAAGCAGCAAAAACACAATATATAATATAAGCAACTATGTATGTACAGGTCAAGTATGTGCAAATTAGAAATGAGAAATAAAAATAAAATAAGTGAGTATGGTGAATGTATAATGTATTATAGTTGTGTGTTCCACGTTTATTGTTGAGTGTTCATGAGATGGATTGCCTGAGGGACGAAACTGTTCCTGTGTCTGGACGTTCTTGTTCTCAGAGCTCTGCAATGTCGACCAGACGGTAACAGTTCAAAGAGGGAGTGTGTTGGATGTGAGGGGTCCAGAGTTATTTTACCAGCCCTTTTGCTCACTCTGGATAAGTACAGTTCTTGGAGAGTGGGGAGAGTTGTACCAATGATTCGCTCAGCAGTCCAGACTACTCTCCGCAGTCTTCCGAGGTCAGATTTGGTAGCTGAGCTGAACCAGACAGTTACTGAAGTGCACAGGATGGATTCAATGATGGTGGAGTAGAACTGTTTCAGCAGCTCCTGTGGCAGGTTGAACTTCCTCATCTGGTGAAGAAAGTACAACCTCTGCTGGGCCTTTCTGACAATGGAGTCTATGTGAATATCCCACTTCAGGTCCTGGGAGATGGTGGTGCCCAGGAATCTGAATGACTCCACTGCAGTCACAGTGCTGTTCATGATGGTGAGTGGGGGGAGAGCAGGGGGGTTTCTCCTGAAGTCCACAATCATCTCCACAGTTTTGAGCGTGTTAAGCTCCAGGTTGTTAAGACTGCACCAGACTGCCAGCTCTTTAACCTCCTGTCTGTAAGCAGACTCGTCACCGTCCTGGATGAGATCGATCAGTGTGGTGTCGTCTGCAAACTTCAGGAGCTTGACAGAGGGGTCTTTAGAAGTGCAGTCGTTGGTGTAGAGGGAGAAGAGCAGTGGGGAGAGAACGCAGCCCTGAGGAGCTCCAGTGCTGATGGTACGAGTGCTGGATGTGAATTTACCAAGCTTTACTAACTGCTGTCTGTCAGGAAGCTGGTGATCCACTGACAGACGGAGGTGGGGACGGAGAGCTGGGTTAATTTATTCTGAAGGGTTTCCATGATGATGGTGTTAAAAGTGGAGCTGAAGTCCACAAACAGGATCCTCACATAAGTCCCTGGTCTGTCCAGATGCTGCAGGGTGATGTGCAGTCCCGTGTTGACTGCATCATCCACAGACCTGTTTGCTCTGTAGGCAAACTGCAGGGGGTCCAGTAAGGGTCCGGTGATGTCCTTCAGATAAGTCAAAACCAGTCTTTCAAATGATTTCATGGCTACAGACGTTAGGGCCACAGGTCTGCAGTCATTAAGTCCAGTAATTTTGGGTTTCTTTGGGACGGGGATGATGGTGGAGCGTTTGAAGCATGAGGGGACTTTGCACAGCTCCAGTGATCTGTTGAAGATCTGTGTGAAGATGGGGGCCAGCTGGTCAGCACAGATTTTTAGGCAGGCTGGTGACACACCATCTGGGCCTGGTGCTTTCCTTCATTTGTTCTTCCCGAAGACCTGGCACACATCTTCTTTGCTGATTTGAATCGTAGGTGTGGGGGAGAGGAGGGTTGCTGGAGGTGTGAATGGTTGTGTGGAGAGGTGTTCAGGGCGGGTGTGGGGTGATCTTTCAAAACGACAATAAAAGTCGTTCAAGTCGTCTGCCAGGTGTTGATTCTCCAGAGTGCTGGGGGATGGTGTCTTGTAACTGGTGATATCCTTCATTGCTTTCCACACTGAAGCAGGATCACTGGAAGATAATTTTTTCCTTAGCTTGTCAGAATAATTCCTCTTTGCCACTCTGATCTCCTTTTCCAGTGTGTATTTGGCCTGTTTATACGAGACTTTATCCCCCTTTCTGTAATCAGAATCAGAATCAGAAAGAGCTTTATTGCCAAGTGTGTTTGCACACACAAGGAATTTGTCTTGGTATTATGAGCTTCCAGTGCAGAAAGTACAAACATAGTGCAGACAACATATAATTAAGGTGATAAAGAACACTAAGGAAGAGAATATACAATAATTAAGAATAACAATAGTAATAAAAATAAAAATAAAAATATACAGAAAAGAGACATGACCATAGACAGAACTGTGAATGTGCATTTGTCCTATGTACAGATGAAGGTTTGATGAGTTATTTACAGATGTACAGTACCGGGGTGTGTTATGTGTTGTTCAGGTGGGATACGGCCTGGGGGAAAAAACTGTTCTTGTGTCTGGCTGTTCTGGTGCTCAGTGATCTGTAACGCCGGCCAGAGGGCAACAGTACAAAGAGAGAGTGAGCTGGGTGTGAGGGGTCCAGAGTGACTTTTTTAGCCCTTTTCCTCACTCTGGAGGTGTAAAGTTCTTGGAGGCTGGGCAGAGGGGCACTGATAATTCTCTCAGCAGTCCTAACTGTCCGCTGTAGTCTTCTGATGTCTGTTTTGGTAGTTGAACCAAACCAAACAGTTATAGAAGAACATAGGACAGACTCGATGATTGCAGAGTAGAACTGTTTCAGCAGCTCCTGAGGCAGGTTGAACTTCCTTAGCTGGCGGAGGAAATACAGCCTCTGCTGGGCCTTTTTCGCAATAGAGTCAATGTGATTGTCCCACTTCAGGTCCTGGGAGATGGTGGTTCCCAGGAATCTGAATGACTCTACTGAAGTCACAGTGCTGTTCATGATGGTGAGTGGGGGGAGAGCAGGGGGGTTTCTCCTGAAGTCCACTATCATCTCCACAGTTTTGAGCGTGTTCAGCTCCAGGTTGTTAAGACTGCACCAGACAGCCAGCTGCTCAACTTCCTGTCTGTAAGCAGACTCGTCACCGTCCTTGATGAGGCCTATGACTGTAGTGGCGTCCGCAAACTTCAGGAGCTTGACAGAGGGGTCCTTTGATGTGCAGTCATTCGTGTAGAGGGAGAAGAGCAGTGGGGAGAGAACGCAACCCTGAGGGGCGCCAGTGCTGATGGTGAGAGTCCTGGATGTGAGTTTGCCCAGCCTCACTAGCTGCTGCCTGTCTGTCAGGAAGCTGGTGATCCACTGACAGATGGAGGAGGGCACAGAGAGCTGTCTCAGTTTGTCTGAGAGAAGGTCAGGTATGATGGTATTGAAGGCCGAGCTGAAGTCCACAAATAAGATCCTTGCATAATTCCCAGGTTTGTCGAGGTGTTGCAGGATGTAATGCAGTCCCATATTGACAGCGTCATCCACAGACCTGTTTGCTCTATAGGCAAACTGAAGAGGATCCAGCAAGGGTCTAGTGATGTCCTTCAGGTAGGCCAGGATCAGTCGCTCAAGTGACTTCATGACCACAGACGTGAGTGCGACAGGTCTGTAGTCATTAAGTCCAGTGATTTTGGGCTTTTTGGGGACGGGAATGATGGTGGAGCGTTTGAAGCAGCAGGGAACTTCACACAGCTCCAGAGATCTGTTGAAGATTTGTGTAAAGATGGGGGCCAATTGGTCAGTACAGACTTTTAGACAGGCAGGTGAAATACCGTCTGGTCCTGAAGCTTTCCTAGATTTCTGTTTTCTGAAGACCCGGTTCACATCCTCTACACAGACTTTAAACGCAGGTAGAATGGTGGGGGATGGAGTAAGGGGGGTTGCAGGGGGGGAAGGTGAATGTGTGAAGTGCAGATCAGAGCGGGTGCTGGGTGTCAGTCTGGCCTTTTCAAATCTGCAGTAAAACACATTGAGATCGTCAGCCAGTTGTTGATTCTCCACAGACTGTGGGGGTGGTGTCTTGTACATGGTGATGTTCCTCAGACCAGTCCATACCGACGCCGGATCGTTGGCTGAAAGTTCTTTTTTCAACTTCTCAGAGTAGTTCTTTTTAGCCACTCTGATCTCCTTTGTTAGTCTGTTCCTGGCCTGGTTATACAAGATTTTATCCCCACTTCTGTAAGCGTCCTCTTTGGCCTGATGAAGCTGTTTGAGTTTCCCAGTAAACCACGGTTTATCATTATTGAATGATAAGAATGTCCTGGTGGGGATGCATATATCCTCACAGAAACTGATATATGATGTTACAGTCTCTGTGAGTTCATCCAGATCGGTGGCAGCGGCTTCAAAAACACTCCAATCAGTGAGGTCAAAACAAGCTTTTAAATCTTGCTCTGCTTCATTAGTCCATCTCTTAACAGTTCTTAATACAGGCTTAGAAGATTTGAGTTTTTGCCTGTAGGTCGGAATAAGATGAATCAAACATTGATCAGAGAGTCCTAAAGCTGCTCGTGGAACCGAGTGATATGTGTCCTTTATTGTTGTGTAACAGTGATCCAATATATTACTGTCTCTGGTGGGACATGTGATGTGCTGTCTGTATTTTGGCAGTTCGCAGGAGAGATTTACTTTATTAAAGTCCCTGAGAATGATTAAAACAGAGTTTTATCAGCGAGTTCAGTAAAGCTGTGCTCACATGCACTTGCGGTGGAATGTAGACAGTCACGAGAATGAACGAACAGAACTCCTGTGGTGAGTAGAATGGCTTGCAGTTAATGACGAGTGTTTCTAGATCTAAACAGCACATCTTCTTTAACACAGTTACATCTGTACACCACCTTTCATTGATGTAAAAGTACATCCCGCCGTCCCGCGATTTCCCTGTTGATTCTGCTTCGCGATCTGCTCTGATCAGCTGGTAATTAGGCAGATATAGTATGCTGTCCGGTATGTCGCCATTTAGCCAGGTTTCCGTAAAACACAGAGCAGCAGAGTTAGAAAAATCCTTGTTTGTCCGGGAGAGCAGAAGGACTTCGTCCGTTTTGTTGGGTAGAGAGCGGAGATTCGCCAGATGGATGCTAGGCAACGCCGTTCAAAATCCGCGCTGACGACGCTTTACGAGCGCGCCGGCTCGCTTTCCCCGTCTGCACCTCCTGTAGCGTTTGACCAGAGCTACGGCTCCGCCAACTACAATGTCCAACAAAACGTCCGAAAAATCTAAATCCAGTAAAAGATTTTGTGGTGTGTTCTGCCGAATGTTCAGCGGGTCATCCCTAGTAAAACTGATCGTATTTGAAAAACAAAAAAACAGGGAAAAAAAACAAAAACAGTACAAACACTGGAGAGCAACACACAATAGCTGCCATCAGCGGCGCCATCTTGTAAAATTCAGTGGCCTCATCAGCTTCCACAAGTAAAGTTATAACATCTGTTGAAGTGATTTATGTGCCTAAAGATAAAAAGATGTTAATGTTTTTTGATGATCCAGGTACTATCTCCTATTATGATTGGGTTGATGAAGTGCAGAACTCTATGAATTACCAACAATATAGGGAAAGAGAACAAGCAGCTTTTCTCTACGATCATTTGGAGGGGGGAGCTAAACAAGAGATAAGATATAGCACACTTGAGGTACGTAGGAGCCCTACATTGATTTTAATGAAGTGACATTCAGCCAAGTATGGTGACCCATACTCGGAATTCGTGCTCTGCATTTAACCCATCCAACGTGCACACACACAGCAGTGAACACACACACACCGTGAACATACACCCGGAGCAGTGGGCAGCCATTTTATGCTGCAGCGCCCGGGGAGCAGTTGGGGGTTCGGTGCCTTGCTCAAGGGCACCTCAGTCGTGGTATTGAGGGTGGAGAGAGCGCTGGACATTCACTCCCCCCACCTACAATTCCTGCCGGCCGGAGACTCGAACCCGCAACCTTCGGATTACAAGTCCGACTCTCTAACCATTAGGCCACAACTTCCACGACTTAGAGGTTTTAAAGGTGGCGTATGGTCATCCTTATTCTCTGACTGCTTCTCAAAAGCGTTTTTTTGACAGAAAACAGAAGGCAGTTGAGGGGTTGTGGTACAACCTCTGCTGGGCCTTTCTGACAATGGAGTCTATGTGAATATCCCACTTCAGGTCCTGGGAGATGGTGGTGCCCAGGAATCTGAATGACTCCACTGCAGTCACAGTGCTGTTCATGATGGTGAGTGGGGGGAGAGCAGGGGGGTTTCTCCTGAAGTCCACAATCATCTCCACAGTTTTGAGCGTGTTAAGCTCCAGGTTGTTAAGACTGCACCAGACTGCCAGCTCTTTAACCTCCTGTCTGTAAGCAGACTCGTCACCGTCCTGGATGAGATCGATCAGTGTGGTGTCGTCTGCAAACTTCAGGAGCTTGACAGAGGGGTCTTTAGAAGTGCAGTCGTTGGTGTAGAGGGAGAAGAGCAGTGGGGAGAGAACGCAGCCCTGAGGAGCTCCAGTGCTGATGGTACGAGTGCTGGATGTGAATTTACCAAGCTTTACTAACTGCTGTCTGTCAGGAAGCTGGTGATCCACTGACAGACGGAGGTGGGGACGGAGAGCTGGGTTAATTTATTCTGAAGGGTTTCCATGATGATGGTGTTAAAAGTGGAGCTGAAGTCCACAAACAGGATCCTCACATAAGTCCCTGGTCTGTCCAGATGCTGCAGGGTGATGTGCAGTCCCGTGTTGACTGCATCATCCACAGACCTGTTTGCTCTGTAGGCAAACTGCAGGGGGTCCAGTAAGGGTCCGGTGATGTCCTTCAGATAAGTCAAAACCAGTCTTTCAAATGATTTCATGGCTACAGACGTTAGGGCCACAGGTCTGCAGTCATTAAGTCCAGTAATTTTGGGTTTCTTTGGGACGGGGATGATGGTGGAGCGTTTGAAGCATGAGGGGACTTTGCACAGCTCCAGTGATCTGTTGAAGATCTGTGTGAAGATGGGGGCCAGCTGGTCAGCACAGATTTTTAGGCAGGCTGGTGACACACCATCTGGGCCTGGTGCTTTCCTTCATTTGTTCTTCCCGAAGACCTGGCACACATCTTCTTTGCTGATTTGAATCGTAGGTGTGGGGGAGAGGAGGGTTGCTGGAGGTGTGAATGGTTGTGTGGAGAGGTGTTCAGGGCGGGTGTGGGGTGATCTTTCAAAACGACAATAAAAGTCGTTCAAGTCGTCTGCCAGGTGTTGATTCTCCAGAGTGCTGGGGGATGGTGTCTTGTAACTGGTGATATCCTTCATTGCTTTCCACACTGAAGCAGGATCACTGGAAGATAATTTTTTCCTTAGCTTGTCAGAATAATTCCTCTTTGCCACTCTGATCTCCTTTTCCAGTGTGTATTTGGCCTGTTTATACGAGACTTTATCCCCCTTTCTGTAATCAGAATCAGAATCAGAAAGAGCTTTATTGCCAAGTGTGTTTGCACACACAAGGAATTTGTCTTGGTATTATGAGCTTCCAGTGCAGAAAGTACAAACATAGTGCAGACAACATATAATTAAGGTGATAAAGAACACTAAGGAAGAGAATATACAATAATTAAGAATAACAATAGTAATAAAAATAAAAATAAAAATATACAGAAAAGAGACATGACCATAGACAGAACTGTGAATGTGCATTTGTCCTATGTACAGATGAAGGTTTGATGAGTTATTTACAGATGTACAGTACCGGGGTGTGTTATGTGTTGTTCAGGTGGGATACGGCCTGGGGGAAAAAACTGTTCTTGTGTCTGGCTGTTCTGGTGCTCAGTGATCTGTAACGCCGGCCAGAGGGCAACAGTACAAAGAGAGAGTGAGCTGGGTGTGAGGGGTCCAGAGTGACTTTTTTAGCCCTTTTCCTCACTCTGGAGGTGTAAAGTTCTTGGAGGCTGGGCAGAGGGGCACTGATAATTCTCTCAGCAGTCCTAACTGTCCGCTGTAGTCTTCTGATGTCTGTTTTGGTAGTTGAACCAAACCAAACAGTTATAGAAGAACATAGGACAGACTCGATGATTGCAGAGTAGAACTGTTTCAGCAGCTCCTGAGGCAGGTTGAACTTCCTTAGCTGGCGGAGGAAATACAGCCTCTGCTGGGCCTTTTTCGCAATAGAGTCAATGTGATTGTCCCACTTCAGGTCCTGGGAGATGGTGGTTCCCAGGAATCTGAATGACTCTACTGAAGTCACAGTGCTGTTCATGATGGTGAGTGGGGGGAGAGCAGGGGGGTTTCTCCTGAAGTCCACTATCATCTCCACAGTTTTGAGCGTGTTCAGCTCCAGGTTGTTAAGACTGCACCAGACAGCCAGCTGCTCAACTTCCTGTCTGTAAGCAGACTCGTCACCGTCCTTGATGAGGCCTATGACTGTAGTGGCGTCCGCAAACTTCAGGAGCTTGACAGAGGGGTCCTTTGATGTGCAGTCATTCGTGTAGAGGGAGAAGAGCAGTGGGGAGAGAACGCAACCCTGAGGGGCGCCAGTGCTGATGGTGAGAGTCCTGGATGTGAGTTTGCCCAGCCTCACTAGCTGCTGCCTGTCTGTCAGGAAGCTGGTGATCCACTGACAGATGGAGGAGGGCACAGAGAGCTGTCTCAGTTTGTCTGAGAGAAGGTCAGGTATGATGGTATTGAAGGCCGAGCTGAAGTCCACAAATAAGATCCTTGCATAATTCCCAGGTTTGTCGAGGTGTTGCAGGATGTAATGCAGTCCCATATTGACAGCGTCATCCACAGACCTGTTTGCTCTATAGGCAAACTGAAGAGGATCCAGCAAGGGTCTAGTGATGTCCTTCAGGTAGGCCAGGATCAGTCGCTCAAGTGACTTCATGACCACAGACGTGAGTGCGACAGGTCTGTAGTCATTAAGTCCAGTGATTTTGGGCTTTTTGGGGACGGGAATGATGGTGGAGCGTTTGAAGCAGCAGGGAACTTCACACAGCTCCAGAGATCTGTTGAAGATTTGTGTAAAGATGGGGGCCAATTGGTCAGTACAGACTTTTAGACAGGCAGGTGAAATACCGTCTGGTCCTGAAGCTTTCCTAGATTTCTGTTTTCTGAAGACCCGGTTCACATCCTCTACACAGACTTTAAACGCAGGTAGAATGGTGGGGGATGGAGTAAGGGGGGTTGCAGGGGGGGAAGGTGAATGTGTGAAGTGCAGATCAGAGCGGGTGCTGGGTGTCAGTCTGGCCTTTTCAAATCTGCAGTAAAACACATTGAGATCGTCAGCCAGTTGTTGATTCTCCACAGACTGTGGGGGTGGTGTCTTGTACATGGTGATGTTCCTCAGACCAGTCCATACCGACGCCGGATCGTTGGCTGAAAGTTCTTTTTTCAACTTCTCAGAGTAGTTCTTTTTAGCCACTCTGATCTCCTTTGTTAGTCTGTTCCTGGCCTGGTTATACAAGATTTTATCCCCACTTCTGTAAGCGTCCTCTTTGGCCTGATGAAGCTGTTTGAGTTTCCCAGTAAACCACGGTTTATCATTATTGAATGATAAGAATGTCCTGGTGGGGATGCATATATCCTCACAGAAACTGATATATGATGTTACAGTCTCTGTGAGTTCATCCAGATCGGTGGCAGCGGCTTCAAAAACACTCCAATCAGTGAGGTCAAAACAAGCTTTTAAATCTTGCTCTGCTTCATTAGTCCATCTCTTAACAGTTCTTAATACAGGCTTAGAAGATTTGAGTTTTTGCCTGTAGGTCGGAATAAGATGAATCAAACATTGATCAGAGAGTCCTAAAGCTGCTCGTGGAACCGAGTGATATGTGTCCTTTATTGTTGTGTAACAGTGATCCAATATATTACTGTCTCTGGTGGGACATGTGATGTGCTGTCTGTATTTTGGCAGTTCGCAGGAGAGATTTACTTTATTAAAGTCCCTGAGAATGATTAAAACAGAGTTTTATCAGCGAGTTCAGTAAAGCTGTGCTCACATGCACTTGCGGTGGAATGTAGACAGTCACGAGAATGAACGAACAGAACTCCTGTGGTGAGTAGAATGGCTTGCAGTTAATGACGAGTGTTTCTAGATCTAAACAGCACATCTTCTTTAACACAGTTACATCTGTACACCACCTTTCATTGATGTAAAAGTACATCCCGCCGTCCCGCGATTTCCCTGTTGATTCTGCTTCGCGATCTGCTCTGATCAGCTGGTAATTAGGCAGATATAGTATGCTGTCCGGTATGTCGCCATTTAGCCAGGTTTCCGTAAAACACAGAGCAGCAGAGTTAGAAAAATCCTTGTTTGTCCGGGAGAGCAGAAGGACTTCGTCCGTTTTGTTGGGTAGAGAGCGGAGATTCGCCAGATGGATGCTAGGCAACGCCGTTCAAAATCCGCGCTGACGACGCTTTACGAGCGCGCCGGCTCGCTTTCCCCGTCTGCACCTCCTGTAGCGTTTGACCAGAGCTACGGCTCCGCCAACTACAATGTCCAACAAAACGTCCGAAAAATCTAAATCCAGTAAAAGATTTTGTGGTGTGTTCTGCCGAATGTTCAGCGGGTCATCCCTAGTAAAACTGATCGTATTTGAAAAACAAAAAAACAGGGAAAAAAAACAAAAACAGTACAAACACTGGAGAGCAACACACAATAGCTGCCATCAGCGGCGCCATCTTGTAAAATTCAGTGGCCTCATCAGCTTCCACAAGTAAAGTTATAACATCTGTTGAAGTGATTTATGTGCCTAAAGATAAAAAGATGTTAATGTTTTTTGATGATCCAGGTACTATCTCCTATTATGATTGGGTTGATGAAGTGCAGAACTCTATGAATTACCAACAATATAGGGAAAGAGAACAAGCAGCTTTTCTCTACGATCATTTGGAGGGGGGAGCTAAACAAGAGATAAGATATAGCACACTTGAGGTACGTAGGAGCCCTACATTGATTTTAATGAAGTGACATTCAGCCAAGTATGGTGACCCATACTCGGAATTCGTGCTCTGCATTTAACCCATCCAACGTGCACACACACAGCAGTGAACACACACACACCGTGAACATACACCCGGAGCAGTGGGCAGCCATTTTATGCTGCAGCGCCCGGGGAGCAGTTGGGGGTTCGGTGCCTTGCTCAAGGGCACCTCAGTCGTGGTATTGAGGGTGGAGAGAGCGCTGGACATTCACTCCCCCCACCTACAATTCCTGCCGGCCGGAGACTCGAACCCGCAACCTTCGGATTACAAGTCCGACTCTCTAACCATTAGGCCACAACTTCCACGACTTAGAGGTTTTAAAGGTGGCGTATGGTCATCCTTATTCTCTGACTGCTTCTCAAAAGCGTTTTTTTGACAGAAAACAGAAGGCAGTTGAGGGGTTGTGGTACAACCTCTGCTGGGCCTTTCTGACAATGGAGTCTATGTGAATATCCCACTTCAGGTCCTGGGAGATGGTGGTGCCCAGGAATCTGAATGACTCCACTGCAGTCACAGTGCTGTTCATGATGGTGAGTGGGGGGAGAGCAGGGGGGTTTCTCCTGAAGTCCACAATCATCTCCACAGTTTTGAGCGTGTTAAGCTCCAGGTTGTTAAGACTGCACCAGACTGCCAGCTCTTTAACCTCCTGTCTGTAAGCAGACTCGTCACCGTCCTGGATGAGATCGATCAGTGTGGTGTCGTCTGCAAACTTCAGGAGCTTGACAGAGGGGTCTTTAGAAGTGCAGTCGTTGGTGTAGAGGGAGAAGAGCAGTGGGGAGAGAACGCAGCCCTGAGGAGCTCCAGTGCTGATGGTACGAGTGCTGGATGTGAATTTACCAAGCTTTACTAACTGCTGTCTGTCAGGAAGCTGGTGATCCACTGACAGACGGAGGTGGGGACGGAGAGCTGGGTTAATTTATTCTGAAGGGTTTCCATGATGATGGTGTTAAAAGTGGAGCTGAAGTCCACAAACAGGATCCTCACATAAGTCCCTGGTCTGTCCAGATGCTGCAGGGTGATGTGCAGTCCCGTGTTGACTGCATCATCCACAGACCTGTTTGCTCTGTAGGCAAACTGCAGGGGGTCCAGTAAGGGTCCGGTGATGTCCTTCAGATAAGTCAAAACCAGTCTTTCAAATGATTTCATGGCTACAGACGTTAGGGCCACAGGTCTGCAGTCATTAAGTCCAGTAATTTTGGGTTTCTTTGGGACGGGGATGATGGTGGAGCGTTTGAAGCATGAGGGGACTTTGCACAGCTCCAGTGATCTGTTGAAGATCTGTGTGAAGATGGGGGCCAGCTGGTCAGCACAGATTTTTAGGCAGGCTGGTGACACACCATCTGGGCCTGGTGCTTTCCTTCATTTGTTCTTCCCGAAGACCTGGCACACATCTTCTTTGCTGATTTGAATCGTAGGTGTGGGGGAGAGGAGGGTTGCTGGAGGTGTGAATGGTTGTGTGGAGAGGTGTTCAGGGCGGGTGTGGGGTGATCTTTCAAAACGACAATAAAAGTCGTTCAAGTCGTCTGCCAGGTGTTGATTCTCCAGAGTGCTGGGGGATGGTGTCTTGTAACTGGTGATATCCTTCATTGCTTTCCACACTGAAGCAGGATCACTGGAAGATAATTTTTTCCTTAGCTTGTCAGAATAATTCCTCTTTGCCACTCTGATCTCCTTTTCCAGTGTGTATTTGGCCTGTTTATACGAGACTTTATCCCCCTTTCTGTAATCAGAATCAGAATCAGAAAGAGCTTTATTGCCAAGTGTGTTTGCACACACAAGGAATTTGTCTTGGTATTATGAGCTTCCAGTGCAGAAAGTACAAACATAGTGCAGACAACATATAATTAAGGTGATAAAGAACACTAAGGAAGAGAATATACAATAATTAAGAATAACAATAGTAATAAAAATAAAAATAAAAATATACAGAAAAGAGACATGACCATAGACAGAACTGTGAATGTGCATTTGTCCTATGTACAGATGAAGGTTTGATGAGTTATTTACAGATGTACAGTACCGGGGTGTGTTATGTGTTGTTCAGGTGGGATACGGCCTGGGGGAAAAAACTGTTCTTGTGTCTGGCTGTTCTGGTGCTCAGTGATCTGTAACGCCGGCCAGAGGGCAACAGTACAAAGAGAGAGTGAGCTGGGTGTGAGGGGTCCAGAGTGACTTTTTTAGCCCTTTTCCTCACTCTGGAGGTGTAAAGTTCTTGGAGGCTGGGCAGAGGGGCACTGATAATTCTCTCAGCAGTCCTAACTGTCCGCTGTAGTCTTCTGATGTCTGTTTTGGTAGTTGAACCAAACCAAACAGTTATAGAAGAACATAGGACAGACTCGATGATTGCAGAGTAGAACTGTTTCAGCAGCTCCTGAGGCAGGTTGAACTTCCTTAGCTGGCGGAGGAAATACAGCCTCTGCTGGGCCTTTTTCGCAATAGAGTCAATGTGATTGTCCCACTTCAGGTCCTGGGAGATGGTGGTTCCCAGGAATCTGAATGACTCTACTGAAGTCACAGTGCTGTTCATGATGGTGAGTGGGGGGAGAGCAGGGGGGTTTCTCCTGAAGTCCACTATCATCTCCACAGTTTTGAGCGTGTTCAGCTCCAGGTTGTTAAGACTGCACCAGACAGCCAGCTGCTCAACTTCCTGTCTGTAAGCAGACTCGTCACCGTCCTTGATGAGGCCTATGACTGTAGTGGCGTCCGCAAACTTCAGGAGCTTGACAGAGGGGTCCTTTGATGTGCAGTCATTCGTGTAGAGGGAGAAGAGCAGTGGGGAGAGAACGCAACCCTGAGGGGCGCCAGTGCTGATGGTGAGAGTCCTGGATGTGAGTTTGCCCAGCCTCACTAGCTGCTGCCTGTCTGTCAGGAAGCTGGTGATCCACTGACAGATGGAGGAGGGCACAGAGAGCTGTCTCAGTTTGTCTGAGAGAAGGTCAGGTATGATGGTATTGAAGGCCGAGCTGAAGTCCACAAATAAGATCCTTGCATAATTCCCAGGTTTGTCGAGGTGTTGCAGGATGTAATGCAGTCCCATATTGACAGCGTCATCCACAGACCTGTTTGCTCTATAGGCAAACTGAAGAGGATCCAGCAAGGGTCTAGTGATGTCCTTCAGGTAGGCCAGGATCAGTCGCTCAAGTGACTTCATGACCACAGACGTGAGTGCGACAGGTCTGTAGTCATTAAGTCCAGTGATTTTGGGCTTTTTGGGGACGGGAATGATGGTGGAGCGTTTGAAGCAGCAGGGAACTTCACACAGCTCCAGAGATCTGTTGAAGATTTGTGTAAAGATGGGGGCCAATTGGTCAGTACAGACTTTTAGACAGGCAGGTGAAATACCGTCTGGTCCTGAAGCTTTCCTAGATTTCTGTTTTCTGAAGACCCGGTTCACATCCTCTACACAGACTTTAAACGCAGGTAGAATGGTGGGGGATGGAGTAAGGGGGGTTGCAGGGGGGGAAGGTGAATGTGTGAAGTGCAGATCAGAGCGGGTGCTGGGTGTCAGTCTGGCCTTTTCAAATCTGCAGTAAAACACATTGAGATCGTCAGCCAGTTGTTGATTCTCCACAGACTGTGGGGGTGGTGTCTTGTACATGGTGATGTTCCTCAGACCAGTCCATACCGACGCCGGATCGTTGGCTGAAAGTTCTTTTTTCAACTTCTCAGAGTAGTTCTTTTTAGCCACTCTGATCTCCTTTGTTAGTCTGTTCCTGGCCTGGTTATACAAGATTTTATCCCCACTTCTGTAAGCGTCCTCTTTGGCCTGATGAAGCTGTTTGAGTTTCCCAGTAAACCACGGTTTATCATTATTGAATGATAAGAATGTCCTGGTGGGGATGCATATATCCTCACAGAAACTGATATATGATGTTACAGTCTCTGTGAGTTCATCCAGATCGGTGGCAGCGGCTTCAAAAACACTCCAATCAGTGAGGTCAAAACAAGCTTTTAAATCTTGCTCTGCTTCATTAGTCCATCTCTTAACAGTTCTTAATACAGGCTTAGAAGATTTGAGTTTTTGCCTGTAGGTCGGAATAAGATGAATCAAACATTGATCAGAGAGTCCTAAAGCTGCTCGTGGAACCGAGTGATATGTGTCCTTTATTGTTGTGTAACAGTGATCCAATATATTACTGTCTCTGGTGGGACATGTGATGTGCTGTCTGTATTTTGGCAGTTCGCAGGAGAGATTTACTTTATTAAAGTCCCTGAGAATGATTAAAACAGAGTTTTATCAGCGAGTTCAGTAAAGCTGTGCTCACATGCACTTGCGGTGGAATGTAGACAGTCACGAGAATGAACGAACAGAACTCCTGTGGTGAGTAGAATGGCTTGCAGTTAATGACGAGTGTTTCTAGATCTAAACAGCACATCTTCTTTAACACAGTTACATCTGTACACCACCTTTCATTGATGTAAAAGTACATCCCGCCGTCCCGCGATTTCCCTGTTGATTCTGCTTCGCGATCTGCTCTGATCAGCTGGTAATTAGGCAGATATAGTATGCTGTCCGGTATGTCGCCATTTAGCCAGGTTTCCGTAAAACACAGAGCAGCAGAGTTAGAAAAATCCTTGTTTGTCCGGGAGAGCAGAAGGACTTCGTCCGTTTTGTTGGGTAGAGAGCGGAGATTCGCCAGATGGATGCTAGGCAACGCCGTTCAAAATCCGCGCTGACGACGCTTTACGAGCGCGCCGGCTCGCTTTCCCCGTCTGCACCTCCTGTAGCGTTTGACCAGAGCTACGGCTCCGCCAACTACAATGTCCAACAAAACGTCCGAAAAATCTAAATCCAGTAAAAGATTTTGTGGTGTGTTCTGCCGAATGTTCAGCGGGTCATCCCTAGTAAAACTGATCGTATTTGAAAAACAAAAAAACAGGGAAAAAAAACAAAAACAGTACAAACACTGGAGAGCAACACACAATAGCTGCCATCAGCGGCGCCATCTTGTAAAATTCAGTGGCCTCATCAGCTTCCACAAGTAAAGTTATAACATCTGTTGAAGTGATTTATGTGCCTAAAGATAAAAAGATGTTAATGTTTTTTGATGATCCAGGTACTATCTCCTATTATGATTGGGTTGATGAAGTGCAGAACTCTATGAATTACCAACAATATAGGGAAAGAGAACAAGCAGCTTTTCTCTACGATCATTTGGAGGGGGGAGCTAAACAAGAGATAAGATATAGCACACTTGAGGTACGTAGGAGCCCTACATTGATTTTAATGAAGTGACATTCAGCCAAGTATGGTGACCCATACTCGGAATTCGTGCTCTGCATTTAACCCATCCAACGTGCACACACACAGCAGTGAACACACACACACCGTGAACATACACCCGGAGCAGTGGGCAGCCATTTTATGCTGCAGCGCCCGGGGAGCAGTTGGGGGTTCGGTGCCTTGCTCAAGGGCACCTCAGTCGTGGTATTGAGGGTGGAGAGAGCGCTGGACATTCACTCCCCCCACCTACAATTCCTGCCGGCCGGAGACTCGAACCCGCAACCTTCGGATTACAAGTCCGACTCTCTAACCATTAGGCCACAACTTCCACGACTTAGAGGTTTTAAAGGTGGCGTATGGTCATCCTTATTCTCTGACTGCTTCTCAAAAGCGTTTTTTTGACAGAAAACAGAAGGCAGTTGAGGGGTTGTGGGAATTTTCTCATTCATTGTTATATTTGGCAGGGAATGTTACAATCCCCTGCCATTACAATCGTTGTAATGGAGGAGTGGAGTTGTGTGAGGAGCAGACAATAAGAAATCAGTTTGCGGAGAATGTAAGAGACCCTTCACTCTGTCAAGAATTAACACGATTAATTAGACAAGGTCCAAATATAACATTTTCAGCGTTGCAGAGAGAAGCTATGCTGTTTTGGGAAGAAGATAGTGTGTCTGATGGAGCTCCCTATAATCTAGCACCAGAAAGTACAGCAGCTGAATGCTCTGGTATTACTACAACAAATAATTATATTGACCCTGATTCTTTTCTTCTTGAACTTAGAGATGCAATGAGGAAGCAGGAGGAGAATTTAGAGGAACTTGCACAGCAGGTAGCAAGACTTCAAGTTTCTGAAGGTGATTGTAAAGAAAAAAGATGGCAATATGCGGATGTGCGTGAACTATCGACAGTTAAATTTAAAGACAAGACGAGATGCATATCCACGCCCTAGGATAGAGGAGTCACTTGATGCGCTTAGCGGGGCCCAGTGGTTTTCAACCTTGGACCTCGCTGGTGGTTATAATCAAGTGGAGGTTGCTGAGAAGTACAGACAAAAGACAGCTTTTTGTACTCCGTTTGGTCTGTATCAGTTTAATCGTATGCCTTTTGGGCTTTGCAACGCTCCCAGAACATTTCAGCGACTTATGGAGAGAATTTTAGGTGATCAACATTTTCAGTCTTTGCTTCTCTATTTGGATGACGTGATTGTGTTCTCGTCATCTTTTGAAGAACATCTTAGTCATCTTAAGTTAGTTCTCTCACGTTTTAGGGAGTGTGGCCTAAAAATAAAATGGAGTAAGTGTTCCCTTTTTCAGCGCCAAGTGTCTTATCTGGGACATGTGATATCTGCTGAGGGGGTTGCAACAGATCCTGAGAAAACCCGGGGGGTGGCCCAATGGCCACGACCAGGTACAGTAACAGAACTTAAATCTTTTTGGGGTTTTGCAGGATATTACTGGCGATTTGTGAAAACATTTTCTCAGCTGGAAGCATCCCTGCATGCCCTTGCAGTATTGGCTACACCAAAGGCAGGTAAATCAAAGACCGCTAGAGTGCCACTTGGTGCATTGTGGGGTTCTGGGTGTAAATCAGCTTTCCAGGTATTTAAAGAAAAGCTAGTTACTGCTCCAGTACTTTGCTATGCTATTGATGCTAGTCATCATGGCTTGGGAGCATCCATTGAGCCATCTGCAGACTGCCAAGTTTGGTGCCATTGAGTAGAGGTGGGTCTCAGAGCTGGCTAGATTTGATTTTGAAATTCATTATAGGCCAGGGCATCAAAATGGGGGGGGGGGATGCATTGTCATGACAAATCCAGTTAATGGCCAAACCTGCATTTGGGGGGGACATTTTTAATCATACTCCAGAGAAGGGTCATACAGTGATGGTTAACGAGCAGACAACCCCATGTAGTTTCCCTGTGTTTTCACCTGCAGTGCTCAACAGCAGGCCAACCCCGTTATTGCAAGGTTTCTTGTGTATTGGAGTCAGCAAGTAAAACCTGGCAGATTGGCGAGGGCTAAAGAGGATGGTAAGACCTTGGAATTCCTGCGGCAATGGGAGTAGTTGGTAGAGGAGGAAGGAGTCTTGTATCGCCAATTTGTGGATACTAGACAAGGCCAGATTGAACAGGTACTCTTACCCCAGAGTTTGAAGGAGGAAGTCCTCCGTGGGTTGCATGATGAACATGGGCATCAGGGTGTAGAACGCACTTTTAAGTTGGTAAGAGCTAGATGTTATTGGCCAGGAATGTTTCAAGATATTGAAACTTATTGTAAGCAATGCGAGAGATGTATTGTGGCAAAAACCCCAGTGCCAAAGTTAGTAACCAAAATGGGTAGTTTGTTAGGCAGAAGACCCTTTGAAGTGGTAGCTATGGATTTCACTGTTCTAGAACCTTCTAGTGATGGTAAGGAGAATGTATTAATTTTCACTGACGTGTTTTCAAAATTTGTGGTTGCGGTACCTACCCGGGAACAAAAGGTGGTGACGGTGACAAGATCTCTTGTTAGGGAATGGATTCACAAGTATGGGGTCCCCCAACAAATTCATTCAGATCAGGGGAGATGTTTTCAGGCGGAGGTTGTCCGAAACTTGTGTAAAATGTATGGGATTAGGCAGAGTCGAACTACCCCCTATCACACTCCGGGCAATGCGAGAGGTTCAATCGAACCCTGCATAATTTGTTAAGAACTCTCTCATCATCTAAGAAAAGAAGATGGTTTGAATATTTACCAGAAGTAGTTTTTGTTTATAATACAACAGAACATGCAAGTACTGGTTATAGCCCATATTTTTTGGTTTTTGGACAGTCGCCAGTTGACATTTTGTTTGGGGTAGCCCAGCCAGAGACAGTTGATGAATAGGTGGTGGGGCATCAGGAGCGATTTAAAGAGGTGTATCAAAAAGCAAGGGGGCAGTTGGAGCATGCTGCTGAAGTTAGGAAGAGACAGATTGGTCCACCTTCATTACAGAGTTCTTTGCAGGTGGGTCAATTGGTTTATCATTGGAACCACAATTTTTCAGGAAGGCATAAGATTCAGGATTTGTGGATGCCTACGCCCCTTCAAAGTGATAGCTCAGCCAGATGACACTAAAGCTGTGTATAGGTAGTCTCTGATAGTGAATAAGATGAAGCATGGGTTGTTATGGGAGAGGCCCCAACTGAATCCTTGCAGAGGGTGAGAAATCAATCTGAACCAGAGCCTAGTGGATCTAGTGGATCTCGTGGACCAAGATGGTTCAGAAGAATCTCAAATGGTTGAAGTCACTCAAGTACCTCCAGTCCAGTTGCGGCAGTCTAGCAGGGCAACAGCAGGGAGGCATTCGTACCCATTTAATCTACCCAGATCTGTTGTGTCTAATGGGGAAGATAGTGGGGTTTTAGAGTAGATCATTGCTGATAAAGGACGTTGGGCTTTTGACATTATCTGGAAAAGTGTGGGGATTTTTGTTTTTTTGTGTGTAAGTGGTTGGCACAATGAATTATAAGATCATTGGGACGATGATCAGTGGTGTGGGCGTTGAATGTGACAGCTATAACCACTACAGTATTTATGGTAGTCCTGTTTGTAGGGTGAGTACGGTAGTCTCTAGCCTCGCGTGCTTTATGAATGGCATGGCATTGGCTTTGGAGGAATGGGCGGCATGCATGTTGAACGCCAGATGGGTGGCTGTGATTTCTTTTTTTGGAGGTAAATAAGTTTTATTTGTTGTCGGATGTAACCTTTTTTATGTAGGATATTTTGTATAATCATGTGCCTTAAAATATTTTGTGCAGACAGCAATGATGTGCCAAAGTTTGTGCCAGCTTTGGAAAACAATTGATGTAGCTGCTGATAGATATGTGACAATGTTGGATGTGATGCTTTATAAAAGTGTGATATTTTGTGTAATTATGTTTATTGAAATGTTTGTGCAGACGGCAATGAGGGTTTGTGCCACAGCTGGAAAACTGTTGTCGTAGCTGGGACTAGGTATGTGATATATATGGTTGAAGTGCATGTTTGTGTCATATTGTGTTCTATTTAAATGTATTCAATGTGTGGTGTTTTAAAATGATTTTGAATGTGCTAGCACAATAATGAGGGTGTCTTTCTGGCTCTATTTTAGGATCTGGCCTGTGTCACTGTTTTGAATTATTATTTAAGTCCAATGTAAAGTATTGCACATTTGCACCTGATATATTGGGGGGTGTTGAACATTTCTGGTTTCAACTTGCTACCAAACAAGCCTATTTATGTATCTGTTTTAGAACTTTTGTCGAGCTGTTAATAAATTACGATTATATGGATGATTTGAGTAGAGTAATTTATTACTTGTCATAGATAGGCTTTACATTACTACTAATAATAGGTTATTGAAAACTGCGTCATATTGTAAAATACATATTAATACATTATTATTGTTGTTGTTTTTGTACTCTAAGTACAAAAAGACATAAATATATGATCATACTGTTATAAAGTATATATATATATATATAATCAAAAAATTATAATTTAACCCAGCAAGTTACTAATATTTATCCTTAAAATTTTTCACTTTCACACATTTAAAAAGTAAAACTAATGCAGGTTGCGTTCGCCAATGCACATTAAACTCGCAGTGATTGAGTTTAAAGTATTGTCACAAAAAGGGCCAGACACAACAGGTAAGTGAATAACAATCAGGTTTATTGAATAGCAGGAGATGGGAGATCGTGGAGAGCAATGGCAGGTGAGAGTGAATACTGAAACCAGTCCTTTGAAAGCTTTACTGAATAATAACAGTTTCTGTCTTTGCAGGTTTGCAGAAGCTGAGGAGTCCGGGAACAAGAGGGATCAACGTGAGAGAATCGCTGGAATAACTCTGGAGTATAGTCTGTAAACTGGAAGGAAAGTATAAACAGGTTAGTAGCATAAGGGAGTCAGGTACAGTTGTGAACATGGTAGTGAACGGTAGACCGGACAATGATAGACTGGGTGCAGCGTGCTTTTGAAGGTGACTTGATTGAGTATCGGCAGGTGCAGGTGATCAGAACACAGGTGAGTAAGATCGGGTGTAAGTGGTGGTTGATGACTCTGGTGATGGTGGAGGCTGTGACTGCGTGACTTCTCTGACATGTATATTTATTTTAAACTGAGAAACTCTCTACTGCTGAAAGTGTCAGATCAGGAGCTACTGGTGTGTAAATAAACAGTGCCGCGCTTTGCTATTAAAGACTCAGTGCTTTATTCTAGATCAGGGGTATGCAACGTTGGTCCTGGAGTACCGATGTCCTGCAGAGTTTAGCTTCAACCCTGAAAAAAACCTCTCCTACCAGTAGCCCTAGTAATTCTGAAGACCTTGATTAGCTTGTTCAGGTGTGTTTGATTAGGGTTGGAGCTAAACTCTACATACAGCGGCACTCCAGGACCGATGTTGCCTACCCCTGGACTAGATAGTTATTTGATCAAATCTCAGCCTTATATCATAGCTATATCACATGTATTTTAATTTTACATTGTACAGAATTAATTATTAGCAACTTGGGAAAACCCTGTTTGGGAATCCAGCAGATAAAAATGTGAGGTATGATCACTAGTAACAATGCATGTTCATAATGTATACAGAATGTTGCATTTCATGCCGTAGTGGAATAATGAGCGTTTTCTGTGTTTTTTGTTCCGTTTTCACGTCTGTAAATGAGTATATCATCTCTCCGTATCACACAACAGAGCTCTGCTCTGTTTTTCAGCTTTACTGCGAGTCTCTTGGGTGCCTTTAGCTTGATTAAAATCTATCACCTCATTCCCTGGTTCAGTGAGCTCATTTACGCTTTCTTCATGGAAGTTTGGCGAGACATCGCTCCCTAACCGCTCACTTTTCTCTCGCTGTCAAATTATCAGCCAAAAGCCATATCCCTTCACCATGATATAGTGCCATACCTATTTTCACCTGTGTAACATTAGAATATTCCTAGTGAAGCCTGAGGCGTGAATTTCCGATGGGTTAAAGCAGAGCTTACGCGCTTTGAGGAGAGAAGATGAGTATATGTTCGGTGAGAAACACATACACTTTGGCTTTAAATGCTCCATCTCGAACCTTCTCACTCTGATTTAGGTCACCGAGGTCAACAGTTTTGCTTTGAAGGAAAATTTCAACCAAAAAGTGAAATTGAATGGGACATATTCAGCAAATGTTCATGTTTTTGGGTGACAAATACTGACAGGTTTCATTGCAAATGATTTCTAATTGTTGCAAATGTAGTTTGTAGTAAATGTGAGTTTTGTTCATTTCTTTTTGTGTCCAAGACCCTTAAAGTCTACATTAATTGATGATCAGACTAAAAGAATGATTATTTTATTTATTTTATTAATTTTTTTTATCTATGAGGAATTCATTGGGTGATGAAAAGTGTCTCTATGAGAGCTGGATGAAAAATAAGAGCGATTGATGAAAGATTATGAAGACATACGTTTTATTTCTTTAGAATAAATGAAGTAATCTGAAACTTGATGTTGACTAAAGTTCAAAAAACTATAAAAATTCACATTCAGATTCAGTGGTTTGAGTGATATCTGTTCCTCACAATTTAATGGATGACAAATATATTTATCGATTATTCTGATGTTTTGCTGAACAAAGTAGTCGGCGGAGCTGCAGCGCTGTTTAGACACTTCAGGACGTGCAGACGGGGGAAGCGAGCCGGCGCGCTCATGAAGCTCAGACAGCGCGGATTTTGAATGCCGTCGCTTAACATCCATCTGGCGAATCTCCGCTCTCTACCCAACAAAACGGATGAACGCCTTCTGCTTTCCCGGTTAAACAAGGACTTTTCAAACTCTGCTGCTCTGTGTTTCACGGAAACCTGGCTGAATGATGCCATCCCGGACAGCGCGATTCATCTTCCTAACTTCAGCTGATCAGAGCAGATCACGACGTGGAATCAACGGGGAAATCGCGCGGCGGCGGGACATGCTTCTTCATCAATGAAAGGTGGTGTACAGATGTAACAGTGTTAAAGAAGATGTGCTGTTCAGATCTAGAAACACTTTCATCAACTATAAACCTTTCTACTCGCCGCGGGAGTTCTGTTCGTTCATTCTCGTGAGTGTCCACATTCCTTCGCAAGCGCACGTGAGCTCAGCTTTACAGAAACTCGCTGATCAGATCGCAGACACAGAACAACAACACCTGGACTCTGTTCTAATCATTTTAGGGGACTTTAATAAAGCAAATCTCTCACGTGAAAAGTCAAAATACAGACAGCATGTTACATGCCCCACCAGAGACAGTAATATACTGGATCACTGTTACACAACAATAAAGCACACATATCACTCTGCCCCACGGGCAGCTTTAGGACTCTCTGATCACTGTTTGGTTCATCTTATTCTGACCTACAGGCAGAAACTGAAGTCAGCTAAACCTGTATTAAGAACTGTGAAGAGATGGACTAATGAGACAGAGCAGGTTTTACAAGCCTGTTTCGACCTTACTGATTGGAGTGTTTTTGAAGCTGCTGCAAACGATCTGGATGAGCTCACAGAGACTGTAACATCTTATATCTGTTTAATGTGCATTCCTACCAAGACTCATCTAACTTACAACAACGACAAACCATGGTTCACTGCAAAACTCAGACAGCTCCGTCAGGCCAAAGAAGATGCTTAAAGGAATGGGAACAGAGTCTTGTACAAACAGGCCAAATACACACTGGAAAAGGAGATCAGAGTGGCAAAGAGGAATTATTCCGATACGCTAAGGATCCAATTCCCTTCCAGTGACACGGCTTCAGTGTGGAAAGGTCTGAAAGACGTCACTAATTAGAAGACACCATCTACCAGCACTGTGGAGAATCAACAACTGGTAGACAACATAAATGAGTTCTACTGCAGGTTTGAAAAAAACAATATTCACATCTCCTTCAACCCCCCTCTCCCCCACACCTGCACTGCAGATAAGAGAAGATGACGTGCGCCAGGTCTTCAAAAAGAACAAGAGAAGGAAGGCACCAGGCCCAGACGGTGTGACACCAGCCTGTCTGAAATCCTGTGCTGACCAGCTGGCCCCCATCTTCACACAGATATTCAACAGATCACTGGAGCTGTGTGAAGTCCCTTCATGCTTCAAACGCTCCACCATTATCCCCGTCCCAAAGAAACACAAGATAACAGGACTTAACAACTACAGACCTGTGACTCTAACATCTGTGGTCATGAAGTCATTTGAAAAACGGGTTTTGGCTTATCTGAAGGACATCACAGGACACTTACTGGCCCCCCTGCAGTTTGCCTACAGAGCAAACAGGTCTGTGGATGATGCAGTCAACATGGGACTGCATTACATACTGCAACACCTGGACAGACCAGGGACTTGATCCTGTTTGTGGACTTCAGCTCGGCCTTCAACACTATCATTCCAAACCTCCTCCTGCCCAAACTAACTCAGCTCTCCGTCCCCACCTCTTTCTGTCAGTGGATCAACAGCTTCCTGACAGACAGGCAGCAGCTAGAGAGGCTGGGAAAATACACATCCAGCACCCGTACGATCAGCACTGGAGCTCCTCAGGGCTGTGTTCTCTACCCAATGCTCTTCTCTCTCTACACCAATGACTGTACATCTAAAGACCCCTCTGTCAAGCTCCTGAAGTTTGCAGAAGACACCACACTCATCGGCCTCATCCAAGATAGTGATGAGTCTGCTTACAGACAAGAGGTTAAGGAGCTGGCTGTCTGGTGCAGTCTTAACAACCTGGAGCTTAACACGTTCAAAACTGTGGAGATGATTGTGGACTTCAGGAGAATGCCCCCTGCTCTCCCCCCACTCACCATCATGAACAGAACTGTGACTGCAGTGGAGTCATTCAGATTTCTGGGCACCACCATCTCTCAGGACCTGAATTGGGACATTCACATTGACTCTATTGTGAAAAAGGCCCAGCAGAGGTTGTACTTCCTTCGCCAACTGAGGAAGTTCAATCTGCCACAGGAGCTGCTGAAACAGTTCTACTCTGCCATCATTGAATCCATCCTCTGCACTTCAATAACTGTCTAGTTCAGCTCAGCTACCAAATCTGACCTCAGAAGAGTACGGAGGGTAGTCCGGACTGCGGAGCGATTCATTGGTACAACCCTCCCCAGTCTCCAAGAACTGTACTTATCCAGAGTGAGCAAAAGGACTGGTAAAATCACTCTGGATGCCTCACATCCAGCACACTCCCTCTTTGAACTGTTACTGTCTGGTCGACGCCACAGAGCTCTGAGCACCAGAACGACCAGATACAGAAACAGTTTCTTCCCTCAGGCAATCCATCTCATGAACATTTGAACTCTTAACAGTAAACATGAAACACAACACTATCATACTTTTTATTTTTTATTTAACACACATACTTATTACATTTCGAATTTGGACCTAACATACCTGTACATACTGAATTGTCTATTTTATATATTGTGTTTGTGCTATATTGCATATTGTCCATTTTGCATATTTGTACATTTATTATTAGTATTATTATTATTATTTAATTTTTTTAAATTATTATTATTATCTGTGTCCTGTCCTGTTGCTGTCATTCTATCGCACTGTTGAGCTACTGTCACTAAAACAAATTCCTCGTATGTGCAAACATACCTGGCAATAAAGCTAATTCTGATTCTGATTCTGAAATAGTATTTTCTTGTAAATTGTTTTATTTTACAAATTCGACAAATCCTTTTTTGTTTTACTGTGTACATTTTTATAATTTATTTAAATGTGACATTTTCAGTCAGAAACTGGTAGTAAATTTTACAATACCAAATTTTAATGTAGAAAAGCTGAAATAGTATTTCTTGTATTTTGTACTTAAATAGTTGTTTTTAACTTATTTAACTTATCATTATTTTACAGTAATATACTACTGTTAATGTCGACACTGTTTTGACACTTTTACGGGGCTTTTTTTTTTTTTGACCTTAATGTTTGGAGGTTTTTTATTTTAACATCTCCTTTGTCTTCCACAGAAGAAAGACAGTCATACAGGCTTGAAACGACATGATGGGTGAGCTGTTGCTTTAAAACCCAAATAAAGCCCTAGAACAGATGTAGGGTGAGAATAAACATTTACCCGTGTGAATCCTCCAGCTTCTGTGTTTTCATTGTTGTGACCTGAAATCATGAGGAGTCCATAGAAAAGCAGAGATGTGTTCTGGAGAGGCAGTAATTGCGGAGGGCTGGGTTTGTGTGAAAGTGCTCTGAATGTGTGTCAGTCTGATCTGAGACATGAACAAAGACTCTGTTGTTGAACACAGAAGTTCAAAGGCATCGTTGGGCTCTAATGCTTCATTTGAGCTCTGATGATGACAATAGAAGCTCATCCGCAGAAGCTCTTATTAATGTTACTCCATCAGCAGCCTTGCGACAAGAATGCATAAAGCCTTATCAACAGAAAGCTGTGTTTTATCTGTCTCGCTCAACTCACAATCAGTAATTAGTAGTGTGACAGCATGCAAATGATGGGCTTTAGGAGTCTGACCCGCTAATTAAAACCTGAACCCTTTAAAGCATCATCAGACAGATGTAAGGTTCTTAAAAATGCATATACTGTGCTAAGAAATTTTATTTCTGCATATTACATAATGAACGTTTATCTGCATTTTGAGTCATTTTAACTAAACAAAAAAAAAAAAACGAATTTACAATTTTCACTCAGAAATTTCACAATTACAAAGAAATGGCAAGTAACACACTGAATTAAACATAACAGTTTGAAGCAGAAAAACTGTCAAATGGTGCATAAAGTTTAGTTGCAGAAATGTTCTTTACTGGCCACTTAATAGTATTTTGCATCTTTAAAATATAAATATATTATTCAGAATTTCATAAATTAAAAATAATAATAATAATAATAAAACTATAATAGTATGTCAATGATAAAAAAACAATAAAATGCATTTTTATTTAGTTTTTAAATAAATATTTTAGGACCAATAAGTAATTATTCTTATAATAATAGCTTTTTTCTTGGCATTCCTTTTAATTTCAATTATTGTAATACTGTATTTTGAATACTGTAAATGCATGGAGTACATTTCTTTCTATCTATCTATCTATCTATCTATCTATCTATCTATCTATCTATCTATCTATCTATCTATCTATCTATCTATACTTTTTATATTTTTACTTATATTTTATATCACAGTAAAAAAAAAATCATTGGTTGGTTGATTGATTGGTTGGTTGATTAATTAATTAATTAGCTTCATTTGCTGTACAGTAATGAGAATGTCACTTTATATGCAGTCCTAAAAATAAGCTTAATTTTCTCCATGTAAAATCTATAATTTGTTTCTCTTTTTTTTCTTTTGATTTTAAATTGAAATGTGATCTGGTCATGTTTTGTGAGATACACCTGTATTATATATAGTTTATTCCTTCTGTTTGTGGGAAATTCTTGAGAGCATTTGATTGCATGTGCATTTATATTTTTGGTTGTTTTCCCAGAAGAGAAAGAAACAAAGGACGAATCCGTTTTAAATGCATAAATCTGCTGAAGGTTTCTTACGCTAGTGTCTAGATGATTTGAAAGATCCAGCCATGAGCTGAAGCCTCGAACAGCTCGTGGTCTGGCGGAGCGCCGTGACAGACAGATGGAGGTTCACGTCTGCTGTCTCCTGTCTGTGTCAGGACGGACAAACACAAGCAGCAGACAGATGGAGTTTAACTTACAAACCAGCAAACACACTCGTCCTCGCCTGTCTGTCACTCTCTCAGCCCTATTGAATTATTTCCAAAGAGAAGTCTGTGATACGGGACAACCACCCAATTAAATATCAAACATAGTGGACCCAACAACACCAGCCATGTGTTTGGAAGACAAGCAACACAATTAAACTGTTTTTGTTGCTGCTACAGGTTTTTTCAGCTGCTTCCCCACAAAATCTTTCCTTGTCAAACAGTTTCTGAAAGCTATCACTCATACAGCAGAAGCACACACTAAATCTGAAAAACCAGACACTAATTCTCAGATTTTGACTTGGTTTTCAATTTCATAACACACTTTTTGCAAAACACAGCACACAATTCTCTGTAACACACAAAACTTAACAGGAATTAATATTATGGCAAAGGTGTTTGCAAATGTTTGCTTTTGAGATGTGTTTGTGATATTTTGAATGTAGTGCTTCATTTTGCAAGAGATGTGACGTGTTTTGCATTTTGTGTGTGCAATTCTTGTATTTGTGTGTAAAGTTAAAAAAAAAAGAAAAAAAAAGAGGCAAAGTTTTGAAAATGTCTGTAAGCAGTTGAATAAAACTGTAAAATATTTGTCTTTCAAGCACAACTGTTTAGCATTTGTTTTGCGTCAACAGGGGGCACTGCTTCAATGACCCGGTCAATACATCTCATTCTGTCCTAACCCTGCAGTTACACTGAGAAGAAATACCCATACGAGAAAAAGCAGTAGTTTTATTCACGTTATTTTTAAAGTAAGCGCGGCTGCCGCCATTTGTAGCTTAAATGTGCAAGACTTCCGGTGTCATTCACTTCCAGTAGGGATGCACCGATACCACTTTTTCCAGTACTCGCACCGATACCGACACTTTTATTTTTGGTACTTGCCGATACCGAGTACCGATACTGATATTTTCATTGCATTTGTACATTTTTTAAATATTGGGTACAGAAACCAAAAAGGATGTATAATGTTAATTGGTTAAGTTCATTTATCAAATAAATACAGTCAAACCAAAATTTATTCAAACACCTTTAAAATGTCTCAAATAATCACGGTTTATTCGCTATAGTTTAGAAAATGGTAATAAAATATGACGAACTCAGAGTAAAACTGTGTCTGAACAAATTCAGCTTGATAATGTCAGATAACTTTGATAGAAAGGTACATAATGGATTACAATCAACCAAAAATGATTCACACAGCTGTTAGTATGACAATATTTACACAACTATCAATACTCTGTCGGGCCAACCTTAGCCTTAATGACAGCCTGTAGTCTCGGCATGCTGTAAACCAGGTTCATGCAAACCTGAACTTCAGTTTTTTTCCCAGACTCGGTCTGAATAATTTTTTGTCCCAAATTTGTATCAATTTTACTGGTAGTCCACTGTATGAAGAATTTTTTGTTATAATATGTCAAAATTTATTTTATTTTGATTTGACTGTATAATATCTTTGGTTATTTTTACATTTAATTATGCCCGTTAAAATGTATTTTACAAGTTTTTGTTACTTTCACTGTTCATTTTTTTGCTCTATGGTACATCTTTAATTTAATAGCATTAGAGCTGCTCCATTGCAGCGGCTCAGTACTGTAATTACGCGTTTTGCTGTAATAATGCAGGGAACCGCTCATTATAAATCTCCTAACTGTGATATTTTCAGAAATAAAAGTAGCTTTTTTTCATCTGAAACGTGCTGCAATTTATATTCCAAAGCCACTCATATAATGCATAATCAATCATGAAGCAAGCAAAACGTGCAACGTGCGCACATATTTGTACTGGTGCAGAATGAGAGAGACAAGTACAGAACATAGCGCATAAGCTGTTAGTTTCACTTTCGCCAGAATGTCGTGTTGGCTCAAGGTTGAAAATAAATGATGGTTTATAGTGAACACCCCTATAAATTGTCTAATACAGTATTTGCGATTTAGTTTTAAGCCAAATGATGCGTGTGCCAAGTGAGCGAACATCAATAAAGATCACACAACAGAAGTGCCCGCACGATCTCTCTCTCTCCCTCCCTCCCTTCCGTTAAGTAACTCGTGTATTGTTTTACTTACTTGTTTTTGACATATCTGACCGACCTACAAACTATCCAGTGATATTCACTCGAGAGCTCGCGCATCTGCTTTGTAGACATCCTTAATCTCGAATAACTCCATTCTGCTGTCTGTTGTTCTGATGTCTGTATTTCTTTGTCTGAATATGACACTTATCACATGCTGTGTGGTATCGGTCAGGTACGAGTAAGGAGCTCAGTATCGGGGCCGATACCGATACCAGTATACCAGTATCGGTATCGGTGCATCTCTAACTTCCAGTTATTTATAGTGGTATAATTTGCTGCTTCATATTGCAAATATTATTTTTAAAAATATATTATTGTAATGAATTGTCGTTATTAGCAGCTAAACGAGCTCTATATATATATATATATATATATATATATACAGTATATATGATAATGCATATATTTTATATCATGCATTCATAGCGATATTTACCTTATTTACCAATAGCAGCTAATGAATCGGAAGTCGCGCACATTCACAGAAAATTTTACTTTCGAGTTGCAAAATAAGGTATATACTGACACACATAATATCTATACATAATGTTATGTGCTTATTTTCTTGTTATTAAAATGTTAAAGAAAGAAATTAATAAGTGGATGCTTTTGGGACAAAATTGCCCTCAAGAAGTGAGCAAAACCTGACTCTCAATCCTCAAAACTACGATTTAAAAATAAAAACCTATATCTTATTATATAGGACAGATTTATTTTTTATTTTTTTTTTATAAATCATTATAGTTATATATAAACATAAACATCGTTAAAAAAACACATTTATTATTAACAATAAAATAGCTATATTTTTTGTGGGTCTCACCCTGGTGACGTCCATAAATGTATGACTCATGAATAAAATATAGGCATATAATTTTTTTAATGATGCAATCAAACAATCAAATTAACATATTTGGTAAAAACAAATTATTAAAAATCAAATAATTGTCTTTCGAAAAATGTAAAACTTTGGTGAATGTAGTCATTAATATTAGTTGTGTGTTTATGTGTGTGTGTGCGTGCGCGTGTGTGTGTGTGTATCCTTCATGCAGATGAGTGTGTCTCGCTCACTGTGACGTCTCTCTCTCTCTCTCTCTCTCTTTCTCTCTCTCTCTTCACAGCTCGCGTTATTGCGCAACGCGACGACAGGAACGCACCGGACTCGGTTCGGTTGAGTTCGGTTCCGACGGAACCGCACCAAAGAGTTCAGATGTTGCTCGGAGCGATGACGGACAGCCAGGTGCACGCGCATTGCTCGTCACCGACGCCGTTGGTCCTGATGCTGCGTGCGCACGAGCATCAGCAGCATCACTGAGACGCTCAGGATCGGATGAAGCGATGCCAGCCGCTGACAGACCGTCACCGAACCTCCTCCGAGCCGGCGAATAAACACTCATCCTCAGCGAACCGCTTCGTCATCACGAACCCCTGCGAGGACGCGGATCCGATGCTTTGACTTCGCTTCCCAGCGGTTCGAGAGATCTGCGGCTTTTCTTCCACATTCTGGAGAGACTCCGGCGCTTTAATCTGGATATGTTGAAAGGCACGTAAGGATGGATGGGATTATTAGTGTTTTGGGGGTCCTGACGCTCGTTTTGGAGGGCATCTCATGCCAGGGAGTTTATGGTAAGTGCCAGCAGCTCATACAGATGCATTTATATGCCAGTCAACATTCAGTGTGTTCATGTGAACAGGTGCCATTTCACAAACCATCCAGCATGAGATCTTCCCATCAACCGATCCACAGGTTTTTAGAAGGAAAAACGAGGCATTATTGACACCAGATCCACCACAGATTCATTGGAAATAACAGTTGAACCTTTTAGAATTAGAAAACACAATCGTTTTAATTGCAAAAGTTTTTTTTTTTTTCAGGTGTAATATTTAGTCATCATGTGCATTTTCATTGCATGACATAGTTCAATATTCCCAATCCACAAGAAATATTTATGAAAATAGCCATGATTTCTAATGCGCATGTTGCATGCTAAATGGTTCCTCCATTTGTTTTCCTCATTTAATGGAAGTCATTGTATTGCATTAAAGAAACACTGTAGACATGCTTCAATATTCCCAATGCACAAGGAAAAATAATGCAAATGTGCCCATTGCATGCTAAACAGTACATCCATTGGGTTCCTCACATTCAACTGCATTGCATTTAACAAACACTGTGGGAATACAACAGAAGTTATTTAATTGCATAAAAGAAACATTGTAGAAATGCCTTAATATTCCCAATCCACAAGGTAAAATAATGCAAATAGCAAGTATATCTATATTGCAAATGTGCATATTGCATGCTATACAGTTCCTCCATTTGTTTTCCTCATTTAATGGAATTCATTGCATTGCATTTACTGTAAGAAACACTGTAGAAGTGCTTCAATATTCCCAATGTACAAGGAAAAATAATGTAAATGTGCCCATTGCATGCTAAACAGTTCATCCATTGGGTTCCTCACATTCAACTGAAGTCATTGGATTGCATTTAAGAAACGTTGTGGGAATGCAACAGAAGTTATTTAATTGCATTGAAGAAACATTGTAGAAATGCCTTAATATTCCCAATCCACAAGGTAAAATAATCCAAATAGCAAGTATATCTATTGCAAATAAACTAAACATTAAGCATCGCATTAAAGAAATGCTGTAGAAATGCTTCATTATTCCCAATCTAGAAGCAAAAATTATGCTTTGCATTCTAAACAGTTCATCCATTGGGTTTTTCTCACATTTAATGGTAGCTGCACGAAGAAACATTCATGCATTTTAATTTGCATTGGAGAAACGTTGTCGAAAAGCTATATGCTGTTTAATGTGTCATCGTGGTTGCAAATGTCACAGCAAGTGTCTAAAATCTGCATATGTCGAGCTCTAGCCTCTCCTTATCTTGCATTCTCATCGTGTGCGCTAATCAACTAGTGGCATTCTAGTAGTGTAGTGTGGGTTAACCAGAGCTTTGCGTGACCATGAGTCATAATGTGCAAATGTCATGAGGGAAAACATCTAAGCATTGTTTACTGTGGGCCGCTGTTGCTCAGGGCCGATCTGACTGGCGGGTCACGCGTTGAGATGGTGGGCGTAATATCAACTAGATGGCTTTTGTTTCTGGAGTCGGTTCACATGGAGACGGGCACGCAGGATAGTGCACATGTGTCTCTGAGGGGCTAATAGGATAATAGAGTTTGGGTAGAGCCGGGTTTCGCTGATCCATGAGAATGCACTTTAAAATCAATGACTTCAGCGCCTGTGGAGGAATGGAAATGACGGTGTGAGATGCTGGTGAATGCCAACATTGCGCAGCAGTATATGCTTCCTATTTAGTGTTAATTATAGATTCGCTTGAAGTGTTCACTGCTCCCTACACACTCAGCAGGGGACACTTAAAGGAGTAGTTCATCAAAAATAAGAATGTGTGGTAAATGTGCTCATCCTCAGTTCATCTGAGATGTAGATGAGTTTGTTTCTTCATCAGGTTTGTAGAAATGTGTCTCTGCATCAGTGTCTCAGCAATGGATGCTCTGCAGTGAATGGGTGCCGTCAGAATGAGAGTCCAAACAGCTGATAAAAACATCACAATAATCCACACCACTCCAGTCCATCAGTTTCTGGAGAAGACAAAAGCTGAAACTAATGCAGCATTAAGATGTTTTTAATTTTGAACCGTTGCTTCTGGCCAAAATATGAGTCCATAATCCATAATAATGCTTACTACAGTAAAGAAACAACAATTCACTCCAAAAAAGGCCTAAATTTAAGATATGTTTATTTGAATTTTTTATGAAATTTCCATGCATTTTAGATTAAACTAATAAACTAAATGTGATGCATATTTGTTAGTCATAAATGAGTAAAAAAAATAAAAATAAATCATTATCATTGGTTTCCTATACAGCATTTCTCCAGCCAAAATATATTTTAAATAAATGCTAAATATATGTTGAAAACAGTCACGCTGAAGGAATTTTAATTTTTTTTAAATGAAGATATATTTAGTTTTAATCTTCTAATGCCAAAACATATTTCAAAATGTAAAATGGCCAAAACAAGTTGTGGAAGAAAATATATTAATGTAAATATATTTTAGCAAATATATACTTTCGGTCATTTATTATTTTTTTTTGCATGTTTTGAATTATATTATATTATATTGTATTATAATTTGCCATATTGTTTTATTTAAATAATTATGTTTTAAAAATGCATGTATTCATACTTAGAATCAACATAAATCTGTTCATTGTGAAAACAAGTACGTTTATTTAGTTAAAAAAGTATGGACATTGTTAAAAGATAAATAAATAGCAGTAGTCAGTTCAGTCAAACTTTATGAGATCGAAACAATTCATAATTATCCATGATAAATATGGTTATTGTGCATTTAACACACATTCAGTGTATAAGTACTATTACAAAAATCTGAGCTGTTTCATTTATGTATGACTGACTAATATGCATCACGTTACAATGATCAGTTTGTTTATGTTAAAACTCTGTAATCCAAACGAATATAAGTTATATACGCAATTAAAATGCATATGTCATAACTTTAGGCCTACATTCCAACAAGGTCATCAAACGCAGATGACATTTGAGTCATCATATACATCATATACTTGTGTAAATAAATACGATTACTGCATACATTACATTAATTTAATCTTTAATTTAACTGTTTGGTGAGCTGTGGTGATGATAATGGTGTCGCATCTGGAGATCTTAACTCACCTCAGGCCTAGTTCTGGTTAGTGGTCACCTCAGCTGTGCACATGTGTATCTGAGGTGAGAAAAAGTGACATTAGAAGACAGTTTTCTCTTATTTTAGCCGAACTTGTGTAGCACTGAGATGCTGCTGATGCTCATTTTCCCTGAAGCACACTTGTTCCCTATATGCCATTAGCAGCACTCGCTCCCTATGATTTGGAACCCGTTTAAGTCCACTTCACAGTGCACAGCCGGGTGATTGGAACGAGGCTCTGTCAGTCGTATCCCATCATGCATTAGTGCAGAGTGTTTGGACAGACGGTGTAATGTGTGTAACTTGATGATTAGTCATTTGTGTTATGAATCCCAGTCTAAACATCATTATGAAGATGAAGGTTGGCTTTATGTGGCATCCTGTAATACGTGATATTAGTCTGGGTTTATTGTTGGTTGGACGAGAGTTGTGGTTTCATTTAGTTCATCGGTAACACTTTGCAATAAGATTACATTTGTTAGCAACATAAGTTAGTTAACTATAATGGAAAATGCTTCTAAAGAATGTATTTATTAATCTCATTTAATGATAATTTCACCAATTCTTAATACATTATTAAACTTAAGTGTTGCATCTGTTAATATTATTTAATATTTCAACCCGATCTCATGAAAGTGCATATAAATAGTACACCAAATAAAAACAAAAAACATTTGGTAATTTCCAAAAATTAACTTTGGTGTGTATATGCTACGTGTTGGGTAGGATTAGGGTTGTGGGGTTGATGCGTATCATATGCACGCCAAAGTCCATTTTAGCGTATCAATACCACGAGTTTTTGTTTCTATTTGACGTACTATTTATACACATTTTCATGAGACCAAGCTCAATATTTATACATGTATTTCATGTATTTTATGTGTGTATATATCAAAATATTAAAAAATGGCCAAAATTATGTTTGCTAAAATATATTTACATAAATATATTTTCTACGAATGTTTTGGCCATTTTTGTATAGTATTGAAATAAATGTTAAAAAATTTTTTTAATTGAAAATACTATCATTGAGCCTCACTGTTTACAACATTTTCAACATTTTATTTATTTATACGTTCGTTCGTTCATTCATTAATTTTTGCCATATAGGATAACATGAGCTAATAAAGAACAATATTAACAAGCATAAATGAATACTGTGTAAAATGTAATGCTCATTGTTATTTAATGCATTAACTCACATGAACTAACGAGACCTTTATTGTAAAGTCTTACTGCAGAGTCTGAACTCGTGTTGTTCTCCTGGGAACATCTTCTTGACGAGTGCTGAAGTTGTAATTGTGTCGTGATGAGCCCTTGAGTGCTTTTGGACAGAATAAATGGATTCGCTGGTTAATTTCATATTTCTTTCTCTTTCACTTTCCACCAAACACCTTTTTATTTAACTGCTGATGAAGAGCGAAAGATAAAGTGTGGAACTGATGCTGAATTTGTGCTGTTGATGATTGTCATGCTGCCACAGAGGATGATGGGAAATGTAGTTTGCATTTTAATAGCTTTTTTTGTAGCTTGACAGCCGTGATTATTCAAAAAATGCTTTTTTTCCCTTCTATAGAAGAGCAATATGAATTGGAGTGTCATATAACAAAATGTTTGGTGTTTTATTACATTAACCAGTTAGAAGAAGCTTTTTACTAAGACTTTTTTGGTCTGAAAAAGAAGTGTGCTTAATTGTTGAATTGTGTACCTCATATCTTTTAAAATATACTTTTAAAAAACTGCATGTGCAGCTTATATAATATTCATTAAATAAAAACCCGTTTAAGTGCACTTAAAGAGAGACACTCTCACGAGTGTTTCCTAACGCATGTAAGTAGACTTTTAAAAAGTGACCCATGTAATGATGTCAAATGAGCAGTTTTACTTTAAAGTACACTTTAAATCATTGTTTTAATCAACTTTTGTCATGCTTTAAAGATGTACACTAACTTAGAGCACATGTAAAGTACTTTAAAGTTACATTTTCAAATGCACTAAATTGCAACTTCATTATTAAAAATGTGTAATTACAAAATACTTAAATGCATGACATACACGTTTCAGTGGAATTACATTAAAGTAGTTACACATTAAACCATATTTTAAAGACAATATTAAATATTAAATGCATATTAAATATGAAAATTGCACTTAAGTGGATAAAAAAGCACTCCTAATTTAATAACTGCTTTTAATATACATGCAAATGACATGCAATTGAGTGTCTGAAAACATTGCATTCAGTTGCATTTTAGTACATTATCAAGCACTCATTTTTAAAGTAAAATTTACTATATTCAGAAGGGATCTTTGGTTTAATTATGGGAATTTTTGAAATTGAAGAGGAGATGGGTCAAACGTTTTTCATCCAAGATGATGATTGTAGAGAAGAAGTGTGGGAACCGTGTGTCGTTGCATAATGTTGTTTCATGCGATGCCTCTGTTCTTTAAAGTGTCAGGATGAATGAAAACAAGGCTGCTGCGCTTTATTCTCTGCGCCGGCCGCTAGTGAAGTCTCAGCTTCTCCTCGGGTCTCTGTTCACGGCGAGCTTCAGATGCCGGCCATCTAAACTATGCAAATGCATTCCACCAGTGCAACTAAAGCGCTCTTTGTTGCTTCTCTGCGCCTCCTCCAGAGCTCTTTATCAATTCCCTTGGATCAGGAGCCTGCGTTTCCTACTGTAATGAGAGCCAGAGCGAAGCCCTGCTGCTGTTTGACGCAACCTCTCACACTTTTACTTGTGTGTTCATAGGATGAGATTTTGTAAATTACATTTTGAATTGGTAAAATGCATATATAATGCATAAGATGCATATATAATTTTTCCATGCATTTGCATTACACAGTTTTAACTAATAAACGTAATGTGATGCATATGTGTCAGTCATACATCAATGAAACAGGTCAGATTTCTGTAATAGCTCTAAAAAACTGGATGTGTTTTAAATGCATGATAACCAGATTTATATATTAATAATTTATAAATTCAAATTGTTCTAATCTTTTACATTTTAACTAATTAAACTAAACTAAATTTAGAAATAAACTAAATTTAAAACCATTATAAAAGTTACTTGGAATAAAATGGAATAAAATAAATGATAACTGAAATAAAATATAATATAAAAAGAAAACTTAAATATATTTTATTTCAGTGCAATTTCCAAGGCAAAATTTCTGTATTTTTTAATTTAACTTTATGTAATAAAATAACAAAATAAATAAAATATAGACATATTAAAAAATGAAAAAAACAAAATTACAAAAACTTTGACTAAAATTAACATGAAAGCAGAAATTGTGTAAAAAAAAAAATAAATAAATAAAAAACTAATTCAAAATACTAACAAATACGATACTGAAAAAACAGTGGTTCATACTTTTGAACTGAATAAATGTAATTGTTTTCATAGTGCACATATTTGTACTGATTCTAAGCTATTTGCATAAATGAATTTTGGAAATTATTCTTTTAATAAAATCTAATAGATGCAAATAGTTAATAATATTCTATGCAATGATTTCTTGAGTACTGAAACCTGACCTGCTTCTTTTATGTATGACTGACAAATATACATCCCATTAAGTTTATTAGTTTTAAACTGTGTGAGCAAAATTCATGGGAATCTTATATGAAATTCAAATACATAAATCTTAAATTTAGGCCTAAATATTTTTATGAGTTTAATAAGGTGCTTCTCAACTGGGTTTATTACAAGAACCACTTTTTGTGTTGGACATCAGTTGCAACACAGTAACATGCTTAAATTCAAACACTGATATGTAATAATATGATCATGAACCACCTGACAATATGCAGATTATTAATATGACATAGGCTGAATGGGGAAATTTATGATTTTTGGTCATTTTTAGTTAGGGTTAACCTGTTAATTGTATTTATTTTATTACATCAAGCAAAACTAAATGAAAATGAGAAATGTTAAAATATGTTTTAAATAAAATTGTTAAATAAATTTGATTTTTTTTTAAATACATATAATATTTTATAAAATATCAAAACGTTGTCTTTTATAATTTATTTCAGATAATCTTTGTTTTATTTTAAGTAAAAAAGTCAATACTACAGCTTTTTTTTTCTCTAAATGCTGATAAAGTTTTATATATTATATATAGCTATGCGATAATATAGTTTCCAGTTGTATGTATATATAGGGGTCATATAACCTACCCATGTCTAATTTTTCTAGTTTGACTAGATTCTACAAAGTAAGATGAATTTGTGTTGAAATACTATTTTTGTGTTGAGTTGATTAGACAAGTGACCTTTGACCTCAGTGTTTTAAAGCCGATCAGTCTGTTCACGTTTGCTGTTGTGTTTTATTATTGCTATTCTTCTTTGCTGTCATAACAGAGCTGAGCTATTTCTAGTTTGTGTCCATGGTGAGTTGAGAAGCGCTGAGCTGACGCCTGTAGTGTGAATCTTTCATGCACACTTCTCTCTCTTCAGCTTCACTGGACTTTTGTGTTTTGCTAACTGAGTGCTGAAGTACCTGCTGTACGTTACTGTAGATCAATAGAAGTGCTGTAGAGAACTGACACGAGAGCGCTGGGAAAACACACCGACTTCCCAAAGAGATCATCACAGCGTGAAGAGCACAGATCTGTACATGCGTGACATAAAATACTTCTGGAACATGGCTATCATTTCAGATACTGACACTGTAGTTACTGCAGACACTGTAAACATAACAAAAGTTTGAAATTAAGATTTTTAAATGTTTTTTTTAAGTCTCTTTTGCTCACCAAGGCTGAATTTATTTGATCAAATATACAGTAAAAATTGTGAAATATTACAATTTAATATGTGTTCTCTATGTGAATATCATCTGTTAAAACTTAATTTATTTCTGTGATCAAAGCTGAATTTTGATTTGACATCCCTGATTAAAAACTTGACCCCAAAGATCTAGGACAAAATGACGCCAATGATGGCAGCTATTGTACATTGCTCTTCAGTGTTTGTACTGTTTTTGTTTGTTTTTCCTGTTTTTTGTTTTTCAAATAAGATCAGTTTTACCAGGGATGATCTGCTGAACATTCGGCAGAACACACCACAAAATCTTCTACCGGTTTTTGATTTTTCGGACGTTTTGCTGGACATTGTAGTTGGTGGAGCCATAGCTCTGGTCAAACGCTACAGGAGGCGCAGACGGGGAAAGCGAGCCGGCGCGCTCGTGAAACTTCGTCAGTGCGGATTTAGAACGGCGTTACCTAGCATCCATTTGTCGAATCTCCGCTCTCTACCCCACAAAACGGACGAACTCCTTCTGCTCTCCCGGACAAACAAGGACTTTTCTAACTCTGCTGCTCTGTGTTTCACGGAAACCTGGTTGAATGGCGACATACCGGACAGCGCGATTCATCTGCCTAATTACCAGCTGATCGGAGCAGATCGGGACACAGAATCAACGGGGAAATCGCGCGGCGGCGGGACATGCTTTTACATCAATGAGAGGTGGTGTACAGATGTAACTGTGTTAAAGAAGATGTGCTGCTCAGATCTAGAAACGCTCTTCATTAATCTATTCGCCGCGGGAGTTCTGCTCGTTCATTCTAGTGAGTGTTTACATTCCACCGCAAGCGCACGTGAGCACAGCTCTACAGAAACTCACTGATCTGATCACAGAGAGTGAGCAACAACACCCGGACTCTGTTTTAATCATTCTCGGGGACTTTAATAAAGCAAATCTCTCCCGTGAACTGCCAAAATACAGACAGCACATCACATGTTCCACCAGAGACAGTAATATATTGGATCACTGTTACACAACAATAAAGGACGCATATCACTCTGTTCCACGAGCAGCTTTAGGACTCTCTGATCACTGTTTGGTTCATCTTATTCCATCCTACAGGCAGAAACTTAAATCTGCAAAGCCTGTATTAAGATCTGTTAAAAGATGGACTAATGAAACAGAGCGGGATTTACAAGCCTGTTTCGACCTGACTGATTGGACTGTTTTTGAAGCTGCGGCAAATGATCTGGACGAGCTCACAGAGATGTAACATCTTATATCAGTTTCTGTGAGGACATGTGCATTCCTACCAGGACTCATCTATTCTACAACAATGACAAACCATGGTTCACTGCCAAACTCAGACAGCTCCGTCAGGCCAAAGAAGATGCTCACAGAAAGGGGGATAAAGTCTTGTACAAACAGGCCAAATACACACTGGAAAAGGAGATCAGAGTGGCAAAGAGGAATTATTCTGACAAGCTCAGGAACAAATTCTCTTCCAGTGATCCGGCTTCAGTGTGGTTAGGATTGAAGGACATCACCAGCTACAAAACACCACCCCCCAGCACTCTGGAGAATCAACACCTGGCAGACGACTTAAACGAGTTCTTTTGTCGTTTTGAATGATCACCCCACACCCGCCCAGAACACCCCTCCACACAACCATTCACACCTCCTGCAACCCCTCTCTCCCCCACACCTACAATTCAGATCAGCGAAGATGATGTGTGCCAGGTCTTCAGGAAGAACAAAAGATGGAAAGCACCTGGTCCAGATGGTGTGTCACCAGCCTGCCTAAAAATCTGTGCTGAGCAGCTGGCCCCCATCTTCACACAGATCTTCAACAGATCACTGGAGCTGTGTGAAGTCCCCTCATGCTTCAAACGCTCCACCATCATCCCCGTCCCAAAGAAACACAAAATTACTGGACTTAATGACTACAGACCTGTGGCCCTAACATCTGTAGCCATGAAATCATTCGAAAGACTGGTTTTGGCTCATCTGAAGGACATCACTGGACCGTTACTGGACCCCCTGCAGTTTGCCTACAGAGCAAACAGGTCTGTGGATGATGCAGTCAACATGGGACTGCACTTCATCCTACAGCATCTGGACAGACCAGGGACTTATGTGAGGATCCTGTTTGTGGACTTCAGCTCTGCTTTTAACAACATTATCCCGGAAACCCTTCAAAATAAACTAACTCAGCTCTCCGTCCCCACCCCCGTCTGCCAGTGGATCAACAGCTTCCTGACAGACAGACAGCAGTTAGTAAATCTTGGCAAATTCACATCCAGCACCCGCACCATCAGCACTGGAGCTCCTCAGGGCTGCGTACTCTCCCCACTGCTCTTCTCCCTCTACATCAACGACTGCACTTCTAAAGACCCCTCTGTCAAGCTCCTGAAGTTCGCAGACGACACCACACTGATCGGCCTCATCCAGGACGGTGACGAGTCTGCTTACAGACAGGAGGTTAAGGAGCTGGCTGTCTGGTGCAGTCTCAACAACCTGGAGCTTAACAAGCTCAAAACTGTGGAGATGATCGTGGACTTCAGGAGAAACCCCCCTGCTCTCCCCCCACTCACCATTATGAACAGCACTGTGACTGCAGTGGAGTCATTCAGATTCCTGGGCACCACCATCTCTCAGGACCTGAAGTGGGATATTCACATTGACTCCATTGTCAGGAAGGCCCAGTAGAGGCTGTACTTCCTTCGCCAGCTGAGGAAGTTCAACCTGCCACAGGACTTACTGAAACAGTTCTACTCTGCCATCATTGAATCCATCCTCTGCACCTCAATAACTGTCTGGTTCAGCTCAGCTACCAAATCTGACCTCAGAAGACTACGGAGGGTAGTCCGGACTGCTGAGCGAATCATTGGTACAACTCTCCCCACTCTCCAAGAACTGTACTTATACAGAGTGAGCAAAAGGGCTGGCAAAATCTCTCTGGGCCCCTCACATCCAGCACACAACCTCTTTGAACTGTTACCGTCTGGTCGACGCTACAGAGCTCTGAGCACCAGAACGACCAGACACAGGAACAGTTTCTTCCCTCAGTCAATACATCTCATGAACACTCAATAAATAAACGTAGAACACACAACTAATTCATTATCCATTCAACACACTCATTTTATTTTTATTTTCTCATTCTAATTTGCACATACTTGACCTGTACATACATAGTCGCCTATATTATATATTATATGTTGTGTATTTTTTTTTTTTTTGCTGCTTTGTACATTGGTTATTGGCTATTTCTTGTTATTTTGTTTTATTACCTGTGTCCTGTCCTGTTACTGTCTTTCTGTTGCACTGTGGAGCTTCTGTCACTATAACAAATTCCTTGTATGTGTAAACATACTTGGCCAATAAAGCTCATTCTGATTCTGATTCTGATTCTGATTATTATCAAGAGTTGTGCTGCCCAATATGTTTGTGTAAACCATGATATATTTTATTTTTCAGGATTCACAGATGAATAAAAAGTTTAAAAGAACAGCATTTTTTGAAACAGAAATATTTTGGAACATTGTCACTTTTGATCAATTTGAGTCCTTGATATATATTACTTAACCCAAACTTTTAAATAGTAGTGTATCATGGTTTCTGAAGGATCATGTGACACTGAAGACTGGAATAATGATGCTGAATATTCAGCGCTGCATCACAGAAATAAATTACAGTTAAACAGATATTCACACAGAAAACAGCTGTTTTTATTTAAAAGAATATTTCACATTTTTACTGTATTAATAAATATATGCATATATACAAATAAATGCATTGGACTAATATGTATATTCATCAGGTTGATTAATTGTTTTTGTGAAAAACTGTCACTAAATTGGCTGATTCTTGCCCCGCCCCCTAAGGACAATAAAGTTTGACATGATTTTTAAGTAAATATTTGGCAAAACAAGTGATTGTTCATAAAATAGCAATTTTGTGAAGATTTTATTTGCTATATAATCAAATTGCAACGTAAATATCAACATTCCATTGGCAACCAGCACCAGCCGTTAGAATATACACCTATCAGTCGACTATTATTTCTAAACATTTGCCATCAGCAGAGAGTCTGTGGTTGCTGCAGGTCCCGCTGGTTTGGTGTCAGACTCATTGACAGTCTCATGCTAATCTTTCCGTGTCGCTTAAGCCCACACATCCAGTCCAAGTGAAGTGATGTCTGTTGTCATGGCGACAGCATCCGCCGCACACTTCTCGCATCCTCGCAGCAGACAGTCAGTCGCTCAAACTGATGTGTGATGGCGACCTGAGAGAATGAAAGCAAAAAATCAGCGTTTCATCTTGCAGGTGTCCGTTTATCGCATCAAATACTCAAACGAGTCGCTCTTTTGCTCATGAGTCATGCAGCAACAAGCCGTGTTTTTATTGCATTCATCTGTCGGTATGTAGGGCAAACGCAGGAGGTGGTGTTTGTGCAACACTCATTTGGTCAAACGTAGATTTGTCACGGGAGCCGAATCGATTGCATTTGTATACATGAGCGTGTGTAATTTGAGAATTTGAAGCCAACAGATGATATCTTTGACCTCAAAAGTCATAATTATGAGATGAAAAGTTGTAATTGACATACTGAGTCATACAAAGTTATCAAAATTATGACAAAAAAAATCGTAATTATGAGATCAAAAGTCAAAATTATTACTTTAAAGTTCAAATTGACATAGTAAGTTAGAATTATACAAGTTATAAGTATGAGATAAAATGTCAAAATTGAGATCAATCGAAATTATGACATAGTAAATTGTAATTATAAGAAATTTCTAAATTATAATATCAAGTAATATTTGCCTTTTAATGTAAGAATTTCAACTTTTACTCATAATTGACTTCTCATAAATGTGACTTTTTATCTCATAATTCTTTAATTTTTATTGTATAATTGAGACTTTTGTTGAAACTATGACTTTTTATCTCATAATTTCGATGTAGTGTGACAATTATCTCATAATTATGACTTTTAAAGTCATGCTGCCATGGCGCCATGCTGTATGTGTTGCATTCATTCAGGACTCATCAGTATGTAGGGAAAACGCAGGAGCAGATTTGTCACAGGAGCCAGATCGATTGCATTTGTACATGTGAACTTCTGTGATTTGAGCAATCAAAGCCGTCAGATGATATCTGTGTTATAACAAGCCTGTGTAATGACATGTGGTGAGCGATGTGCGCTGGGCTGAAAGACGATCAGAAATCTCATGGATTCTGGTTTTACTGCTTGTGTTGAACCTCTTTATTTATTTCTCCTTTACAGTGGAACCTCTAGGTTTAATCTTGTGTTTCTGTGCTCTGAAAAACATTTGGTGTAAAAACAATTTTTACTCATAAATTGATAGCAAATTTCACAATTAAATAGTGAGAAATGGTAAGTAGCTGTGGAAGCAAGTCCATTGGCAATACATAAGAAACATGTTTTGGTAAGACGTAATTACTTCAAAAGTCATGATTATGAGATGAAAAGTCAAAATTGTGACTTTGAAAGTCATAATTATGACACACTAAGTCATATTATGAGATAAAGTTGGAATTAAGAAATAAAAAGTTGTAATTATGAGATAAGACGTCAAAATTATTATATACCAAATTGAAATTGCCACAAAAAGGTAAAATTATGAGATAGAAAGTTGAAATTATGACAGTCAAAATTATGAGATAAAAAGTAAAATGTTGGTATTTAGAAATAAAAAGTTGTAATTAAAAAGTCATAATCAAAAAACATCAAAATTGATGTTGAGTTTAAACGTCATAATTATAACATAACTAAGTCTTAAAATTCGAAATGGCATACCAAGTAAAAATTATGACACAAAAAGTTAAAATTACGAGATAAAAAGTTTTTAAAGTTTTTAAAAATTTGTATCATAATTTCAATTTAATATGTAATAATTTCAGTCTATAAAGTCATACATTAGACATTTTAATTTTAATGTCATATTCACAACTTTATATTATTTCATCTTAGTATGTCAATTGCAGCTTTTTGTCATAATTATTAGAAATACTTAAATTATTGTCATAGTATTAGAAAATACTATTTCAGTTTTTCTACTTCAAAATTTCATGTTACATTCAATGTTACTTTCCATTTCTTGGTAATTATTTGTGAAATTCACTAGCAATTTCTGGTGTAAGAGTATAATAATGATTTTAACATAACACTAAGCCAAACACCAAAAAACAACTACATACAGTATCTCACAAAAGTGAGTACATCCCTCACATTTTTGTAAATATTGTATTATATATTTTCATGTGACAACACTGAAGAAATTTGCTACAATGTAAAGTAGTGAGTGTATAACAGTGTAAATTTGCTGTCCCCTCAAAATAACTCAGCACCCAACCATTAATGTCTAAACTGTTGGCCACAAAAGTGAGTACACCCCTAAGTGAAAATGTCCAAATTGAGCCCAATTAGCCATTTTCTCTCTCCAATGTCATGTGACTCGTTAGTGTTACAAGGTCTCAGGTGTGAATGGGGAGCAGGTGTGTTAAATTTGGTGTTATCGCTCTCACTCTCTCATACTGGTCACTGGAAGTTCAACTTTGCCTCATGGCAAATAACTCTCTGAGGCTCAGAAAAAAAATGAGATTGCCAAGACCCTGAAACTGAGCTGCAGCACTGTGGCCAAGACCATACAGCGGTTTAACAGGACAGGCTCCACTCAGAACAGGCTTCGCCATGGTCGACCAAAGAAGTTGAGTGCACGTGCTCAGCGTCGTATCCAGAGGTTGTGTTTGGGAAATAGGCATATGAGTGCTGCCAGCATTGCTGCAGAGGTTGAAGGGGTGCTGGGCCAGCCTGTCAGTGCTCAGACCATATGTTGCACACTGCATCAAATTGGTCTTCATGGCTGTCGTTCCAGAAGGAAGCCTCTTCTAAAGATGATGCACAAGAAAGCCCACAAACAGTTTGTTGAAGACAAGCAGACTAAGGACATGGATTACTGGAACCATGTCCTGTGGTCTGATGAGACCAAGATAAACTTATTTGGTTCAGATGGTGTCAAGCGTGTGTGGCGGCAACCAGGTGAGGAGTACAAAGACAAGTGTGTCTTGCCTACAGTCAAGCATGGTGGTGGGAGTGTCATGGACTGGGGCTGCATGAGAGCTGCCGGCATTGGGGAGCTACAGTTCATTGAGGGAACCATGAATGCCAACATGTAATGTGACAAACTGAAGCAGAGACTGGGCCGCAGGGCAGTATTCCAACATGATAACAACCACAAACACACCTCCAAGACGACCACTGCCTTGCTAAAGAAGCTGAGGGTAAAGGTGATGGACTGGCCAAGCATGTCTCCAGACCTAAACCCTATTGAGCATCTGTGGGGCAGCCTCAAACGGAAGGTGGAGGAGCGCAAGGTCTCTAACATCCACCAGCTCCGTGATGTCATCATGGAGGAGTGGAAGAGGACTCCAGTGGCACCCTGTGAAGCTCTGGTGATCTCCATGCCCAAGAGGGTTAAGGCTGTGCTCGTAAATAATGGTGGCCACACAAAATATTGACACTTTGAGCCCAATTTGGACATTTTCACTTAGGGGTGTACTCACTTTTGTGGCCAGCGGTTTAGACATTAATGCTGTGTATTGAGTTATTTTGAGGGGACAGCAAATTTACACTGTTATACAAGCTGTACACTCACTATTTTACATTGTAGCAAAGTGTCATCCAATAATTTCTTCAGTGTTGTTACATGAAAAGATATAAAATATTTACAAAAATTTACAACTTCTGTGAGATACTGTATGTGTATGTACAAACACACACCCTAGCTGTTGTCTGTCTGTCAGGAAGCTGTTGATCCACTGGCAGACGGAGGTGGGGACGGAGAGCTGGGTTAGTTTATTTTGAAGGGTTTCAGTGATGATGGTGTTGAAAGCGGAGCTGAAGTCCACAAACAGGATCCTCACATAAGTCCCTGGTCTGTCCAGATGCTCCAGGATGAACTGCAGTCCCATGTTGACTGCATCATCCACAGACCTGTTTGCTCTGTAGGCAAACTGCAGGGGGTCCAGTAAGGGTCCAGTGATGTCCTTCAGATGAGCCAGAACCAGTCTTTCGAATGATTTCATGGCTACAGACATTAGGGCCACAGGTCTGTAGTCATTAAGTCCAGTAATTTTGGGTTTCTTTGGGACGGGGATTATGGTGGAGCGTTTGAAGCATGAGGGGACTTTGAAATATGAACTCATGAGACATATGGCTTTCGATCCATTACTTTTCTGGATTGCTCCAGGACTTATTTCATGTATTTGTATATGAAATAAAAAAACATTCAGTGTGGAAAAATATTTTTCAAGGCACGTCAGTGCCTATAACTTTTTATCTTTTTGAGCATTATCAACTCTGGATGATAGATAGTAAAGCCCAGAGTGTCTTCTTTCCAAAGATACATAATTTGTTTGTGTAAGCACACTTTGTCACGAACTGTTACCATTTTAATTTAGGTAGGTTATTTTCACCTGCGAGGCCCCAAATGGGGGCGAAGGTTAACAGGTTAACACAGTTACATCTGTACACCACCTCTCATTGATGTAAAAGCACGTCCCGCCGCCGCACAATTTCCCAGTTGATTCTGCGTCCCAATCTGCTCTGATCAGCTGGTAATTAGGCAGATGTAGCACGCTGTCCAGTATGTCGCCATTCAGCCAGGTTTCCGTGAAACGCAGAGTTAGAAAAGTCCTTGTTTGTCCGGCAGAGCAGAAGGAGTTCGTCCGTTTTGTTGGGGAGAGAGCGGAGATGTTTTATTAATGAGAGGCATAATAACAGCCAATTTGAAGGTTTTGGGGACATATCCTAATGACAATGACGAATTAATAATAGCCAAAAGAGGATCTATGACTTTTAGTAATTTAGATGGAATAGGGTCTAACATACATCTTGTTGTTTAGATGATTTAACAATTTATACAATTCTTCCTCTCCTATAGTAGAGAATGAGTGGAATTGTTCCTCAGGGGATCTATAGTGCACTATTTGATGTGATACTGTAGCTGACGGCTGCATGGTTACAATTTTATCTCTAATAGTATCGATCTTGGAAGTAAAATAGTTCATAAAGTCACTACTGCTGTGCTGTTGTGAAATGTCAACACCTGTTGATGCTTTATTTTTTGTTAATTTAGCCACTGTATTGAATAAATACCTGGGGTTATGTTTGTTTTCTTCTAAAAGAGACGAAAAGTAATCAGATCTAACAGTTTTTAATGCTTTTCTGTAGGTTTGGGTACTTTCCCGCCAAGCAATACGAAATACCTCTAATTTGGTTTTCCTCCAGCTGCGCTCCATTTTCCGGGCTGCCAGATAACATTTATTTTACTTCTAGTAAGGAAAATTATATTTGTGGTTTTACTTTTATTTGAACTATAATTACTCTGATTTCAACTCTTTCAGTCATTCTTGTCGTAGTTTTTAGCAAAAATTACAGAACTCAAGAATAAAATAACCTAAAGCCACAAGATCTCAACATTTGTTAATTATTAAATAAATGGGATTAAAATCTTACTAACCTTTCTGTATAAAGTTATGGATGTAGAGATTGAAAAAAAATGGTGTGAAAATTTTTTGTCAGAAATTGCAGAAAATTTAAAATTTGAAGAAAAGCTGAAATAGCATTTTCCTGTAAAACATACTCCCATTGTTTATTTACAACTTTAAAAAAAAAAATTATAGTTACACTGGTGAGTTAATGACTATTTTTTCCACCCAAATGAGTAGTTCCAATGGATTTAGACACATTTAGGCCATAAATAAGCAACATTTTACTGAAGAAAAAACATTATTTGGAATATTTGTATTTTTTATTTATTTATTTATCAGTCAATCAGTCAGTCAATTATCTATCTATCTGGCCCAGTTTTCTTCCAGTACAAGTGCATTGCTGTGATTTTAAGAGGCGAGGGACGAGCTGTGTTTGTTTCTGTGTTATTTGACACAGAAGCTTGTGTTTAAGCTGGAGCTTAAACTGAAGCTTAAGTTTGACTGGAGCCGGTGCAACTGTGGAGTTTGTGTGGAGCTGTCAGCCGTGAGATCAGACGCTGTCAGGCTCGTGGGGTAAAACCGCTGAGATCGCTCCTGTTTGGTCTGTAGTCGCAGCTGTCAGACCTCAGCCGCTCCTCTACAGAACCAGACCGACTCGGCTCTGACGTCTCTGCTAGGATGGGAAGAATGGTTACTAGGGAGTTGTGGGTTGTGTTAGAGTGTCTTTAGGGTTTTCTGAGTGGTTGCTAGGTTGTTGTTGTTAAGTTTTGTGGGTGGTTGTTACTAGTTTGTTTCTTACTCCCAGGCGGAAAAAAAAAGTGCAATTCCATAATGTACTTAAAGTGCTCTATTTTCACGCACTAATTTTGTATTTAATATACTAAAAATTATTCTTTAATACTTCTTAAGATATTCTTCTAAGTGTACTCAAATGTACTGTTTTGAGACTCCGTAATTCTTTTATGCACTAGTGGGTTCAAGTGTACTACAAGTGGTAACTAAATACATTTTTTTTAATACAGAGATAGTATGTTAATATTTCATATTCACGGAGTCTCAAAATAGCACATTTGTGAAGTGAAGTGAAGTGACATACTGCCAAGTATGGTGACCCATACTCGGAATTCGTGCTCTGCATTTAACCCATCCATCGTGCACACACACAGCAGTGAACACACACACACCGTGAACACACACCCGGAGCAGTGGGCAGCAATTTATGTTAGCAGTTGGGGGTTCGGTGCCTTGCTCAAGGGCACCTCAGTCGTGGTATTGATGGTGGAGAGAGCGCTGGACATTCAATTGAGTACACTTGGAAGATTATCTTAAGAAGTACTAAAGAATAATTTTTAGTATATTAAGTACAAAATTAGTGCTTGAAAATAGAGCACTTTAAGTACATTATGGAAGTGCACTTTTTTCCGCCTGGGCTGTATAGGTTGGGAATGGAAAATCAATTCCAATTCCAGAATCAGATACTTATGGTGAGGAATTGGATACTTGTTGTAAAATTTAAATTAAAATTCCACCTATCAATTCCTGTGTGCATCTTTTTTAGGTGGCGAAAAGGGGCTGTTAACAATGTATTTGTCTTTGAATCATTCATTCAAGAGATTCGTTCAAAAGCACTGATTCATCCAGTAATGAAACAAGTAAATCTTGAGTGAGTCATTGAATTTTGTTTAGTTGTCTATTTTTTTCTTCAGAATTGTGAGAGAACTACAATCTCCATTAAAAAAATATCTCCATTTATCCAGAATCGTGCAACACTATTTTGCTCTAACAGCTCTTAATCGAATCCAGTTTTTATGTAGCCTGCTGATTTTTGTTCTTGTTATTCAGCAGCAATTACATGTTTTTCAAAAAGAGACAGAATAAATATGTTTGATATCTAAATATTTATTTATTACATTCTTTTTTACACTGTCTCCCTAATATTTAAAAGGCAGTTATATATGTGCATGTACAGTATAAAGAACCAATTAAGACTGTTATATCTGTTATATTTATATTGTTATATTTAGTTAGTTAGTTAGTTAGTTTACCTCATTTGTTATTTATTTTTACACTCTATGCCTAAATTTAAAAGGCTGCTAAATATTTTATATTTTTTAAATAAATGTTTAAAATATTATTTGTAAAATATATTGATATTAATATTTTTCTACTCACACTTCTGAGGCTTTATTTAATAATTAATTGGTTAATTTATTTATTTAGACATTCATTTATTTATTTAAATAGATGTATTATTATTTTTAAATAAATGTATTTATTAATTTATTTATTTTTTATAATCTGTTTTGACATTTTTAACAGTATTTTTCTCTGTATTTTTCTATGTTCTGTCATTCTGGTTTTGCTGGTCAGTAATTGAAGTCACAGTGTTGTGCATGTAGTGGATCTGTTTCTGCTGTACTTTACCTGTACTTTTCTTTGACATTATTTTTCTGCATGTTCTGTGTTTTTTTCTGTCATCTTTTCTCATGCAAATATCCTTGTGTTTTGTTAAGCGGTGTTGGTGACTTAATTGGCTGTGTGCTGCTGAGCAAAAAAAACCCTCCAGTCCTGCATCGGCCACTTTCTGTTTCTCTTATGGTCACATGCATCAAATACCAGCGCATTTACCCATGTCGCATCTGAGATCGGCCCTTCATTATGCTTGAAAGCGCTCAGCGGGTTAATTGAGCAGAAGACTTCAGGATATGAAAACGCATTGCGTAATTGTCCAGAATGCAGGTCTGCAGTTTGTGCTGTTTTAGTAGAAAAGCTCTTTAATATCTCCGTTACAACAGAATTCATTCATATGGCATTATATCCCAAATCTTTTGTAGGAGAATAGCTCTAAAATTGTGTTTTTTATAATGAAAGAAAAAAATATATAGAAATAATATTTAAATGTTTGCATGTGCATATGCACAAATAAGATATAAAAGAGCTTGCAAATATTATATATTTTATGCATGCACATGCAAACATAAAATATTTCATTATATTTAATTATATTTAATTATTTATTTATTTTTACAGTTTTTTTCAACATTACAAATTTAAAAAGAGTATACATATAATAAAGAGTATTAAAAAGCTATATATTTTAATGTATAACAAACCAATTTATATTATAAATTGGTCAAATTAAATTGGTCAAATAAATAACAATCAAATTATATTACAAATGAAAATTAAATTAAATTAAATTAAATTAAATTAAATTAAATTAAATTAAATTAAATTAAATTAAATTAAATTAAATTAAATTAAATTAAATTAAATTAATTTTCATTTGATAAAAAAAAAACTACTTAAGAATTCAGGTTTGTAGTTTGTGCTGTTTAATAGGAAAACTTGAATATTTAATATGTATAACAATAATAATACATTTTTATTTAAATAGTGTATTTCAGGGACCCAAGGACACTTTACAAAATAACTATATTATTAAATTATTAGTTTTAATGTGACTTTAATATCTCAGCTATATCTTTTTTTTTTTTTTTTTTGTAATGATAATCAAATTAAATAAAATATTAAAATATTTGCATGTGCATATGCACATATGATATTTGAAAGAGAATTGATTGTACTCTATATGTAGTTATTTTTAATCATACAGATACTATCCAATATCCAAAAGCATGCACTGAATCGGAAATGTATTTCTGCTTTAGACCACATAAGTGCCACTTAATCTGCTTTATGATCTGTAGTCTTTAATCTTACATTTACTCAACCGCTCCTGCTCAAATACGACTGTTATTAATAATGAAGCCTTCCTGGCATGGATCAGGAAGGTTGCTGCATGCGTGCGTGGGTGCAGGAGTGTGTTTTTCTGCTTTGATCAGAACGTGGAGTGATTGCAGTGAGTCTGAAATAGCTGCGAGCGCCTCAGGAGAGAATCTCCAGCACGAACGCCACCTTTACCGTGAAGAAGCGCCTGACTAACACACATCATGAGTTAGAGAGGATTTCTCTGCAGTTATGGAGTGAATCCACTACTCTAACCTACTTTATCTGCTGATTTCACACAACAGGACTGCAGTTCTTACAGTCAACAGGACATGCCCGTTACTGCAATGTTTTTATTATTGCTGCTGTTTCTTGCTCTTTTACAATATCTAAATAAGAAAAGGATGCATTTACTGGTTTCCCTTTACAATAAGGTGTCATTTGTTAACATTAGTTAATGCATTAACTAACATGAACAAACAATGAACAAAGTATTTATTACAGTATTTTTATTTACATTTTTATCTCATTGTGTATATTTCATGGTGGAAGCTTCAACAAAATATTGATTATTTGGTTATTTCACAATATTAAAATTTTATTTTAATTTTTTTACTGTAATTTATCAACTTAGTGCAGCCTTGTTGAGCAAAAGAGACTTCTTACCGATCTCAAACTTTTGAACTTTCAAACCTCAACAACACTATTTGAACATGTATTATTAATATTTTAAAAACTTTAAAATGTCCAGTTTTCTTGTTGTAATTACAATGTTATTTATAGTTTACAAAATGTTGCAAGAATGTTGTTCTAAGAACGTTTTCTCTCAACGTTATGAGAGCTAATAAAGCTTTTTATGAATGTTTCATAAACAATACTTTAAGAACGTTTTGTTCTAACATTTATATAACTTTTTAAATCATTATAGAAAATTCCCTCTTAGCTGGGATATATTTTATACATATTCTCACTCCTTTCCTCCCTCGTAACCCTTCACTCCTCGGTGGCCATGAGAAATGCATATGATGTTTGTGTATTGTTTTGTGAATCATTTGAATGTAAATTTGTTGGTTGTTTTGAGCATCGTTTGTGTGATGTTTGCATGTCATTTGCGTGATGTTTATGCATTGTTTGTGTATTTGCTTGTTTGTTTGTTTGCCATTTGCGTGTCATTTTGCTTGTTGTTTCCATGTTTGCATGTTGTTTGCGTGTTGTTTTGCATTTTGTTTGTGTGTAGTTTTGTGTTTTGTTTGTTTGTTTGTGCGTTGTTTGTGTATTGTTTGCATGTCGTTATGCATGTTGATTGTTTATATGTTGTTTGCATGTCACTTGCATGTTGTGTATCGGTTACGTGTCATTTGCATGTTGTTTGTGCATTGTTTGTGTGTTTGTTTGTTTGTGTTATTTGCTTGTCAATTTGCTTGTTTGCATGTTGTTTTGCATGATGTTTGTGTGTCGTTTGTGTGTAGGTTTGCATGTTGTTTGTTTGTGCATTGTTTGCATGTCGTTATGCATGTTATTTGTTCGTGCCTTGTTTGCATGATGTTTTGCTTGTTTTTTGTTTGTGTGTCGTTATGCGTGTCGTTTGTGCATTATTTTCGTGTCATTTGTTCGTGCCTTATTTGTTTTGAGATTTTGCGTGTTGTATGTTTGAACATTGTTTATGTGTCATTTGCGTGTCATTTGCTTGTTGTTTATTTGTGTGTTGTTTGCAATAAGTTTTGCATGTTGTTTGTTTGTGCATTGTTTGCATGTCGTTATGCGTGTTGGTTGCTTGCATGTTGTTTGTGTGTTATTTGCATGTTATTTGTTCGTGCCAAATTTGCGTGTTGTTTGTCTGTGAATTGTTTGCATGTCATTTGTGTGTTGTTTATTTGTGTGTTGTTTGCATGGCGTTTTTGTGTTGTTTGTTTGCAGTGTCGTTTGCATGTTGTTTATGTTGTTGGATCTCTGAATGGAGTTGTTGTGGCTGTAATGGAGGTCAGGTCCTTCACTCGTTCTTCCTACACAAACATTATCATGCAGCGCTGCAGGCGTGATGGAAGCGTGTGTTTGCGCTCGTCTCATTGAGAAACACCTCTGATAGGAAGTGTGTTGTGACCCGCTCGTCTCATCATCTCTCTCGAGAACTACAGATCTACAACCGGCCTTCACGCCATAAAACTCTTTTATAGTTGTATCTTTTATAGTTTTTTTTTTTCGCTCTCTAAGGACCCGTTTGTTTCCCGAGAGCCATCCGTCACTGAAGCACATTTTATTTGCCGTCGTCAAACACAGTATCTATTAGGCGCAGGTACTGCTTTTAAAGCTTCGGTTTATATTAAGTTGGATTTAGCATATGTTTTCCGGTTTGCATATTTCTAACGCTCACTGTACGTATGTACTTGGCTGCTGATCAGAAATCAGATGCTTTATTGCATACTTGGTAATAAATCAGATTTTGATCCATATCTGGCATACTATGTGTATACTATGTAGTATGGATAGTATGTGAGTTGGGCTTTGGCCATGGACTCAGGTTGCTGATCTTGCAAAAGTGTGTGTGTGTTTATGAATGTATGAATTTATATTTGCTTCAAAACCGTTGATGAAGATGGATTATGGTTCAGAAAAAAACTTAGAACAGAACTTCACTCATTTATCATAATGTTGTGTTTTATGCATTAAATAAAAAATTAAAAGGCAAAAAACCCTTAATTACACTGAGTTTGAGCAACACAGACTTCTGGGAGCTTCTTTGGCAGCAGCTATCTCTGTGTATCTGCCGGCAAGAGTGTGTGTTTGTGTGTGTTGCTCTTGGCTCTTTCTTCATTGGCAAAGTGTGTGTATGAATATATTAGTATATATATATATATATATATATATATATATATATATATATATATATATTAAACATTTATACTGTATATAATATAAATGAAAGGGCCTTTCTGAAATAATTTTTTCTTGAAAAATCCATCCATCCATCCAAGTGGTTAAAACTATTTCAGTGATAGAAAATATAATCGAACATAGTTGAGCAGTTTCTGTGTGTTTTTATAAGGATTTCAATAAGACAAGCCATGAATAGGAATAGGAGTAATTATAATACAAAACAATAAAACTGTACTATAACACAACAGACTAAAAACATGGGGAAAATATGGCAAAATCCTTAAAAACACAAACTTGGCAAGCAACATTGTATTGATTGCACTCTTGAATGCTTCTTGAGTGTGTTTTGTCATCCTGTTCACAAAAACCTGCCAAAATACACAGTAGTAAAGACACAATGTGTGAAAACAAGTCCAATGACTTACACAACGCTGCTTCTCAGGCAGATTTACAGATGTTATGCCAACCTTGACTGTAAATAACATAAATCAGTCCGGCTTGCCTTCAAATCACAAAATTGTAGTTAGTAAAGCAATCTGGATTACAAATATTAGGTAATGTAGTCTGACTACTTTTTGATTACTTTTAACCAAACTTATTTATCACATAGACTTGGGATTATTGTGTACCATATTGATAAAAAAACCCTCAAAAAACAAAGAGAACAAAAATATGTCTCATTCTTTATCCTGAAATGCATGAAATATTATATTACAGCAGGGTTTAATAAAAAAAAAATAGTAGGGTGTTGATGAAAACCTAATAATTAATGAAATCCTAACAATGTCAAATTAAAATGAATTAAAATTTGCCAGAGTGACCATTAAGAAACATCAGAGAAACATTTGTCCAGTATTAATAATTAGTACATGCACTTGATATGATGGAGACATAATTGCATATTTATTAGTCTCATGTATATAAATGGTAGGTTAATTCAGAAAGAAAAAAAACAACAACATAGGAACTGGGGTGAATCAATAAATTCTGAATCATTTACTACCATTTTGTGAATAATATATAATCATGCAATCCATAAAACAGTTACTTTAATCTGATTATAAGCATTTAAAAATATGATATAATGTAATTACAAGTAAATCTCTATTTTTGGCCTTGGCTGTTCAACTTATCGGTAATTGTGAATAAAATGAGCTCTTAAATGCTTTTTATGATGTTATGAATGCTGTGACTTTACCGTATTTTAACAGAACAGAAAGAGAAGTGAAGCTCAGTTTGCTCCTGTCAGAGGATTGTCAGTGGAAGAAGATGAAATGATGTTCCCGTGAAGGCGCTCTGCCGTCTGCATTGGACCGAGGCCATTATTAATATGCACTGACACTTGCATACAACTGAAATGATGCAGGACGTCTCGTCGTGGATCGTAAAATTCCCCAAGGTGCCTTTCGCTCATCTTATACTGAGTGCACTTCCTGTGCCTATATTATAAATCACAGCGATTTCATAATGAAAAAATGTCTTCATTGCGTCGCTGAAGACAGAACTGCATTAAAATCAAGCAGCGTCCCATTATGCTCAGTGGCGTGGCATCGTCTAAAGGCTACATGTGAAAACGGTCTGGTTTTCACGTCTGTATGATCATTTTGATTCTTCTAGAAGGGGTCAAAAGGAGTAAGCATAATTTTAAGCACAGAACAAGCTGCATTTTATGCATTTATTGCAAAAATAGAGTATAACTGCACTCTAACTGCCTTTTTTATTTTATTATACAGTATATTTGCATATTTGTTCACATAAATGGTGTTAAAATAAACAGCCGTCAAAGCCAAAACATATACTATCAAATAAAGACATAATAAAATAAAACAACATATAATATATTAATAATAAAATATATTTTGTCCCAATATAGTAATGTAGCTTTGACAACAATTCAGATTGATTATTTATTTATTTATTTAAACAAACATTTATTGCTATAAATTACTTTTAGGCCCCATTTCATTTGTTATTTTGAAACCTTTTTTGTCATGTGTTTGTTCTTGCATGTAAAGCTGCTTGAACTGCATTGATTTGTTTATAAAAGTGCTTTATAAATACAATGCGATTTTATTGATTGAAGACCAGCTTTAGTTTTAATTTAAAAATAATAATAATAATTGTTAAAACAAACTTTAAAAACCTTGGTAACACTTTATTTAAAGCCTTTAAATATTATGCATTATAAAAGTATTTTGAATACAATGAATAATTGTAAACTCAGTTATAATACGTTATAATACTTTTATTTATTTATTGTTTGTTGTTACAACTTTATAAAGTATAATGCATTAAAACACATGGCAAACATTTTAACTTTGCTTACATTTATTTAAGATATAATGCATTAGAATGTAAATTATGAATACTTTTATAATGCATTATACATAAAGGCTTTAAGTGTTACCAAAGATTTACTTTTTTGTATTTGTTGTTTTATTTAATTCATTTATATTTTCTGTTTTCACAAATATAGTTGTGGTAGCTGGCATGCCACTAATTTATAAACAATCAGTCAATCGATCATTCAGTTGATTGATCATCAGAATTCAGCATCAGAGCTGTAATTTTATTAATTTTATTTCCAGCTGTCATGGTTTAAAAGATAATTAATATTGAGTAATATTATGGATTTGACTTCACTCACATTATCAGATGCTTTACGGCTGAAACTGAAATGCATTCATAATTGGTGACGCTGTTATTGAACTCAGTTGAATCAACATTGAACTGAATTGATCTGAATAATGACTCTATTGTCTTCTGCTTTAGATGAAATTTAATTAGTTTCATAATTGAAAAACTTTGCGTTAAACTTTGCATAATAGAAAAACTTTTGTCATCTGTTGCTTTAATTTCAGGGCTCGGTAAAGCATTGATTCTGATTGGCTGTTAAAGTTTTTATTGTTCATCAGGTGGAAACAAATCATTCTGAAAATAGTTCCTGGTACCCATTGACTTCTATAGTATGGGGAAAAAATATTATGGTTATATTAAGTCAAAGGGGACCAGCAATGGTTTGGTTTTTCAAAATTTTGTGTGAACTATCCCTTTAAATGTTGAAATGAAGCAGTAAATTGATGTCGGATACTCTCCTCACAGTATTGACGATGCAGATCTCGTTAGGACTGCGAATGAGCGTTTTAGCTGCTGTTGAGTTTAAGTGTATCCGTGTGATGCCGTTTGCTTGCTAATTGAAGTTTTAGCTGTTCCCTCCTCCTGTTAATCTAAATCAGTTGTCATCCATGATTGATTTTCACGGATGCGGTTTTATCGGCGCGTATTTACCATACAGTGCGTTTGCTGGATCAGGCTGGTTTTGGCCTGGTTTGTGTTCCTGTAGTTCAATCGCAACACCAGACTAATGGTTTGATTGAATGCATGTACTGATAAAACACACACCACGTGCACGGTGCACTAAGACGCTCTGGATGAGCGCGTATGACAAATGCATGAATGTAAATACATATAATGTTAAATTCATATAGTGTTATAATGGACTTTATCCAGTATATGAAACATTAATTACTTGGTCAGTAACTTTATTGGGACTAAATCGATGGTTAAAATAATTTGCATTTATTAATGTGGTGGTTGCCGGTATCTATTCACTGGGAATTAAGCCTGTAACTCTGGAATTCCTTGTGTCATGTATATTAGTCATTAGCGAATTATTAGTCATATTAAGATATGAAAATGGTTTAGTCTTTATGTATTTTGCAATTTCACTGTTATTTTTTTTTTATTTTATTTTATGCAATGCAATGCAGAACTGTTTCATGGCCAGTAAATTTTGGCAATTTATTTTCCATCAGGTGGTTATTCATTTTGGTGTCTGGTAATGAACCAGCGGAGTCCAACTGTTTGGTGTTGAAGTTCTTGGACCATGTTACTGGTTAAGCTAGTTAAATCTGATGGTGATTCTGAACGATGTATCTATATTTAGTGATATATATATATATATATATATATATATGTGTGTGTGTGTGTGTGTGTGTGTGTGTGACCCTGGACCACAAAACCAGTCTTAAGTCACTGGGGTATAAAAAATGCATTGTATGGGTCAAAATTATCGATTTTTCATGAAGATATTTTGAAAATTTCTTACCATAAATATATAAAACTTTCATTTTTGATTAGTAATATGCATTGCTAAGAACTTCATTTGAAAAACTTTAAAGGCAATTTTCTCAATATTTAGATTTTTTTGCACCCTCAGATTCCAGATTTACAAATTGTTGTATCTCGGCCAAATATTGTCCTGTCATAACAAACCATACATCAATTGAAAGCTTATTTATTCAGCTTTCAGATTATGTATAAATCTCAATTTTGAAAAATTGACACTTAAGACTGGTTTTGTGGTCCAGCGTCACATATATCCTGTGTGTGTGTGTGTGTGTGTGTGTGTGTGTGTGTGTGTGTATATATATATATATATATATATATATATATATATAATGATTTGTTTTCAGTATGTCAGCAAACAAAACAAAGTAAGGTGTTACCAGAATTCCCACAATATTAATGATGGTGTTTATTTATATACTGGCAGTGGCGTCATTGTGAATATGTTGCGTGTCCAGTGTTTCTGCCCTGCAGGATCATGTGTTAAAATGAATCCAGCACAATATCAATCACAAACCCATGAACGCACAGTTTTCTCCACAGCCACTTCAAAACAACGCAGATTCAGAAAAGCCAATAAAAATGATTTGAAAATTATTAGTAGTTTGCTAATGAGGTTTATTATAGTTAACTAAAACTAAAACCATTAAAAAAGTTGTTTGAAATAAAATAAATGTTAACTGAAATAAAATGAAATATAAAAATTGTTTTGTTTCAGTTAGTTTAAGAGGTAACATTTCACATTTTCATTTAGTTTAACTTGACATACTAATAACAAGAAAAATAACATAAAATTTAATAAAAAATTATACTACATAAATCTAACTCTCAGTGCATTTGGGTCTGTTTTGAAGAGATATATAAACATTTGTTTAAACTTTTCAAATGCTTTAAGACTCTCGAAATTCCCATAATTAATTTTTTCAGATTTTTTTACTATTATTTTTTAAGACAAAAAATGTAATGTTTCTTGTTTGGGTCATTTTCATTTCTAGGTCACTGGTAATTCTCAGATTATTTGTTTTTATACATTTCACGCAATGATAGATACAAATAAAATTTCTCATTAATATTAAAACAGTGTCATTTTTTTATATTCAATCATTAATGAGAAGTTGCTGATCAGATACAATGTTTTTATTTGAAAATTATGAAGTGAAGACTGTTTTATGAAATAAGGATTCTTCAGAATGCATTATAAGGGTTAAAAACGACAAAAACAAATAAAAATGACAAAAACACACAACAAAATTACTAAAACTTTAAAATTAAAATGAAACCAGAAAATCTAAAAAATAAAATCTAATTCAAAATATTAACAAAACTTATAAAAGTATCTAAATTATACTAAAATAATACTGGTGATTTCATATACAGTATTCTTTTTGTTTTTTGTTTTCTACTTCTTTTTTAATAGTGAGTCTTTCTACTTCAAAATTGCACTTTTAATTCAATGTGTTACTTGCCATTTCTTTGTAATTATTTGTTAAATTTCCTAGTAATTTTGGAGTGAGCAAATCTTACACCAAATGTTCTGCAGTGAGCTGAGTTCATAATTTATAATGCTGATCCAGAAGGTGCAGATATGAACCAGCAGATGTTTTCTTCACCTTTTGCTGATGGATGTTACTGAGGTCATGTGACACATGTGTCAGACTCACTATTACTCGACCCTGCAGTTCAGATCCACTAATTGACACGTTTGACTCTTACTAGTGCTTCTGGCAAATCCACACTGTAAACAATTACTGTGAATTTAACGGTAAAAGACTGTAAAATGCTACAGTAAAAACCTGTTAAATGGTTAAGGGTAAGTTCCCCTAATGTATACGGTGAAAAACTGTATTGTCCATTACATGTAATTTTATGGTAGAATATAGTTTTTGGAAGTGAAAAAGAACGTATAATATACAGTAAATAACCGTAAATTGACATTCCCAGAATTCCTTCCGTTACATTTCAAATTTGACGTTTGTTGGTTGAAATAACTATGTTAACTACATTAGGGTTGTATGTTACACCTAGTGTTGTTAAATGAATCTTTATTGCATTATTTCAGTTTCATGTGTGTCACCATGATGGTGTTTAGTGTTTGTGTGAATGTCATTGTACATCTATACTGTATATGTTAGTATTTGAAAGCTGCTTGTGATGGGCTTTGGTTCATCATGTGACTTTCTCATCATCACCTGCTATTGGTGGTTATCAGTGTATTACAAAGGTGCAAAACAGATTTCAGTACTTTAATATGTTGGTATATTAACATTATATAACATTATAAACCTAAAACGTTGCTACCGTATTTTTTACAGTAAAATTCCGGCAACCACAGCTGCCTTTTTTTCGGTTTGGCTTTAGCGGTTCCTCCTCTAACATCTGCAATCCGCAATCCCAAACAATTGCGACCAGTTAACCTTCCCCTAGTGATGCCATTAGTGTGTTTTCCTCCGGCCGCTTGCGAGCGAGTTCATTTGTCTGTGGGCTGATGGGTTTATGTGATTAAATCAAATGGCAAACGGTGAGTCCTTGTGTGAAAAAGAGCTCATTGAAATACATGCCGTGCACTGGTGACATCTGTGAACAAAGGAGCCTCAGAGACGCACTTCATCAGACCGCTGCGTCTCAAATGCCACTCGTGTAAATAAATGGCATTGTGGTTTTAATGAAACTTAACCCTAACGATTTATTTAAAATTAAATTTAATTAATTATTTATACTTTAAAAAGTATTAAAAAGTATTATCTCATTCAATTCTCATCTTAAGTAAATTTTTGGGGGGATATTTTTCTGCCATGCTGTTAAAGATATGCAGATTATTAAAATTAAAGTGTCACATTTCTCTAGGAAAAGGTGTCATTGGTGAAAGTGAAGGACTGATGAAATATTTTCATCCCTGAATGTGTGATTCTTCCTTTCTTTGTCATTCACCCCAATTAAATGCAGAAATGTCATTTTAAACTTCATTTAGTCCCTGATCTGATGATTTTCTCTGATTCTCTTTCATGTGGTTTGTTTGGTGATTGGTGATTCTATTAAAATGTTTATTTTCTTGATTAAACATGAAAGGAAATCATTGTCTTTATTTACCGTCAGTATACAGTATGTATGTTTTGCCTGTTTTAGCACAGTTTTTTAAAATGTATTTTCAAACAAGAAAACTAACCTCAAAACTAACAATGAACTTAAAATTAATAAATAAAAATACATTCAGTATTTATACTCTAAAAACAAGTCTTTTCTTATACAATTTTGCATCTCGAGTAATTTTTTAGATATTTTTACTGCCAGTGTGGTATGGTAGGAAATTTACAAAATATCTTCATGGAACATGATCTTAATATCCTAATGATTTTGGCATAAAATAAAAAATCTATCATTTTGACCCATACAGTGTGTTTTTGGCTATTGCTACAAATATACCTGTGCTACTGGTTTTGTGCTGCAGGGTCACATATTTTTGCTTTGCATCTGGTTGTTTTTTCCGCCTCATGCCATGAACGTTGCATTAAGTTAAAAACAATAAAAGTCTAGACCTGTTGTGTTTTCTGATAGTTTTTGTTGAGAAAACGTCTTACAGCTTCTGCAGGTCAGCCCAGTTCTGTTAATGTGTAGTTTGGCCTGTTTGGGTGTAAGATAAGCTGTTGAATGGTGCTGTGTTGTAAAAGCGCTCCGGCAATCATCATCTGACCCACATCAACACGCTGCTTTTTACAGCGCTGAACATTGTTGCTGCCCCATTTCTGCTCAAATTGCTTCTCTGGCTGTAGGTAGAGGTCTCGGCTGGATCTGAATCCATTACAGAACAGACCGCGCCGGGGTTTTCTGTGCTGCTTTGTCTCCGTCGGTGCTTCGTCCGACTCAATTTCATGCTCCCCTGATCTGCTCATTGTTTGAGAGCGAATCCACACACTATCAGAGGAAGATCAGGATATGGAAGAGCAATTTTATACTGTTTTTTTCCTGATTAAAGTGAATCCACATGATTAAGATTGTTAGAGATGTATTTCGTTCTTTTACCTTTTATTGTTGTATATATAAAAAAAAAAAATCAATGTACAATTTTCACTATCAGGAAATTTCACAAATGATTACAAGGAAATAACACATTGAATTAAACTAAGTAGAAAGACTGAAGTCCAATATTTTGTAAAACTGTCAAATGTGGATAAATTGAGAAAATTTAGTATCATAAATGTTCTTTAGTCGCCATTGAATTGTATTTTGCACTTTTAAACTTTATTTAAAGTATATTTATCAGAATACATATCAATGTTTATGATCATTGAGATACTATTTTTTGCTTTTATTAATATTTTGAATCAGTTTTTATTGTAATTTTAGTTAGTTTTATTAATTACATTTTTCAGTTTTTTACTAATTTTTACTAATTTTTTACATCTATATATTCATTTCAGTTTTAGTTTCAGTTATTTTAGTACATCAAATTAAACTGAGAAATGAAAAATAAATAAAAAATCATAAATAAAAATGAGAAATGTTGCCTTGGCAACTAGCTGAAATAAAAATATTATAGTTTCCTGTGAATTTCAACTCATTTCATTTTAGTTTCAATTTATACATTTAAAATAATGTTGTTTAATCATTTTTATTTATATACACCAAAATAATTAATATTTAATACCTTGAAAAGATACTTCTATTAAAAAGTAAATGCTTTTCTAGCTAAAAATGACTATTATTTGCATTTCAACTCTTTTTAATTCTGCTTGCATTAACATTTTAATTGTAATTCTGCATCCTGTTTGTTTAGGAACTGTACTGACATTTATTTTCTTCAGAAAATGTACAAATATAGTTGATTTTATTCATTGGTAATTAGAAATTGACCAAATGATTGTTGTCTCGTAACTCCAGAACGGCACGCCTGAAACGAATATTGAGTTCGTCTGATGATGTTGAATGTTCAGATCTCAAACAGGCTTTAAACACGTTCAGTTTTTGACCCAAAGAACCCGTCAGACGTGTGAATGAAGGAGGTCTGAGGTGTTTAATTTGCTGTGTGTCCTCTAGCGGTTATTATGCTCTAGCGTGATCGTCCCAGAGCAATTACACGCATTTGCGAGGATGTAATTATTCCTCCATAGATGTAATTATGCAATCGCACCTTTGCTGTGGTGCTCCTGGCACGTTTCGCAGCATCTCCGTCCTGCTTTCTGTGTTTGCTAAACAAACGCTGGAGAACTGCATCCGGTTTATCTGTGCTGCTTTAATGCATCACGTGCTTTAATCAGGACTTTCTGTGATCCGTTCCTTCTGATCAGCATCACGCGCTCGTAATTTAACTCTTTTCAACTTTGAACTTTAAGGCTCTAACTGATGGAGACGAGCTGCTCTTATGCCCCAAAGGCCAGAGAGGATGATGGGATATCGTAAAAGAGTTGTGTGTTGATTTTCAATGTTGCATTTACTCTAAAATGCATTTTAAAAAGTGAAAGCATCATTTGAACCTATACAGACATTGAGATCGGTTCGTTCCGTTGGTCAGTTTAGTAAGCATTTGCTGAAAACAAAACAATAGACATCATTACAAAATTTGTAATGGTTTTACTGGTTATAATGAGACTTGTATTGGTTTTAATGGAAACAGTAATGGGTCCTGTGGGTCTCTACTGGTAATTGGTCAACTTCTTTTGATGTTTTGAGTTTCCCTTTCATACACAAAAGTTATGGGGGGAGAGTATTCAAATAAATCACGCATCGTGTTTTACTAACGTTTGCGCTCATCAAATTACTGGCATGTGCACCATTATTAAACGGCCAAAAAAGTATGTGTTAAACTATTTTGAGCTTGAAACAGCTGCAATTGTTGTTGCTGGAGGAGGCACCAGAGAACAGAGAGAAGGGTAGAAGGGAGAGGATTTTTTACACACATTTTAATTTATTTTGAATGCCAGAAGAACACATTATCCGAACATATCGTTTGCCAAGCCAAGCTATTTTTGCCCTCTCATTTCAAAACACCACCGCACTTTAAGATAACTTTATAGTTATCTTTATAGTTATCTTTATAGTTATCGTTTGTTGCTGTGAACATGGCTTTAGTCAAAAAAGCAGACATTTGTGTTTGTATGATTTTCCTCTTCCAGATCATCTCAGTCCATCAGTTTCTCTCAGCTCTTCATTCTGACATCATGATTGTATTCATCCATCGGTTGTTTTTCTGTTTGTCTCATTTTTCTGTCTCTCTTACGCACAGCTGCTTATCGTCGTTACGTTGGGTGGTTTTTCATCGATATTTGACTAACGGTCGTCTGCCGCGTGTTTACGGAGCCACGGATCTGATTTACAGCCGTTTGAGACTCATTCTCCTGTCATCTCATTGGCATTGGAACATTTAAATCCAGCGGCGAGCGCGTTTGTCTTCTTGGAGGAGCTGTGTGGACTAACTAGATTATTCCAGGATAAATCGCTCCATTCCGTCGCTGAGGCTGATGGGAGAATATATTCACTGAGGAAGTGTTATTGCTCAGCGGTTGCTCGTTTATTGCTCAGGAGGCTGGATGTTCTCAGTTAAATCTTTGGTTTGTTAGGAGAAGAAAATGAGTCGGTAATGGGCCACAGTCATAGCTGTAATACAGTGTGACCATAGAGCTGAAATTAAAGAATAAACTGATGGTCTTATTAGTCTCATTGGTGTTAGTATTTCCTTCTTTCTTTCTTTCTTTACTAAACTTCAGATGCTGCAAATAACCTTTAAGAGTTTAATGTACGTAAAAAAAACACAGTGGTATGAATATGTATGCAATTCATCCTCAAACGGTACAAATTTTCCAATACACACAGGGTTCAGTCCAGTGTTTATAATGATCCTCTGGCCCGTTGTGCTGGTTTATGCTGGTTTGTGTGGGTTTATGTGTGTGTTGTGTGGGTTTATGCTGGTGTGTGTGGGTTTATGCGTGTGTTGTGTTGTGTGGGTTTATGCTGGTTTGTGTGGGTTTATGCTGGTTTGTGTGGATTTATGCTGATTTGTGTGGATTTATGCGTGTGTTGTGCTGGTTTGTGTGGGTTTATATATGTGTTATGCTGGTTTGTGCTTGTTTGTGTGGGTTTATACATGTGTTGTGCTGGTTTGTGTGGGTTTATGCATGTGGTGTGCTGGTTTGTGTTTGTTTGTGTGGGTTTATGCGTGTGTTGTGCTGTTTGTGCTGTTTTCTGTAGGTTTACGTGTGTGTTGTGTGTGATTTTGTGGGTTTATGCATGTGTTATGCATGATTGTGTGTTTTTAGGGTGTCTGCAGAGCTGGATAAGAGCCATATTGGCCGATCTGAGCTCATAATTCTCCAGTGATGGTCTGTTAGCATCCAACTATTTAACGAAGTGCTGGAGAGGCGGATTCATGTTTATGCTGAAGACAAATAACTCTGTCTCTGTCTGACCAACTGACTGAGTGCCATTCTTATCATCCGGTCCAGTGACTGATGATTTGATGACCGGTCAATGATCTATAACCTTAGAACAGGCCTGATCCAAACCAAACTATTTAGAGTTAAAGGGTTAGTTCACCTAAAAATGAAAATTAGCCTGTGTTTTACTCACCCTCGAGGCATCCTAGGTGTATACGACTTTCTTCTTTTAGACGAATCCAATCGGAGTTATATTAAAAATCAGGGCTTGAAACTGAAAAAAAAAAGTCAATCGGTTCTCTCCGAGCAGAATCGATATTTTAACGTTTCCGTTCCTGCGTTCCTCTGTATTAATAGCCACCATCTGATCTGGATACGGACTGTATCTGGTGACTGCAGTGACCATCTGGGCTGGATACGGACCGGATCGGGTCAAAAACTAATTAAAGGTCAAACTGACATTTACCTCTCTCACGCGGCACGAATCCAAATGTTTCCATATTCTCGACGTATACTAAAATATAATTTATTGGCTTTTACTTTCATCGACGTAAAACATCATCCTTCACATCGGCAATAACAGCACAGTGAGGCGGTGGTCACGCTGAACGCAACAGATTGGACAACGGAGCACTGTAACTTTTTACACGTTCCTTTAACTGTATTTTATTTTGATATTGAACTGGCTGCAATGTCGCGAAAATATGTGTCTTTGTGCGCGTGTGGTGCCAGCGCGATGTGGCCATACCAATGCTGATTGATTATACAGATGCAAGACATCATTCAAAACTGTCAAGCTATTGCAATACAAATAAAACTGTACAGCTTTTGCAAAATAAAGAAAACTACTTTCTGATGTCTCGTTTTCCTTTCCGAGAACGTTGAAATGCGTCACAATGAACCGTAGGCCTAACTCAGCATATTTTTGTTTCTTTCGTTTTGTTAATCTGTCAATGATTTACATGAAATATATTTATAGGCATATATAGTGTATAGGCATATATATACCTTTTTATGTAAGCCTATAGTTTTCTTGTGTTTTCTCCGTTCACAGAAGTGCCGCAGGTGCGTAAGATCTGTTGAATCCATCTTACACTGTCGTCGGATAAACTCTAACGCCGTGTTCTGACGATTTGAGCTACCCTGTCAGATTTTGCTACCTCCCATTAAAACAGATGGTAGCAGAATTCATTGCCATTGCGACTAGAGTTCACAGCTGAGCACGGGCGGCATTTCACTCGCTGTATGCATCAGAATCACATTTGCAGAGTCTGTACTAATTTAATTCCTGATTGGTTGACAGCAAATTTCAAATATTAAATGGAACGATAAAATAAAGTTATTAACCGGTTAATGGCCATTTCAAATTTTCGATTCTGTTCGGAACTATACAATTTTATTTCGTTTCTGTTTCCGGTTCTGTTTTCCAGTCAAAATTTTGTTCGTTCCCGGTTTTCGTTTTCGTTCCTTGAACCGGTTCAGAGCCCTGTTAAAAATTGTCCTGGCAGTTCCAAGCTCTATCATTGCAGTCGGCGTGTGTTTCTATTTAGCACTCCAAGAGATGTTAAATAAAGCACTCGCATTCATAATAAAAAATGCCTCACACGGCTTTGGTGGGTGAATAAAGGCCTCCTGTAGTGAATCCATGCATTTTTGTAAGAAAAATACCCCTATTTCAAACGTAATAACTCTCACTTTCGCTGACTGTCTTTCGTGCTAGCCCTTCCGGGTGGGTGACGTCGGCGTCACGCGCACACCTCTGAGATATGTTAGTCTCGAGAGTTTGTATACATGAACAAAGGAAGCAAAGTTTCCTTACTTTAGCAAAGCAAAACCAGTCTCCTCTTGGCTTATATCAAAATCCTCTAACATTTTTCATTACAAATCCTCGTTTTGTGCTTCTAATTCGTGAACGGCATTTTGTTTTGTTCTCTCTCCGCGTTCGTCACTAATCACACAATGCATGAATGCCTTCCGCATACCACAGTCAGCGGAAGTGAGAAAAAAAGTGTTTCTAACGTTGGAAATATGGATATTTTTCTTACAAAAATGCATGGATTCGCTATAGGAGGCCTTTATTCACCCCCTGGAGCCATATGAGGCACGTTTTATTATGGATGCGCACGCTTTATTTAACGTGTTTTGGACTGTTAAACAGGAAAAACCACCCCACTGCAATGATAACGCTTGGAAGTGCCAGGACAATTTTTAATATAACTCTGATTGCATTCATCTGAAAGAAGAAAGTCATATACACCTAGGATGCCTTGAGGGTGAGTAAAGCACAGGCTAATTTTAATTTTGGGGTGAACTAACCCTATAATTATTTAGATTTCCTGTTACTAATTTTAATATATATATATATATTTAAAGTGAAGTGAAGTGACATTCAGCCAAGTATGGTGACCCATACTCGGAATTCGTGCTCTGCATTTAACCCATCCAACGTGCACACACACAGCAGTGAACACACACACACAGCAGTGAACACACACACACCGTGAACACACACCCAGAGCAGTGGGCAGCCATTTTATGCTGCAGCGCCCGGGGAGCAGTTGGGGGTTTGGTGTCTTGCTCAAGGGCACCTCAGTCGTGGTATTGAGGGTGGAGAGAGCGCTGGACATTCCCTTTCCCCCGACCTACAATTCCTGCCGGCCGGAGACTCAAACCCGCAACCTTTGGATCACGAGTCCAACTCTCTAACCATTAGGCCACGACTTCCACGACTTAATATATGCTGAGAGATAAATTCATTTGAAAAAACTAAAATTCAATTACCAGTGACCTATTCTGAGTAACCGGAGCTGCGTGCAACAAAACAATATCATGTCCACGTCTTGTTCTCTTTATTTTTTCCACCGTGTTCCTGCTTAAATGTCAACCAGCCGTAAACAAATGAACGTCTTTTAGAAATAAAAGTCTATAATAGGAGATGTGTTATTCTTCTGCGTTCAGGCAGGTTGGTTCAATTTTAAAATAAAATAAAAAATAAATAATTAAATAAAATAATGAAACAAAAGTGTATAAATAAACGCTTAAATTTCAACCAGCCATTAACTATTGAAAGTCTTTTTATAAATCAAAGTCTATCATAGGAGATCTGTTATTCTTCTGTTTAGACAGACAGGTTTAAAATAAAAAATAAATAAAGAAAAAATATATATACAGTATATAATACATGCTTAAATGTCAACCACCCATAAACAAATGAAAGCAGGGCTCCAGACAAAAAAATCGAGTAAGGAGCCATTGGCTCCTATAAAAGAAAAACTTAGGCGCCAAATTATTTTTTTAGGTGCCACAGAATAAAAGTGGTTTATTTTATTATTATCATTTTATTTTTCCCCCCTATTTTAACATTTCAATCATTTTGTCATGTGTTTATGTCTTATCTTTACTAGGCTTTATCAGCATTTTAATCCATCTTGTAGATGAGCAGGTCGACCGGGGAACTAAGGTTCACTTAAAGTGTGAATTAAATGTCTTTTACAACTTAAAATGTACAGTCACAAAGAATTGTTCGTTACACAGAATCTGTACCAATATCATGGACCATAACCATAAGCATCACTTGGCAACTGAGTGCAGTGCATCCTATAAATGTTGTCACGTCTTTCACACATTCAGTCTGTTTTTCTTCATTAGTAAAATGCAATTTTATAGGAGGAGTTGAATCATGTAAAACAGAATAAGTAAAAATAATATGCAACAGCGCATAAATATAGCAAACCGCTCCTCTTTATAGTTATTTTTCTAGCTGACTGATGAGTTTATGGACACTGAGTGGTTATTCTGAGGTAAATGTATTACAATGCAATGTTTACAAGCTTTATACATTTCCTCAGTTTGAAACACTGAATGAGCTTTTACATAAAACATTTCAGTAAGTTGTACTATAGGCTTTCTTATTGCCTACCTTTTGATCATGTTCATTTCATACTATAGTAGTAAATGGAAATATATAATGGGTTCACTTGCTGCTTTAACTGAGGTGCTAAAGAGATCGCGCCTGAGCATTAAGTGCGATACTCTCCGCTCGCGCGATCCGGACGCATACACGGACCGTGTGGACGCGGGGTACTGGTGTTTATATTACCGAAAGTGTGCGCTTCTGGTCCGCATTAAAGAGCACCCAAACCGCATCATTTGAATTTCGTAGCATTTTAAAGCTGATACTTTTTTTATTAAAAAGTAAGACAGCACAAAGCTTTTTGCGATTACTGGATGGCAAGTGCGCTTCAAATAACAGGAAGTCTATGCATTAACAGAACACAGCATATAGACTAAGATCTTGATAAGAAGATCTGTGATATTGAAATTAGCTGATAATTAATAAAATTATCCATTGCTTTCATTGACGTGAACTCCGTTATATTTGCATATGAAGCGGGAATTGAAGAACGGATTTATATCCGTTTTGCGAAGACACATTTATGTGGCCAAGTGTAAATGGGGAAACGTTTTAACAAATCATATAGATATCCGATCAGAGAAAATGCATGAAGTGAGCAGGTGTAAACAGGCCCTTTCAGGTCTCTCTCACTGCGTTCAGCAGACTGTGTGCGGCAGAGACGAGGACTGTTTGAAACTCTTTTCAGTAAAACTTTGATGCGCATCGTCTTATGTAAGTTTAATAGTGAACGTAACAAAAGATGTGAGCGCAAAACAATCGGGAAAAAAGTCCTTTCATGCAAATTATATATAGTCGCCAGTGGCGACCTCAGCAAAAACTTCACTCGCAAATTAATATTTTTGGTCGCAAATGCGACCATTTTAGTCGCAGTTTGGAGCCCTGGAAAGTCTTTTCTTTCTTTTTTTTTAAATCAATCTTCTGCTTTTAGACAGCTGGTTTAAAAATAAATATATAAAATAAAATAAAATGACATAAAATATATAATTATGAAACAAATAAAATAAAACAAATGCTTAAATGTCCCCCATAAGCAAATGAAAGTCGTTTTATAAACCAAAGTCTGTAATAGGAGTTCTGTTATTTCTCCTGTGTTCAGATGGGCGGGTTTCCTTCAGGAGCTTTGTTTATTGTGTAGTTTGTGATTTCAGTCTCTTCCGAATCCTGTGAGAATCAGAGAAATGACAAAAGCATGTTAAGTAGAGCATTTGACAGTCTGACAGCCAAAGCAACACATTTAATGGCTTTATAATGCGACATACATAGAAAAACATCACTGTGAACTGAGCGGGACTGAACGCGGACGTTAACAAAAGATGGGGAAATTGAAATCTCAGATAATTAAAATGCAAATTGAAGGTGTATCTTTAGATGTATAGTGTCGAGATGAACATGGCCATTTGAGATCAATTTGCTGAAAATAAAGCACTACAGTGTTCCCTATCAAACCTGTTTGGAAAGGAAAGTTGCTGACAGACTATTAAAGAGAGAGAAGCGTGCATAAACATGCTACATTTTTAAACATCAATGTTTTGGTAGATCAAATGTACATACATGCATACAATATTTTGTAAATGATATGGAACTTAATAGGTAGCCAGTGCAGAGACTGTAAAATTGGGGTAATATGATCATAATTTCTTGACCTGGTAAGAACTCTAGCCGCTGCATTTTGGACCTTTTGTAGCTTGTTTATTGAAGATGCAGGACAACCAGCTAGCAGTGCATTACAATAGTCCATTCTAGAGGTCATGAATGCATGAACTAGCTTTTCTGCATCAGAAACAGGTAGCATGTTTCGAAGCTTGGCAATGTTTCTAAGATGGAAGAATGCTGTTTTTGTAACATGGGAAATATGATTTTCAAAGGACAAGTTGCTGTCTAATATAACACCCAGATTTTTGACTTTAGAGGACGTAACGGTACATCCGTCTAGTAGCAAATTATAATCCACGAGATTCTGTGTACTGTCTTTTGGTCCAATAAGTAATATCTCTGTCTTATCTGAATTTAATAGGAGGAAATTATTGGTCATCCAATCTTTTACATTTTTTACACAATCTATTAGCTTAGATAGTTTAGAAGTTTCATCTGGTCTTGTTGAGATATATAGTTGAGTATCATCAGCATAATGAAAACTAATCCCGTATTTTCTAATAATATTACCAAGAGGCAACATGTATATTGAAAATAGCAGAGGACCTAGGACAGATCCTTGTGGTACTCCATACTTTACTGGTGATAAGTGAGATGACTCCCCATTTAAACGAACAAAGTGGTAGCGATCCGACAGGTAGGATCTAAACCATCTTAAAGCCTGCCCATGAAAATACGAGTATAGTTTTGTAATCGATCTATGAGTGTGTCATGGTCTATAGTGTCGAACGCAGCACTAACTAATACTAGCAATGAGATGCAGCCTTTTTCTGAAGCAAGAAGCAAGTCATTTGTAATTTTAACAAGTGCAGTTTCTGTACTATGGTGAGGCCTGAAACCTGACTGAAATTCTTCATAGAGATCATTTTTTTGCAAGGAGCACAATTGAGCAGACACAACTTTTTCTAAAATTTTAGACATAAACAGAAGATTTAAAATGGGTCTGTAATTTGCCAGTTCATTAGAGTCTAGTTGTGGTTTCTTAATAAGAGGCTTAATAACCGCCAGCTTGAATGGTTTTGGGACGTGACCTAAAGATAACGATGAGTTAATAATATTGAGAAGCAGTTCTTCTGCTACGGGTAACAACTCTTTCAGTAGTTTAGTGGGTACAGGATCTAATAAACATGTTGTTGGTTTAGATGCACTGATAAGTTTATTTAGCTCTTCCTGTCCTATAGTTGTAAAGCACTGCAGTTTTTCTTTGGCTGCGATGAATGAAGCTGAAATACTAGACGCAGTAGAATCTACATTTGATATTGTATTTCTGATGTTATCTATTTTATCAGTAAAGAAATTCATAAAATCATTACTATTAAACTGTGGAGGAATATTTAGATCGGGTGGGTTCTGTTTATTTGTTAATCTAGCCACTGAGCTTTTGGTTATTATCTATGATTTTGCGGATATGCTCTGCCCTGGCAGCTTTTAGAGCCTGTCTATAGCTGGACATGCTGTTTTTCCACGCAATTCTAAAAACTTCCAAGTTAGTTTTTCTCCATTTGCGCTCAAGATTACGAGTTTGTTTCTTGAGAGAATGGGTATAACTGTTGTACCATGGCACAGTACGTTTTTCTCTAACCTTTTTCAATTTGAGGGGGGCAACAGCTTCTAATGTATTAGAGAAGATAGTGCCCATGTTGCTAGTCATTTCTTCTAGTTCATGTGTATTTATGGGTACACAGAGCAGTTGAGATAAATCAGGCAGGTTATTTGTGAATCTGTCTTTGGTGGCTGGAACAATAGTTCTGCCCGGACATAACGCGGAGCCATATAATTAATATCAGTAATACGCAGCATGCACGATACAAGGAAATGATTAGTAACATTATCACTTTGAGGTACGATATCTATATCGGTAAGATCAATTCCATGCGATATAATTAAATCTAGCGTATGATTAAAACGATGAGTGGGCCCGGTGACGTTTTGCTTGACTCCAAAAGAGTTTATTAGGTCAGTAAACGCAAGTCCTAACGCATCATTTGTATTATCAACGTGAATGTTAAAATCTCAGACAATTAGCACTTTATCAACATTAACTAATAGATCTGAGAGGAAATCTGCAAATTCTTTTAGGAAATCTGTATATGGCCGTATATGGCGGTCTATACACAGTAGCCAGAGCAAGAGATAGGAGAGATTTCTTTTGCATATCTAACAGTGTAACATTAAGCAGAAGTATTTCGAATGAGTTAAACCTCCTGTATCCTGTTTTCTGAGGAACATTGAGAATATCACTATATATTGTTGCAACACCGCTGCCACGACCAGTCTGACGGGGCTCATGTTTATAACAGTAGCTTGGTGGAGTAGACTCATTTAGACCAAAATATTCATTTAGTTTAAGCCAGGTTTCAGTCGGGCAGAGTACATCAAAATTATTATCTATGATCATTTCATTTACAATAACTGCTTTGGGTGCGAGCGATCTAATGTTTAGGAGCCCAAGCTTTAAAAATAGTTTTTGTTCATTTATTTTGTGTTTTTCTGGTTTAATCACGATCAGATTTTTTCTAGATCCTGCATTAAATTTATATTTTGACTTCGCTATTCGGGGGACAGACACAGTCTGTATAGATTGGACAACGCAAGTACTTCTATCTTTTAAGTGGGTAGAACAAAAGTCATCATAGCAGTTATTTGAGAATTGGCTTGCTAGTCAGATGGAGCGTAGCGTCCTGGAGATGTTGTCCGACAGGAGTTCCGCTCCAACTCTGCTGGGGTGCAGGCCATCATCACGGAAAAGCCTAGGACGCTCCCAGAAAAGATTCCAATTATTAACAAAGAGCAGTTTCTGTTCTTTACACCATGACAATAACCATTCGTTTAAAGCAAAAAGGCGGGAGGAGCAAACGACAGACACAGTGGGTGTGGCGTCAGGCATCGGAGAGGCTTTTATTAAACAAAATAATAAAATAAAGTGTCCAAAGGGGGTTAAAGTGTCCTAAAATAAACAGGGGGTCTGGTGTCCTCGTCTTGCTGCGGGGTTTGTGAAGGAAGGCAGTGTTCTGAAAGGAAGGGTCCAGGTAAGGGGCGGAGTCCGGCGGCTTCTTCTAGCGACTTCGTCCTTCTTTGGTCTGCGATGCTTCCGGGGGATAGTACGGCCCGGCATCCTGGCCCGTCTGCCGTCACACGGGTGACGGAACTCGGTCCATTCTCGACGTTCCCTTCCTGGACCCACGAGGACACCAGCGTGCATGCACGGGGAAGAGTCTCTCGAGGGGAGGCTCACTCGGCATTTAAACAGCGTAGAAAGGGATCTAATATTCAATAAGCCAAGCTTTATCAATTGTTTCTCTGTATTGTAAACATTTTTTATTTGTTGAACATCAATTAAATTGTTACTCTTAATTTGGTTTGGACGTTTTCTGTATTTTCTAGTTTCTAGTTCATCTAGTTCGGCAGGTCATGCCGAACTTTTACCAACATGTATCCTGTCCAACTAGAGGACCAAACACACTGGATCATTGCTACACTCAGTTCAAGGATGCCTACAAAGCCCGCTCACTACCGGCTTTTGGCAAATCGGACCATGCCGCCATCTTTCTAACACCGAGATACAAACAAAGGCTCGTTCAGGAACCTCCGGTGCAGAGAGTAGTGACGCGCTGGTCCTCCCACTCAGAGACTATGCTGCAGGCGGCGCTTGATGACGTCGACTGGGACATGTTCCGGGCGAGTTCTTCTGACGTCAGCGAGTTCACGGATGTAGCATTAAGCTTCGTAAACACGCTAACCGAGCAAGCTACAGAAACAATAACGATAAGGACATTCTCCAATCAGAAACCGTGGGTGGACAGAACAATCCGTGCCGCGGTTAACACACGCACCGCCGCTTACAATGAGGCTCTTCTGTCTGGGAATACGAGCGAGTACAAAGCATCGTGCTATGCTCTCCGACGCGCAGTAAGAGCCGCCAAACACAGATACAGAGAGAGAATTGAGTCTCATTTCCAGCTCAACGACTCTCGACGGATGTGGCAGGGACTGAGGACCATCTGTGACTTCGGAAACAAATCCTCCGCGGAGGTGAGAGCAGATCCGTTGCTGGCCGACGAGTTAAACATCTTCTACGGCCGCTTCGATCGTTTCTGCCGACCAGCGCGTCTGGAAGCAACAGGCAGAGCAGCGATGATCCTGTAATCACCGTGTCGGAGGATGAGGTTCGGAGGGCGCTAAAGAGAGTGAACGTCAGGAAAGCAGCCGGACCTGATGGGATAACCGGCCGTGTTCTGAGGTCCTGCTCGCTGCTTTGCTGGTTTGTTCACTTCTATCTTTAATGAGTCCCTTGCTACCTCCGTGGTTCCCACCGCATTTAAAAAATCCATCATTATCCCTGTGCCAAAGAACAATAAACCCTCTTGCCTGAATGACTATCGCCCAGTTGCCCTCACATCTATAGTCATGAAGGTTTTTGAGAGACTTGTAAAGAGCCACATTTGCTCCTCCATCCCTGATACTCTGGACCCTCTTCAGTTTGCCTATCGCCCAAACAGATCCACGGACGATGCCATTTCTCACGTTCTCCACTCTTCCCTCACACACTTGGATAGCAACAATGGAAATTATGTAAGGCTGCTATTCATTGACTATAGCTCAGCTTTCAACACTATAGTCCCCATCAAGCTGGCATCTAAACTCACAGACCTCGGCCTAAACTCCTCACTCTGTGACTGGATTCAAGACTTCCTCACCGGCAGACCTCAAGTGGTGAAAGTTGGCCAGTTCACCTCAAACTCCATCACTCTGAACATAGGAGCCCCACAGGGCTGTGTCCTGAGTCCCCTGCTCTACTCTCTCTACACGCATGACTGCGTGTCCTCTCACAGCTCCACATCTATTGTCAAATTCGCTGATGATACTGTGGTTCTGGGCCTCATCTCCAACAACGATGAGACCGCATACTTGGACGAGGTAGAGAGACTCACATCATGGTGCCAGGACAACTGTCTCTCTCTGAATGTGAGCAAAACTAAAGAGCTGATCATGGACTTCAGGAAGAGACAGCAGCAGCCCTACACACCTCTTATGATCAGTGGGACCCCTGTGGAGAGGGTGAGTAGCTTCAAGTACCTCGGTGTAAACATCTCCGAGAACCTGACTTGGACTACACACATCCAAACTCAGGTAAAGAAAGCCAGGCAAAGACTGTACCATCTGCGACAGCTGAGGAAATTCAGGGTCTCACCAGCAATCCTGAAAACTTTCTATTCAGGGACCATAGAAAGTGTATTGACTCAGTGCATCTCAGTGTGGTATGGAAACAGCTCCAATCAGGACTGCAAAGCACTACAGAGAGTTGTGCGCTTAGCTGAGCGCATCTCAGGGTCTGCTCTCCCCTCTCTGCAGGACATCTACCTCAAACGCTGCAAAAATAGAGCTGTCAAAATAATCAAGGACTCAAATCACCCTGGTAACCAGCTATTCACTTTGCTTCCATCTGGTAAGTGCTTCCGTAGCCTGATGGCAAAAACTGAGAGACTTAGGAGGAGCTTCTTCCCCCAGGCCATCAGGCTCCTAAACTCTAACTCTGTGTCATAACATCACTTGACTCCATGTAAATATCACCATATCAATAAGCTATTCATAATTTTTCTCTACCTCATATTGCTGCTATTATATACCCTGTACAACTTTTTTGCACATTATTTTGCACATTCCTCTTAGTACTATTTAAGTCAACAACATACTGACCTGCACATTTATATTTATATTTTTTATCTATCTTTTTATTTTATTTTATTCTTTTTATTTTATTTTATTTATTTATTTATTTATTTTTTTATTTATTTTTTTTCTACTTTTCTTCTCTTAATATTTGTATACTTTATAATTGCACTGTCCTTGGAGCGGACCTGACCTACATTTCACTGCTGGTTATACTCTGTATAATTGTGTATGTGACGAATAAAACTCTTGAATCTAGTTCGGGGAACAGACACAGTCTCTATAGTGTGATATCTGGGTGAAAGAGTCTCTATGTGCTAAGAATTAACTGACTTCTGTGACGTGAGGCGGCTAGCAGACGGTCGGTTTAGCCAGTCTGTCTGCTTCCTGACCTGGGCCCCAGTTAGTCAAGTACGAACTCTAAGACTACGTGCCATATTTCTAGAGAGAAGAGCGGCACCACCCCAAGTGGGATGAAGACCATCTCTTTTCAACAGGTCAGGTCTGCCCCAAAAACTCGTCCAATTGTCTATAAAGTCTATGTTATTCTGCGGTCAACACTTAGACATCCAGCCATTGAGTGATGACAGTCTGCTATGAGTGAAGACAGTCTGCTATGAATGCAGAGCATATTACAGTGTCTGATATCGTACTTGCAAGTTCACACACCTCTTTAACATTATTTTTAGTGATCTCCGACTGGCGAAGTCGAACATCAGTAGCGCCGTCGTGGGTAACAATCTTACTGAATTTACGTTTATCATTAGCCAGCACTTTTAAATTTGCCAAGATGTCAGGCGCTCTGGCTCCCGGTGAACATTGGACTATGGTGGCTGGTGTCTCTTTTTTCACGTTCCGTACAATAGAATCGCCAATAACCAGAGCACTTTCATCAGGTTTCTCAGTGAGTGCGTCACTGAGTGGGGAGAACCTGTTTGATGTTCTGATCGGAACGGAAGAGTGATGTTTTGACCCGCGACTAGGCCGCCTCACAGTCACCCAGCTGCTCTGCTGCACGGGCTCAACCCGGAACCGAACAATGTACAGGACTCCCTGAGCTAGTCGCATCCAAAGCAGTATCTACAGCCCTCACATTCTTACTATCCTCAACTAAAGTTTATGATGCGTGTCTCTAATTCTGAAACCTTCTCTGTCAGCCTAACTATTTCCCTGCATTTATCACATGTGAATCCCTCATCGCTGACAGAGAGAGATAAACTATACATGTGACATGAAGTGCAAACACCAATAGCAGGAGAAGAAGGTATTACTCACTGTGACTGATACTTAACTTACCACTTACCACTGTTGTTTGATGAACTCGTGAAAAACAGAGCGAGAAAAAAGAAAACAATTATTGGTGCGAATAGAAACGTGAATGGAACCGTGAATGGTTTTAAAAAGTGAACGATCAAATTAGTTAGGTTAGTTTGATAGATAATACCAGAAATATGGTGGGAATTAAGTTATATATTATCACTTTAAACAACAGAGAGTGAAAGTAAGGTAAAGATTCAATAAAAAAAGAGCGGAGCTACAAACGCAAACCTCTCAGCAGCACAACAGACAGAGACAGACTGAAGCAATCGATCACAGACTGAGAAGATTAGTCAATGTTAGTGATGTGACTGACGGTGTTGTGATCTCTGCTCAGTTTGCCGCCTCTAATGTTTCAGCTTATGGTGATTTTATAAGGCCATTACACAAAGCGCTGCTGTGAAACTGCAGAATAAATCTCTGAATTTGTTCCAATTCAAATTTCATTTCAGGAACGGCTCACAACTTGAGATTTTTGGATCAGGCTAAATATTTGAACAAACATGAGGCTTTTCAAGTTTAATCATGTGAGAGAAAGATCAGAAGTGTAAATGCTCAGAGAAGCCAAGCAAACGTCTACGTCCCATGTGAATGAATGTGTACTGAACACATCTGCTCACAAACACGAGACGACACACACTCATTCATCACGTGTTCCTGCTCTGATTCAGTCACGGTAATCTAAAACAAAACATGTTTGTCTTCAGAGGCATTCATTATAATAGCAGTGTTACTTTGCTATATTCAATTATTTTAAAATTATTTGTTAGCTAAAACATTTGTGGTGTCATTTGGAGATGATTTGTCCTCCGCTTCTACAACAAAATGTGGTGTTCCACAGAGCTCTCTGCTGGGTCTATATATCCATCCACACAACCCTATATAGGTCAAGCAGTTTGGAGAATGGATGGATTGTTTTATTTTATTATTTTTTATTGAAATGTTAAAGCTGCAGTCTGTAACTTTTTTTGGTTAAATATGATCCAAATTCAATATTTGAGCAAGTACATAACCAGCCAGTGTTCAAAACTATTGCCTTACTTTAGGTTTAAATAGTAAACATAAAGAAGTTGTGCCGACTAGTAGGCTATCACATGTGAGGATCCTGCAGGTGGTGGATCGTTTAGCCTTGTCTCACAGCAGCTAGAATAATTAAATGTATAATTTTGATGGCGGATTGTAATCCAGAAAGGATTATATAAAACACATGTGAATGAAATTAAATTATATTCCAGTTTTAAATGTGCTTCTGATTACAGATAGCCTGCGATTACACAAGATTTGTAGTTCGAAGGGAGTGAATTTTAATATGAAATTCGAATGGTATGACAATTAGATATTAGACTGTACAGAAATTGAAATCTACACACTATACTCATTGTCACGCAATGCTGATGTTGTTAACATTAATAATTTGAGTATAAAGTATAACAATAATAATTATTTGCACGGTTTGATGTGAAATGAGCTAACCGATCGTTAGATTTAATCACCATTGGCAGCGCGATTTATTTTAATGCTTTTTTCCTCAGTTGGTCAGAAAAACATGGCAGACTTGTTACTTGCTTGTTCAGATCACAATATACAGTGAAAATTCTTTTTTGGGTCATATCAAGACGTAGGCTAGAATCTGTGATTACTAAGTGCAGTATCCACACCGGTGCGGTGACGAACAGACTGACACACATACTCCTCAAAACATTAGATTCATCCGCGCTGGAGCCGTGCCGACTCACAACCCCATGCACGGAAGATAATTCCGCAAGTATCTGCAATTCCAGGTTTTCAAACAGAGATGGCGACAAAGAGGCAAAACTTACAGACTACAGCTTTTAACAATGTTAATTGTTTTATTTTCAGTGTTAGTTAACAACAACGGCACTGGTTTAGTTTCTGTTGTGTGTAACGCTGCTGAGCACAGCATACATATGTCATAGATAATGTCATTGTGTTGTTGTTAATGGTCCGGCAAGTTGGCTGTTGTTTGTTGTAACGTGTGTCGTCGTCTGCTGGAGTTCAACACCTCTCATCCACATAATGAATTTCTCTTGACTTTGCTGTGTCGAACACAAATGTGTGCTAAAAATAACACATTAAGTCTTTGGGATGACTGACTGTTGCCACGTTTGTGTTTCCCAGTGAATATCTGGATAAATTATCCTCCTGTTTCTGCTTGAGATGTAAATGAGCGCATTGATGCAGGAGCAAAAACATCAAACCTCAATTAGACTCTAAATGCATGAAAGGGAAGCAGCACCTTTCTGCTCTAATGACTTTTTTGCACTTTAAAGTAAACGGATCAAATGGCAGAGTACGTCCTCAAAGACACGTGCGGCTTCAAAGACACGCGACACTGTGTTAGTGTGATTTGTATGGAAACAGATCGTGCTGGATGATTGATCAAAGAAGCAATTCACCTCAATATCTGTCGAGATTACTCAAGCCTCTGCATGCTGTTGCATTGTAAAGACTCTCTTTCGTCTGCTGTGTGGAAATAATCAGCATCTGCAATAGTGTTCCACAGAAAAAAAAAAAATTAAATAAGTAAAATAAGTATCGCATGTGACTGTAATTTAGGACTTTTTAATGACAGTACAAGCAAAGATATCAAAACATGACATTTTATTTGTTCTTTAAATGTGGTCTTGTCTCTGGTTCTTGCATTTTTATGTTGAAATGTTTTAACAGCTACTCGCTCTCTAGAGAGGATCCATGTGGAATAGATTTCTACATCCTACAGTGAACAAGCTGTTTGGAGAATGGGTGGATTATTTTTATTTTATTTTATTTTAGATTTTATTTTTATATATTTTATATATGCATATTTGTTTTTTCCGTAATATTTGTTTTTATATATTTTATTTTTTAAATATATTTTATTTTTATAAACTCTATATTGTTAATATTCTTAATGTATTTATTTATTTATTTACATTTGTTTTTATTTATTTTAATAAATTTGTTCATATATTTATTATTTTATTTTTAATATTAATTACATTCATTAAATATTAATATTTAATACGTGGACCGAGCAGTTGGAGAATTCTTGAATGTTATGATTTTTTTCCCTCATTTTTAAATTAATTATTGTTTTTATTTATTTATTACCATGCTTTTTTATTTCTTTTTTTTTTAAATAAATATTTTCCATATATTATTTTTATTTTATCCAAAATTATCTTAAAAGCTGTTGGCTGTGTAGGAGATCTGAGTTTATTGCATCCCTCCAGCATCTTCACTGTCATTTTCCCACTCAGCGTTATTGAACAGCTGTGATCTACACACACACAGTATATACTTCATTCTGACATTAGTGATCTGTCTGAGTAAACACAACTATCAGTTCACATGCAGTTACTTAAAGAGCTCTTGGGCATAAAAGTCGAATGATCTGAAGTGTCTGCTGGGTCAAAGGTGTTCAAGCGTTCCTCGTGCTCTTGTTGTCTCTCACAGGCCTTTTCCATACATAAATGCAATGACATCCATAAAAAACAACATGCTGAATGAGGCGATATTAATGAAAGCATACTGTGATGTAAGTGATGACTGCTAAATTTAACCAAGTAAAATGCCATTTATTTCTCCATAAAATGTATCATAGAGCCCAGCATCAGTCTGATGCTCTCTAATGAGAGAAAAAATGGTCATTTTTTTACTGTGTATCATACAGTAGATGTGCAGCTGATACATGAGCAGAAATGAAGCACATCCACAAATCAGTGCATACACATGAAGAAGCTTTAAACATGTGAAGGAGATCATGAATCACTCTTTTTTTAAATTCTGCATTAAATCAGAGGGTCAGACTCTAGTGTGCACAATCATTTGTTTAGTCATTGACCAGATTTTCTAGAGATTGTTAGATGTGAATTAGTCGTCTAGGTAGTCGCCATGTGATGCAGAGTGAAGTACACTTGATAGAGCTCAATTCCAAAGACAGCTGAATCATTCCACTCAAGGACGTCTGTGTTTATTTGATTAACAGTATGAGGATTCGTGCTTCAGTGCAGAGCGATGAGATGGAGCGAGGGATGTGTTCGGCGCATAATTGTGACGCTCTCTGTCTGTTCTCTTCACAGCGCCTCCTACCGTCCGGATCGTGCACTCGGGTCACGCGTGTAACGTGGAGGAGGAGCATTACTCTGAGAGGGTTTACACCATCCGAGAGGGAGAGATGCTCGAGCTCACCTGCCTGGTCACTGGACATCCACGACCACAGGTGAGAAAGAAGAGTATTACTGACCAATCACATCCTGAACATGCAGATGATCAAAACCGATAGGGATGCACCGATATATCGGCTGATAATCGTATAGGCATATAATCGGTATATACTATCAATCAAAAGGAGGTTGAAATATGTGTCAGATTGCATCTTATCTGTGAAGGAAATGTCTCTAGGATTTAGGGTTGCCAAATTTAACGCACTTTATAACGCAGTCTCACTTTAAAAAATAGTGCTGTTAATGCAGATTCTATTTGACTCTATGAATCACCTGTAGTTTATAGGGACGATTCACCCAAATATGACAATTCTGGCATTTTTACTTACCCTCAAGTTGTTCCAAACCTGTATGACAAAAGAAGATATTTTGAAGAATGTTAGTAACCAAATAGTTGATGGTAGTCATTGGCTTGGACAAAATACTTTGGAAGTCAATGGCTACCATCAACTTTTTGGTTACTAATATTCTTCAAAATATCTTCTTTGGTGTTCAGCAGAAGAAAAAAAATTGTACAGGTTTGCAACAACTTGAGAACGAGTAAATGATGACAGAATTTTCAATTTTGGGAACTGTCCTTTTAAGTCAGGGTAGCCAGGTCCACAATTTTCCCCATCACAAAACATTATTTGTAATGCGCCTCCCATCCAATAATAACAAAGAGCTTTGTGTGTGCTTTGTGAGTTCTAAAAGAAACAAAGTCTCAGCTTTCAAATCCTGTACATTTTATCACAAATTCAAACACTAAATGCCTTTTTGATGTTTAAATGTGGTGTAACTGATCGCTGTAGCGCCTCTTCCACCTTAATACAAGTTATAGTGCAAAATAAACATGAATGAACATCAGAAGGTGTTGAAAGATACATCTTACTGAAATGAATTGTGTCTCATGTAATCGATCAAGTGTTTCAATTGTCTATAAAACAGCTTGTGGTCAATATGTCATTTAACATTGCATTTATGTAGTTCAGTGTTCAAAATTAGCTATATAAACACTAGAGTGAGCTTATTTACTGTTAATCATAGTGTGCAACGTGGCTAAAGGCCCACCCTAAAGAAATAATGTGAAATAATTCACTGCGCCTAAAATGTATAATTGCCAAAAAAATATATACGTTGAATTGAACATTAATGGACCAACAGATTTTGTGTGAAAATAAATAATTCAAGTTGTTTATTTTGTTTAAAAATCTTATAAATGTATGCGGTGGCAAGGGGGGCCTTTTACCCCACACACGGGGTAAAAGGCCCACCAGCATAAAAGGCACACGGTATTGACACAAATACTTCAGCTAAAATAATGTTTTGTTTAATAATAAGTTAACACTTGTTAAAAACAATCACTTTAGCAAAGTCTGTACAGTTTTGTACTTAATTTGAAAAAAACTGCTCCGGGTGTGTGTTCACGGTGTGTGTGTGTTCTAGGGATGGCTCGATACCATAATTTTGGCTTCGGTACGATACCAGAATGTAGTACCTCGGTATCGATACTAAATCGATACCATAGGTGACAAATAACCAGCCTCAAAAGATAAGTGAATTAAAAAATATATATTATTAATAATAATAATAAAAACAGATTCATATGTTAATGCCTTTGTATCAAACTGTAACAAAAAACCTAAAGGGAACATAGGTTACATTTTGATGTTGGCGAAAAAAAAATAGGCTAACTGAAGTAATAAGATGAAAATATATTCAAATCTTATCTTTTCAGTGCAAACTAAATGTCTCCTAAAAAAAAAAAACCTACCGGAAACATAGGTTTCATTTTGAAGACGTTTGAAGAAAAAAAATAGAACTGAAGTTGCGCAATTGATGCAACAAATGTTGCTTTATTGTAAAGTGTTATTCTAACAGTCAAAGTAATATTCAAAATCATGTGATTATTTTTATTTTTTGTGTCATTATTTCTCTCTCTCAGATTGTTTTCAGATTTCAGACTCAACCAAAGAAAAAGCATTAAATATAAATCTCCCTCTCTCACTTGCTTCATATTAGTGGTCGGCAGCGCGTCAGAAACATTCCCTAAATATCATTGATACTAAAATGAATATAGCAAAACTCCTGCTCAATTCATATCCAATTAAAATTTGATTGTATGAAATGCAAGTGCATGCATTACGTGACCAAAACTTCATTGATTCTAGCGTGTCTCACATGCACATTTGCGCTTACTGTATTACATCTGAATGTGCGTTGATCAGATGTAAATAAAAGGTCAAAACAAATCTGAATTTATGAATGATGCACTCACCTGTCGATCTCTTAATTCTTTGAAAAGATCAGGATTAGCAAGCGACAAATGCTTAAAAAGATTTGATGTGTTCCTGTGGCAACATGATTTAGGCCTATAGCAACGCTTGCATGCAGGTGCAGTGAGGTCAGTTCCTTCACCTTTGTCATCTATTTTTTATCCAAAGTAATGGCATATTTCACTTCTACTGTTCTCTTTATTTATTAATTTTGGGTGCGCTGAGTTTCATCTGTTTGATCCATCGCTTTGTTCTGTTGTCACATTTACCAGTTGCGCAGCAATTTGGGAAGCACTGCCACCTACAGGTGCATTTTGCAACAGCAGCGTATGAAATACCGAATTGAGCAAAATTATGATATTGTACCGTTTGAAATATAATATATACCGGTGTTTTTCCAGTATCGGTATACCGCGCATTCCTAGTGTGTTCACTGCTGTGTGTGTGCACGTTGGATGGGTTAAATGCAGAGCACGAATTCCGAGTATGGGTCACCATGCTTGGCAGTATGTCACTTCACTTCACTTAATTACTGTGCACCTTTAGCCCCAACAGCAGGGACACGTTTTACCCCAAATACATACTTTTACATATTCTTTCATTATTTAAAATCTGTTACTTTAAATATCTTAAGCAAAACTGAAAATCGCGTCAAAGATCAGACAAATAAACACGTGCATATTGAAAAGCGAATGTTTTGCAAAGTGCTACGCCACGTTTTTGTGCCATCTAGTGGTTTAGATGACAAAAATATCAAAGGGCGCCTTTTACCCCGGGGCACCTTTAGCCCCATGGTACCCTATATGTATGTTTAAAGCAATCTGATATGAGTTTTTTATGAAACTGCCTTATGTGCAGTTGAGTTGTAATCAAACATATCACTTTTTATTTGAGTGTGATTATTATATCTATATTTAAATATAACAGTTTGGGTTCTGTTGTTAATTTTATTCTCTAAGATTATAGTAATGTTTACAGCATTAGTTGGGAGAGATTTTTTTCTCCTTAAGAAAGCTAAACTATTGATATCGGCTGATGTCATTCTGAATAATCGGTATCGGTGGAGAAATTTTGTATTGGTGCCTCCCTTATAACCATCATTGCTGAGACACTTTGTGTAGTGCTTCATGAGAACATTTAAAAGCATTTTAAAACGTGCATGCTTCTTCAGATGCGGATGATTCATTAAGAAATAGGGTTTGCTTGAGGCATTACTGCATGAAAGTAATCGACTAGTTGGCGTTTACCTGGTTTAAATGACAGGTCGTGCAGAAGACAGTATATGAGAAGAGCTGAATGAGACTTGATGCTATATGTGTTGTCATGAACATGCAGGAACTGTCATGGTCACCTAGTTTGTTTGTTGGATTAAAACTGTATGCATTTGCTGTATGCATTTGCAAAACCAGGACGTCACCACTTCATAAAGGAAAGGTATGTAAGCTTGTTTGTAAACAGCATTGCTCTTAAAATTCATCTTAGGTCTGTCATTAAATTCAAGTGATTATAAATTATTAATCTCGTTTTTTAACCACATCAAAATTTTATTTCGCTGGTGTTTGCTTTAGTGCCAAGTATCCCTCTTTGTAAATTCATATATGGAATTGTACCACAGAAAACACAGTGTTTTACCGATTAGTGATATTTCTCTTGAACCCAAAATCCAAGACATGTTGTCAAAATGGCCCTAGTATGAGTTTTTATATTTATAACATACGATATAGTAATATTTTTAGCGCAGCTGCCAACAGTTCCGTTCAGCCACAGCTAGAGTTACGCACATCTCTAAGCAAGACACTGAATACTGAACGAATCCAGGAATTTGAACGAATCGGTTGAGTGATTCAGTGGCCCATTCTTGCTTGTTCATGAACACTCAACTGTTTTGAATGAATCAGTTCAATGAACGCTTCTGTGATAAAGCAGTGATTTGCCACCACTTACTGGCGTCATTAATGTCATAGAGTAGGTCTATCATTTAATTTCATATTTCTATATTACATTTTTTATTATTATTTTAGAACAAACAAAAAACAAAAACAAAACAAAACAAAAAGCTTAGGCTGACCTTAAATGCACAGCTGTCAGTTTAGTTGTTAAGTTAAAATCAAAGAAATCAATAAGTTACAGGAGAAGATACATAAACATTAACAGCAATAAGCTTCTTGTTTTGAGCCATGATGACTATTAGTTTTCAAGAACATTAGTTATATTAGTTTTCAAGAACAATGTAGGCAATCATGCAAAGTGAAAGAAACAGTCCAAATAGGGTGTCTATATCCGATGAAATTTTGGTTCCATTTTATTTCTGATATAAGGGGTGATTTGTAGTCAGCATATTATTTTAAACTGAATGGCATGTTTCGTTACACACTGAAATTCTTTAGTGCTTCCAGACTGAAGCCTAGTCTTCGCTGGAGATATTTAGTGCAAAATAATTTTAGATATTTAGTGCAAAATCATTTTCAAACATCTGTTAAATATTATCTATGTCTCCTAGGATGGTCAAACTTAATATAACATAAATATGAGATACATATTTTTATCTTGCATTTTTATCAATATTTTCTCAATTACAGACCTATCGGTATACAACGTAGTATTTTGCCTATTTTCAAAATTTAAATATTGAAAATAAAAAATGTATGATAAAAAAAAAGTTAATTTCTAAGGAAAAATGAATAAGGTCGTGTTGAAAAAAATATATTTGTTCCTGTTTGATACTGTGACTTGACTTGACCTTTATCAGGACTCGACTTGACTTGCTTGAGGTGAGCCACTGACTTGACTTGACTTGCTTGATTTGTCATTACCTCACCTCGCCCGTGTCGTCCCTCCCATCCATTGGACAGATTCCATTGGTATTCAGAGCCGGTTTTGCTGTAGGCGTTCCCCAAAGCGTCTCCTGACGCAGCTCGAGTTCCTGAAGAGGAACTGTAAGTTTTGGTGTATGTAAGAGCTGCTGAAGTGGAGGAAAAACTTTTAAAGATAACTGAAATCTAAAGACACAAATTGTTATAGTACAATAAAATAAATCTCAAAATTGACCAGTGCATGAAACCAACAATGTTTGTGCCTGTAATAATAATAATAATAATCATAAACACACTTATTTTGTAGCACTAATAGTTTCACTGTTCACTACATTTTGTTACTCCTCTAATTATTCACCGATAGAAGTTAATAAATCAGAAGCAAGTTCACAGGAAATTTTGCACTGAAAAATAAAAGTGATAGTTATATTTATATTTATATCCTCGTGTATATTTTGTTTTGAATAGATAATGAAGTATATGCCAATTTCTCTAGTGAAAAATTACTTTGTAATTGAAGTCTCCATCAGTATTCATAAACTAAATATACAAAGTATTTATATAAATATACTCTTTATTTAATTAGTTCAGATTGACTGATATGCATTAATAAATAAATCTAACACTTTCCTAAAGTATAACCTCAGAAATTCATCATTATGCATGGAGGTAGAGTTTTAAGTTTTATTTCATAGTATTTGTATTACGGAAATGATTGGCTGATCATCATGGATCACTGAAATCAGACTCTAATCATGCCTAAAGTTCAGCATACCGTCATGAATCTCTGGAGTGAGGGAATATGATGGTCTTTATGAATGTGTGTGTTCATCTGCTCTCGCTGGCGCTGTAATCCGCTCGACTGCGGTGGGTTTGTTCCTCACATACAGTATTTCCCAGCTGAATATGACCACACAACCAACCGGATAAACGCTGCTAACCCAGAATAAATCCATTCGTGGGGCCAGATCAAGCGGAAGCTTTTTTTGGCTCAGTTGACAGATCTGATGCGATGTTGGACAGGGAAGGAACTTTATACTGTACTGCTGCATTCCAGTATTCAGACTCAAGATTAGACCGTTACACATACAGAATTCTAGAATTATAATAAAGAGTTATTTTAAAAGCCCCACCTGTCAGGGAACTGTTGTGTGTGTGTGTCATGTGTTCCCGCCTAATGTTTCCTTATTTGGTTTGTTTCCTGTCCTTGTTAAATGTAATCATTAGTTAATTCTTGTCTAGCCGTGTTTGTCTCGTTAGCTATGTTTTACCTGTGTATATTAGTCCTGTCTGTTTAGTTAGATGTCGTCTGGTCGACTCGTTACTTCCCGGTGTTTGATGTCTGTGTCTGCCTTGCCTTGTCCTGCCCTGACCTTGATGTCCTAGTAAAGTATGTTTTTGAGTTACAACCTCGTTTCCGTGTTTCCTGTGTCCTCCCTGCTGTGTGCACCGTGACAGAAGACCAGACCAAAACAGTAAGCGGCGCCCCTTCACCTTGTTTTGTTTTCCGTTTTTGAAAAGTTTTTTTTGTTTGTTCCTGTTTTGTTTGTCCCTCGCGGCATGGAAGTCGCCACTCGACATCCCGCTTTAGCCCACTGCAAGTCGGCGTGGGAGTTCGGCAGGATTACCGCGAGTGCCGCGAGTCCGCTGGCCGCGAGCCCTGCAGTCTGACGATCGCGGGAGTTCACGCCGCCGTCCGCGGCACACCGAGCCCGCCATTCGCGGGAGATCACGCCGCTACTTGCGGTTCACCCAAGTCCGCCGTCCGTGGGGAAAGCCAACCCACCGTCGGCGGCTTCACCGAGCCCGCCGTTCGCGGGAGATCAACGCTGCCGTCCGCGGGGAAAGCCAACCCGCCGTCGGCGGCTCCCCCTATTCACGCCGCCGTCCGCGGCTTCCCTGTGCACGCCGCCGATCCGCCTCTGACTCAATGCCCGCCGGCCAGCCTCTGACTCAATGCCCGCCGGATTGCCGCTGACTCAAGCCCGCCGGATTGCCGCTGACTCATGCCCATCGGCCGCCGATACCCTCTCCGTGGATCAAGTCCACATGTCACGGCCAGGAGTGCCGTGTGTACGTCTCGTTGTGCCCACAGGAACATTTTAACTTGCCTTGTCTTGTCTTGTCCATGGAGACTCGTCTGGGGCAGGCGGCTCGTTGAGTTGTGGCCATGGAGGCCAGTCGCAGCCGCTTGCCCCCCCTGTCGCAGAAGTGGAGGAGGTTGCTGAGGGACCCTGTGAGGGCCCCTGACTCCTCGTCATGCCCAGAGGAAGACTCAGCTTCCTAGCCAGCCCAGGAGGGCTTCTGGTTCCTGTGGGATGTCCTGTCCTGTTTGTCTGACCCTGGAGGGTTTCTGTCGTGTCTTTTCGTGTTTTGTCTGTCTAGCCCCGGAGGGCTCCTGATACCCCCTGGATTCCCCATGGAAATTTTGGGGGGGGGTAGTAGAGCTCTGGGTGGAGTGGGTGGGCCGAAGCAGGATGCCATGGCCTCCTGAGCTCCCTGCTCTGCCATGGGTCCTGTCTGTCTGTTCCGCTCTGGAGGTCCCCGTCCTGTGGTCCGTGTCTGTTCTGAGAGGCCTCCAGAGCGCCCACCCCCCCTCCCTGATGGAACTGTTAAGGCTCGGGACGAGCCTTTCGGGAGGGGGGAGTTATGTCAGGGAACTGTTGTGTGTGTGTGTGTCATGTGTTCCCGCCTAATGTTTCCTTATTTGGTTTGTTTCCTGTCCTTGTTAAATGTAATCATTAGTTAATTCTTGTCTAGCCGTGTTTGTCTCGTTAGCTATGTTTTACCTGTGTATATTAGTCCTGTCTGTTTAGTTAGATGTCGTCTGGTCGACTCGTTACTTCCCGGTGTTTGATGTCTGTGTCTGCCTTGCCTTGTCCTGCCCTGACCTTGATGTCCTAGTAAAGTATGTTTTTGAGTTACATCCTCGTTTCCTGTGTCCTCCCTGCTGTGTGCACCGTGACACCACCAGGATGTTTTTTATAAGTATTGCATCTCAAATGCGCTGTTTTGCTGCAGCTTTTTGCAGATGTTACAATGCCATTTTTATGCAAACTTTTTTTGATGTTCAAAGGACAAATACCATGTGGCTTTTTGGACCCTTAAATTATTATTATTTTATGTTGTTGTGTTTTAATCTTTTCTTCATGCCAGATTCAGGCCATTTTCATCACATTCATGCTGAGATAAAAGTGCAAATTAACAATTTTTGAGTCAATTCTGATTGAGTCTTTCCTGATATTCTGCATAAGTTTTATTGCAATGCAATGTTTATGCAACATTTGGTGTTTTGCTTTAAAAACAAACCATGCATTTTGGCTCCCTATTGATTTATTCCTTCCTTCCACATATGCAAAGACATGCAAGTTCAGTTAAATAAAAAATAAAATTGGATGCAAAAGGCCAATCCTAACATATATTAAAAGCAAAGGTCTAAAATAAACTTTATGCTGATAGCTAGAGAATTGTATTGGCCATTAATATTTACTTTTTTATTTAAATTGCATTTTTCATGATTGTCATTTTTGACCAACTGACAGATAAATTGTCCTGCATTTTTCCCCCTCACTTGTCTGTCTGTCAAATGCTGCATCCTAGAATTGCTGAAATGTGCTGTGATTCAGCTGCTCAGTCAGTATTTAGACACACAAACTCTGTGTTATGTTGCAGTTGCTGGCAGCAAGCGAGCGGGTTTTATTTATCACAGAGCGAGCGCCAGCAGCGAGATGAGATTGGCTCTGGTGGCTGTGAGTTCTGGACGTCTGTGACAGCAGCAGCTCAGAGCCTCAGCAATGATTGAGCCGTTTGATATTAAGAGGTTTTTGATGCAGATTTAAAACATGAAATGACAAACATCTGTCAAATCATGCTGAAACGCTGCTCTTCAACCAGAAAGTGTTCAAGAGGTCAAAACTTGGAGCATTTATTCCCCCATGTCCACTTATAACGACAGCAAAGTGTTTGTTTATATTTAATCTTTTTTATTATTTAGATCACACTTAATTAAAAATCAGACAGATTGTGTTTTTAAAGATCAAGATAATTATACTAAAATACAGAAAATATCAAAATGTCAGAGTTCTAAAAAACTAATTTTTTTAAACAAAATTGCAACAGTTAAGTTGCATAAGTTGAGTTCTAGTAAATACATATAGTAATATATATATATATATATTAAAGTATTTTTTCATTTTTTTTCTCTGTTTTCAGTTTTCCATTTTTTACTTTAAATTTGAATAATTTTGTGATGTGCTTTTGTCATTTTTATAATTTTTTTTTTAATTCTGTTTTTATTTTATAACAATTTTATTCATTTTAGTACTTCAACCAAAACTTATTTTCGCTTTCCAATTCCAGATTTGACATCACATTTGTATAATAAACCTTATTTCAGCTATATTTAAATTAACATATACAATGCTGAAAAAGTGTCCATATTAACAGCTTTAATAACTGTTTTCATTAAAAGTCCAGGTGCTTCATCTGGTTTAATATATCTATCATAATCTATTAATACTGTATATCTATTGACATATATTCATTGAATATACAGAAATGCACATGCCATCAAAATTAAATCAGCTGGGGTTTCTTTAAAATCTAGAACATTTATTTTTTTCTAATAGGATTGCAACACTTAAGCTGTAGTAGTTGAATTCTAGGGAACAAATACAGTAAAATCTATTATGTTTTACCATTATAGTATTACATAAAATTATTTCTTTTTTATTTTAGTTTTCATTTTAATTTTAGTTCAATTTGTAATAATTTTCTGTAAAATAATTCTACTAAAATATCAAGCAAAATATGGAGATCTGTGGCTGTCATGTTGATTGTTTTTATTTCTAATATTAACAGCAACAGTCAAGTTGCAGAAAAGACGAATGTTTCCATTTTGTACAGTAATTCTGGTGAATTGTGTCCTGCATTTGTCCCGTTTGGGTCATTTCTCCAGCTTGATCTTTTACAGAAGTCTCTAATAATTTTGGTTGTGTTTTAATTAGCCGCGGCAGCAGGTTGTTTTGCTGGATCTGCTGGACTGGATAAATTAAATGTGATTTGTGGGTGTCCTGGGAATTGACTCTGCCCATTCACCCAAATTAATATTTAATTCCCCTTTGATCAATGTACAGCCCGTTAATTTGTGGCGGCAGCAGGTATTGATCCCGATATTTCAGATGAAACGGTGAAGCCTATTGAGTTAGTGTGACGCTCCCACGCTTCATTAAAATGTGAAAACGAGAGCGCGGGCAGATCAAAGTCTCCTGGAGTCTCCTTTGAAATCAGAACATTAAGATGGAAGACATCTGATCCGGTCCAGAGTTTGATTCAGATCTATAGACCGAACCGAGAACTTTACTTCAGAAGAGCAGCAATGTTTTGATATACTGTATGTAGGGATTGTGTGTCTGAATACTGTATGAGCAGCTCAATCGTCACACATGTCAGAGATTTTATGATACAGCTTATCACACAGAGACTGATGATGATACAAGGGGAAAAAAGCAGGATAGTTCATTTGTCAGTGGGCCAAAAATGACAAATTTTGGAAATTAAAAAGTTGTTTTCTGTAAATAAATATTAATAGCAGCTAAAATTCTCCAGTTATTAGCAAAAAGTTTTTTTTACACCGTTAGTTTTAACTGAAATAAAAACATTTTGGCAAAAAAAAAAAGTTGTTTATTTATTTTAGTACTTATTCATATATATATATATATATATATATATATATATATATATATACTGTCACGAGTCTGTTCTGTTTTTGCCTTGTTTTCCATTGACCCAGTTTCCCCGATTAGTTAATTAACTCCTCACCTGTTTCTGTTCTCCCCTAATGATGACCTGCCTTTATAAGCCTGTGTTCACCCTTGCCATTTTGTCTGCTATTATTTGATGTTACACGTTGGAAGCTTTCATTATTAAAACCTCTCTAATTTTGGATACTCCTGTCTACCTTTGTGTTTGTTCTGCCTACCTGGAGGCCCGTACCGTAACAGAATAGCAGACCGAAACAGTTTTTTTTTTTTTTGGCGGCGTTTTTCTTTTTGCTCATTTTTGTTTCTTTTTCCTCTCCCTTCCGGTATGGATCCCGCCGTCCTACTCCTTTGCCTGGAGCAGAAGGACCGTTCGCTGGTGGAACACACCATGGATTACATCAACCTGGCGCGCCTTACACACTTTGAAGACCGCTCGCTCTGTGTGTTCTACATCGCCAACCTGAGCGAGCAGTGTAAGGCACGCCTACCAGCGAACGGTCCCAGGGAGAATTTCGCCGCTTGCGTGGAGTGGGTGCTGGAAAATAATGGACTGTTTATTTTCGGTGGCCCTGCTGAGGACAGCTCCAGCCCCACTCCCGATCCAGAGCCCAGCCAGCCCTCACCAACTCGCTGCACGGAGGTTTCGCCAGAGCCCACCACAGTCGCAGAGCCTGAGCCGGCCGCGAGGATAGTGCCGTCACCGCGGGAAGTGACAAAGCAGCTCATTGCCTCGGGAACCGTACTCGACGCGACTGACCAGGTGTGTGAGCCGGCAACATCGTGCGTCGTGGGAGTCTTAGTGGAGATCGAGGGAATGGAGGAATCCCCAGCCCACGCTTCCACCGCTGAGGGTGAGCAACAGCTGGTTTCTGGAAGCTATTTTGAGGAACTGTTGGACCTCTTCGAAGAAACTCTTATTGACTGGTTTGGGGAGGCATTACCCCACTCTGAATCCCCTATGTCTCCGCTGGTTCCATCCAGCCCTGAATCTCCGTCGTCGCCGCTGGTTCCGTCCAGCCCTGAATCTCCTGTGTCTCCGCTGGTTCCGTCCAGCTCAAGTCCTTCCGTGTTCCCTCCCAGCCTCCCTCTCCCGCCTCCTCGGTACCAGTCAGCCAGTCCTTCAGTCCTCCCTCAGCTGCATCAGGAAGGCCCCTCAGCTCATCCTCAGCACGCCATGTCCGGTGGATCGGTTGAGCTTCGGGTCTCCCTGCAATCTACCACCTCGGGATTGGAGGATCCCCAGTCCTCGCCTCCAGCCTGCGAGACCCGGACTCCACCTCGGCCCTCCGATCCATCGGCTCCACTTTGGCTCGTGGCTCCCTCATCTCCACCGTGGCCCCTCACTCCATCAGCTCCGCCGGGCTCCCTCGTCCCTCCGGCTCCGCCTTGGTCAGTCGTCCCCCTGCCTACTCCACGGAACTCCACTCCTCCAGCTCCGCTTCGTCCCTCCATTCCTCTGGCTCCGTCGGGTTCCTCCCTCCCTCGGGCTCCACCGTTGTCCTCTGTCACTCCGGCTCCACCGCGTCACTCGGGATCCCCGCCTCCGCCTCACTCGCCTGAGCCGCCGTCTCCGCCGTGGCCCTCCGGCCCATCCGTGTCACCCTGGCTCTGCGGCTGCTCTGCTCCATCCTGGGCTCCTTCTCCACCGGCGTCATCTCCGGCAGTCGGCCCCATGGTGTCGGTGGTCCCATCCCCACCATGGCTCCTCCCGCCATCGACTCCGCCATGGGCCGCCATCCTGGCTGGCCTCTGGACTGCCATCTGGCTTCCCCTGCTCCGGGCTCCTCCCTGGCTCCTCCCACCCTCCACTCCCCCTTGGACTCATTTTTTGGACTGTTTTTGTTTTTTCCTGCTCCCTATTGCCCAGATCCCTCCTACTCCATGCCCGCCTCCTGAACCTCCACCCTCCCTCCTCGGTTGGTCTGCATTTCTCGGTGCGAGGACGCACCATTCCGGGAGGGGGCGAACTGTCACGAGTCTGTTCTGTTTTTGCCTTGTTTTCCATTGACCCAGTTTCCCCGATTAGTTAATTAACTCCTCACCTGTTTCTGTTCTCCCCTAATGATGACCTGCCTTTATAAGCCTGTGTTCACCCTTGCCATTTTGTCTGCTATTATTTGATGTTACACGTTGGAAGCTTTCATTATTAAAACCTCTCTAATTTTGGATACTCCTGTCTACCTTTGTGTTTGTTCTGCCTACCTGGAGGCCCGTACCGTAACATATACAGTATATATATGTTAACATTAAATTAATTATAAAATGTATTACTAATATGAATTAATAATAAAGTATAGTAGTTTTTATTCATTTAAAAAATATATTTATTTATTTATGTTGTAGATTTAGTTTTTAGTACTTCAACCCACTTATTTCATTTAGTTGCCAAGACATTTACATTTTTATATATTTTTACAAAAAAAAATTTTTTTTAATTTTATTATTATTATTATTATTAGTTGGTTAGTTAGTTATAAAGCACATTTAAAAACAACCTAAAGGTTGACCAAAGTGCTGTACATAACATTTGAAACAGTCCATAAAATAAAGAATTACAATCAACAAAGTAAAATACATACCGTAAAAATTCATATGTTGTTAAATGCCATAGACAGAAAATAAGATTTAAGCTTAGACTTAAACATGGAAACAGATGATACCGTTTGAACTGACAGTGGTAAGCTGTTCTAGAGTTTAGGGCCAACCCTTTCAAAGGCTCTGTCCCCTCTATGCTTTAGCTTAGTCCTGCACACAGAGAGTAGTCCAAGATCCCCAGACCTAGTTGGGTTATGAGGGAGTACTAGGGATGCACCGATAACTTTACTAACCGATACTTGATAATGTCAGATAACTTTGATAGAAAGGTACATAATGGATTACAATCAACCAAAAATGATTCAGAGAGCTGTTAGTATGACAATATTTACACAACTATCAATACTCTGTCGGGCCAACCTTAGCCTTAATGACAGCCTGTAGTCTCCTGGGCATGCTGTAAACCAGCTTCATGCAAACCTGAACTGAATAATTTTTTGTCCCAAATTTGTATCAATTTTACTGGTAGTCCACTGTATGAAGAATTTTTGGTTATAATATGTCACAGTTTACTTTATTTTGATTTGACTGTATAATATCTTCGGTTGTTTTCACACTTAATTATGCCCGTTAAAATGTATTTTACAAGTTTTTGTTACTTTCACTGTTCATTTTTTTGCTCTATGGTACATCTTTAATTTAATAGCATTAGAGCTGCTCCATTGCAGCGGCTCAGTACTGTAATTACGCGTTTTGCTGTAATAATGCAGGGAACCGCTCGTTATAAATCTCCTAACTGTGATATTTTCAGAAATAAAAGTTGCTTTTTTTCATCTGAAACGTGCTGCAATTCATATTCCAAAGCCACTCATATAATGCATAATCAATCATGAAGCAAGCAAAACGTGCAACGTGCGCACATATTTGTACTGGTGCAGAATGAGAGAGACAAGTACAGAACAGATCGCATAAGCTGTTAGTTTCACTTTCGCCAGAATGTCGTGTATGCTTAAGGTTGAAAATAAATGATGGTTTATAGTGAATACCCCTATAAATTGTCTTATATACTTAGGCCACGACTTAGGGGAATATATTTCCAAACGTGTTAACTATATTAGGAAATATCTTGATTCTCAAATATGTATAAGTATGCGTTGTGCACCTTTATAGGGAGTGTCAGGAGTGAGAGAAGCCGCTGCGTCTGTGTGCGCCGCCATGTTTTCAGAGTATGCTAACATGCTATCGAGCTGACAGAGCTCTCGTCGAGGGAGGTAAGATCCGCTGCGGCGGGCTTTGTGTTTACATCAATGATGCATGGTGCCGCGACGCTGTTGTGGTCTGCAAACACTGCTCACCCTTGGTGGAGTTTATGATTATTAAGTGCCGGCCGTTCTATCTACCGAGGGAATATTCAGCCATACTGCTCGTTGCTATATACATCCCTCCCAGCTCCAACAACAACAACAGGAGTGAGGCACTAAATGATCTGTACCAGCACACCAGTGAGCAGCAGACAGCCCACCCAGATGCTTTTCTCTCGAGGACGAGGGCCAGCAGACTGAAGGACAGCTTCATACATCAGGCTGTCAGGAAGCTGAACTCCCTCCCGTCCTTGCCCCCCCTCCCCTCTTTTACCCCATGCAACACTGAACACCCCCCCCCCCAAAACAGCTCCCCACATCCCCAGGACCTGTCACTTGTGCAGCATTGGACTGATCACTACCTCATCCAGCATTGACTGCAAACTACTTCTTCGGATAGTCTGATAAAAAGACTGTTCTCTTGTCACTTTAACAGACTGATAAGCTCTTCTTGCACTACACATATATCTGCACAGTTTTGTTTTATTTAACTGGTTTGCACTCTATCTGCCATGTGCCGTATGCCACTTTATCCATCTCTCTCTTTATTTTTCTACAATGTCCTCATCTGTATATCTGTATAGTTGTATGTACATATGTTTAAACTGTATTTATCTGTATTTGAACGTCTACTGTCAGTGTCTTAAATGTTAACTGTATGCACCAAGGGTCTGAGAGTAACGCAATTTCAGTTCTCTGTATGTATGTGCCGTACATGTGGAACAATTGACAATAAAGCAGACCTGACTTCACTTGACTTTATAGATTGTTATTTATAAGTAGACTAATAGTGTAATCTATTAACTACACATAAAACCCCGACTTTTTACTTAAGTACCAGATATGGGTGTCATGCCATAAAATGTTTTTAATACGACTGCCTTTGTATTTCATGTGAATTTAATAACAATATTGTAATTTACTAATTATAACACTTTATTTTGCAGAGAGTAAAGAACATTTATCAAATAAGATTTTCATTCAGTCTATCCAGAGTTCAGGCAGTCTCAAAAACTCCCATGAATATCACCGAAGCTGTTTATACTGTGAAAAGAATGTCTTAAATTACTTACATTCACGATCAATTGAACAAAACACCGCATTTCAGTGATGACTCATCTGAACGTCTCTGATTGGCCATTGCATTCATAAGCTCAACAGAATTGTGTGTGATTGGTTATAATGCAGCGCTGTACAAACACGTCTGTTTCTGACTCAGCACCAGTCAGTGAACGCAGATTTGAATTTAGCAGCTGATGCTGTGCCGCACTGAGCGATCTAATCACACCGGTGTGATTGTATCAAATATAAAATAATATTTTTTGTCTTTTGGAATCTGCATCTGAGGGTGCACGTGCCCCTCACGTTGAATGGGGATGACGCCTCTGGATAAATGCATGAATCACTATTTCAAATTTCCTGAGGGAAAGAAAAGTTTTAACTTTTGCAAGGCGACATAAATGGAAAAAGCATGATTTGATTTGTTGGTTTTTTGAAACCAAGGTTTTTCGCACACGGAGAACATTAGAACTTAAAAAGCCTAGATCCAGATTACTAGCATCATAAAAATCACTTGGTCCAAACAATACAACTTATTATTATTATTATTATTATTATTATTATTATAGTTGTAGTTTCCAATAACACTGCAGAATTAATAACTAATAAAACTTTTAATATTTAGAATTTTGAATTTTTTTCTATGTACAGTACGTTTATTTTAATTTTTTCATTACACTTTGCGTGCATGTCTGTATATATATATATCTAAACATGCATTATATTATACATTATAGTATATTATACTACTACTATATTTTTTGATAAATCTATTTGTTTGTTTCTAGTTTTAGATTTACCAATTTAATTTTTTAACCCAAACCTATTTTATTTCTTGCCTTTAATATATATATACATACATACAGTATATATCATTTTAAATCCCCTAAATTTAAATGAACAAAAACAGAAATTAAATGTTAACATTTTGAATGGCCTGAATTAAATGTTAAAATTTAAATGTTATTTTTATTATTATTTTAGTTTTGGTTGCTAATAACACTGCAGAATTAATGAGTTATTAAAACTCATTGTCCATATTATCAGCTATCAGTTTTCTTTCACCAAAGTCTGCTGTATATAGAATGCCTTTTATGTAATTCACATGCAGTTGTTGCTGTTTATAACGTTCAGTTCACCTTGAAGTCAATGTGGAACAACATTCAAACCATTTCACTTTCAATGTGACACATTTCTGAAAAATCAATCAGGAAAATTATCCAAAAGGAACTGATTGGATCATGAACAGTGTTATGAATGCTCTTCACCAAAATAGAGCAAAACCTGATTAAGCAACAAGTAAATACTCAATAATTGGTTAACGTGCACCTGTGTGTGTGTGTGTGTGTGTGTTTCCTTGAATAATGTGCGCTGATGAAAACGAGCAGGAATGACTGAAGCTGTGAGTGGGTTTGGATTGATGTTGAGGGAATCCAGCATTAATAGCATTACTAGTGTTTATAATCCTCCGTTTGTCCTGAATTGCTCAGATTACTCCACCGTTCACCAGCGCCCGTTCCAGTCCAAACCACCTTTCTGCAGTGCTTCATTCCTTCATCGCTGTTTTATTACCCAGAATCCCTCAGATGAGCGCGTGGATCTTGTCCAAACAGCTCAGACATCTTCTCTTAGCACACTGTACAATCCAATAGTTCACCTTACTTAGATATAATTAGTTATCTTTACTTAGTTGTTATATAGCTTTTATTAAGTTACTGCTAATTTCAAGGCAAATAAAACAATTTATTTACTTTGAGTGACGCTTACTTAATATATTCAAGTAGCCACAAAGGACTCAATGACATTAATAAACCAGTGAGAGGCAGCAGTGCACTAATGTGTTGCTAATGTGCAACATAACAACAGAAGAAGACGAAGAAAGAAAAGAGTTTTTGAGACGGGGCAGTTCTAATCCTAATAGACTTTTTACTCATTTCCTCCACTTCTGCATCTTTTTCTAGTTGCATTCACTCATTTCCCAAAGTCATCTCGAGTGTTGAATTGCCAATACAACTGAGAAACTCGAGAGAACATCACATAAGCATCACATCTTCATAAACTGATGTTCATTATCGTGGTTAGTGATCCCTTTGGTTGGGCACTTGGAACTTCATTTAAATTATTATTATTATCTTCCTATTGAATGCAAACAGATGTTTCCTCATCCAGAGCAATTCATCCTGCATGCCAAAACATATACAGGTGTGGTCAAAAATTTACATACACCTTGCAATATCTGCAAGATGTTCATTATTTTACCAAAATAAGAGGGATCATACGATATTTCACATAAAAGCCATTTCCATATAGTCCACAAGAGCAAATAATAGTTGAATTTATTCAAATAATCCCCTTAACATTTACATACGCTTGAGTCTTTTATGTGAAATATCTCATTCAAATAACATGCATTTTGTATGATCCCTCTTATTTTGGTAAAATAATTAACATTTTGCAGATCATAACTGTATATTTAAAAATATACAAAATTTTTTTGAGAAACAGAGGTTTGACGTCATGATGTTCAGATCAGAGTCATTTCTATAATGAATGTGAGCACAGATTTAGTCTGTTCCACACAGATTGTGTCATACGTGCTTCTTTCATGACATTCAGTCATTTTGGAGCTTCTGTTCTCTTCGCTGTTTGAAGAGGAGCAGCGTGAACTTTCTGCTTTCTGTAATGTTTCACAGAAAAAGAGAATGTCGTGCAGGTTTGAATGACATGGGGGCGAGTAAATGATGACAGAATGGGAATTTTTAGGTGAACTGCATCTTTAGTTTGGAAAAATTGTCTCCTGTTGCCGTGTTATTTTGACCTGAGCTTTATGAACACACACACACACACACCTAATGGTTAGAGAGTCGGACTTGTAATCCGAAGGTTGTGGGTTCGAGTCTCGGGCCGGCAGGAATTGTAGGTGGGGGGAGTGAATGTCCAGCGCTCTCTCCACCCTCAATACCACGACTGAGGTGCCCTTGAGCAAGACACCGAACCCCCAACTGCTCCCCGGGCGCCGCAGCATAAATGCCCACTGCTCCGGGTGTGTGTTCACGGTGTGTGTGTGTTCACTGCTGTGTGTGTGTGTGTGTTCACTGCTGTGTGTGTGTGTGTGCATGTTGGATGGGTTAAATGCAGAGCACGAATTCCGAGAATGGGTCACCATATTTGGCAGTATGTCACTTCACTTCACACACAAACACACTACACACACACTGACCAGATTTATATTGACCAGACGATATTATTTTATCACCTAACCCAACCCTAACCCTAAACCCGCCCTTTACAGAAAACCTGTTTGCATTCTCACAGTTTCAGATAAACATCATTTACTATTTTAATCATTTTTTTCTGCAGGCCGCTCCCCACAATGTCAAAAAATGTCAGGGTTTACTATCCTTGTGGGAACATTTGGTACACACACACACACTCATTTTACATGGTGATGTCACACATTCTCATTCTAAAAAACTGAATATAAAACATGCAGTTTTACAATTTCATAAGTCCTTCTTATACAGTCAAATACATAAAGATTAATAAAAAGTAATGTATGCCAGACTCAAGTGACAATGCTTGATGTGACCCTCATAGTATTTTATTTTATTTTATTTTATTTCCACAGAACCTTACATAGGACAAGCAGTTGGAAGGATTATTTAATTGTATTTAATTTTAATTTAATTGTATTTTATTATATTTTATTTTTTTTTCATTTTATTCAGGTCATGTTCATCACATTCTTGCTGTGATGAAAGTGCAAATTATGGTTTCGGAGTCAATTCTGATTAATATATATTTTGATATTCTGCAGCTCTGGCCGTTATTCTTGTGTTCTCATTCTGATCACATATTCCTGCACTGCGGTTTTATGTTTTACATATTTTCATATGGACTCTCAGTAAATCGTCTAGTGTATGTGACGCTGTGATATTAGCGGTATTGATGCGGTGGCGAGTCTGACCGCAGCGCTCTGATGTCTGTTCACTGCTGGCTGTAAACCGCTTTTTGTAAACTCGATGCAAAAAGCAAACAAGCAATTAGGAGGCAAAGTGTGGTGTTTGGAGAGCAGTAATATCAGCAGGTCACGAGAGAGATTTACTCGGCATGTGTGTGTTGGCATGCATTGACAGAATCATGCTGATCGCAAACAGCATCTCAATTAGAGCCTCGGGCAGATCGAGCATCTATTTCTCTCGATGTCAGGATCCTCCATTCCCACTGGATGCAGATCCTTCTCTTAAAGAGCTGAAGGCGCTCACAGTGTGATTGAGACACCTGTTACACACAAGCTAAAGGAGTAGTTCACCCAAACATGAAAATGTGTTCACCCTCAGACCATCCCAGATCAGGATGAGTTTGTTTCTTCATCAGGTTTGTAGAAATGTGTCTCTGCATCAGTGTCTCAGCAATAGATGCTCTGCAGTGAATGGGTGCCGTCAGAATGAGAGTCCAAACAGCTGATAAAAACATCACAATAATCCACATCACTCCAGTCCATCAGTTAACATCTGGAGAACACAAAAGATGAAACAAAACCATCATTAAGACATTTTTAACTAAAATAGGAGTCTGTAATCCAAAATAATGCTTCCTCCAGTGAAAAAGTGTTCTGGGCTGAATCAGGAGAGAAATCTGCACAGACCAAGCAGCGTTATAATAGCTTTTAATCTTTTATGTCTGCCTTATGATCGACTGTCCCAATACTTATGCTCACATCAATGAGTGGGATGAACTCTAAAAGTGCTGTTCTTTTTATTTGGTAAAACATGTATGTGTTGAAACGGCTAATAATAAAATGTGACATTCTGTTGTTTTGTCTCATATTTTCAAATGTCTTGACTCCACAGGCAAAAGAGCAATTTTGTCTTTACTGTTCCAATACTTATGGAGGGCACTGTATATACTGTGTACAAATATATTGTACACATCCCATCCTCATCTGGGATGGTCTGAGGGTGAATACATTTTCACGACTTCCCTGATCGGGAAGTCGTGGCCTAATGGTTAGAGCGTCGGACTTGTAATCCAAAGGTTGCGGGTTCGAGTCTCCGGCCGGCAGGAATTGTGGGTGGGGGAGTGAATGTCCAGCGCTCTCTCCACCCTCAATACCACGACTGAGGTGCCCTTGAGCAAGACACCGAACCCCCAACTGCTCCCCGGGCGCTGCAGCATAAATGCTGCCCACTGCTCCGTGTGTGTGTTCACGGTGTGTGTGTGTTCACTGCTGTGTGTGTGTGTTCACTGCTGTGTGTGTGTGTTCACTGCTGTGTGTGTGTGTTCACGGTGTGTGTTCACTGCTGTGTGTGTGTGTTCACTGCTGTGTGTGTGTGTTCACGGTGTGTGTGTGTGTTCACGGTGTGTGTGTGTTCACTGCTGTGTGTGTGTGTGTGTGTGTGTGTGTGTTCACTGCTGTGTGTGTGCACGTTGGATGGGTTAAATGCAGAGCACGAATTCTGAGTATGGGTCACCATACTTGGCTGAATGTCACTTCACTTCATTGTGTATGCATTGGTTGCTAATAACTTATATTATGCTGTTTGAATGGAGTGACCATCATTTCTATAATTCTGTTTGGAGTCAAAATGACATGATTCACCTTTAACTGAAAACCAGCAATATAGTTTATATTGATGCAGTGAAGCGTCAGAAACTGAAAGATCCCATGTAAATGTGAATATATGAGGATGCTGAATCTGCTGAGGATGCAGGACAGAAACTCTGTGTGTGTTTAATGAGGATGAAGGAATGAAGCAATGAACTTATTAAACTCCCACAGTCCTTTTCTCAACTATTATGACATGAGATTTTTCCCTTACCTTGAATCATTGTAACTGTGTGTTTTGAAGGCCTGTTCATTTTTTAATTTTCTCTCAGCAGTTTGACAAGCACCTGTATATATTTCAGAAATACAAGCAGGTTTTTTTTTTTTTTTGCTTTCCTTCGGCTGGGTTTCCAGCAAAAGCTCGTCTTTGTTGAATCTTCTCACAGAGATCACAGCCGACTCGATTCATATTCACGATGACACCTCAGTTTGAAATGACTGTCAGATTAATCACAAAGCACGACAGTGAGGATTTAGAGTCTGTCTGTACTCTCCGGCTCTGGCTTTCACACAGAAACACAACGTTGTGTGTTAAATACTCAAACACTCGCTCATGTGGCTTCAGAGATCACATGGAGCCATCCCTGTGTTTAATTATCCTGGAAAAGTTTTATGTTTGTGGAGTTTAACATGTCTGTTTGAAAGAAGTCTTTTCTGCCCACCATGGCTGCATTTATTTGATCAAAAATACAGTAAAACATTTTTTTTTAATATTATTACAATTTAAAACAGCTGTTTTCTATGTGAATATGTGTTAAACTGTAATGTATTTCTGTGATCTGCAGCTGTATTTTCAGCATCATTACTCCAGTCTTCAGTGTCACATGATCTTCAGAAATCATAATAATATACCGATTTACTGCTCAACAAACATTTATCATTATTATCAATGTTGAAAACAGTTGTGCTGCTCAGTATTTTTGTGGAAACTGTGATACATTTTATTTTTCAAAATTCACAGATGAAGAGAAAGTTCAAAAGAACAGCATTTATTGTAAATAGAAATCTTTGTAACATTATAAATGTCTCTACTGACACTTTTGATCAATTTTATACATCCTTGATAAATAAAAGTATTAATTTCTTTCAAAAAATTAAATCTTACTGACATTATATACACTGAAAACTAATAGAAACATTTTTCAGCAATAAATCGCTAGTAAATTTTTACAAACAATTACAAAGAAATGGAAAGTAACGCATTGAATTAAATGTAACATTTTAAAGCAGAAAACCTGAAACAGCATTATATTTATATATATACCTAATATATAGGTTATATATTGGTATATATAACCTTATATATATACAGTGGCATGTGAAAGTTTGGGGACCCCTAACAGAATCTGTGAAGATGTTTATAATTTTAACAAAATAAGAGAGATCATACAAAATGCACGTTATTTTTTTTATTTAGTACTGTCCTGAATAAGATATTTTACATAAAAGATGTTTACATATGAAAACTTTTTGAATTTGAAGATCAAGGTAAATTGTTGCAAGTATGTTGATTCCGAAGGGCAGTACTAAATGGAAAAAAATAATATTTCAACAAGATAAGAAAAAAATTGGACATCTTCATCCTGTTCAAAAGTTTTCTCTTAATGCAAAAGGCTTAATGCATCGTGTTTCTTTCTAGAGCATCAGTGAATGTTTGAACCTTTTTTAATAGTTGTGTTTGAGTCCCTCAGTTGTCCTCAGTGTGAAAATATGGATCTCAAAATCATACAGTCACTGCTGGAAAGGGTTCAAATATGCAAAAGATGCTGGAAAACATCTCAGGTTACGTATGTAACACTGGTCCCCCGAAGGGAACGAGACGCTGCGTCCGAAAACGCTTAGGGAACGCCTTCAGCGTGACGCGCTCTGAATCATCTGTACAATCAGTCCAACGGAAGGGCGAGGCGTCACGGGTGGGTGACGGCGTCACGACCAGGAAGCTTTAAACGCATGTGCGGCAGAGCCGGCTTAAGCTTCTAGGAATGAAGCAAGCGCTGGCAGGAATGCCGGAGGTGTGGCCACGAGACGCAGCGTCTCGTTCCCTTCGGGTAACCATGGTTACATACGTAATCTGAAACGTGTAACGAGGGGGTGTCTACCCACTGACTGACCACCGACAGGAGCGTGGTAGGCCGCAATGGCCGCCACGTAAACTTTAATGGTGGGGTGGGTTAACCCTGCAGAGAAACGGGCCTGCAGGAACTCCAGCACTGTACCAATCGGGCAGCTAACTGGGTCGAGCTGGCGGTCTCCGCACCATGAAGTAAAGAGTGTCCACTTCAGGGCGTACAGTTTCCTAGTAGAGGGAGCTCTGGATTGGAGGATGGTCTCGACAACCTCGGTTGAGAGACCGAAAGCTATGAGCTGTGCCCCCTCAGTGGCCACACCCACAGTTTCTACAGCTCCGGGCGAGGGTGGATGATTGTGAACAGTGCTCAGTTTAACTCTTCAGAATAAACAAGGGACTCATGAACAACCATCACAAAACAAAAAATAGTCATGGATCATTCAGGTAACCACACACAGTATTAAGAAACTTTTGAACAGGGTTATTTGAATAATTTCAGCCATTTTTTTTTGTCTTGTGGACTATATGTAAACATCTTTCATGTAAAGTATCTTACTCAGGACAGTACTAAATAAAAACTAGCATGTGTTTTGTTTGATCTCTCTTATTTGTTAAAATTATTCACATTTTCACAGATTCAGCAAGGGGTTCCCAAAACTTTGCATGCCAATGTATATAGCCTCGCATAATCTGCTATATATTTATGTGATGGTGTTGGTTGGTCTGAAGTATAACATGCTGTTATATCCATTTCAGGAGCTGTAAACATCATTCTGCAAAAACATAATTATCATAAATCTGAATCTACAGACACAATGTCAGTTTTTATTATTTGGCTCCAGGCTGAAACAGTCTGAAATACTGTGTATCAGTTCACATTAAGATTATCTTATTGCCCCCATAAATATTTGTCTTCTGTTTAGTGTTTTAAACCAAGATCAGTTATTGATTTTATAGAATAAGATACTTGATAAGTTATGAATTGCAGTCAGTGTGTCAATGCTTTGTTTGTTAGGCGACTGAATTTAAACAGTGCCTATAAACAAATAACCTGAGTTTAAATTTATGGCACTAATGAGTTGGGTTGCCCGAATCATGCAGACTGACAAAAACAGATCCTCCCCATGTCCCGACTTTCCCAAGATCCCTTGACTGGGACACTCAATCCTCATCAGATCCTCCCCTTGGTTCTAAAGGAACACGACGGTTAATATCTGTATCAACTGGGACGCGACGGTGAAATAAAGTGAATGGTAGCGTGTGGTATCACCTTGTCACTCCACAGAACATGTGGCATCTTAGCACGCTAGCTAAATTGACACTGGCATTGTTGAGATGAAATGCGAGGAGGGACTCCCAGAGGACTCGTGCTGGCATTTGTTTGACAAACGAGTGACTGTGACATAGTGCCACACAGCATCTTTACACACACGGCTGTAGAAAGATGCGACTTCAACTGAAAATGTCAGACGTGTTGAGGATCGAAAGCTGGCTGCATTTAAAAAACACTGGAACCAAATTATTTTCAAGACATTCCATTAATAAGTTTCTCACAAATCTCATCCATGCTTGTGAAAGTTGATTGCTAAATGAGTTGCAGATAGTTGAGAACACTTGTGACTAAAGCAAAAAGCATCTAAAGTGTAAACAGCGAGTTTAATTCACAGCATGATTCATTGTTTTCAAGGTCGGGTCGTTGCAGTTCAAGTCTCAGTGTTTATTGGTGCATCCACGTTTATTTCAGACCTGCGTTCCAGATTTCTGCAGACTAACAAGCTTTGACTTGCAGAGTTTTGATGCTCAGGCTGATGGTACGTCTTGTGTGGGTGGCTTAGTCACACGCTGTCGGGTCGTATAAAGCGATGTTCATAATAGCAAGACACTACAGGAGAATAGGGTACAAATTTTAACTAACAGATATCTCAGTACTTTCCCTAGTAAAATAAACACTGTACAATAAGATAATTGTTTTTTATTACAGGTTTTCTGAAATGGTATGTTTAAATACGCAAATGAGGCATTATCTAATGAAATAAGCACTAATTTGCTTTAAATTTACAGAACAGACATCTAAACATTGGTTTAAAATTCTTGTTTGATTTTGTTGACATTAGAGTTAAAGGTTTTTATAGAAGGGATTTTGGATTTCTCTTTTTATCACTCCATAAATCAGAAAATACCACAGGCAGACAGAAAAAAAGCATTTCAGCTATGTTTTTAGAAGTAAAATGTTAAATGTCAATTTAATGTTATATGAACAAACCCCTCAGTGAACATCTTCAGAAAAAAGAGAGGAATCAAACTCTAAAATTTGGTGTATGCAAGAGCTTCTGAAGTAGGGAAAAAAACTTTTAAAAGTATGCGTTGGAATTTAAATCTAGCCTATAGGCGCAAATAGATTAAGTGCAATAAACAAACACTTAAATGTGTATTTTGGATTTTTCCTTTCCAATAGTTTGAACATTGATTCAGAATTCTTGTTGACATATTAAAGGCTTTTCCAGAGGTGATTCTGCATTTCTTGTTTTATCACTCCATGAATTAGAACATACGATCAACAGAAATAAAATAAAAAAATAAAAAAACTCCATGTTTAATAAAATGCTAAATATATGACAAACTAATGTTATATGAACAAACCCCTCAGTAAAAACCTTCATAATATAAAGAGGAGTAAAACTGTAAGTTTTGGTGTATGTAAGTGCTGCTGAAGTGGAGAAAAACCTTTTAAAGTTATGTATTGTCATAGAAATTTATAGACGCAAGTAGTTAAAGATTCATAAAATAAACACTTGGATGTTTTCTTTCCACTATGTTATGGACCATAATTGACAAGTGCACAAGGAAAAACAATGATTTTGGCTATAGTGTCTTGTCTTTATCTGTGGTGTTTGTTCAGCAAAGTTGGATAAAAGTCTGTTTCTAAAAGGCCATTTTCTTCATAGATGTAGATTATTCACTAGCATCAGACATGCATCGCTGCTTCTGCACTTGTTCATGCAACATTAATGTGCATACATGGGTTCCGTCAATGCTCCATTAGGCTCTAAATGGTGTGTAATGTGTGAAATGGTATGATTAGAGATTGAAGTGATTTTTTTCTCATGCAGATTCGATGGACCAAGACAGCAGGCAGCGTGTCAGACCGTTTCCAGGACTCCAGCGTATTCAATGAAACCCTTCACATCTCGAAGATCCAGAGACATCAGGGCGGACGCTATTACTGCAAGGCCGAGAACGGACTGGGTTCACCGGCCATCAAGTCCATCAGGGTGGATGTCTACTGTGAGTTCAGCTCAGATGTTTAGCCTAAATGTCCTGCAGAGAAATAATAACAGTAGTCATCATAAATGAATGTGGAGCAGTTTGATAAGAAACATTTGAGTTCATATTAAGATCTCTAACTCTTGGCAGATCCGAGCGATTATTAGGTCTTTTTTGTAGGAGAAACATTTGAGAAGATGTAATTTTTCTCCATTCACTCTCATTGCAGTAAAGGAGAAACAGCTGATGTGATAGAGTTCTCAGTGGTGATTTCTCTTTTCTGTGAGTGGTTTCTTCATGTGGATTGTTGGCGTTTCTGAATCACAGTCAGTGTGAATGACCCTTTTGACTTTGTGTTTCTTATGTAGGCTGCGTGAACTCTATCTTAGTAGAAAGAATAAGACCAAATGCAAATAAAGGTACTTTTCTATGGAAGCCCATTTCTGCCACAGAATTAAAAATAAATAAATTAGATTCAGATTTTTCACAATTTCAATTCACAATTCAGATTTTTTTATGTTTTAAGTCAGAATTCTGAGGAAAAAATAGTTTAAGTGAATAATCTCAGAATTGCAAGACATAAAAAAATTATTGCAAGAGTTTCTGAGTGTACATCTCACAATTCTGACTTTTTTCCTCAGAATTCTGATTTTACATATCGCAATTCTGTTTTTTGTTTCCACCATGGAATAAAAGCTTTAAAAAAAGGTATTTGTGACTTTTTATCTCACAATTATGACTTATTTTTTCGCAATTCTAAGTTTATACTGTATCTCACATTTCAGACTTTTCTTCTCAGTATTGCGGGTTTATGTCTGGCCGTTCTAAGTTTACATATTGTAATTCTGAGTTGCTTGCAAAACTAATTTTATATCTCACAATTTCAATAAAAAAAGTTCTGAATTATGAGATATAAACTAAGAATTGCAAAAAAAAAAAAAAAAAAGTTAGAATTGTGAGATATAATTACCTTTTTTTTAACAAACAAGTTTCTATGCTTTCCTGCTACAAAAAAATGGCATTAGATCTGAATATTTCTTCAAAGTGTGGAAGTTTAAGGATGCATGAAGTTTAAGGACAATAATCATTGTGTTCTGTTTTTATGGTTGTTGACTGTATATTGTGATCACAGTGAGATCTTGTGTAGAAGCCAAGACAGACTATGTGAATTTAGCTATGTCAGACTTAATGTTATCCTTCTCATTTAAGATTTTGGCAATGATTGACAGCAGTTGAAGCAGAAATTTCAAAAGAGAGAATTGCAATGGGCCTCATTCATGAAACATTCGTAAATATAGGAGTAAATTCCGAGTAATTTGCGCGTAAAACAGACCTTCCCGAAAACTCTCCTCTGGATTCACAAAGGCTTCGTAAACGTCCGATTTGATAGTTAAACATGCGTATGTTAATGAATTCCAATCATTGGTAAATAGGGCGCTCGTGCACGCTCATTCACAATTAGCATAATCCCCGCCTATGAATTACGACTGTCAACTATATATGGGCATCATATTATGAAACGAAAATAAGGATTTCATCATGTCCTCTCAAAAGCGAATGAAAAAGAAGAATTTCTCAGATGCAGAAATCAAAGTTTTAATATCAGAAGTGCATTCAAAACGCAACATTTTATTTTCAAGTGTACATACTGGAGTATCAGGTCCTAAAAAAAAAGGAATCTTGGCAGCACATTACAGATGCTGTTAATGCAGTTTCATCTGTTAATCGAACTGTCCTGGAAGTTAAAAGGAAATGGTTCGACATGAAGCTTGACTGCAAAAAACGCATTACTTCATTTCGACAAAATCGTATACAAACAGGAGGAGGACCACCATCATCATCGAACGTATCTGCATGCGATGAACGCATCATCAGTATACTCGGTGAACCCTCTCTGTCAGGTATAATTCCCGATGGTGACAGTGATGAACCTCCCTTGCAGGAAAACACTTCGCCACAGTCAGGTGGTAAGGCTACAGTTTTATTTTAAACAATTTAGGTCAATTTGAAAGTGTTAAAACTAAGAGATATAATAATTTGAGGAAATGCACTTTTCAGCTGATTTTTATTTTTTATTTTTTTTATTCTTTGTAAAGACAGACAAATGCCAGCTGTGTCCGGGCATGAGACCACTGAAGCGATAGCCAGACCCATAACTTCTACGGCACCTGGACCGGTAGCCTATTCCGCACCATCCCGCAGTGTTGGCTCTGCACAGACGGTTTTAAGTCAAGAAGTGCTGGATAAGCAAGACAAAATTTGTGAAGCTGTGTTGGCAATAAATAACACGTTAAAGGAAATAAATGCAAGCATCTGAGAAATATGTGACGTAATTAAACATAAAAAATAACTTTACAGAAACTATTTTGTGTGCTTGTTTTAAATCGCATACATACACCCCTGGAAATGTAGAATTAGTTCCTGTCGCTTTGCAACTGCAGCCACAGGTATGACCATGTTTCGGATAGGCGACCTTGGAGGCACCATACCACGCTCAGGTCTAAGTATATCCTCTGGGTCTGGCAGACCATGTTCCATGGCAATGTTGTGTAGAACGCAGCAGGCCAGTATTATTTTGCAAACTTTTTCTGGTCTGTATAATATTGTACCACCTGATGTGTCCAAACACCACCAGCGTCCCTTTAAGATCACGTTTGTGCGTTCAACAACTGACCGGGTTTTTGCGTGTGCTTCATTGTATGCCTGCTCCTGCCGGCTTTGGGGATTTATCAAAGGGGTCATAAGCCATGGTGTCAGGGGATAACCACTGTCACCTAAGTGTGAGGGGGGGAGGGAAAAATTAAAACAGGCCAACAGTTATTTATAAAAACAGGGTTTACATACCAATTAGCCATCCATCTTCAACTGCACCACTGTCCAAATGTCTGCAAATTGAGCTGCTCCGAAGGATGAAACTATCATGGGACCACAGAAGTGGTCTGGGTAGTCTGAAACGACTAATCAACCAGTCATCATTCTCTGCAAGCAAGTCTGCACGGTCTCTAAAAATACGTCTTTTATGCAGCGCTCTGTCTGCCAAATCAAGCAATAGCGCTATATCAGCCATAGAAAATGTTTACTGTTATGCCTGATTCTGACGATTTTATAGAAAACCATTTTTGTAATAATTGTAAGTCTAATTATACATCCCTAACATAAGTAATTAATTATTTAATTAGGCTTAAGTGTTAAGTTTGCAGATTCTATTACTGGTGTTCATAATAATAGTAAAATCAAAAACACAACATACTGTATATAATTACTGTATATTATTTTACAAAAATGCTGCGTGATACATACGTGATTATGTAAGGTAGGCCTAAATATTTTTATTAAAATGTAGCGCCATCAATGAGCAAAACATTCGGATGTTTTACGCACCATTTACACCTGGTAGGGAGCAGGTGTAAATTTCTTTCGTGGCAACTAACGTTTTGAAAATACGAACATTTTTATGAATCCGAAAATTTACGTCAGAACGGCTTTACGAACGATTTACACAAAAATTCGTTCTGCTCGTGTTTCATGAACGAGGCCCATTGTTTTTATAATTAAAGATTACAGAGAGGAGACGATTAGACATTATTTGGACAGAGAGAGGAGGACTAGAACCAAAACTAATGCCTGATTTAAACCTGTTTCCCAAAACCCGTGTATAACCACTATTCCATGGCTATCAGAGCCATGGCATAGTGGTTTTACACTATTTTATAAAGTATATATATATACTGTATATGCTATAGAAACCTTGGAGACAAAATTTCAAGAATATCATATTTTCTTGTCCTGCTCATATTTCACCCACAAATCAGGAGAAAATTACATGCAACCACTCAAATACTTATTACTGTAATCCAAACAAAATAGTTATTTAAACTGTGAAGTGTTTATACATGCTAGTACTTGTTGTACTAAAAATAAATTATGCTGATAAAAATATATATATATATTTTTATTATATAAATGAGATTCTAATGAGAATCGCTGTTGAGAATAATTAGAATCACATAAACAATTTAATAATTATTTGTACTAAAAATAAATTCTGCTGATAAATATATATAAAGTATTATTTAAATGAGAATCTAATGAGAATCAGTGTTGAGAATAATGAGAGTCACAAAAACAATTAGTAAGATGACCAGTTACAAATGACATTAATGAGAGTTTGGGCAGAAATGTGTTGAATTGTCATGAAAATAAGGTTACACTGAAATAAAATAGAAATGATGTTTTGCATAAAGTAAATTAAGCCATTGCAGGATCGTTTACTAGTTTTTTTTCCCTTTGATTTTGGGGTGAATATGATTTTTACATGTTAATGAGGGTCAAACGAGCATCCCAGCATCTCTCCAGAACATCATCCCGAACCCAACAGAACCTCATCCAGTATTCACAATCAGAGAGGAGCGTTTGATCGGCTTGTTTCTGTTCTGTGATGCTGGTGGTTTGTCTTCAGCCGCTGCCGGATCAATTTCACGCGTCCAGGTAGAAGCAGGAGAGGTGTGGAGGATTGTGTTTCTGCTTTGAGCTGGAGCTGCTCTGAGGAGAGCAAAGAGACGAGAGGATTTCCACGAGCTGTTTGATAGAGCGGCCAAAACTGTCAGCCTCTCTTGACACGAGCTTCAGATTCGAGACCAACACATCCGGGAACCACATCCAGATCCGCAGCAGTAGAGCGACTGCTCGGGGTAGAGGTGGACCGCATGATCATAACCATAAATAATCATTCACTTAGCTGTAAATTCACAGAACACACTACTATTTAACATTTTGGAGTAGTTAAGTTTTTTTTTTTTTTTTGATTTATGAAAGTATCTTCTGCTCACCAAGTCTGCATTTATTTGATCAAAATACTGTAAAAATTGTGAAATATTATTAGAATTTTACTAGAATAAATGTTTTCTATGTCTTATAATTTTATTTATTCCTGTGATCAAAGCTGCACTTTCCAGTCTTCAGTAAAACTCAAATGTATGGTTTACACAAAAAATATTGTGCAGCACAACTGTGTTCAACATGGATAATAATCAGAAATGTTTCTTGATCAGTAAATCAGTATATTATTATGATTTCTGAAGATCATGTGACACTGAAGACTGGAGTAATGATGCTGAAAATACAGCTGCAGATCATAGAAATACATTACAGTTTAACACATATTCAGAAAAAAACCCATCTATTTTGAATTATAAATATTTAAAAATTTTATTTATTTGTTTTAATTTATACATTTTTATTTTTTTTATTTTTTATTTATATCTGTGTAAAAACAAATTCACATGAAGACACTAAAGACTCAAAACAAACAAGTGTTCTGAAATTATGTTTATATGGTGCCTAACTTGCATAATTAATTAAATATGCATTAATTTTATAAAACCAATGGTTAAGCCAGATTTTTTTTTTTTTTTTTTTTTTTTTTTTTATCTAATAATATTTTGGATTTTTATTATATATATATATATGATTTTTATCATATTTAATAAAAAGCCAAACTGTAAAATATTCATTAAAATTTATAAATAATTATTATATAAATATATAAATATAAATAAAATAAAAAATATATATGAAAATAAAATCTTATCCAAATTCAATCCTAATTCAAACATTAACCAAAAATGGAATAGTATATCACACTAAAATAATAGTGAAAACCTTCTGGTCACCATATACATAAATCCAAATAGGAAATAAACAGCTGTCAAATATTCTGAGTCCTAAACTCCTGAAACATTAGTGTCTCATATATTAAAGCAGTCAATGCAATTTGGGAACGAAACAAATTAAATCTGTTTGTGTGTGAAAATATTCAGATGTAATCCCCTTCCTAATCGTTAACATTTTAATAACTGTAATTTAATGACATATTTTTTCATTAACTGTAACAGATTACAGTTACATTTATTTTGTAATTAAATTATGTAACGCCGTTACATGTAACTAGTTACTCCCCAATGGTCAGAAATCGAGCGTGTTTAAGCAAACAGTCAGTGTGTGTTTGACGCAGATGTAAAGCAGTCTGTGTGAATGCTGTTTCAGGAATCTGAGATGTAAAGTGAATGTCACGGCTTCCTCGGCTACTGTTTTAAAGGCCTCGCCGTATGTTTTTCATTAGCTGGAGAATTCCTCTGGAGAAATGCTAAAGCTGTCCCCGCGGGCCGAGCGTAATTGATGGTTTGCTGTTTTTAGCTCACTGTAGCCTTGATTGTTATTTAGCATTGAAATTGCGAGCCTCTAAAAAACCTTCAGCGCTGAAACATGAAGAATTGTGTCGGGTCGTTTGGCCTTTCTCAGTGCGTCTCACAGCCGTCTCTGTGGATGGACAGATCCATTAAAGCAGACGTTTGCTGAAGAGAAACGACAGAAGCTGCTGTCAGACACAACCAACACCTGCCCCCTCACTCAAGATGACTGTGAAAACAGATTTGAATTATAAAATATTATAATATATTTTTAAAAATACAGTGCTTACACTGCAAAAAAAAAAAACATACTATATTTTTTTGTCTTGTTTCCTGCCCAGATATGAAGTTTGAAGTTTACTTACTTTTCTGCTTAGCAATACTGAGATTGAATTATAGCAGAACGTACATTGAAAGATAAAATTGCAAGAAAAAAGGAAAAATACAAAAATGCCCGAGAAATATAAACACAATTTTCAAAACATATTCAATAATACTACTCCAAAAAATAATCAAATATATACATTTGCACATGTATACATGTCTGTCCATACATAAACAAAATATACAAATATATCTTTTCAAGATAAGTAAAAATTATTGTCTTGTTTTCAGAAAAAACAAGTCAAAATTTATGCTAAGAACAAGCAAAATAATCAAGAAAACAAGATTATTTTGCTTGTTTCAAGGAAAAACTCACTTAATTTTGATTTGTTTTTTTTTCTGAAAACAAGAAAATAATTTTTACTTGTCTAGAAAATCCTTCTCGATTTAAGAATTGTTAGATATCTGGGCTGGATATTATGACTATTTTTTTGCAGTGATAGGCTTTCTAGCGTTAATATTATGCTACTATACTAACTACACTGAAAAAAAAAATGATGAAATGATGAAATAATTTTTTAATGTTTAACCGAGGGCTAGATGATCTTAGTTAGTTGATTATTTCACTTTTTTTGTTGTTGCTGTTCAAGCTGTTCTAATTTACCATAAAATTATGCATCTGCTGTCTTAGACATAATTATATCTGGTGATCTAAAATGTATTTATTTCCTGGATGTCAGATTTTTTCATATATTAGCCTATGCATCTTTGTTTTGTGTAATATTATTCAATACTCTGCCATCTGTATTTGCCAGTAGGTTATAGTTGGGTCATTCACTCGGAACACTTTTATTTCATTGCGGTACTTTTCCAATTTATATCATTATTAAAATAATTGATCTTTCACTGAATTAATATTCACAGTCTGGTTATTAATCAGTGTCGCTCATTTGCATTAGATTTAATTACTTTTAAATTGACCAAATTTTTCTATTCCTTCAAAATCATAATATATTTATTAATTGTAATTTATAATATATTATAATTATTTATTTCACTATTTTTATACTGTAGGTGAGTTTGCTCATTTGGTTATTTGCATTTGATTTAATTACTTCAAAATATTTATATTCCTTAAATTATAATAATTTATTATTGTTATATAAATATTATAATAATCTCTCTTTCACCAATTTGATACTCTACTCTTGGTTACAAATTAAAACAACAATTATTTATTATAATAATTTATTAATTATTACATATAATATATAATTATTGTATAATTATTAAAAAGTTGCTAATCACTAAAATATTTCTTATTCCTTTTTACATTGTGACATTTCTTCAAAATTGCTTAGATTATGAAATATTTTTGTTTATGTTCAAATTTAAGTCGAGAGTCTTGCAGCCAACATGTTCTTGCATTTTTCATCTACATCCTTTCATGCATCATCCCTATTTGCATTCAAAACATTTGAATATTTAAAATGTATAATAATTTGTCATTAAACACGTAATTAATTGTCATTTGACTTTTGGGGTTAATTATAATAATGGAATTGCAGTATTTGAGTTTGCTGTGGCTGTTATTTGGAGAATCAGGATGAGATGCTGATGGATGTCTAGCTCTGGGTTATGGATCAGTTATTAAAGGGAATTTGGAGGAGATTTCCCAGGATGCTTTGCTCAGTTGGTTTTCCAATCTTCATCATCTGTGGAGAGCGGCAGCAGAACGGCTCAGTCTCACTGGCTTTTCTCAAACACTTCTCTGGAGTAGAAAAAAAAAATACTTCCTTCATTATTTTTGCATCAAAATTGAATTAAATGTCTTTCTGTTGTATTGAATTGTTTGATGAATTGAATTTTTATGCCAAAAATCATTAGGACATTAAGTAAAGATCATGTTCCATGAAGATATTTTGTAAATTTCCTACCGTAAATATATCAAAACTTCATTTTTGATTAGTAATATGCATTGCTAAGAACTTAATTTGAACAACTTTAAAGGAGATTTTCTCAATATTTAGATTTTTTTGCACCCTCAGATTTTCAAATAGTTGTATCTCAGACAAATATTGTCCTATCATAACAAACCATACATCAATGGAAAGATGATTTATTCAGATTTCAGATGATGTATAAATCCCAATTTCACAAAATCTACCCTTATGACTGGTTTTATGCTCCAGGGTCACATATTATATATCATAAACAACTTACAGAAATGACAGCCTGCTGCATCTCAACTCTGTATATTCTCTTCTTGTATCATCTCATCTTCTCATATCTTCTCTTTTATTCCCCTCCCTTGTTTTTTCTCATCTCCTGGTCTTCTCTACTCATATCTTCTCATTTTTCTCATCTCATATCTTCTTGTATCTTCTCTTCTCACATCTTCTCATCTCCTCTTGTTTTCCCATTCTCATTTTCTCATATTGTCTCTTATCTTTTCTTCTCGTATCCTATCATATCTGCTCGTATCTTCTCGTTTATTCTCCTTTTATGCTCTAGTTTTTCTCATCTCATATCTTGTTTTTTATTTTTCATATCTTCTCATCTCTTCTCTTTCATCTCATCTTGCCTCTTCACTTCTCACATCTTCTTGTCTCATATCTTAGTCTCGTCTCAGTATAGAGCATGCCTATTATAAATTGGTAAACATTTTATGGATGTTTGGGGGATAAATGAGTTTTTACAGTTAATGAAGATTGTGGTTTGTTGTGCACTTAATGCTGCAGTCTGTAACTTGTTTTGGTTAAAAATGATCCGAAATCAATATTTGAGCAAGTACATAATCCGCCAGTGTTCAAAACTGACACCTTACCCTAGCCCGATTCACAGCAGTTATCTTATAATAATGTTTTCTACTTTGAGTGGCACGGGTAGGTTTTCGCGGGAAATTCAAGCATCATTTCGTCACATCTAAAGAAGTTGTCCCTGCTTATAGACAATATCAAACGTGAGGATCCTGCAGGTGGTGGATCGTTTATAGCCTTTTCTCACAGCAGCTGGAATAATTAAATTTACCATTTTGATGGCGGATTGTAATCCAGAAAGGATTATGTGTTTATGAAACACATGTGAATGAAATTAAATTATATTCCAGTTTTAAATGTGCTTGTGATTACAGATAGCCTGGGATTACACAAGATTTGTATTTTAAAGAAAACCAGTTTGAAGGGAGCATAGTTTGTTTTCAAACAGAGATGGTGACAAAGAGGCAAAACTTATGGACTGCAGCTTTAAAAAAAAAAAAAGGGATTTTTATTTTTAAAAAATGTAATGGTTTGATTATGTGGTTTCATTTCTGAAAGTTTTTTTTTCTGTGATTGAAAATACTTTCAAATTCTAATTGTCACATCTTCTTATCTCCTCTCTTTACATCTCATATCTTCACTTTTCACATCTTCTTTGTTTGTCTCTTCTCTTCGACAGATCTCAGAAGGCTGCTGAATGTCATTTCATGTTGTTTTCAGTCCTCATGCGAAGGGAAGGTTTATAAATGGCGTGTTTCTAGTTTTAGCGCCGATGGAGCCGTAAATGTCAGAACATCCCAGCACCTCGTTCCCAATCAGAGGACACTGTAAAATATGAACTTTCCTTCTCTTACATGAATGCGCTCCATCTGTTCGTCTTGTCTATTTTCGCTGCTGATATTTTTCAGAGAGCAGTTCTGTTATCCGCCATATTCCCCCGGCGGCCCGTGACCCTCGCTAACGATTGTCTTTTTAATTGCCTGTGTCAGTGAATCCCTCAAAAACTGTCCAAAAACATCCAGGTCGCATTCCTTCGTTCAAATTCTCATTACTGCAATAAAAAAAATTAAAATATATATATATGTATAATTTAAACAGCATAGTTCAAATGCATACATTATAGTTTTTACTGCATTGAATTTTCACTCATTTCATTATTACATTAATCACATTTTAATACTTGAATAGGCTTAAATGAAATAAAAACTTTAAAGAAAAAGGATAATAAAAAAACATTGTTACTTTAAATAAAACAAAGGTTAATGGAATTAAATCAAATGTTTTTTTCATACTTGCCAAGGTAACTTTCATTCATATAGACAAAAAAACAAAAGCTACTAAAACACAAACAAAATTGCTAAAACTCTAACTATAAATTTAAATGGAGTAATATAAAAATAAAAACTGATTCCAAATATTTATGAAAAGCTGATGTATGTATATAAAATGTGTATGCTGTAAAATATGCTTCATTTTCATTATGCAAAAACAAATTCATTATTTTATCATAATATATAAAATTACAATATAAAAAATATATAAAATTATATTTTATATAATAAGTAATAGTGTATTTTATTTCGTACATTTTTATTGTTTATTGTTATGTTTTATTGTTATTAATCAATTCATTGTGTGTGTGTGTGTGTGTGTGTGTGTGTGTGTGTGTGTGTGTGTGTGTGTTATTTTTGTGTGTAATATGACCTGATCATGATATTCTACGATGTGCCCTGTATATTTACCCTTCAACATCAGCATTTTCAAAGCATGTGAAGCTGTAAGATTAATAGTGAATTTGGCCAGATTGCATAGTTAAAAAAGAAAAGTAATTTTGGAGGTGGAGAGACTTGAATGAAAATTTAATTTAATATAAGGGTACATGTTATTTATTAAGAATGGTATGCACTAATAAATCATTCATAATATGACCAGGAGCATGCATTAGCAAGTAAATAGAGTCATTTTTGTTTTTAACAGACCTGAAGCTTCAATGTTGTCCTTATAAACCAAATGAACATGAAGCTCCATCTCCAGAGGTTTGCATTTAGAAATGCAATTAAACTGCAGCAATATAAATGATGAATAATAAAAAATGAATGCAAAGCGTTGTCATTAGTGAATGATTCCCGAACAATAACTGAAATGAATTAGAATTTCTGAAGCACTTAAGGGATCATCTTAGAGGCCATTTATGTAAATCACTTTAATTGTCTTTCTAATTAAAAAAACAAACAAACACCAGTTTTTAGTATCGACACACGTCACTTAAATTTGATTGCTTTCCTTCTTTTGGCTGCTGTTTGTTCTCTGAACCATTATAAAACCAAAATATATGGGAATTTATTGCAAAATATAATGCAATATATTAAATAATACATTTGCATATATGGGAAGCTAATGCTTATTTTTTTTCCAGTATTCTGCATTATCTATCTATACATGGATATATATACATATCACAATATATATTTCCTCATAACTGAATGTGATTAAATATACATACAGTACCATATTTTATCACATATTGAATATGAAATTACATACATTACAATATAAATAAATAAATATATTGTCATATATTTTTCAAAATATGAAAAGCATCAAAATTAAATATATTGTCACAATACAGTATATAATGCAGTGCATTTTCAATATACATAAATAATTGTGTTTATTGATTGAAAACATATATAAATATAATACATAAAATATATCAGCCAAGGTTTTGTGCACCTAGAACTGTTTTGTACCATATATATATATATAGTGTGTGTGTGTGTGTGTGTGTGTGTGTGTATTTTATGAAAGCTGCTGTTCTCCAATAAATGAAATAAATGTTAACTGAAAATAATAATAATAATAAAATAAATATATATATAAAAATAATAAAATATATATATATTTCAGCTAGTTGCCAAAGCAAGATTTCTCATTTTTATTTAGTTTAATTTGTACTAAAATAACTACAACTAAAACTGAAATAAAATGAATAAAAGCTATATACACAGTAAATGTATATATTATACAGATTAAATTGAAAGCAATAAAAATATAAAAGTATTAATAAAAACCATACTTATAATAAAATAACACACAGTCTTGCTTTGCGAATTTAAAAATACATTCAAATATACAATATTATTCATATTTTTTAATTCAGCATCATGAAATTATGCAATATTTGGGCTTTGTTTTAAGTTGCAGGGCTGTATTATTATATTTTGACATGTTATAAAGGCCTATGTTGAAGTAAAAAAATAAAATAAAGTTTGTACGCATGCACTTACACAGAATATTTTCCCATCAGTTTCTGCCTGTATATGAAAGCAGCTGCAGACAAACAATCTGTGCAGTTCTCCAATAACAGCAGAAGAAGAGCTGTGTGTTTTAGGTCTTCGATAGCGGAGGTCTTGATTCGTTTGCTCTGGTTTTCTGCCGGTCTGAGTTCGGTCAGCGGCTCGTTCTCCGCAGAGATGAATTGTTGGGCTGATGAAGCTCGGCAGACGCCGCTGTCTCTGAGAGAGCAGAGGAAGAGATTCATTACTCCTCTGACTTCCCCACTGGCTCTCATTATTTCCTCATCTTCATCTGCAGGAGAAAGAGTCTGAGCCGGACCCGTATCCATCATCCCGATCGAATTAAAGGGATAGAGCAAATGAAAGGGATAGTTCACCAAAACTGAAAATGTGCTGTTAATTTACCCAGCCTCAGGCCATCCCAGATGTAGATGAGTTTTCAGTCAAACAGTACGATCACTCTGTGCAAAAACTGAACATTATTTACAATATTTACAACATAGAATCAGTTTTCCAGAAAAGAATCAGATGTCCCCGTTGCCTGAGGCTCTGGATTACAGGTAATAATGCTGTAAATAATGTTCAGTTTCTTGCACAGAGTGATCATTTCGCTTCATAAGACCTAAATATATCGTCAGGAGTCACGGGTATAATTTCTTTGTTCCTTGATATGCTTATTTTTTTACTCTTAATTGTCAGATATCCACTGACTTGCATTATGAATCACCAAGAACCACGGTTTCAATCTTCTTTACTGTTCTACTGAAGAAAGAAATCACTAAGAAATCACCTTAACAGCACTTTTCAATTTGTGAGTTCTATCCCTTTAACAGGATCTTGGGGCAAAAATGCCACCAAAAAAAGCAAAAATGCCCTAAAAATTCACGATAAGGCGACAAAAATGTGCTTGGACGATTATGTAGGGCTGAATGAAAAGTGTTGATTACAGCATTACGTTTACAGTAGATATGCTCACGCCGCATCGTATTTGATTTTAAGCGTGGTTTGCAGCGTTGAGCGCTATAACCAATCACACGTGTTTCTGTTGAGCTTCAGCCAATCAGAAGCGCTTTGAGTTCTAGTTTTATGCTGTATAATTTATTCTCAGTTTGAATAACCATTTTGTTTTCATGCTTCTGAAATTTCTAATCCGTAAAAAGCACTAAACAAATAAACAGTTCTTAGCTTGTTTTGTATGTAGCCAGAATTTAACTAGCTTGTTCCTTACAAAACATAATTTTGATTAAAGCTGATCATTTGAAAAAAACATTTTGAACTCGGCATCATCAACTTATGTAATATTAGGACTTTTTTCACAAATCAGTCTCGTGAAAATGCATATCAATAGCATTAATTGTTTTTTATATTTTGCATGCTATTTATATGCAGAAACTGGCTTTGGTGTGCATATAATACACATTTTGGTGTCATGAGATCAAATCAGTAGAATTTTTAGGACTGTGTTATTATATTAATGCATGCAATGATTGCCTATTTATCTTTACATTATTATAAACAATGTTGAATTAATTTAAAAGCTGTGCAAAAAATGTATGCATGTTGTTTGTATAATAATATTTCAACATCAGTCTCTACCTTTATAAATACATATTTTCATATAAGTCGCAGTTGATTAAGCAGTGAGGTTTATGCTGATATAATGAAGCTCCTGTAGATGCAGGATGAGTTAGTTATGGTTAGTTAATTCCAATCACTAACACTAACTGTGAGAAACAGTAATGCTGTTGCTTGATTTAGTAGGTGTGACTAATTAAGCAGAATATTTCATAAACGAGCATGCAGGGATGTGTATGCTAGAGTCAGTTTGGAAATCATAAACTCCATAAACATAAAAAAAATATGATGTTATCTTTAATGCGTTGCTGTTTCTCAGTACAGTCAGATTTTGTCATCAGTCTCAGATATGAGATGTTTATTGATTGCATCTGTTTACAAGAATCCTTCTTAAATGAAGTACAGTAGATTGACGTTCATAAATAATAGATGCATCCAGGAAAGCTTCTGATTAAGGATGTGGTTTCCTTATACTTTTATGAAGTACAGTTGACAATTATTTCACAGGAGTGTGTTATAAAAGCATTAAAGCGCTGCGGTTTGTGATGGAAAGCATCTATCGATTGGCTTTGCCAGATGCATCATTGCAGACGAGGGAATTCGGTCTGTGCTCCGTGCTTTAATGCATCGCATGCGGATTCGTTTCTCGGCAATCTGAAGATCTAGGGCCAGCTGTTCAAAAGCAATCTGATCGGATTTTGGCCAATGGATTGGATCAAATCTTAAAAATGTATTGTTGAAAAAAAAATAAAAAAATGATTCTGAATTTGGATTAGATCCCATCTTGGTTTTGATCTGGTTTGAGTTGTTTTAGTAAGATTGGGATACTTTTGATCCCAAAAAAACAGCATCCCAAACAGCTGTCAGTGTCAAACAAAAATATAATATTTAATTTAAAGTGTTTTTTTGTTTGTTTTTTTATCACTGATTGTAAACTACATTAGCACAATCATCAGAGATGGACCAGTCAGAAGTTGTGTAAATGCAATGCAAAACTAGAATGCAAAATATTGGCATTTTCTTCCCCATCTCGTTTTTTTGTTTTGTTTTTTCTCCATCATCATGTCCCTTTAGGGGCTCCGTAGAGCACTAGTAATCCAGATTTGGAAATCTGAAAAAGTGTGTATCTAGATCAGGGTGATCCAATCCAATTTTGCTTAGAAAAACCAGCACAAAAGTAAGACGGGTTACCTGATCCTGGATAGCAAAACATGGGATTTCCAAATCCAGATCATTCTGATCCAGATTAAATTTTTTTGAACGACTGGCCCCTGAGCGTTGGGCGAAACAGATGCTTAATTTTATCAGCTGGTCCTGTGTGCGATGTTTGCAGCTCAGCCGAGGGCAGAAGGTAATTTCTTTCCTCCGCGCTCGTCTCGGTGTGGATGCAGGCGAGAGCGCAGGCTGTTTTCAGATGTACGAGGTGATAAAGTTATTGCTTTAGTAGCAGGTAACAGCCTTTGCAGCCTAAAACCATCTGAGATGGTCTGATCTATGATTTCATCAGACAGCCACCGGATCTTCCATTAGCGCAGACATCTCTGTTACTGCTGCTCATACACGTGATTTTAAAGGGACAGTTCACCCAAAAATGAACATTTGCTGTTAATTTACTCACTCTCAGATGGCTCTTTTTTTCTGCAGTAGAACAATAAAGAAGATTTTTAGCCAAAACTGTGCTCCGTATAATGCAAGTCAATGGGTGCCGGCACTTGAGAGTCAAAAAAAAGCATATCAGGCAACACAAAATGAATGTCCATGGCTCCTGGTGATATACTGAGGTCTTAAGAAGTGAAACGATTGGTCTGTGCAAGAAATGTAATATTATTTACAACATTATTATCTGTAATCCAGAGCCTCACACTCCAAAAAACGATTTACTTCCTTTGTATTTTTGTCTTGTTTTCTTGTATAAATATATACAAATTCTGGACTTCAGATGCATTTACTTGACAAGTGAAATGACTTAAGATATTATGACTTGTCTTCTGAAGAAAATATTTTTTACAGTGCAGACAAACAGGGAAATACGCTTTTTTTTTTCTTTTGGACAGTTTGTTTCAAAGAACTGGTTTAGTTCAACATGTAATTATACATTTAAGTACTGAGTAATATTAATTAATTACACTCTTAATAATAAAGGTGCTTCACGATGCCATAGAAGAACCTTTTTGTCTAAATGGTTCCATAAAGAACCTTTAACATCTGAAGAACCTTTCTGTTTCACAAAAGCTTCTTTGTGGTGAAAGAAGGTTCTTCAGATTATAAAAAGGTAAGAAAGAGATGGTTCTTTGACTGAATGGTTCTTTGTGGAACCAAAAATGGTTAATCTATGGCATCGCTTGAAGAACCTTTTGAAGCACCTTTATTTTTACATGTACTTACTATATGTTTAGGTATAGGATGAGGGTTTGGTTTAGGGTTACTTGCATGTAATTATGTATAATCTATTGTTATTATAAATAGTAAGTACATGTAACGTGTATCAATGACACCTTAAAATAAAGTGTTACCCAGTGCAATTTGTTTATGCAATGATGTAATGTATATGCAATTACATTATTAAAGCATCCAATAATGATGTGAAATGAGAATGTTTTGCATATTGAAAGCATACAAAGAATAAACTAGTCTTCATCAGCTCACCTTTATACATGAACAGAGAGAAATCCATAACTTGAGGCAAACGGTCCGGAGTGATGCTGTTTCTCAAAACTAGATGAAACGGTTCACCAAATCGGACTGAAGCATCTAAAAGAATCTAAGAATTGTATTTCACCGTTTGCTCCACGGCTCTGGATTAATAATGTGTAAACAATCTTTTACACACATGGAACATTTGGTTTTTGACCACTGAAAATGTGTACAACTGAACAATTTCCCCACAGACACATATCTCTGGAACTGAAATATACAGGGGAGCAAAAACGAATATACCAAAAGAAAAGTGTGTTAAGAACCCATTTTTTTTCAATTACAGGCATGCAAACATTAGAAAAATAATATTTTGCCACTTAGAAAGGTATATATTTAATATATAAAATAATCAGCTATATGCAAAGTGACTCACAATTTGATTTTCAACTACTGAAAATAGGAAAAATGCAACAATTTGCACATGAAGCCGCGTTGAGATCCCCATATCTCTGGAAATTAATCATACAGGGCCTTAAACATGCAGCAAGGATGGCTAAAGTCAACAGACTTATTAATATACTTATCAGTCTCTGTGTAAACATAAAAAAATGCTGCTGTTGTGTTTCTAAAGCCATTTAACCCCCCCATTGTATTCCTCTATTGCATTGTATTTTTTGGCTTGCATTTCTTTCACTGGAAAAAAATTAAACGATAATAAAGAATCAAAATTTTACCAATAAAAAATTCTTAAATTTGATTGGTTGCCTGGGAATTTCTGTACAGCGGGTCATTTAATGTCACAACATTCACAGCAGTGAGTTTTCCTACCAATTGTCTTTAGAAAATATGATAATTGCGCCTCTGCATGTCTCATTAATAGTTCAATCTCTATTCTTTTTCTCTCTAAGGAATGTAATCACTGATCTTTCCCCTCAGAGTGACTATTTATACACAGAAAACCTCACGCGAATGTCACTCGTGTGGCGTGTAATTCAGTCCGGACACTGATTAGTGTCGCCCGGTCGGGTGGATTTCATTGCAGCGCAGTGATGGGCCTGAAGGCTGTTTTTTCTGTAATGATGGCTATAGATTACAGCAGGAGATCGCAGCGTGTTTGATTAAACCCACAGTCTGAGCCGTCACTGTTGTGAAGCGTCTGACAGAGAAGCGCGGCTCGATTCTGACCCTCCAGATGCTTATTAAAGTCACGCTGCTTGATTCGCATTATTCTGAGAGGCTTTTAGCTTTAACATAGATTAAACTCAATAAGGACTGATCCTGATGCCTTGGTTGTGGCTTTTATTTCCCTGCCAACATTATCACTGAACACATCACAAAAAAGATAAAAGGCCGTTTTTAAAAAGAAATATTTTAGTCAGTGCTCTTTTATTATCATTAAGAGACTTTTATTTATTTTTTATTTTTTTGTATATGTGTATATAGTTTTATTAAATGTTATTTTAGTTTTAGTTTAATTATTGTATCATGTCAAGTTGAACCAAATGAGAATGAGAAAAGCTGCTTTGGCAGCTAGTGGAGAATACGTTTCTTTCTGAGTTCCAAAAATAATATTTTCCAAAGTATCAATGTCTGTAACTCTTTTTTCTTTTGGTGTCTTCATTTTTAGGGATCAATTTCAGTGATATTGGGATCTCATCTGCTTCTTGTGCAAATTGTTGCATTCTTCCCATTTTCAATTATCAATAATAATTTAAAATAAATGAAATAAATTCATATAAATTTCAGTTACATTACATAGAACAGCTACTTTTTTCTTTTAAAGAGAAATGTATGAAGGACTAATAATCTTGAAACTAGAAATGCATTTTTCAAAACAAAGCTTAGAACATAATCGCCTGAGTGCCAAAAATATTATTTGTTAAAGTTTGAATGCCCATAACTCAAGAAGTATTAAAGATATCTCATTATTCTTTTAAAGTTATCTTTGTTTTTAAGATCCTGTATGGTTCAGTTCTAGAGATATTGGGATCTCAGTGTGGCTCCATAGATAAAATTGCACAAATTTCAGTGGTAAAAAACAAAATCTGGGTTATTTTGCATTCTTTATTACTTTTTCTATTACTTTTCTGAGTGATAAATAAATAAATAAATAAATATATATACTGTATGCAAAAAAAGTTTGCATGCCCGTAACTCAAGAAAATCGGTTCTTAACAAACATTGTTGTGGTATCTTCATTCTCAAGGCACTATGTCTTTCATTTCCAGAGATATTGGGATCTCGGTGTGACTCCATGTGTAAATTGTAGCATTTTTCCCATTTTCAGTGGTCAAAAACCAAATGTGGGTCACTTTGCATACAGATACTTTTTTCTTTTAAAGAGGAATGTCTTCAGAACAAATGATGTTGAAATGATTTTCTATTTATCAAAAGAACAGTTGCTTAGAACATACCTGTGTGAGTGCCAAAAATATATTTTTCCAAGGTTTGTGTGCCTGTAACCTAAGACATATTAAATATATCTCAATTTCCTTTTAGATTCTGGTTCTTAACAAACATTTTGTTCGTTATGTTAATTTTTAAGGCCCTCTATAATACATTTTATCCCAATGCGGCTCCGTGTCCAAATTGTTGCATTTTTTTCCCATTTTCAGTGGTCAAAACCAAATGTGGATCACTTTACATGCAGCTTATTCTTTTTCGTTTTAAAGAAGAGTGTCTGAGGAACAAATAATGTTGAAATTAGAAATGCATCTTGTTTCCTTCTATTAAAACAATTGCATGGAACATAATACATTGAGTGTTTAAAATATTATTTATCCAAAGTTTGCATGCTTGTAACTCAAGAAGTACTGCAGATATCTCCATATCTCTTTAGATTTAGATTCTTAACAAACATTTTACCTTTTCTAGTATCTTTGACAGAAAAGGGAGATTTGAGATCGGTCTGTAATTAACTAAATCTTTGGGGTCAAGTTAATGAGAGGCATAATAACAGCCAATTTGAAGGTTTGGGGGACATATCCTAATGACAGTGATGAATTAATAATAGCCAAAAGAGGATCTATGACTTCTGGAAGCAGCTCTTTTAGTAGTTTAGATGGAATAGGGTCTAACATACATGTTGTTGGTTTAGATGATTTAACAAATTTATACAATTCTTCCTCTCCTATAGTAGAGAATGAGTGGAATTGTTCCTCAGGGGATCTATAGTGCATCTGATGTGATATTGTAGCTGACGGCTGCATGGCTACAATTTTATCTCTGATAGTATCGATCTTGGAAGTAAAGTAGTTCATAAAGTCATTACTGCTGTGCTTTTGGGAAATGCCAACACCTGTTGATGCTTTATTTTTCGTTAATTTAGTGACTGTATTGAATAAATACTGGGGGTTATGTTTGTTTTCTTCTAGAAGAGATGAAAAGTAATCAGATCTAGCAGTTTTTAATGCTTTTCTGTAGGATAGGGTATTTTCCCACCAGGCTATACGAAATACCTCTAGTTTTGTTTTCCTCCATCTGCGCTCCATTTTCCGAGCTGCTCTCTTTAAGGTGCGAGTGTGCTCATTATACCACGGAGTCGGACTGTTTTCTTTGATCTTCCTTAAGCGTAAAGGAGCAATTGTATCTAAAGTGCTAGAAAAGAGAGAGTCCATAGCTTCTGTTACATCATCAAGTTTTTCTGCGCTGTTGGATATGCTGAGGAATTGAGATAAATCAGGAAGATTACTTACAAAGCAGTGTTTTGTGGTAGAGGTGATGGTTCTACCATACTTGTAAGAAGGAGTAGAATTTACAGTTTTAGCTATATGGAGTTTACACAAGACTAGATAATGATCTGAGATATCATTGCTTTGCTGCAGAATTTCAACACCATTAACATCAATTCCATGTGACATTATTATGATTTCAACAATGAGTAGGTCCTGGCACGTGTTGTCTAACCCCGATAGAGTTCAGAATGACTATGAATGCTGATCCTAATGCATCTTTTTCATTATCTGCATGGATATTAAAATCACCAACAATTACGACTTTATCTGCAGCCAGTACTAACTCAGATAGAAAATCAGCAAATTCTTTAATAAAGTCTGTGTGGTGCCCTGGTGGCCTGTATACAGTAGCCAGTACAAACATCACAGGGGATTTATCACTAACACGTGTTTCTCTAGATAATGTTATACGCAGCACCATAACTTCAAACGAGTTATACTTAAATCCTGCCCTCTGAGAAATACTGAGAATATTGTTATAAATTGTAGCAACACCTCCCCCTTTACCTTTCGGACGTGGCTCATTTTTATAGCAGTAATCTTGGGGGGTGGACTCATTTAAAGTAATGCATTCATCTGGTTTTAGCCATGTTCCTGTCAAACAGAACAAATCTAGATTATTATCATTGATCAGATCATTTACAAATAGTGCTTTTGTAGAAAGGGATCTAATATTCAATAAGCCAAGCTTTATCAATTGTTTCTCTGTATTGTAAATATTTTTTATTTGTTGAACATCAATTAAATGTTACTCTTAATTTGGTTTGGATGTTTTCTGTATTTTCTAGTTCGGGGAACAGACACAGTCTCTATAGTGTGATATCTGGGTGAAAGAGTCTCTATGTGCTGAGAATTAACTGACTTCTGTGACGTGAGGCGGCTAGCAGACGGTCGGTTTAGCCAGTCTGTCTGCTTCCTGACCTGGGCCCCAGTTAGTCAAGTACGAACTCTAAGACTACGTGCCATATTTCTAGAGAGAAGAGCGGCACCACCCCAGGAGGGATGAACACCATCTTTTTTCAACAGGTCAGGTCTGCCCCAAAAACTCGTCCAATTGTCTATAAAGTCTATGTTATTCTGCGGGCACCACTTAGACATCCAGCCATTGAGTGACGCCAGTCTGCTATGAATCTCATCACCACGGTAAGCAGGGAGCGGACCAGAGCATATTACAGTGTCTGACATCGTACTTGCAAGTTCACACACCTCTTTAACATTATTTTTAGTGATCTCCGACTGGCGAAGTCGACGTGGATAACAATCTTACTGAATTTACGTTTAGCATTAGCCAGTAAATTTGCCAAGATATCAGGCGCTCTGGCTCCCGGTAAACATTGGACTATGGTGGCTGGTGTCTCTATTTTCATGTTCCATACAATAGAATCGCCAATAACTAGAGCACTTTCACCAGGTTTCTCAGTGAGTGCGTCACTGAGTGGGGAGAACCTGTTTGATGTTCTGATCGGAACGGAAGAGTGATGTTTTGACCCGCGACTAGGCCGCCTCACAGTCACCCAGCTGCTCTGCTGCACGGGCTCAACCCGGAACCGAACAATGTACAGGACTCCCTGAGCTAGTCGCATCCAAAGCAGTATCTACATCCCTCACATTCTTACTATCCTCAACTAAAGTTTATGATGCGTGTCTCTAATTCTGAAACCTTCTCTGTCAGCCTAACTATTTCCCTGCATTTATCACATGTGAATCCCTCATCGCCGACAGAGAGAGATAAACTATACATGTGACATGAAGTGCAAACACCAATAGCAGGAGAAGAAGCCATTACTCACCGTGACTGATGAAGGATACCAACTTAACTTACCACTTACCACTGTTGTTTGATGAACTCGTGAAAAACGGAGCGAGAGAGAAATGAAAATGGAGCGAGAAAAAAGAAAACAATAATAGGCGCGAATAGAAACGCGAATGGAACCTTAATTCCCACCATATTTCTGGTATTATCTATCAAACTAATCTAACTAATTTGATCGTTCGCTTTTTAAAAAGTTTAAAATGAAGTTATATATTATCACTTTAAACAACAGAGAGTGAAAGTAAGGTAAAGATTCAATAAAAAAGAGCGGAGCTACAAACGCAAACCTCTCAGCAGCACAACAGACAGGGGAACGTGTACAACTGAACAAATTCCCCACAGACACATATCTCTGCAACTGAACTATAAAGGGGTGCAAAAATGAATATACCAACAGAAAAGCGTGTTAAGAACAAAACTTCTTAAATTACAGGCATGCAAACATTAGAAAAATAATCTTTTGCCACTCAGAAAGGTATATATTTAATAGACAAAATAATCATCTATATGCAAAGTGACTCACAATTTGATTTTCAACTACTGAAAATAGGAAAAATGCAACAATTTGCACATGAAGCCACATTGAGATCCCCATATCTCTGGAAAATAATCATGAAGATAACAAAATAAAAGTTTGTTAGAAACCAGAATATAAAAGGATATTAAGATATCTTTAATACTTCTTGAGTTACAGACATGCAAACTTTGAAGAAAAAAACCTGGAAAGTGCATTTCCCTATTTTTTAAACGGTCACCATTTGCATATAATGCAGCAAGGATGGCTAAAGTCAACAGACGTATTAATATACTTATCAGTCTCTGTGTAAACATAAAAAATGCTGCTGTTGTGTTTCTAAAGCCATTTACCACCCCCCCCCCCCAAAAAAAAATTAACGACAATAAAGAATCATGTCTTAATGAAAGTGAGGAATCAGCATTCAAGGTGGCAGCGTCCACTCGCTGATTATGTTGGATCTCGAGCGAGCGGAGACGCTGTATTTCTTAATGTTGTAAGTGGGATCTTATTAGCGTCGTTTTGGCCTGGAGAAGGTCAGCACTAATCAGTTTTGATTCGGATCCAGAATCTCTCGCGTTCGCCGGTCAAACATTAGAGTTCATGAAGAATTTATCCCATTTAACACCGCCGGTCTCACCCGGTTATGCAACTGCATCTGTCTTTAAAGAATTATTAGCAGGACGTGAGAATTAGCAAGTGAAATGACATCAGATTTACAATAAGTGCCATTTGGAAGAGCTTAAGGCGTCACGCTTGAGAAAGCAGTAAATCTGTCCAGTTCATCGCTTCGGCAAACACAGGTTAATCGCCCGTCAGATGTGACGCGGGAAAGATACATAGAATCTCTTTAATATCTCAACAGTTTCTCCTAGACGGATATGGAGTAAATGGAGAGCAAACGTTTCTGATCTCTTGTAGCTCTAGACTCTCATTGTCGACTCATTTGTGTCTTTTTTTTTTCAAGAAGGTTTAAGAAAATTTATTCATTAATTCTCGAAATTGCATCTCAAAAGTCTGATGAGAATATTTATATAAATACTCATAAATTCTCATTAAATGATCTCAGCTGCTCTACATTTATTTAATTTTTTTACACTCTAATATAAATCATACACACACACTGTAAAAAAATATTTTATGTAAATAAAACTATAAAAATGTTTGAAGTATGTTTTACAAGAAAAAAATATTTCAGTTTTTTCAGCTTTAAAATAAAAAAAATGGTAACACTTTACAATAAGGTTCATTAGTTCACGTTAGTTAACTACATTAGTAAACATGAAGTAAGACTGATCAATACTTCTACCGCATTTATTAATCTTAGTTAATGTTAATTTCAGCATTTACTAATGCATTATTAAAATCATGAGTTGTGTTTGTTAACATTAGTTAATGAATGCCAACATGAATTAGCAATTAATGACTGTATTTTTATTAACTAACATTAACAAAGATTAATAAATAGTGTAATAAATGTGTTGATTATTCTTTGTTCATGTTCATTAATGCATTAACTAATGTTAACAAATGACACCTTTTTGTAAAGTGTTACCAAAAAATGTAATGTTACTTTGTAATTTAATTGTAGGACTAATTATTTACATTACATAAATTCAAATTAATTAGCCATTTTTTCACTGTAAATCCCATGTGTGTGTGTGTGTGTGTGTGAGTGTGTGTGTGTGTGTGTGTGTGTGTGTGTGTGTATATTAGTGCTGTCAAACGATTAATTGCAATTAATCACATAAAAAATGTAAGTTTTTACTTTCATAATATATGTGTGTGTTCTGTGTATATTTTTTATGTATATATAAATATACACACGTATTTACATGTCTATATTTATATTCATATAATTTATATTATAAATAAATATATTTAAAATATAAACATAACATATTTTTTTCTGAAATATATACATGCATGTGTGTGTATTTATATATACATAATAAATATCCACGGTACACATATTATGTAAGCAAAAACTTTTATTTTGGTTAATCGTGACGGCACTAATATATATATATATATATTGGAGAAACATCTCAGACAAAAATGTCCTTGAAGTCTGTTGAACTATGAAACCTCGGAGCAATATCTGTGTCCAGCGGGAATAACTGTGGGCTCAAATGATGTCAGGGCCGATGCTGTAATAAGTGTGCTGCTGGAGGTCAGCGGTGGTCCATTGTGAAGGCCAGCAGGTGGGGGTTTGTGTCCCTGGCGTGAGGGATCGTCCTGCCAGGTCATTGATCAGGAACGTCAATCTGTCCTCCAGAGGAAAGTATAAATAGAAAGAAGCAGGCAGCACCTGAAATGATGTTCGTTCTCCTCTGGGAAAAGCCGGAGAAGGCATTGAGTGATTTAGTCCATCGCAGTATTTCACTCTCTCTGTTTCTGTCACTGTGACAGTGAGGCAATCTTTGTCTTCTGTTGCTACTCAAGCAGATTCACAAAGAAAAAAGTGTTTGTATCTTTTATAAGGGTTTTAATGGCAGAAAAGTTATTTGAAATTCTATCACTGTGTATAAGAAAAGGATTATATACCGAGATACTAGCAATCTTCTTTTATTTTTACAAGTGCAAAAAATAAAGTGCTCAGTGCATTTAAAACATTTCAGTCGTTCAGCAAATTTGATATATTTGCTTTCTTGCCCTTGTGATCTTCAAAATATGGGTAAGATCAATCGACAACTGAGATTTCATATTAATGAATACAGAAGTGTGACAAATAGAGTTTTTCTTGTGAAATAGTGTTATTTGGTACGTCCGATGTGTCGTTAGCTTAATATGGAACAGAAATTACTACAAAACTGAAAGTAAATTGATTAACTTAATACTGTACTCTATAATGTGAAGGTAGCTGGTTCTTTATTTTTTATTTTGTTTAATTATACATTCTGTGTATATATCTTGCAGTTCTGACTTTTTTCATAGAATTCCAAGTTTAAATTTCGTTATTTTGAGTTTGTCTCAATTCAGATTTTTTTTAATGGAATCGCACATTTAAATCTCACAATTCTGAGTTTATGTCTCATAATTTCACTATTTTCATAGAATTAAGTTGAAATCTTAAATTGAAAGCTATTCTGAGGTTATATAGCAATTCTGACTTTTTGTAGAATTGCACGTTTAAATCTCGCAATTCTGAGTTAAAATTTTAAATGCACTGAGGACTTTAGTTTGTGCACTTCTAACACGTGAAGATTGCTGAATGTAATCCTTTTCTTTTATACACAGTCAATGAATTTCAAGTGTTGCATTTTTCACTCTTTTTGGAGGAATTTGTTTGTAACGTGGAATCATGTTACATGTGGATTAAAAAGTATGAAAGATCCTCTACTTCTCTCTCTTTCTCTCTTTTTAATTATTTGTTTAGAAAAGTTGTTTTCAAATGAACTTGCATGACTTTTTGTGTTGTGCTGTGAGTTGCGTCACCGTGTGTTGTTGTTTTTTGTCTGGTCAGATCTGGACGAGCCTGTGGTGACGGTACATCAGAGTATCGGTGAAGCTAAAGAGCAGTTCTACTACGAGCGGACGGTGTTTCTGCGCTGCGTCGCTAACTCCAACCCTCCCATCCGCTACAGCTGGCACCGCGGACGAGACGTTCTCTCGCAAGGATCCGATAAAGGTGTGGAGATCTACGAGCCCTTCTTTACCCAGGTAAGAATGTAACCCTTGCTCTAAATACTGCTGTAATACTGTGCTTTTCTGCACTAGCATGTTGGTAATACAGTATATCTGCTAATTTAATAAAAGTAATATATGCAAATCATAATCCACTTTTATACAAATAAATATGTTTTCAAGGATGCCTTGAAAAAGGCAGTTCTGACTTTTTCTTAAAATTGCAAGTTTATTTCTCGTAATTCAAACTTTTTTCTTATAATTGCAAGCATATTTTTCCCAATTTTGAATTAAAATCTCGCAATTCTTCCTTTTTTTCTTGGAGTTGCAATTTTATTTTTCGCAATTCTGAGATTTTTCTTTGAATTTCAAGTCTATTTTTGCAATTATGCATTAAAATCTCACAATTCTGACATTTTTCTTAGGATTGCACATTTTTTTCTTCCCAATTTTGAGTTAAAATCTCGCAATTCTTACTTTTTTCTTAGAATTGCAATTTTTCACAATTCTGACATTTGTCTTAGAAATTAAAGTCAAATTTTTGCAATTCTGAGTTTAAATCTCGCAATTCTAAAATTTTTCTTAAAATTGAAAGAAATAAACTCGCAATTACGTTTTTAAATTATTCTCTTTTGTGATGGAAACAATATTCAATAGAAAACAGCTGTGTACACTGTAGTAATATTTCACTGTAGTTTTTACTGTATTTTTTTTATCAAATAAACGCAGCCTCAGTGAGCAGAAAAGACTTCAGAAGAAAAAGTCTAAGTCTAAAAAGCATGGTAATACTGTAGTACTTTCTAGTTCTTTTTTTGTTGGTTGAAGTGAAAAGTAAACTCTTAGTTGTAATATTTCCATCTAGCTGGACTAGAATCTGTTTAATTAGCTTCATCAGCGTGAAGCGCTCGTTCTCTGTGGTAGTTCAGTACATGACGACTGTTAGCGGGCCAGCTTTACTGTCATTCGTGTTTTTCACCGTCATTTTAAACTCAGCACGAGGTGATGCTAGTAATTAGCACGTCGTAGCATGTATCTGTCTGCTCTCTTCCCTCAACGCTGCCCTGCTGAGTGCCTCAGATCGCCACGTCTCAAGCATTTTGCATTTGTTTTGTGGCTAAACATCAGCTGCTGTTTCTCTGTGTGTGTCGCTGGAAGCCATCAGCAGCGTGTGTTATTTTTGCTGTAGTTGTCAGGAGAGCAGCTATAGCTGTGTCTGTTTCTCTTTATCGTGTGTTTGTCACTGAAAAGCCAGTCCTGTCTCACTTACTGAGATATCACGCTATGAGCAGAAACCAGGTGTTTCTGTGATGTTTACCTGTGCAAATCACACTGGGGTGTTGCAAACTGCTGCTAATTTGTTCTGAGTGGATTTTGGATATTTGTGATCCTGGACCACAAATTTTTTTTTTTTTATTGATATTTAATAAATAAGCTTTCCATTGATTTATGGTTGGTTAGGATAAAACAATATTTGGCTGAGAAAAATCTAAATATTGAGAAAATCGCCTTTAAAGTTGTCCAAATGAAGTCCTTAGCAATGCATATTACTAATTAAAAATTAAGTTTTGATATATTTTCCAGAAAAAGTATTGAATAAAAGGGTGCCGTTAATTGTGGCCGATGTGTATTATGCTGGGTACACACTAAAATATTTTTAAAATCTTCAAAATGTGAGACCACAAACATGAGGACATAAAAATTCTAGATTGAACAGTTTGCTCCTATAGTGTGTGGTGTGCTGCGATGTGACAAAGACAGCACACCACACACCAACAGATGTTCTACCAGAGTCCCGACTGTGAACACGGGGAACCTCGCAAAATCTCTGGAGACTTGAGAATAAACAATATATACATTTTATTTACAATTTTAAAACAAAGTGTCACGGATTCTGGAAGAGAGATGAGGCGAGGACTCAAGTGCAGGAGAATGGTGGGTCCTTTAATAATAAAACAAAACAAAAACTGAACAAAAACCACCCCGAGGGGGAAAAACATGCAGGCAGGCCGAGACTGCAAACACACACACAACGGCAAACATCTCACATTAAACAACAAAACAGCACAGGACTGCAGACACCAGGAGAATAAATAGGGAGACAAACGAAGAGGACACAGGTGAAGTCACTGAAACAATAATGAGATAACAAGGAGGGCGGGGTCAGACAATAGACAGGAGAGCACATCACAAACCACAAATAACAAGCCATGTGCTCAAACAAACACAGTGACATCTGGTGGCCAATCAGGGCACACCAGCAGGACGTGACACATAGAACATACAAGGGCAATAACATATAAATCACATCAAATACAATAATAAACAAAAAACAATAATAAATAAATAAAATAAAAAATGAAAAGCAATAAGAAAATTACATTTCCTTATAACAAGTATAAATAATTACAAATTATTCAAGGCTTTAAAGTCCCAGTCTTTGGTAATGGCAGTAAGAATATATCCTTTTGTGCTGCGAAATGACTGCGTCCATCTTCTGTCAGCTCACTTTCTGATTGGATATTGTTTCGTTTCACATGATAATCTGCAGATCATACGCGTGTTTGTCCTTGCCCCCCCCCCCCCCCCACACACACACACACATCAGGATTTCTGATTCGCGATCGGGGCGCCTCCAACGTTCTTCCGAGCAGATTCAGTCACTCTTAACACACCTCACACCACAGGAAAATCTGATAAGATAATCTTTAGATCCACCAAGATAATCGGGACATTCCCTAGGATTGTTGGAAGGGTAGAAATCGGCCCAAAATCAGCCCGATTATCTTGTGGTGTGTACCCAGCATTAGAGAAAAACATTTATTTCATAATGATATTTCTCCCATTTTAAATTCTTATTATCCAATGAAAGGTTAGATTTTTGGGATTTTTTTAAATAAAAGATCAAAAGGATTAACAATGCAGATTAATTTTCACAGCCTTCTTTGATCATATTTACCAAGGGTGCCGATATTTTTGGCCATGACCGTATATACACACACACTGTATCATTTTATTTATATATATATATATTGCTTTCAAACAGTAAGCCATAGAGCTTTTATTTTGGAAGAAAACCACAGGGAAACTCCTCTTTTCAAATTTTTCTCTTTTGTTGACCACTGCTTTCTCTTTACAAACTTACGGAGATTTTTGGCGTGTATCAAGTGCACGATTCAAAGAGTTCTGCATTTATGGCATTGTTTACTGCATAATAATCGAACAGATTCCACATATGTGTTCAATGATCTCACCATCCGATAACACACACACACACACTCTTTTCTCTGATCTGGTGAGTGTGAGCAGGGCTGGACTGGGACAAAAAATCGGCCCTGGCATTTTGGCCCAGACCGGCCCAATACATACAATCAAAATACTACCCATCTTTGCACGCTCTTGAATATGTATACCAGCTCCTATTCCATAAAAGCACTAAAGCCATATAATAATAGGTAGGAAAGAGTGAGAGTTGACACATTAAAAACTTCTAAAAAGTGTAATTTATTAATGTAATAAAACTATAATCCACACTGATGAATCCTAAAGCTATAGGCCTATATAATTATGACATCCATCCTGTGTATGTGCCTGTGTGTTTGAGGGAGAAAGGGAAGAGACATGATACATTGTTGATCAGATGATCTGTTTCCCATAGTATAGCATTAAATAAACTGTAAAATTACTTAGTCAAATTTGTTAACTCCTTGGATAAACCTTTAAAAGCATAAGAAGGCATCCTGTCTGTGTGTGTGTGTGTGTGTGTGTGTGTGTGTGTGTGTGTGTGTGTGTGCACACAGTGGTGTATAAAGTACCCGAAAGCCATACTCAAGTAAGAGTACAGGTATCTTACCAAAAAATTACTTTGGTAGAAGTTGAAGTCTTTGTTTAGAATATCACTTGAGTAAAAGTCTTAAAGTATATGATATGTATTGTACTTAAGTACGAAAAGTATTTAAAAAAATCTTAAACGTACTTAAGTATTGAAAGTAAAAGTACAAGTAAATGCAAAATGGAAAAGAAGCAAATAAACACCGTGCACTTGTTTGCACGGTTTGCAGATGAGCAAAGCTGTTCTAACTTACAAACGTCAGACCACTGATTCTCAAACCTGCTTTCCTGCAGTCTGTGTTCTTCTGACTATGAAATATAAAAATATAAAAACTCAAGTAGGCTACAGATACTCCCAAAAAATACTTAAGTACTGTAACGAAGTATTATTACTTCGTTACAATACACCTGTGTGTGTGTGTGTGAGAGAGCGAGAGAGAGAGAGAGAGCCCAAAAGGGGAGTTGTTTAAAGATGTGATTGGGTCAGCCCAATGTCAATTAAGAAAATAACCAATGGGCTGCTGATTAAATGTCTCATGGGCCGGTCTGTCTGGGGGGAAAAAATCCTAAACCGAATTTTTTTGACAAATACATTAAACAGCCGCAAAGACCACAGCGCCGTCAACTATTTAGGCAGAAAAAACTATAGGCTGCTAAGAGTTTTATGGGCCGATCAGACAAATATGGTATGAGAAGATGTATAGGCCCGGCCCAAAAAGTACGTCGGCCCAGCGGGAAAATGCCCGGTCTGCCAGATGGCCAGTCCGCCCCTGAGTGTGAGTGTGTGTGTGTGTGTGTGTGTTTATTCTGTGCACTGATATCAGGCAGACACAGACAAGGAGGTATGATATTCATAAGAATGAATATATCAGTGTAATCGACATCAAAGTGCCGCCTCGTCTGCTAACCGTCTGAAGACCCCCTGCATCTGTGACACGCGGCGAACACGATAAGCCGCTATCACTTCTGCAAATTAAAACTCCAAAGGTTAGCTTTGAAACGAGGAACGGCTGAATGGATTTGCAGTGGAAGCATAATGACATCCAGATTAATGATGATGAACGCTGTCGGCGTTCCTCACGCTTTATTAAATGCTCATCATATAATCTGACTGCTGTCATGAGCGGAAGTTCATGAAAGTTTTTATTTTATACATCAGGATTTAGCGCCTGTTGATCTGACAGATGCAGGGTTATTATAGTTAACTAAAACTACAACCAAAAAACCTTTTGTTACTTAAATAAAATAAAATAAAAATAAAAAATAAAAAAATAACATTTTAATTCAACTAGTTCCCTTTCAGTCAATCATATTCAACGTAAGGTCAAGTGACTGATGTAAATGGGATCTCGCCAGAGAGCCCAACCACCTTCGAATGTTAACAAAACAAGCCAATGACAGTTGGCGTGCAAATGCACATCAGCTTTTCACTTCGGAGCCGAGCCTTCCTGCTTGTGCAATCACCGAAGACAGTGTCTACAGACAGCGAGTGCGTTGGCATTACGGTGCATCAGCGGGGGTTGCCGTCCAGTGCTGCCGGTTTGGACGGCGCACTGCAGCTCATCAATCTGCAGTCACGCAGCAACCTCTCCTGGGCGCTTCAACACTTTATTTTCTAAAAGAGCTCCACGAGCGACGGGCGTGTTTTTAAAGATGGCTTCCCGCTCGTGCGTTTCTGGATGTGGTCGTTTCCTGGCTTCATCTGACGGTCACGATCGCTGTGGCTCATGCTTGGGCTATCATTAACGGAATCAGGCATTTGCGTTCTCAACTACCTCGACGACTGGCTCATACTGGCCCAGTCTCGAGTGCAGTTGTGCGAACACAGGGACACGGTGCTCAGTCACCTCAGCCGTTTGGGGCTTCGGGTCAACTGGGAAAGAGTAAACTCTCCCCTGTGCATAGGATCTCTTTTCTCGGCATGAAGTTGGACTCCTTCAACCTCACAGCACGTCTCTCAGTAGAGCGTGCTCAGTCGATACTGAACTGCCTGGAGTCTTTCCAGCGCAAGAGGGCAGTTCCACTGAAACAGTTTCAGAGGCTCCTGGGGCATATGGCATCCGCAGCCGCTGTCACGCCGCCCGGATTGCTTCATATGAGACCGCTTCAGCGTTGACTTCACGACCGGGTCCCGAGATGGGCATGGTGACGCGGCACACACCGGGTCTCAGTCACCTCGTCCTGCCGTCAGACCTTCAGCCCGTGGTCGGGTCTTGCTTTTCTTGCAAGTGTCCAGGCATGTTGTTGTATCAACAGATGCCTCTACCATGGGCTGGGGTGCCATGTGCAACGGCATGCAGCAGCGGGGCTCTGGACAGGGGCTCCCGACTGCAGTGGCACATCAATTGCCTCGAGTTGCTAGCAGTATGGCTTGCTCTGCGCCGCTTCAAAATGCTGCTACATATCAAGCATGTACTGCTTGTCATGGCGACCGTTGCGTACATCAACCACCAAGGTGAAATGTTATCGCAGACTGCTCTACACTCCTCTACTACACAAGCTTTCATGTGTGCAGTTGCCAGATATCAGAATCAGAAAGAGCTTTATTGCCAAGTATGCTTGCACATACAAGGAATTTGTTTTAGTGTCACAAGCTTCCAGTACACAGAGACAACACACAGACAATAAAATTAAGATGAGAATAAAAACACAAATATGTAAATATAATTAGACAAAAATAGAAAAAATAAATTGAAACAATTTAATAAATTCTATGTACAGTTGTGCTATAGATGATAGAATAGAAATAGATTAGAGTGAGATGCAGGGATGTACTAGGATGTAGGTAGGGCTGTGTATTGGCAAGAATCTGGCGATACGATACGTATCACGATACAGGGGTTGCGATACGATATATTGCTACATATATGCGATACGATATATAGATACTGTAAGCAAGGCGATATATTGGGATATTTCTTATTTTAGGAATAGGATATATATTTTTTAGGAAAGCTGTCATTAAGAACACACCACCATCAAGTTCAAGTTGAGCTTTATTGTCATTCTGCTACATGTGTGGACATATAGTGGAACGAAATGCCATGTCTCGCAGGACCACGGTGCTACATACTAGTTAAACATAAGATAAACATACAACAATGCAAGTATAAGAGAAAAAAATAAAAAATATATGACTATACATTTACTATAAATACTATAACTAGTATACCTAGTTGCCTAGACATACACAAACTGAGACTGTACAAGAACTTGAAGTTTGAAATTATGCAAAAGGATAGAAATAAAAATAAAAATTGTATATATATTTCGTACATTAAATTGTTGTGCAGATTAAAGAGAGATTTTGTGGGAAGCAGCGCATAGTGCAAACAAATTTGTAGTGCAATGCTCAAGTAAACATTTTTTTTATTGAGTCTTTGTAGCAGGGAGTGATCATAGAAAGTGTCTAGTGTGCATATAGTGGAATGAGTGCGTTACTGCTACCATATGCAAACCTTAGCAAAAAATAAATAAATAAAAATAGTTTAACCAGAACACACTGGGATCTGCATTTGCAATAATCAGTCCCTGTAACATTCAACATTATTGAACCATTTTTTGTGCAGTACGAGTAAAGGGGGAAATATTCAAGTGCTTGCATGATTCTTTAGTTAAATGTATGTATAAAATGTATTTTATAAAAATATATAAATATATATTTATAGACTCTACTTTAAAGGTTCACAGTTTAAGTTTACAATTGTGACATGCAATGTCATAACATTTGATCTGAACAAAAAAATTACATCTGCTTAATATCAATGAAAAATAAAGTGCTTGCAGGATTCCTAAAGAAAACAAACCAAGTGTAAAACAATCAAATAAATACAGATGTTAAACATTCTCAGAACTTTTCAACTTGGATTTCACAGGTTTTTCAGTTTGTATTTATGTTCCGCGTGGAATCGTCGAGACCGGGACGCGAGCACCGCCCCAACTGCACAAAACAGCAGCAGCTTCAAAAACAGTCCAATCAGTCAGGTCGAAACAGGCTTGTAAATCCCGCTCTGCTTCATTAGTTCATTTTTTAACAGTTCTTAATACAGGTTTAGCTGATTTCAGTTTCTGCCTGTAGGTCGGTATAAGATGAACCAAACAGTGACCAGAGAGCCCCAAAGCTGCCCGTGGGACAGAGTGATATGCGTTTGCTACTGTGGCATAACAGTGATCCAATATATTACTGTCTCTGGTGGGACATGTAATGTGCTGTCTGTATTTTGGCAGTTCCTGGGAGAGATTTGCTTTATTATAGTCCCAGAGAATGATTAAAACAGAGTTCAAATCCCCGAATCAAAGCTTCACTGTTACAAGGATACATTTTCTGCCTGTTGTTTTGCTTATTTTAAGCAATCTGGCAACCATGCGCACGCGCTCGCTCCTCACTGTGGAATTAGCCTCTCCGATGATGATCTGAAAACAGCGACAAACAAGCTGGAGTTTAGTAATCTAATTTAAATTATCACTCAGCCGGTCTGTGTTTGCGATTATGGTTGCTGAATAAATGCACTTACTGAACCCCTGTTGTTTTAATAGAGAAATAGGCTATTGCAATTTTTAATTAGTGGAATTGCTAGGAATTTCACTGCTAAAATATTTGTCATTTGTTTTACCAGTTTTCATAATGTTCATAAATTTTTATCAGTTTAACCATTATACAGCATGACAAAAATGACTAAAATCTGACTAAAATGCTCATACATTTCATTGACTTAACCTTGACTAAACAAAAACAGGACAAGGTTGACTAAATATTATAACTAAAATGTACATTTGAGCAAGACTAAGACTAAATTAAAAATGGCTGCCAAAATTAATACTGCTGTACGGTTATATAATAATAACCGTATTGCTAGAATGTCAAGTTTTCATTGACTAAAACTAGACTAAAATATTTTAGGTTTACTTCGATTAAAACTAGATTAAAATGTTGAGTCTTTTAGTCGACTAAAACTTGACTGAAACTAAATATGATAAGGTTGACTAAATATGATTAAATAAAAACTAACAAGGACATTTAACACGGGACTAAGACTTTACAATAGCTGACAAAATTAACACTAGTGTGTGTAATGCATTGTTCTCCTGCAGTATGTACTGTATGTGTTGTGGAGCACACATTTGCACACGTCTTTCTGTCTGTCGCTCTGAGCTCCAGGGGGAAACCAAGATCTTGAAGCTGAAGAACCTGAGACCCAAGGACTACGCCAACTACAGCTGCATCGCCTCCGTCAGGAACGTCTGCGGCATCGCCGACCGCAAAGTCGTCTTCAGACTCACCAATAAAACCGGTCTGCTGTTTTCTCACACGCTCTTAACTTTTATGTATTTATTCATTATTTATTTCAGTTTTAGTAATTTTAGTAACTTTTTTTTCATTTCCATTATTATTATTGTTATTATTTTTAGTTTAAGCTTTTCATCTAATATTTTTATTTATTATTTTATTTTACGTTATTTTACTTTACTTGATTTTATTTTATCTTACAGAGGCATTTTTTAATAGATTTTTAATAATGAATCCACAGTTCCTTCCGGTTCCTATGAAACATGTTTTATTCACTCTTTATTTGATGGAAAGTTTTAACGTTTTTATTCAAAATTGCACTAAAAATACAAAATGTACAGTTTTCACATTTTTATTAGTTTTTTTTAATGGCTACATTATTTTTATTTGTTTTTATTAATTAGTTTTAATTTACTTAATTTTCTTTATTTTACTACTACTAATTAAACCGAACGACAATGCGAAATGTTGCCTTGGCAAGTAGCTGAAAGTACTTTTTTATATTTTTATTTTATTTTGTTGTATTTTAATTTTTAATTTTACTGTATATAGCTTTATTTCAGTTAAAGAGGGCACTTTTAATAGTTTTAGTAGCAAACCGTGACTAAAGATCAGTGACTAATAATATACTAACATATTTTTGATAATATTATTAATTATATTTTATTATATATACAGTATATTTTCTGTTTTAACTTTCATTTTAGTTAAATTTTTAGTAACTTTTGTTGTGTGTTTTCTCATTTATATTAGTTGTTTATGTCTATATAGTTTTTATTTATTTTTATTTATTAGTTTTAGTTTACTTTATTTTAGTACTTCAAATTAAACCGAACGAAAATTAGAAATATTGCCTTGGCAATTAGCTGAAATAACTTGTTTATTTTTTTTTTTTTATTAAATAAAAAAAAAATTATATAGCTTTATTGCAGTTAAAGAAATCAATTTTAGTAGTTTTAATAACAAATATCAGTGACTAAAGGTCAGTGGTTAATGATATACTACTATAATGTCTCTTAAAGTTTTATTTTTATATTTAATTTTTATATTTTCTCTTTTCACTTTTATTTTACTAAAAGTTTTAGTAACTGTTTTTTTTGTTAGTTTTTTTAATTAGTTTTTATTAATGTCTATATAATTTAGTTTATTTAGATTCATTTTTGTACTTCATTTAATTTCAGTTAACATATGTTTTATTTATTTTTTAATTATAGTTTTAGTTAACGATTTATAAAGACACGCACTTTAAAAATAAAAGTCCTGAGTAGTGCGCTGTGTTTCTCAGCTCCGGCCTCCATCAAGCTGCTGGTGGAGGATCCGATCGTGGTGAATCCGGGCCAGACGGTGTCTCTGGTCTGCATCACGACCGGAGGAGAGCCGGCTCCGAGCCTGGCTTGGACCAGCGGCTCCGGATCTCTGCCGGAGAAGAGCCTGATGAAGGAAGGGGTTCTGACGCTTCCAGCCATCGCCTCCGAGGACGCCGGCGTCTACAGCTGTATCGCCAGCAACAACGTGGGAAACCCGGCCAAGAAGTCCACTACCATCATCGTACGAGGTCAGCTCTGCTTTACACTTCATCTGACCATCAGTCTGCAGCCAGTCTGTGTCAGGGAATCATACAGATCACTTATGATTCATTTGGGAATCGTTCTTTAGCCAGTTCGTGTCACAATATATATATATATTTTTTCATAGTGACATTTATTTTCATGACAATTAAATACTTTACTTCTTTAAATACTTACAATTAAATCTCATTACTTTAATGCATAAATAGATATAAAATTGAATTAATACATGAATGAATAATGTTAAACAAAAAATACAGTAGAATTTATAGTAGAATTAGTAGAATTTGTTTTACTGGCCAAAAATATCACTCTGAAATTTTCAGGTCATATTTCACTGCAATCATATGAAAAATATAAACAATCGTATTTTGTGCAAATAATATTAAGGCTGTTTTTATGACATTTAATGATTATGATGATTATAATGATTAGGATCATTAGAATTATTGAATTAATAAATTGTAAAAAAAAATATTTATAAATAAACATTGTTATATTTAAATATATTTATATAGTAATTACAAATTAAGTTTTATTCGGATTTGTTTAAATAAAGAAAGAAATAATAAATAAATAAATTGTTAAAGGTGTATATATATTTATATATAATTATAAATTATGTTTTTAGTTGTACTGGACAAAAATATGACTGTAGAAATTTTAAGGTCATATTTCACTGCAAAATCATTAAAAAACAAACTAAATAAAAAACAATCATATTTTGTGCAAAGGAAAATAAAGCCGGTTTTTATCATCATTAAGAATTATGATTAATTATGATTATTTAATTATTTAATTAATTAATAATATATAATGCATAAATAAATTTGGTTATATATTAACATATTTCTATATCATTGCAAATGGAGTTTTCATTAGAATTTGTAAAAATAAATAAACATTATGTTTATAATTATAAACAAAGTATTTGTCTTATAAGGCCATATTTCTATGCAAAATTACAAGTAAGAAAGGTATTTTGTGCAAAGAAAATCAAGCCTGTTTTTAGTTGTCGTTTTTTTCTCTCGCATAGTAACATTTATCTTCATTCATTTTTATCAATTTCCCATTATAATAAATAAATACATACATATGTTTTTTAGTATAATTTCCTGTGCTGTAAAAACTAATTATAATAATAAATTCACAGTGTAAGATTGTAATTTGTACTTGTATGCACCCCAGTGCTTAGTCAACAGTAGCTGATAACTGAGTAATTTAGGCTGTAGATGTTTGTGGTTTCTGGCTGTGAACACTCATCAGTCAGCAGCGTCGCTCCCTAACGAGTGGACTCACAGACACACGTGTGTTTGTTTGTCACACTAGTCCTTGAGAAGCCCTCGTCGGGCGACGTCTGTGTTCAGCAGATGGAGGCTTTACTCCACAGAATGCCATGGCTTACGCTTTGGCCTGTTCCTCCAGTATCCCAGCATGCTCTTGGCACGCCGGCGGCCCTCCATCATGATCCTGCTCTGGATTAAAGGATCCGCTCTGCTTTCCAAAAGTGGGTCAGTTTGCAGCATTTGTCCGACACAGAGCTCTTCTTCTCCTCTGTTTTCCTCTGGGGCTCTGTCATAACGTGGCTTTTACAGATCTGCTGCGTTCACACTTCAACCGCCCTCTGTTTACATTAGTCCACTGATATCATGTGTGTGTGTGTGTGTGTGTGTGTGTTTGCGTGTGTGTGTGTGTGTCAGGTGAATCTCTGTGGGAACAGTTCCTCCTCAGGTGCGTCTCCTTGAGTAAAGTCACAGCTCAGGCAGAGCTCCATCTGTCCCGTCACACACGCGTTATGATCGGCCTCGTTACACACGACAAGGACAGTCACGCGACCGCAGATGATAAATCAGCCACAGAAACTATTTCACAGGTCAAATCATACTAAATATCCACGTTACAGTGATTAATAAACGCTCCACAGTCACGTGTCTCCGAGACACTCGGATGGTGAACTGCAGTGTGATTTGCTTTAAATGTGAACTCGTGTTCTTATATAAAGCACTGTGTTTAAAACAAGTAGTGCTGAACACACATGATCCACCACTGTGATAGTTGTTATAGGTTTCTATTTTTATTTAAAAAAACTTTTTTTTTTTAATAGATTTATGTTTTATTTAGTTTAGTTTTTTATGCTTTATAATAAATTCATATTTGCAGCTTAGTTTAGTTTTTGTTTCATTTGAGTTTTTCCCAGTTTTGTTTTTATTTTTATTTCAGCTGACAAAAAAGTTTTAATTTAGTCTGTATTTTTATTTTAGTTAATAAAAATAATATTTTTTTTTAATAATGATTTCAGTTAAATGAAAATAATTTAATTTCACTTTTAGTTTTTAGTTTTATTTCAGTTAACAAAAAGGTCTTAGTTAAATTGTAGTTTTTATTATTTAATAAAAGTATTTGTAGTTAAAAAAGACGTTTTATATTTAATTTTATTTTGATTAACAACAAACACTTAATTTTAGTTTTTTTTTCAGTTAATGAAAAGGTTTTAATTCATTTTTTTATTTTATTAATTTAGTGTTGCTCATTATTATTTATTATTATTCATAATTTATTATTTATTTATATTATGTATTATATATTAGTTTTTACCTAATTAACATAAAATAATAATGAATAGTTTATTCAAATTACAATATGTATTTTTAATATAAAATAATTTTAATATAAAATGTTTTAGAATATTCATAATATTTTATAGTATTTTCATAATTTATATAAATAATAATGAAAGCAATAATTTTAAAAAATCACATTTAAATATAAAATAATATCAAATAATTTTAAATGTAAATTATTAACAGAGTTAAAGTGAAGCAGCTCTCTATTGGATTCATTTTGCCAAGGTTGTTCTGTAGGAAAAAATATCCATCAGTCTTTTCTAATGGAACAATGTTTTGTTCTAATTATATCCACACAATATAGAGTGTTTGTGTTGAATTATGTGAGTTCTTAAAGGAGTACAGCAGGTATAGATCTAGAGAGCGTCTGCAGCTGGAAACACGTTTCATTGAGTGTATTTGAGGTCTGTTATGCAGTTAGTCACACGGTGAATAATAATGTTCGCTCATGAATTTATCCCATGAATGTCTGACATGAGCTGCGCTGTAGATCTACAACATGAACAGGAAAGACTTTTCATTTTGAGCTCCAGTGGTGAATATATATAGCTCATTATTGTAATGCGGTTGGACAGTTTTGTGATATTTTCTTTCTTTTTTTTCATTCATTGTTCTTGACTATATTTATTACATTTTCTTCATCACAAATTAAGGCATTAGAAATACTAACATGATGTATAAGTACTTACATATTTTCTACACATTTCTATTAGACTTTTTATAAATTTGCCATGAATTGTTCAAGTGAATCTTGACTTTCACTAATGAGGAGAATATAGATCAACCAATGACAAAGCAGTTCTCTGAAATAGCTCAAAGGTACATCTCATGAACCTTCAATTGGAAAGCATATATAGACTGAGGACAACACAAGACTTACAAATGAGGACTTTCTCATTTGTATTTTCGTCTTTGTGCACATATTTCTTTTTCTTTTCTATTTCACAATGACGTGATTTTTTGGTCAGACCACTAGTAAAAGTGTAACTGTGAATCATATCCAGTCTTTTTCAATCAATATCCCACATACAGTAATGTGCACTTTTGAAAGGATATATGACATACATAAGAATGCAGCCTTCTCCATCTCAGTAGTGACTATCATCCAAACTGTTGCCATAGTTTACATCAGGTAATACTAACAGAGTGCACTGTTATATTGACAACATTACTAAGCATTTTGCCTATCTTGTTTGTGAACAATGACACAAGGACATCAGGCATGCGAGAGGATTTTACCCCCCGCTGCCTGGCCAGAGCCAGTATAGCCTGTGATGCTGAAGAGGTTCTTTGCCCTCTCCCAGACCAAAGACGGGATACTGGGGCAGAATAATTATTTTTGTTGTTTGCTGCATTGTACTGTACTCTACAGTACATTAAATTGAGGAATAAAACATTTGGGGTGTACACAAGCAACACTTACAAAATTTGAATTTCCGTTTTAAATAAATGCTGGATTTTGTAGCTTTTCATTAATGAATAAAAAAAACTACATTCATATATAAGTACCGCAAATTAAAAAAAATATTTTCATTTATCAAGGATGCATTTAATTGATCCAATATGACTATAAATACATTTAGATATTACAAAAGTTACATATATGTAACGGAGCCGACGAGATGGGAGGCGTGCGGATCCATGTGCAAGCTTTTATTATGAAACATGGTCAAAAACACAGGCAGGGTCGAAAAACAGCACAGGCAAGACAAAAGAGCAATCCTAAAGGGGCTTGAGTCAGATGACAGCAAATGTAATCCAGAGGGCTAGACAAGAGGGGTAATCCGTAAATGTGAGCAAAAATCCAGGCGAGGCGCAAACACAGTCCGAAACAGCAAGCAAAGGATTAATCCAAGATATGTAGGCAAGAATCAGGAATTAGGAAATCAGGAAACACAATGAGACTAGACTGAGACTAGACTAATGGTGCTTTCACACCTGCCTCATTTAGTTTGGTTGAATCTCACTAGAGTTCGTTTTCCCTCTTGGTGCGGTTTGTTTGGGCAGGTGAGAAAGCAGCAATCACACTCGGGTGCGCACCAAAAGCGGACCAAACAAGTGTACCGAGACCTCCTTGAAGAGATGGTCTCGGCACGCTTTCAAACGAACCCTGGAGCGGTTCGTTTGTGGTGAGAAAGTAATCCGACGCAACTGACCAACGAACCAAGCAAGCGGTATCATAATTCATAACGGGAAATATGTTATATTAAAAGCAGCAGTCAGTGTCTTTTGTGTCTAGCAGTCAAGCGCTTTGAGTACCCAGAAAAGCACTATATAAATGTAACAAATTATTATTTTGTGAATGCAAGTGAGAATTTATGAGAAACTTTGATTTTGTTAGTGAGAATATTTGTTATTGCAGTTGAAAACCAAAGAGCACCTCTTCATATTAAAATGTGGTGTAATTAATTACTCTTCTCCGCGCATTACAAGAATGCTGTCCTGACGAAGCCTCGATTCCCTCTGCCTGTAACTGCATTATATATATATAGTGAAAATATAATTATATATAGATGGATATATTAGAGAGGAATGATAGCTACATTCGTTTTGCGTTTGCCAGGACAGCTATAAACCCGCGGAGCAAACTTGTCAATTCATCTTGATGAATGACACAGAGGAACGTAAACAAGTGAACTCTGACCAATAAGAGGACAGCTTTACTCACATGTGACTTGCATAAACACAGTTTGGTACGCTTTGCAATGTTGCAGTGTGAAAGCGAACCGAACCAAGAAGAAAATGCAACAATGTAACAAATAAATCCCTGTTTCATACCAAAGCAAACGATCTACAGGTCTGAAAGCACCCTATGACTAGAACTAGAAACTAAGACGGAAATGGCTCCGTAAGGCAGCTAACACTAGGAGAGTAATAGCTCTCAGGTGAGCGTGTGATTGATGATGGGAAATGCAGTCCAGTGTGACGTGTGGTGTGAGAGTCAATATGATGGAGAGGCGATCTCTTGTGGCAGTCGGACGGAAGGCCACGAACCAGATTCGTGACTATATATATATATATATATATATATATATATATATATATATATAATTCTATTTTTTAAGTATATATTTATAAAATGTCACAATGCAAATAAATAAATAATGGTCCTAAAAAAAATTATTTGCTAGAATTTTACAGAAGTAAAAAATAAATAAAAAAATGTAGTATATATTTATTAAATGTCACAATGCAAATAAGAAAATAAATTGAATGAATGAATGGACTAAAAATTTTCCCTGCTAAATCAAGCAGTAATTTATTTTTTTGGCTGTGAAATGTGCACCATACAGGTTCTTGTGAGTTTCGTGAGATTCACACGTTGTTTTTCTCATTGGTGATAATGTGAGTTTGAAGCAGTAGTTCTTGAGTATGATCTCTATTATTGAGGCCGTGTGAGATGCATTAGCTGCATCATTAGCATCAGGAGGGTCTGCTTTTATCTGCTCTGGAAGCGCGTGTGTTTCTGCATTCAGTCATCAGTAATGAGTCTGTGTTTGTGAAGCATCGTCCTTGTTTCCTTCTGCTCCGTCCCGCTGCGTTAAACCCCACACCTCGATGGGAAAGCTGTGTTTGTGCGCCGCATCTCGTGGAAGTTTAACGTGCTCGGCTTGTGTTTGTGATGGTGTAACGGCTCTAGTGTGTGTTTGCTGAGCGCGGTGGACACATTAGCACTGACATTAATTGGAATATTTTGCCCTGAAGAGAAATTAGATTTATTTATTTACTTCAAGCAATTATATGCAATCTTGCCCAAATTATTTGTGATGTTTTATTAGGACTGTGTTTTATAGAAAACTGCAGCGATGGCAGATTCACGCAGAAACACAACAGAATCAGAGATATGAGTGTATCATTAATCAGTAATCATTTGAGTGAATGATTTGATTGAACAAATCATTTGAGCAAATAATCACTAATTTTGTTGCTGAACAGATCAGTGTGTTTGAGCAAATCATTTGAGTGAATGATTCAGTGATTCACTCGGTTCATTACTGAACGGATCAGCATGTTTGAATGAATCGTTTGGAAGCTTTATTTTTAAGAGCCGGTGAGTCAATTGTTTTACGGTTGAGTTTCTGTGTTTGCTCAGCGTTGAAGAAGGGACGCTTCTGGATCACTCCGGACCCGTACCACAACGACGACAACATCCAGATCGGCCGGGAGGTGAAGATCTCGTGTCAGGTGGAGGCCACTCCGCCCGAGGAGCTGCAGTTCAGCTGGCTGAAGAACGGCCGGGCGTTACGCAGCTCCGAGCGCATGGTCATCACGCAGACTGACCCCGACATCTCACCCGCAACCACCAACCTTGACATCATCGACCTCAAGTTCACCGACTTCGGAACCTACACCTGTGTAGCAGCGCTCCGAGGAGGAGCCATCCCCGAGATCAGCATCGACGTCAACATCTCCTCCACCACTGGTGAGTCTCACACACACACTATACTTTTTTTTCTTACCTTTATTTATATAGCGCTTTTAACAATACAGATTGTGTCAAAGTAGCTTTACAGTATCAAATAGAAAAATTGTGTGTCAATAATGCAGAAGGACAATAGTCAACACTCAATTTTCAGTCAAAGGCAGTTCATCATTGAATTCAGTGATGTCATAATCCAGCTCAGTTCAGTTCTAATAGTATTGTGCAATCAAGTCGACGATATCGCTGGAACTTAAGTGTCCCCAACTAAGCAAGCCAGAGGAACCAAAACTCCATCGGTGACAGAATGGAGACAAAACCTTGGGAGAAACCAGGCTCATTCGGGGGGCCAGTTCTCCTCTGACTAGACGAACCAGCAGTTTAATTCTAGGCTGCAGCAAAGTCAGATTGTGCAGAGGACTCATCTGGTTCCTGTGGTCTTGTCCCGATGGCCGTGTAGGAGACAGGGTCTTCACTGGGGATCAGTCTCTGGGGTCATCTAGGTGTCCTGACTGTAGAGGTCATCTCTAGGTGCTGATCCACCATCTGATCTGGATACAGTCTGGATTGGGTGGCTACGGTGATCTCGGAATAAGAAAGAAACAGACTAATATTAGCGTAGATGCCATTCTTCTAACAATGTAACAAGTACATCAGGTGTTTTGGGAAGTGTTCCTGGTTCCGGTTGACCTAATTAATGCAGCCTAACAATCCTTTAACGGATCTGAATAATAGAAGTGTATTAGTGTGTTATGTGTAAACCAGGTTAAAGAGATGGGTCTTTAATCTAGATTTAAACTGACAGAGTGTGTCTGCCTCCCGAACAGTGTTAGGTAGATTGTTCCAGAGTTTGGGCGCTAAATAGAAAAAGGATCTGCCGCCCGCAGTTGATTTTGATATTCTAGGTATTGTCAAACGTCCAGAGTTTTGAGATCATAGCGGACGTGCAGGACTATAATGTGATAAGAGCTCTCTCAAGTACTGAGGAGCTGAACCATTCAGGGCTTTATAAGTAACTTCCTGGTTCTAGTAAGAACTCTAGCTGCTGCATTTTGAACCATCTGGAGTTTGTTAATTAAATGTGCAGAGCAACCACCCAATAAAGCATTACAATAATCTAGCCTCGAGGTTATGAAATTTCTGCATTTGACATTGAGAGCACACACACACACGTCTGTTTTTGTGAGTTGTGGGGACTCTCCATAGGCGTAATGGTTGTTATACTGTACAAACTGTATTCACTATCGCCCTACACCAACCCTACACCTAACCCTACCCCTTACAGGAAACTTTCTTCATTTTTACTTTCTCAAAAAAAAAAAAAAATTCTTTATGATTTATAAGCCATTTGAAAAATGGGGACATGGGGCAATGTCCTCATAAATCACCTTCTCCTTGTCATACCCATGTCATTATACAAATTTGTCTCCTCATATGTCAAAAAAACACACGAGCACACACATACACACACACACACGAGCACACACACGTGCACACACATACATACACACACATTCACACCCTATACACATTACATTTTTATTACATTCATAACAAAATTACAATTGTATTTATTTAAAATTAAATTGGTTGATCTGTTTATAATAAAGTGCAATCATTCATCTCAGATCATCGGATCAATCCTCAGTCATCAGGACCAACAGTGATTGTTAAACCTGCAGAAACCACAGTGAGAAGAAATCCTTTACTTGTAAAATTATATTAATATTAATGATTGGGTTCAGAGTTTCCGTTCACTTCTTGCTCTGGTTTCAGAAACTCTCCAGAGCCGAATGTTCTAAAGCATTAGTCATTTATTATAATATAATGTAATTTATGTATTCAGAATTACAATTTTATTTTATGTTTTTTTTTTATTCATTCACAAAACATTAATTTATTTATAATAGTGTTAACTTTTTATTTATTCATAATAGTTTTTTAATAATTTAATTTAAACACTGACTCCTGCGTCGTTAGCAGAAGATCTCTGATAATCTGAGCGCTGTCCATCACACCTGTGTGTTCGTTCCCTCGTTAGTGCTTGGTTGGAGGTGAATGTAAGTGTTCATCATAGTGTGCACTTACTGCTCTCAGAGCGGAAGAACAACAGTGTCGTTAACTCTGATCAAAGCCTCTGTTTAAGTACAGGCGCTGTAATAGAGAGTGTCTGATATTAATCTCAGCTTCTCTGAGAGCCGCTCTGAGCTCGATATGTGTGCTTTGGTTGTGCTGCAGAACTATAGGAAGAGGATGGCCTTTATATATATTTTTTATATATGTTTTTTTTTAGGAGGGGGGTGCACAGTATATTGGTTTGCATATGAATGTTTGCATTGTTAGTCTGATTTAGGGCTGTCTGATATATCAGATATTTATTTCGTCTTATCTTGTTCATTCGGCCATTAAGACCACAGGATTAGTCAATGAGCTGAAAGTCTGGTGTTCAGAATCAAGATATCACATTTTGCTGAAAGATGATCTTGTTGATAAGAACATAAATTAAGAGGGTAAACTGAGTAAATTTACTTCATGTTTGACAGTCTGCCTGAACGTCTATATGGGTGCATCTAATTTAATTATTCATTCATAATCACTTTCTTTCTTTCTTTCTTTTAAAATGTAATGTTTATTTTAGATTTATTTTATGATATAATGTATTTTATTTATTTAATAAAAATTGTATTATATATATATTTAAAAAAATTTATTCACTTTGTTGTATAATTAAATGTTTGTTTATCATTTAATTTATAAATCTGTTTTAAATATAATTGAATGTCTGTTTTGTGACATTTCTTTATAATATTATACATTTAATTAATTAATTAAAATATAATTATGTATTAAAGTAATTTATTTATAATTAATTTTTATTTTTTTTATTTTTATGCATTCATTTATAATAGAGACTATTTATTAATTTCATTTAATGTTCTAATTTTATTTATTTTAGTTTTCTAAAGACCACAGCGGTGCTCAGTTTTGTGATGTTTGTTTGTTTCTAAATACTTATTTATTTATTAATTATTTTTATTTAGCCTTTATTCATTCATTTATAGTAGACATTATTTATTTATTAATTCATTCATTAATTTATTTATAAAAAATAATTTATTTATCATTTAATTTTTATTTTATATTGATTTTTATTCATTTACAGTAGTATTGAGTTATTTATTTGTTTGTTTGTTTATTTAAAAAAATATTTATTGCTCTTTTAGTTTTTATTTTATATTTTTTATTCATTTATAGTAGTAATGATTTATTTATTTATTTATTTGTTTGTTTGTTTATGTTTTCTAAGGACCACAGCAGTAGGTCAGTTTTGTTTTCCCTTTTTGTGACATGAGCCAATAAAGGAAGTCAGAGTAAGCTGAAAGTCAGGTAGCGCAAGTTCTTACATTTTGATTAAAAATTATCTATAAGAACAAAAATTAAAGCAGTAAATAGTGTGTATATAGTTCATGTTTGTGTATCTGCCAGCATCTGTGATGTTAATGTGTTTCTCGTGTTTGGGTTCGGGATGAATCCGTGTCGTCATCGCTGTTTCTGTGATCTGCTCTCAGGATCAGGAGCTTCTGAAGAACCCATTAGAGCTCCTAATAAAAGCGTTTAGTGGAGATTACGCCGCACGTTTGCCAGGGATTCACGCTGTGGAGATGTTTGGAGTGAGAACGAGCCCAGAACATTCAGAGCTCGAGCCAAACTCACCTCCGTCCAGCAGTCCATCTGATGAAACGCTGCCAGATCCACAGAGATCTGCACGCTACTGGAAGAATCGGCTCCGCTCTGGCAAAGCAACACTAGTTTTAACTATAGAGCACATTTCATACACAATTATGATTCAAAGTGCTTTACATAAAAAGTACAAATTGTAAATATTTAGAATTTTTGCATTTTGTTTTTTTATATTATTTCTATTATTTAATTTTTTTAATATATGTAACATTTTATATTTCCTGTTTTCGCTTTAATTTTAGTTAATTTTAAATATTTTTTTATGTGGTTTTGTACATTTTTTTAGGGTTTGTTTTTTCTGTGTTATATTTCAAGTTGAACAAAATAAGAAATGTTGCCTTGGCAACTGGCTGAAATAAAATGTTTTATATATATATTTTATTTCAGTTATTGTTTAATTGAAGTCAAACTATTTTATAATAGTTTAAGATTTAGTTTAGTTATATGCTAGGTTCGCTTCTTTAGTTGAAGCAGTGCCGTTAATGATTTATTCAGCAGGCGTGTGCTGAGATGTTCTCCTCCGATAGCAGAAGGATTAAATAATGACGAACTGCGTGTGCCTTAAACACAATCAATCTTCATCCTGCTCGCGCGTTAATGAAGCCGTAGCACAAGAGAGAGAGAGCTGGACGCTTCTATCTACCGCCGAGCAATTAATCTTTGCATTAGTCGTTACATTGAAATGTGCTGTGATAATGAGGACTCGGAAAGGACGGCCAGATAGCGGCCTCCAATCAACCTCACGCTTGCCTTGTCCTTTAGTGTGACTCCTGGCTTTTCCCAAAGATTAGTTCTCTCGCTTTCAATTTCACTTCATTTATCTGCTGCTGTGAAACAAAGGAAGCTCTTAATGATCCGGAGCTTGTGAGATTTTGTTTGTCCATCATGCCATAAATGAGCATTTTATCTAGAGCCGAGCCTCATGATTTACAGTGATTTTAGCCAAAAATTTAAATTTGATGATCAGGTTTGTAGAAATGTGTCTCTGCATCAGTGTCTCAGCAATGGATGCTCTGCAGTGAATGGGTGCCGTCAGAATGAGAGTCTGATAAAAACATCACAATAATCCACACCACTCCAGTCCATCAGTTAACATCTGGACACATTTCTACAAACCTGATGAAGAAACTAACTCATCTACATCTCAGATGACCTGAGGGTGAGGGAATTTTAATATTAGGGGTTGAACTATTCTATAAGAGTGGTTTTGTGTAAACCGTGAGGATTGATGGACTGTGTTCATGAAGGTGTGAAGGAGGTTTGGAGGGCCATTCATTCTGTCTGTGGTTTTATCATCGTTTAGTTTTTTGACGACAGGATCCTGCATCACAATTACCCAGCATTACTCTCTCTGCGTGTCCTCGTGTTTTCTCATTGATCTCTAGCAGATGCTTTACGCTGTAAATAACTCTGAGTATTCTCGGCTTCTGCTCCGAGAGGGTCCAGGATCAGGGATTGGGGTGTAATGGGACAGATCCAATCCTTGAAGGATCAGAGAGTTTCAGCAAAAACACCACATCTGAGTGAATCTTAAATGTCCCAACATTCCCATTACATTCAGTCAATTGTAGATTTATCCAAACAATTTATTATAGTAATTTTAGTTATTTATATATTAGTTATTATATTGGTATTTTTATGGCAGTTACATGACAAACATTTTATCCTAAATATCCATTTATTTATTTATTTTACTTCAGTATTTTTATTTACATCTGTGTGTATATATATATATTTTTTGGTAATTAGAATAATTTTATCCCAAATATCCCAACATCTATTTATTTATTTACTTACTTACTTATTCATTCATTGTTTAAAAAAAACTTAATTTACAGTATTTTTTATTTTAATATATGCAAGAAATGTTATTACAGTAATGATGAAAGACAATAATTGTACAATTATGGAAACAATAGATGTTTGGGCACGTAAAAGAATATAACAAGTAGTATATAATATTGCACACAATGAAAATGAAGGATGTTTTGGGGACATTAAAGGTATTTTTAATTCTGTTTTTTAAAAACATTATTACATTATTTATAATAATAAATTTCCTTTAATTTCCTACTATGTTTTGAGGTGTGTGTGAAATGTTTGGACTCTTATGTGAATCTCTGAGCGCTGGCAGTGATGGGCTGATGTGTTGCCATGGCGATGCAGACGTGATGTCATTTCCCTCGTCTGCTGCTTTATTTCTTTCTTTCTTTTTGTCTGGTCAGACGCGTCGAGGCTTCAGTTCTGAGCGCAACGCTTTTCTCTCCTCACAAACACAGACAGCTGAAGGATTTCTGCAGTTTACTTTGTTTATACCAATAGAAACGATAGTATAAAAGACAGCGGGAGATGATTTAATTCCCTTCAGCTGAGCCTCAGAAACACTGTCTCTGCATCTGAACACGTCGGCAGAGTTTACAAGCTCGAAAAGACTTGGACTAGCCAGTAAACAACATCATGAGAAAATAAAAGGAATTAAAATAAAATATAAACACTAGTTAAACCTAGTTAGTATATATATATATATATATATATATATATATATAAGTAGGTGAAATAAAATAAGTTTGTTATTTATTATATATATATATATATATATATATATATATATATATATATATATATATATATATATATATATTACCTCATTGGAAATAAAATAAAAATTGCTAAAATAAAGTGTTGCAAAGTAAACTTTTAACTTTTATTACAGATATTTAGCAAGGCAGCATAAAAATATTTTCATTATTAGAGATAAAATAATTTAAAAGAGATAAAAAATATTTGTCATTTTCTTTAAATAAATAAAAGTAAAATATAAAACACTTAAACTTATTTTAATTCAATTAGTTGCAAGATAACATTTTTATTATTTGAAATCAAAATGAAATAAAACAAAATAAATTAATGAATTAAATATAACTTAAAAATGTATTTCAGTTAGTTTCAAAGGCATCATAAAATGTTTTCATTGTTTAAAATAAAAAAAATAATAATTAAAAATAATTAATCTTACTTTATCTCAGCTAGTGGCCAAGCCAATGATGCTCATTTGTGTTTATTTAAAGCTGAAGTACTATAATAACTAAAACTAAATCAATTAAAAACTAAAATGTATTAAAACTATATAGACATATTAATAAAAAAAATAATAAAATTAGAAAAGTACAACAAAATTTCTAAAACATTAAAATGAAGACAGGAAATATGAAAATAAAATCATAAAAAAACTATAATGGAGTATCAATGATACTAGAATACAATTTTTCAGTATTTCTGTGTGCTGTGCATTAGCTTTCATTCGAGCATTAGAGTTGTGCTGTGTGTGTTTCAGTGATGAGTTTCCTGATAAATCAGAGTAAATGAGTGTGTAAATAAGATCTCATCCAGCTGTGGTTTGGATCCAGAGCGAGTCGTGAAGTGAAGGAGATTCAGCGAGAGGCTCATCAGGTGTTAAAGACTCGTTTCTGTCTCTGGAAACGGCTCTCTATTACAGTAACAGCTCTTCATTACAGCCGCTTTCTGTTTCTGCTAATGGCCTGGAATAACATGCATTATTAATATACAGCGGCCGCAGGAAAGCCTGTGATTATATATTCAGCTTGTGAATCAGAATCCAGTTTACGTTTGGATCTTTGATGCAGAATTGTTTCTCATCTACATGTGAAAACAGATCTTAGATCACATGCATGCGTTCAGTCAGAAGGTTATGACATCAAACAATACAACGCAACAAAAATTCTGGATTTTTTGAAGTAACATAAAAAATAACTCAAATAAGACAAAGTAAAATACAGTACAAAACATTAAAACTTGTATAAAATATATATATATATATATACACACACACACACACACACATAAACATATACATATACATATACATATACATACATACATACATACAGTATATACAAAAACTGAAATTTTGCAATTACGTACATATGTTGTCAATATATTGTATTTATTTATTTATTTATTAGTTGCTAAGGGAACATAAACATTTTCATTATTTGAAATAATATACAAGAAAAGCTCAAATAAAATATAAAAAAGCTTAAACTTATTTTTTTCAGCTAATTGCCAAGGCAACATGAAAAATATTTTTATTATTTTAAATTAAATAAAGTAAAATAAAACATAAAAAGCTTAAACTTATTTTATTTCAGCCATTTCTATCTGCGGTTTTTGTTTTATCTTAGTTATTTCAACATAAAAAAAAAATAATTAAATACAAAAAAAAAACTCAAATAAAATAAAACATAAAAAGCTTAAACTTATTTTATTTCAGCCATTTCTATCTGCGGTTTTTGTTTTATCTTAGTTATTTCAACATAAAAAAAAAATAATTAAATACAAAAAAAAAACTCAAATAAAATAAAACAAAAAAAGCTTAAACTTGTTTATTTCAGCTAGTTGCCAAGGAAAAGTAAAAACATTTTCATTATTTGAAATAAACATTTACTAAAATATGTATAGAAAATTTTTTAAAAACAAATTAAATTTAAAAAAAAAAGTTTTTGCCCTCCATATAAGCATCATGTGTTCAATCAGAAGGTCTTTGCATAGTAACTTGAGACATTCATGTCGTAAATTATAAAACAATGCATTTGTGAATTGTGGTCTGTTTAATGTAAGTAGGCCTACTGTTGGGGAATTGTTTAAGGCATTCGGTGACGTTACTGCTGGTATTTCTGATGCTGTTTGTTGAACTTGTTTTCCATTCTTTGCTCATTTGGTTTTCCATCCCGAATCCAGCTGTGATTCGCTCACAAACACACGCTCACGCATTGACCGTCTTGCACGGCCCCGTCTGCTGCCTTTCTAGAGCCCCGTATCAGTCCCTCCTCTGTTTTTCTCTTTCTTAGTTCCTCCGAACCTGACCGTGCCGCGGGGCAAGTCTCCAATGGCGGCGCGGGAGGGCGAGACGGTGGAGCTGGAGTGCCTTGTTTCAGGGAAACCCAAGCCCATCATCCTGTGGTCTCGGGCGGATAAGGAGGCGCCGATGCCGGACGGCAGCATGCAGACGGAGAGCTACGATGGCGTTCTGCGTATTGTCAACGTGTCGCGTGAGATGAGCGGATCCTACCGCTGCCAGACCAGCCAGTACAACGGCTTCAACGTCAAGCCCAGAGAAGCTGTGATCGAGCTCATCGTGCGCTGTAAGTGCCTCTCAACACCTGTAACACTACCAGTGTTCATCAAATCAAACCCTTCACAGCAAAATCAAGTCATTTTACACTGAAAATTCTAAACAACTCTTGAAACAAGATACATTTACAAGAAACCCATTCAGCAAAAAATAAAAATATACATACAGTCATGGCCAAAAATATCGGCACCCTTGGTAAATATGATCAAAGAAGGCTGTGAAAATTAATCTGCATTGTTAATACTTTTGATCTTTTATTTTAAAAAATCACAAAAAATCTAACCTTTCATTGGATAATAAAAATTGAAAATCATTATGAAATAAATGCTTTTCTCAAATACACGTTGGACACAATTATTGGCACCCCTAGAAATTCTTATGAGTAAAATATCTCTGAAGTATATTCCCATTCATATTCACAGTTTTGCACGGTGAGGAGGAGAGTTTGAGTGGCTTAAGACTCTCCAAGGACCACAGCTGGAGAATTGCAGAAAATAGTTGCGTCTCGGGATCAGAAAACCTTAAAAAAAATTATCAAACAGCACCTACTCACCACATGTTGTTTGGGAGGGTTCAAGTTCAAGTTTATTTGTATAGCGCTTTTTACGATACAAATCGTTGCAAAGCAGCTCTACAGGAAATTAAGTTTCCACAATATATTTATATATTGCAGAACCTTGGCAAATATTTGATAATTCTGTATGTTGTCTGAGCATTGGCATCCTCTGAGGTCGTCTGAGGGGTTGGCATTATCTTTTCTCAGATGTTCGTTCATTTAAGGGTTGGATCCAGACTGAAGCTTCTGTCATTAGTTACCACGGGATGTTAATCAACAGAGAAACAAATAGAGACATAATTAGAGTAGCTGCTGTTCCATCTAAGCAAAAATGATTTGTTCAACCCAAGCTAAAGAATAATAATAATGTACATTTGATCATATAACTGCAGTATAAGATTATAAGATGCATTATGTGAATGCTTGGCTAAAGAGATGTGTCTTTAATCTAGATTTAAACAGAGAGAGTGTGTCTGAACCCCGAACGTTATCAGGAAGGCTATTCCAGAGTTTGGGAGCCAAATGTGAAAAAGCTCTACCTCCTTTAGTGGACTTTGCTATCCTAGGTACTACCAAAACACAGCCATATCACCCTGCAGCCCAAGACTGGTTGCCCACTGAAGCTAAGCTGGGTTGAGCTGGTCAGTACCTGGATGGGAGACCCTAGGTTGCTGTTGGAAGAGGTGTTAGTGAGGCCAGCAGGGGGTGCTCACCCTGTGGTCTGTGTGGGTCCTAACACCCCAGTATAGTGACGGGGACACTATACTGCCTAAAAAGCACCATCTTTCAGATGAGACGTTAAACCGATGTCCTGACTCTCTGTGCTCATTAAAAATCCCATGGCATTTCTCGTAAAGAGTAGGGGTGTAACCCCGGTGTCCTGGCCAAATTCCCTCCACTGGCCCTTATCAATCATGGCCTCCTAGTAATCTCCATCCACTTGATTGGCTCTATCACACTCTCCTCTCCACCTGTAGCTGGTGTGTGGTGAGCGCACTGGCGCCGTTGTACTGTGGCTGCCATCGCATCATCCAAGTGGATGCTGCACACTGGTGGTGGTTGAGGAGAGACCCCCCCACATGATTGTAAAGCGCTTTGGGTGTACAGCAATACACAATAAAGCGCTATATAAATGCATCATTCATTCATTCAAAAGTCCAGAGTTTTGCGACCTTAGGGAGCGGGTTGGATTGTAGCGTGGTAGAAGACGAGTTAGGTACGCAGGAGCTAAACCATTTAGGGCCTTATAGGCAAGTAATAATATTCTGTAAATGATACGGAACTGAATAGGTAGCCAGTGCAGAGACTGTAAAATTGGGGTAATATGATCATATTTTCTTGACCTGGTAAGAACTCTAGCCGCTGCATTTTGGACTATCTGTAGCTTGTTTATTGAAGATGCAGGACAACCAGCTAGCAGTGCATTACAGTAGTCCAGTCTAGAGGTCATGAATGCATGAACTAGCTTTTCTGCATCAGAAACAGGTAGCATGCTTCGAAGCTTGGCAATGTTTCTAAGATGGAAGAATGCTGTTTTTGTAACATGGGAAATATGATTTTCAAAGGGCAAGTTGCTGTCTAATATAACACCCAGATTTTTGACTTTAGAGGATGTGACAGTGCATCCGTCTAGTTGCAAATTATAATCCAAGAGATTCTGTGTCCTGTTATTTGGTCCAATAAGAAATATCTCTGTCTTATCTGAATTTAATAGGTTGAAATTATTGGTCATCCAATCTTTAAAATTTTTTACACAATCTATTAGCTTAGATATTTTATTACAAAAAATTTAGAAGTTTTGTAATCGATCTATGAGTATATCATGGTCTATAGTGTCGAACGCAGCACTAAGGTCAAGTAATACTAGCAATGGGATGCAGTCTTGGTCTGAAGCAAGAAGCAAGTCATTTGTAATTTTAACAAGTGCAGTTTCTGTGCTATGGTGAGGCCTGAAACCTGACTGAAATTCTTCATAGAGATCTTTTTTTGCAAGAAGGAGCACAACTGAGCAGACACAACTTTTTCTAAAATTTTAGACATAAACGGAAGATTTGAAATGGGTCTGTAATTTGCCAGTTCATTAGAATCTAGTTGTGGTTTCTTAATAAGAGGCTTAATAACCGCCAGCTTGATTGGTTTTGGGACGTGACCTAAAGATAACGATGAGTTAATAATATTGAGAAGCGGTTCTTCTGCTACAGGTAACAACTCTTTCAGTAGTTTAGTGGGTACAGGATCTAATAAACACGTTGTTGGTTTAGATGCACTGATAAGTTTATTTAGCTCTTCCTGTCCTATAGTTGTAAAGCACTGCAGTTTTTCTTTGGGTGCGATGAATGAAGCTGAAATACTAGACGCAGTAGAATCTACATTTGATATTGTATTTCTGATGTTATCTATTTTATCAGTAAAGAAATTCATAAAATCATTACTATTAAACTGTGGGGGAATATTTAGATCGGGTGGCGTCTGTTTATTTGTTAATCTAGCCACTGTGCTAAATAAGAACCTTGGATTGTTTTGGTTATTATCTATGAGTTTGTGGATATGCTCTGCCCTGGCAGCTTTTAGAGCCTGTCTATAGCTGGACATACTGTTTTTTCACGCAATCCTAAAAACTTCCAAGTTAGTTTTTCTCCATTTGCGCTCAAGATTACGAGTTTCTTTCTTGAGAGAATGGGTATAACTGTTGTACCATGGCGCAGTACGTTTTTCTCTAACCTTTTTCAATTTGAGGGGGTCAACAGCTTCTAATGTATTAGAGAAGATAGTGCCCAAGTTACTAGTCATTTCTTCTAGTTCATGTGTATTTATGGGTACACAGAGCAGTTGAGATAAATCAGGCAGGTTATTTGTGAATCTGTCTTTGGTGGCTGGAACAATAGTTCTGCCCGGACGATAACGCGGAGCCATATAACTAATATCAGTAATACGCAGCATGCACGATACAAGGAAATGATCAGTAACATCATCACTTTGAGGTACGATATCTATATCAGTAAGATCAATTCCATGCGATATAATTAAATCTAGCGTATGATTAAAACGATGAGTGGGCCCGGTGACGTTTTGCTTGACTCCAAAAGAGCTTATTAGGTCAGTAAACGCAAGTCCTAACGCATTATATTTTGACCTCGCTATTCGGGGGACAGACACAGTCTGTATAGATTGGACAACGCAAGTACTTCTATCTTTTAAGTGGGTAGAACAAAAGTCGTCATAGCAGTTATTTGAGAATTGGCTTGCTAGTCAGATGGAGCGTAGCGTCCTGGAGATGTTGTCCGACAGGAGTTCCGCTCCGACTCTGCTGGGGTGCAGGCCATCAGCACGGAAAAGCCTAGGATGCTCCCAGAAAAGATTCCAATTATTAACAAAGAGCAGTTTCTTTTCTTTACACCATGACAATAACCATTCGTTTAAAGCAAACAGTCTACTGAACCTTTCGTGTCCTCGTTGATACGTGGGAAGCGGTCCTGACACGATGATCGTCGTCGCGGGCGATGTGCTGCGTACCGTCTTGATCAGGCTCCTGAAGTCCCTCTTCAGTGTCTCCGTCTCCCGCAGCTTGGTGTCGTTAACCCCCGCGTGCAGCACGACAGCACCGATGCTCTCGGCGCCCTTCAGGATGAGATGGAGGTTTCAAAAAGTATTGAATAAAAGGGTGCCGTTAATTGTGGCCAATGTGTATTAGAGAAAAACATTTGTTTCATAATGATATTTCCCCCATTTTAAATTCTTATTATCAATGAAAGGTTAGAAGGTTAGAATTTTTTTAATAAAAGATCAAAAGGATTAACAATGCAGATTAATTTTCACAGCCTTCTTTGATCATATTTACCAAGGGTGCCGATATTTTTAGCCATGACTGTATATGTGTGTGTGTGTGTGTGTGTGTGTGTGTGTGTGTGACCCTGGAGCACAAAAGCGGTTGTAAGTAGCACAGGTATATAGCAATAGCCAACAATACATTGTATGGCTCAAAATTATCAGTTTTTTGTGATGCCAAAAATCATTAGGATATTAAGTAAAGATCATGTTCCATGAAGATAGTTTGTAAATTTCCTACCATAAATATATCAAAACTTTTTTGATTAGTACCATGCATTGCTCAGAAATTCATTTGGACAACTTTAATAACATTTTTACACACACACACACATATACTGCATATATATATATGGATTTATAATTAAAAAATTTATATATATATATATTATATAATAATATTATTATATTTTATTATATATATATATTTTTTTTTTATTATACTAAAATATATTCAAAATATATTTTTAAATATGTTTTCTATGAATATATTTTTGACCGTATTGTTATTTTTAAGATTTTTTACAATATATTTTAAAATAAACAAAAACAGGTCACAAATACTTTTACTAAAATATTTTTTTTTATTGTAAAAAAATAAATAAATGAATATAAATGTGTTTTTGTGATTTCTTTTTTAAATATTTTTAAAAAATATAGTTTAAAATTATAAATGCATATTTTAAAAAATTCTAAAAAATATTTTTGCTAAAATAGGTTTCAAAATATATTTATCTAAATATATTCTCTTCCAATATATTTTGTTTGTATATTTTAAAAATATAAATTTTGAAAATAATTTTTCCTTCATATATTTTTATTTTAATAAAAACTTAATTTGTTGTCCATAGCATATGTAAATATAACCATACACTAGAAACATATAATTTTAAATATATTTCAAAATATACAAAAAAGGCTCCAAAACTGTTTTGCTAAAATATGTTTTAATATACATTTTTAGCGGCAGATTTACTGTGTTTTTGTACCGACAACATGGTAAAACCTTTTTAAAACATACATTTCTAAATATAATCAATAAATAGATACATACAACACATGCATTTACACATTCAGAACACAAGATGCATATCGAGCTTGAAGTAGTTCTCAGTTATCAGTGAGTTTTTTGCACAAGCAAATTCATTTTCCCTATGGCTGTGTTTTGAATGAGTCTCAAGATGCCACACATAATCACATCCATTATAACTTGAAAATGAAACCAACATGCTGAAACTCACTCAGATTTGCGGTGAGCGTTTAGGTGCTCGGCGTGGGTCTGAAGGTCTTCAGGAAGCTGGAGGTATGCTGGAGGTTGATGTGTTTGTGGTGTGAATCACGCTGAGAGATAAAGAGTCTCCGGCGCCGCTGAGGATGATGTGTGAATGGCATGAGAATGGCTTTCCTGAGTGTGAATGCATCAGATGGGTGTCCTTCATGCATTTAGAAAAAGTACACTACTGATGATATGTCAGAGAAGTACAGTGTTTGGGAAAGTTACTTTTAAAAGTAATGCATTACAATATTGTGTTACTCCCTAAAAAAGTAACTAATTACATTACTTAGTCCGTTATTATGGAAAGTAATGTGTTACGTTACTTTTGAGTTACTTTTTAAATCTGGGCAGGGCTTGCTTGTTTGTTTGTTGTTAAAGGGGTTATCAGATGCCCATTTTACACAAGTTGATATGATTCTTTAGGGTCTATAACATACGTTGATTAAAATTTCTCAATGTTAGTGTAAAAATCACCTTCTTTACCCTGTCAAAATCAGCTCTGTCTTCAGCACGCAGTTCTAGTCCATGTTTCTTTAAATGCTAATGAGCTCTGCTGACTCCGGTTTACCATTTTATGAAACGTTTTCAAAGCTTTATTTGAACATTTTGTACATATTATTAGATAAACTGTTGTCATTTAAAATCCAGACATCATTGATACTGTTATTGTTTTAGTGTTTATGCAAACAATTATTATTGTTTGTTGATTTTAAATACAAAACTTAGTGAAATGATGTTTGTGTCAGTACTTTTTGAAAATGTCCAGCACATTTGAACAATACCGTGACTATAATTGTGATGAGAAATGTTCATACCGTTACATCTCTAGTGTTCAGTGGATCGTTCTGCTGTTTAAAATTAATGTAGACTGTTCAGCATCCAGTCAGTTATTTTAGTATTATTTATATGCTATTATAATATTTATTAATATTTTTATCTTTAAATTTTATTTTTATTTTATTTTTGGATTAAGTTTTAGCAGTTGTGTTATGTGAGTTTGTCATTTTTATGAGTTGTTGTTTTTTTTATATTTGTTAGCTTTAATTTATTTGAATTTCACTTTGACTTTCGTAAGTTTAGTAATTCAGCTTAAGTATATTTATTTCAGATGGATGCCGAGGCATCTTTTCTTGTTTTCATGTTTTCAAGTTGTTTTAGTTTTATTTAAAAAAAAAATATTTAATCTTTATTTCAGTGAAATTTTAACAGCCTTGGTCAGCATAACTAATTGTCATTTTTATATATATGTTTCTGTATTACTTTTTTTTTCTTTCATTTTACCTTAATTTTAATACTTCAAATTCTAATATGCATTTATTATTTCTAATATAACTTCTAATATTTATTAGCTTTAACATATTTTTGTTTTAGTTTGAGTAATTTTAATACTTCAACTTAAACATTTATTTCACTTAGGTGCCATGGCAACATTTATTGGCAATATTTTTTCATTTAATATTTATGTTATTCCAACTTTATTTCAGTTATTGAAAATTATTTTTAATTTTAGTCAACAAAATTATTTAAATATTTCTGTAAAGTTTTTATTTATATTTATGTCAGTTTCAGTTCTGGTTATTTTAGTACTTCACTTAGATGCCAGAAGTTTTTCATGTAATATTTATATTTTATTTCAGTTACTGAAAATGTTTTTTAATAGTTTTAGTTTGAATTAACAGTAACGACACTGCTGTCAGCACATATACCAACATACAGAGTTTGAGTTAGTTCAGCTGTGTTTACACAGCTAGTTAGCTGCTGAAGTCCCGTTTCTCTGGTGTTTTTCGGCTCTCTTCTGGTTCTGAAGCATTAGTAAGTCATGGAGTCACTCAGGACCAACTTGTGTTTGGAAATGTCTGTGCATTTTACAGCTTCAGATCACGTCCTGAGTCTGCACTGATTGATTAATTGATTGACAGCTGTCAGAGAACAGTGATGAAGAGTAGTGAAGGTTATTGTTTTAATAATTTCCCCTCCTGCATCGGTGCAGCTGACCGATTCCTTCTGTTCGCTGCAGTGCTGTAAATCTGGACTGAAATCTTAAGAGTCTTATTTCTGCTGGATGATATTGACCTGAGCAGGAAGACCATAATGTCTGAGTCCAGTAAACATCCAGAGCCGCTGATTTATATCTCAGAGCAGAGAACAACTTCATAAATCCTGTGAACATACATGTCCTCATCACATCTGATCACGCCGCTCTGATGTCTTACTCTCAGGAAAGAGTTTATATTAAAAATGCAGATTTGATTTTTTATTATTTAGTATTATAGTATCCATGTACATTTTGAATTTTAATTTTAGTTTTGGTGGTTTTGATATGTGTTTGTCATTTTTTATTAGTTTATTGTTGTTGTTTTTTGTTTTGTTTTTTCTAGATAGCTTTTATTTACTTTTAGTGAAGACGAACCATCAGAATAAGTTGAGAAAACCCAAGAAATTTGAGGTAATCCAAGTAATTTAAGTTATGTCTCCAATTTTAAGTAAACAGAACTATTAGGTTTTGAGTTTGTTGTACTCATTCATGTTAATTACTTTTAACTTGAAGTACTGAGTAACCAAACTCATTCTTTTGGTAGAATAAACTTACAATTTATTTTTGAGTTGTTGCAACTCAGATTAGACATTTTTTTATTTCTTAAATCTGAATGTATAAATTATTTAAATATCAAAATGTATTGGCACTTACAAACAAACATATAGCACATAATATCATTTTGGAAATTTATTTTAGAAGAAGAAATGCCCAACAGCCAACTTTATTTTTATTAAAACCAACATGAGGCAATTGCTGTAAACATACCTCCTGTAAAATTAAACATTTGTTAAATCTTTTAAAACATATTTCAATGTTTTTTTGGTTTGTTTGTTTGTTGTTTACTGTACATTTCTGCCATAGTCACCACTAATAACCTATTTCTAAATATAATGCAGAAACTTAAAATTTTCTGTAAAGCTGCTTTGCAACGATTTGTATCGTGAAAAGCGCTATACAAATAAACTTGAATTGAATGTAACATAAAAACAACAAAGATTTAGGATCAATTTTAGCAGTTTCAATTACTAACTCTGTTTAAATACCTTAAGAGCTAAAAAAAATCCTCAATCTGTCCTTCAGAATCATCAAGCTAAGAAAGAAAAATCAGGAAGAACAACATAACTTTAGAACATGATCATTATTATTGGGTCAATTTAACATGAATCACTAACTAGTAAAAATAATATTAATGTTATAATGAAAAAACGTGACAAACATTAAAGTTCTTAAAGAATCTAAGTCTTTGTCATGCAGCAAGACCAGAAGAGCTCTGATTACAGTACCTCGAGCTGACATCTTGAAAATTTTAAGAAAATCACAAGGAAAAATAACAATTTACATACAATGCTGTTCAAAAGTTTGGGATCAGTAAGATTTTAATGTGTTTTTAAGTTCACAAAGGCTCCATTTATTACATCAAAAATACAGAAAAAAACTGTAATATTGTGAAATATATATATTTTTTGTTAACAACTGTTTATTAAATTTTATTCTGTGGAACAGTAGTACAAAACAAAAAAGCAGCTGTACAAATGTAGAACCCTTGGTAGACTGAAAAAAAAATTTAAATAAATAATAATAATAAAAATATATTAATTCATATTAATAGACAAACAAATAACAATAAAATTATGTTTTACAAAGATTTTAGAAAAGACGACAACATTAAAAGCTGAATGCCATGAATGAAGATTTCACGTTAGATCCATAATATTGTGAAATATTATTACAATTTAAAATGCCAGTTTTATATTTTAATATACTTTAAAATGTAAATTTTTATAAAATGTAATATTTCTGTGATGCAGCGCTGAATTTTCAGCATCATTACTCCAGTCTCCAGTCTCCCATAATCTTTCAGAAATCATTCTAATATGCTGATTTATTATCAAGTTAAAAATAACAGCATTTATTCAAAATAGAAATCTTTTCCAACAATAGAAGTGTCACAAATGGGCCAGACACAAACAGGTAAGTGAAACACAGGCAGGTATATTGAACAATCGGCAGATGGGATATCGTGGAGAGCAATGGTAGGTGAGTGAATGATACTGAAATCAGTCCTGGGAATGTCTTGCAGAATACTGACAGTCTATTTCCTTGCAGGATAGTGGGAGCTGAGGAGTCTGAAATCAAAGGAGAACAACGAGGGAGTATCTCTGGAGAGTCAAAGGGAAACTGGAAGGTAAGTATACACAAGTTAGTAGCACAAGGGAGTCAGGTACAGTTCAGGACAGTGAATGACTGAGTGCAGCGTGCTCTTGAGTGTGTCTTGATTGGAGATCGGCAGGTGCAGGTGATCAGAACCCAGGTGCAGATGATCAGAACACAGATGAGTGAGATCTGGTGTAAGTGGTGGATGAAGACTGAGGAGACGGAGGAGGCTGTGACAACGTGACATCTGTGACATTACCCCCTCCCCCAGGGGCGGCTCCTGATGCCCTCAAGCGGTGGCGGGGGCGACCACGACCTCTGGGTGCGGGGCGATTCGGATGAGTGCGGTGGAAGTCCTCGAGCAACATGGGATGCAGGATATTGTCCCGGACCACCCAGGAATGCTCCTCTGGCCCATATCCCTCCCAGTCGACCAGGTACTCAAGCCACCCTCGCTGCCGCGAGTCCATGATGGTCTTGACCTGGTAGACCGATGGTTGGTCTAGGATTTGTGGAGGAGGAGGCTTGTCGGGTTCCCTGGGTTCTGATGAGGAAGGAGAGAAGGGTTTAAGGAGTGACACGTGAAAAGTGGGATGGATTCTGTACCTGGGTGGTAGGTGAAGCTGGTACGTGACTTCATTTATCTTCCATCTTTATCCGGAACGGACCGATGTAGTGGGGACTCAGCTTTTTACAGGGCAGGCGGAGGTGCAGATCTCTTGTGGACAACCAGACCCGTTGTCCCGGATGGTAGGTAGGAGCGGCGGAGCAGCGAGCATCTGCAAACCTTTTCTGCCTCCGCACTGCCCGCTGGAGCGGGACGTGAGTTGAGTCCCATACTCTCTCGCTCTCCCGGAACCAAAAATCCACAGCTGGCACCTCGGAGAGCTCTCCTGACCAAGGGAAGAGCGGGGGCTGGTAGCCGAGCATGCACTGAAAGGGTTTGAGGCCGGTGGTGTTATACCAGAGGGAGTTTTGTGCATACTCAGCCCAAGGGAGGAAGCGGCTCCAGCTGTGTTGGTCCCTTTGGCAGTATGCCCGGAGGTAACGTCCGAGTTCCTGGATCTTGCGCTCAGTCTGGCCATTCGTCTGGGGATGGTAGCCATAGGACAAACTCACAGTGACCTCTAGCAGTTCGAAGAAGGCTTTCCAAACTCGGGAAATGAATTGCGGGCCTCATTCCGAGACTATGTCTTCGGGGATTCCGTAGTTCCGAAAGACGTGGGTGAACAGAATTTCAGCTGTTTCTAGGGTGGTGGGTAATCCTGACAGAGGAACCATCTTACAGGCTTCAGAAAAGCAATCCACAGTCACGAACGCACAGGTGTTTCCCTCTGAGTTGGGTAAGTCAGTTACAAAGTCGATCCCGATGTGCGACCACGGACGTTGAGGAAAGGGTAGGGGCACTAGCTTGCCTATGGGGAGGTGACGAGGAGTCTTGGACTGGGCACAGACTGAGCAACTACGGACGTACCTGATGACATCACGGGACATACTGGGCCACCAGTAACGGGGTTGGAGGAGCGAGAGGGTCCGTTGGCTCCCTGGATGTCCAGAGCCCGGTACTTGGTGAACTGAGCCCTGAAGGGACTGCCGGGAACATAAATTTTCCCATCTGGGCCTCCCAGCGGAGCAGGTTCGGTCAGTGTGGCGGCTTGGATATCCTTGTCGATGTTCCACTGAATAGGGCTCACGATTACGGCTGGAGGGAGGATTGGCTCAGGCTCGAATGGTGCATCGGGGGAGTGCAGGTGGGAAAGGGTGTCCACCTTGCAGTTTCGATTCCCTGGACGGTAGGTGATGGTGAAAATTAATCTCGTAAAGAAAAGCGCCCAGCCGGCCTGGCGGGGATTGAGCCATTTGGCATCACGGAGATATTGGAGATTCTTGTGATTGGTAACTACCACAAATGGATGGTTGGCTCCCTCCAGACAATGCTGCCACTCCTCTAAGGCAAGCTTGATGGCTAGTAGCTCCCGGTTTCCGATGTCATAGTTCTGCTCCACTGAGGACAGTTTCTTGGAGTAGTATGTGCAAGGCTGGAGGCGAGGAGGCTCATCAAACTGCTGAGAGAGCACGGCCCCCACTCCGGTGGTGAAGGCATCCACTTCCACCACGAACGGCACATGAGGATCTGGACGGCAATGGGGGACATAATAAATGCAGATTTCAGGTTTTCGAATGCTTCGGGGGTGCTGGTGTTCCAGGACAGGGACTTGGGCTTTCCACGGTGCAAAGATGTCAGAGGGGCGGTATGCTAGCTGAAATCCTTGATGAACCGACGATAGAAGTTAGCGACGCCGAGAAACCTCTGTAACTCCTTCACCGTCTAGGGGCGAGGCCACTCTTTGATAACCGTTACCTTCCCCTGGTCCATAAGGATTCCATTCTGGCTGATGATGTATCCGAGGAACTGCACGGTGGGGCAATGGAATTTGCATTTCTCCAGCTTGAGGAACAGATGGTGCTGACGGAGCCTCTGGAGGACCTGCGTAACATGGCGGCGATGGTCGGCCAGGTTCCGTGAGTAAATGAGGATATCGTCTATGTAAACGATCACAAACTGGTGGAGGAACTCCCGGACCACCTCGTTCATGAATCATTGGAAGACGGATGGGGCGTTGGAAAGGCCAAACGGCATAATGAGATACTTATAGTGGCCAGTAGGGGTGATAAAAGCTGTGTTCCATTCATCGCCCTCCCGGATTCGAACGAGGTTGTAGGCGCTCTGCAGGTCCAGGTTGGAGAAGACGCATGCACCACGGAGTTCCTCTAGTGCCGCCGGGAACAGGGAAAGAGGATACGGGAGTTTAACCGTTTGGGAATTCAGGGATCTATAATCAATGCATGGCCGCAAGCCCCGGTCCTTCTTGCCCACGAAGAAGCTGGATGCCGCTGGAGATGTGGAAAGACAGATGAAACCTTGATTAAGAGTCTCCTGGATGTACTCCTCCATAGCCTTGCGCTCCGGGATGGACAATGGATAAACTCAACCCTTAGGTCGATGGCACAGTCCCATGGCTGGTGAGATGGTAAATGAGTGGCCGCTTGCTTACTGAAAACATCCTGGAACGCCGTATAATCAGGTGGGATCGAGCATGATTCCAGAGGTGTGGGACTTTCAATACTGGTGGAGGCAATCTGGGCAGTGAAGATCCGACTGATCTGTCGGGGCAGAACCGATAGGCAGTGCTGATGGCAGTATTCGCTCCAGTGAGTAACCTCACGCAAGTCCCACCTGATTTCTGGAGAGTGGAGAACGAGCCAGGGGTGTCCCAGGATGACATCCACCATGGGTCCCTCCAGTACCAGAAAGGTGATTTCCTCCTCATGTAAGGTGCCAATCTTGAGTTTAACGGGAGGTGTTCAAAATCTCACTCGCCCACGCCCCAGCAGTTTCCCTTGGATGGTTTCGACTCTGAGCTCCTGGGCTTGGCGGGCTCGGGGCAGATGAAAATGGTTTAGAAGGTCTTGTGAGATGAAGTTCTCTGAGGAACCCCGAGTCGACAAGGGCTGGGATGGAAACAGAGCATTATGGAGTGAATAGTTGCACTGATAACAAGGAAAGGGAAGCAATGGCTGGTTCCAAATTTACTGCACTCACCGCTGGAGGTGGGGGTCTGATTGGGAAGGTTCCAATGAAGTGTTCACTTACCACATAAACAGAGAGAGGTAAGGAGAGATGACTGATTGGATGATGTCGAATGATTTTCAGATCCTGAGCACCACTGACAAACATCTAATCTTGTGAAATGTGAGGTAAGTAGTGCCGCTCCTTAGTAGATTAGGCTGCGTGTGATTGCAAATCTCAAAAGTGAAAGTAAAAAGCAAATGCGCATTCTTAAGCGATTTCAATGTCCCGCATATTAATAACGGCTCCCTGAAAGCACTGAAATATATTTTTCTAGTATATGTCATATATATAGTATTTATACCCTTTACGGTTGCCGTAGTACACATCATTACCTTTCTGAATACTGTATTCGGATTCGGGCAGATATACTAGTGGCTTTATATCAGCTTTACAGTATTTAGACAGGGAAATAGTTTGTCGAAATAGTGTCATTCTCCTCTGGCCAGACAAAATCAGCAGTTTAAATCTAGGCTAAAGCAGAATCAGATTGTGCAAAGGACTCATCTGGTTCCTGTGGTCTTGTCCCGATGGCCATCTTGGAGACAGGGTCTTCACTGGGGATCAGTCTCTGGGGCTCATCTAGGTGTCCTGGCTGTAGAAGTCCTCTCTAGGTGCTAATCCACCATCTGATCTGGATACGAACTGGATCTGGTTACTGCAGTGACCATCTGATCTGTATAAGGACTGGATCGGGTGGCTACGGTGATCTCGGAATAAGAGAGAAACAGACTAATATTAGTGTAGATGTCAATCTTCTTACGATGTAACAAGTACATCGTGTGTTATGGGAAGTGTTCCCGGTTCCGGTTGACCTAATTAATGCAGCCTAACAATCCTTTAATAGATTTGAATATTAGAAGTGTATTAGTGTGTTATGTGTACACCAGGTTAAAGAGATGGGTCTTTAATCTAGATTTAAACTGACAGAGTGTGTCTGCCTGTTAGGTAGATTGTTCCAGAGTTTGGGCGCTAAATAGAAAAAGGATCTGCCCGCCAGCAGTTGATTTTGATATTCTAGATATTTTCAAATGGCCAGAGTTTTGAGAACGTAATGGATGTGGAGGACTATAATGCAATAAGAGCTCGCTCAAGTACTGAGGAGTTAAACCATTCAGCTCTTTATAAGTAATTAACAAGATTTTAAAATCTATACGATGTTTAATAGGGAGCCATTGCAGTGTTGACAGAACCGGGCTAATATGGTCATACTTCCTGGTTCGAACTCTAGCTACTGCATTTTGGACCATTTGTAGTTTGTTTATTAAGCATGCAGAACAACCGCCCAATAAAGTATTACAATAATCTAACCTTGAGGTCATAAACACATGAATTAATATTTCTGCATTTGATACTAAGAGCATAGGTCTCAGTTTAGATATATTTTTAAGATGAAAAAATGCAGTTTTACAAATGCTAAAAACGTGGCTGTCAAAGAAGAGATTGCTATCAAATAGCACACCTAAGTTCCTGACTGATGACAAAGAATCGACAGAGCAACCATCAAGTGTTAGACAGTGTTATAGGTTATTACTTGTGGGGGTTTTAGATCCGATAATTAACACCTGTTTTTTACAGAATTTAGCAGTAAAAAATTACTCGTTATCCAGTTTTTTATATCGACTATGCATTCAATAAGTTTCTCAATTTGGTGTGTTTCACTGGGCCGTAAAGAAATATAGAGCTGAGTATCATCAGCATAACAGTGAAAGCTAACTCCGTGTTTCCTGGTGATATTTCCCAAGTGTAACATGTAAAGCGTGAAAAGTAACGGCCCAAGTACTGATGCTTGAGGTACTCCGTACTGCACTTGTGATCGATATGATACCTCTTCATTCACTGCTACGAAGTGATGGCAGTCAGATAAGTAAGATTTGAACCATGCTAATGCACTTCCACTAATGCCAGCAAAGTTTTGTAGTCTATTCAAAAGAATGTTGTGGTCGATAGTGTCGAAAGCAGCGCTAAGATCCAGTAGCACTAATAGACAGATACAACCACGATCAGATGATAAAAGCAGGTCATTTGTAACTCTAATGAGAGCAGTCTCAGTACTATGAAATGGTCTAAATCCTGACTGGAAATCCTCACAGATATAATTTTTCTCTAAGAAGGAATATAATTGTGAGGATACTACCTTTTTTAGTATCTTTGACAGAAAAGGGAGATTTGAGATCGGTCTGTAATTAGGCAAGGCAAGGCAAGTTTATTTATATAGCACATTTCATACACAGTGGTAATTCAAAGTGCTTTACATAAAAGAAAGTGAAATAGACATTAAAATCAATAAAAACATGGAAATAAAAATAATAAAAACAAGGAATTTTAAAATGATATAGAAAATGATTTAAAATAAATTTTAAGAAAATGATTATACATAAAATGTATTGCAGTCAGTTCGGACATATAGCACAGTGCTCATTCAACAAATGCACAGTTAAACAGATGAGTTTTGAGTCTTGATTTAAATGTGGCTAATGTTTTAGCACATCTGATCTCTTCTGGAAGCTGGTTCCAACTGCGGGCCGCATAATAGCTAAAAGCAGACTCCCCTTGTTTTGTGTGAACCCTTGGTATTTCTAACTGACTCGATCCTAATGATCTGAGTGGTCTGTTTGGTTTATATTCAGTGAGCATATCAGCAATATATTTAGGTCCTAGGCCATTGAGTGACTTATAAACGAGTAAAAGTACTTTAAAATCAATCCTAAATGTAACTGGAAGCCAGTGTAAGGACCTGAGGACTGGTGTGATATGCTCAGATTTTCTGGTTCTAGTCAGAATCCTGGCAGCAGCGTTCTGGATGAGCTGCAGCTGTCTAATGGTCTTCTTGGGAAGGCCGGTGAGGAGACCATTACAGTAATCCACCCTGCTGGTGATAAAGGCATGAACAAGTTTCTCCAAGTCTTGATTGGAAACAAAACATCTAATTCTTGCAATATTTTTGAGATGATAGTATGCTGATTTAGTTATTGCTTTGACATGACTACTGAAACTAAGGTCTGTCTCCAGAATCACCCCAAGATTTCTGACTTGATTTTTAGTTGTTTGACCCCTAGAGTCAAGGTATGCATTCACCTTGAGAACTTCATCTTTGTTTCCAAATGCAATGATTTCAGTTTTCTCCTTGTTTAACTGAAGAAAGTTCTGGCACATCCAACTGTTAATTTCATCAATGCATTGGCAGAGGGAGTCAATGGGGCTGTAGTCATTTGGAGATAAGGCTAGGTAAATCTGGGTATCATCAGCATAGCTGTGATAGGCAATTTGGTTCTTCCTCATTATCTGACTTAGTGGGAGCATATACAGGTTAAACAAGAGCGGTGCAAGAATTGAGCCTTGTGGGACTCCACATGTCATGGCCGTCCACTTAGACTTATGCTCTCCTATACTCACATAATAACCTCTCCCTTCTAAGTATGACCTGAACCATTTGAGTGCCATCCCAGAAAGCCCGACCCAGTTTTCCAGTCTCTCTAAAAGTATGTTATGATCGACAGTGTCAAACGCAGCACTAAGATCTAGTAGTACCAGCACTGATATTTTGCCAGAATCAGAATTGACGCGAATATCATTTATCTTAACGAGTGCTGTCTCTGTGCTGTGATGTGCTCGGAAACCAGATTGAAAATTGTCCAGGTATCCATTTGACTTTAAGTAGTTGTTCAGCTGATTAGAAACTACCTTTTCAATTATCTTACCTATGAAAGGAAGATTTGATATGGGTCTATAGTTGCTCAACAAGGTGTTATCAAGATTGCGCTTTTTCAGAAGGGGCTTAACAACTGCAGTTTTAAGGGAGTTTGGAAAAGTCCCAGAAAGAAGTGAGGCGTTCACCACTTCTAAGAGATCAGCTTCTAAACAGTTAAGCACATTTTTGAAAAAGGATGTGGGAAGTGTGTCAAGATAGCAGGTTGAAGATTTAAGGTGCTGTACTATTTCTTCCAAAATTTTGTTATCAATTTCTTTAAAAACACACATAGTCACTTCTTTTTGAAATTGCGGTCGAATCTGTGTGACCTCTGCATAACTTGAGGATGTGCCAATCTCCTTTCTGATATTATTGATCTTCTCAGAAAAGAAGGAAGCAAACTCATTGCATTTGCTGTCGGAGAGCATTTCACTGGGAATCTGACTTGGGGGGTTTGTCAGTCTCTCAACAGTCGCAAAAAGAGTGCGGGTGTTGTTTAAGTTACTGTTTATAAGGTTTGAAAAGAAAGTCTGTCTAGCTGTGGCTAGTTCCACATTGAAAGCATGAAGGCTGTCTTTATAGATGCTATAGTGAATTTCGAGTTTCGTCTTCCGCCACATCCGCTCAGCTTTTCTGCATTGTCTTTTCATGCTCTGAACTGCTGTTGATTTTCTCCAAATTGATTTCTGTTTCCCCGTCTTCTTGCTGACCTTTATCGGGGCAATATCATCAATAACATTCTTAATTTTTGAGTTAAATGACTCCAGGAGAAGATCAACAGAGTCTGCAGAAATGCTTGGTGTTAATGATATTGCCTCCATAAATAGCGCACTAGTGTTCTCGTTAATGCATCTCTTTCTGATAGAGACAGATCTAGATTCAGTGGTGACCGAGATCAATATATCAAAGAAAATACAGAAGTGATCAGATAGTGCTACATCCTTAATTACAATGGATGAGATGTTTAGACCTCTACTGATGAGTAAATCTAGAGTGTGTCCACGATTGTGTGTTGGTCCGTGCACATGCTGACTCAGGTCAAAAGTGTTTAAAACAGTTATAATTTCTTTTGTAGTTTTGATTTCTGCATTATCTATGTGAATATTAAAATCCCCTGCAATAGCAAAACAGTCAAACTCTGAGGAAATCATTGATAACAGTTCAGTGAACTCATCAACAAAGGCTGGAGAATATTTTGGAGGCCTGTAAATAATGATAAACAGGGTGCGTGGAGCACCTTTCAGCACAATACCTAGGTATTCAAAAGATGAATACTGACCAAATGACATTTGCTTGCACTGATAAACATCTTTAAACAGAGCAGCTACACCTCCTTAACTAAATTAACTAAATCTTTGGGGTCAAGTTGTGTTTTTTTAATGAGAGGCTTAATAACAGACAATTTAAAGGTTTTGGGGACATATCCTAAGGACAATGACGAATCAATAATAGCCAAAAGAGGATCTATGACTTCTGGAAGCACCTCTTTTAGTATTTTAGATGGAATAGGGTCTAACATACATGTTGTTGGTTTAGCTGACATAAGTTTATATAGTTCTTCCTCTCCTATAGTAGAGAATGAGTGGAATTGTTCCTCAGGGGATCTATAGTGCATCTGATACGATATTGTAGCTGACGGCTGCATGGTTGCAATTTGATCTCTAATAGTATCAATTTTGGAACTAAAATAATTCATAAAGTCATTATTGCTGTGCTGTTGTGAAATGTCAACACCTGTTGATGCTTTATTTTTTGTTAATTTTGCCAATGTATTAAATAAATACCCGGGGTTATTTTTGTTTTCTTCTAAAAGACACGAAAAGTAAGAAGATCTGGCTGTTTTTAATGCTTTTCTGTAGGATAGGGTACTTTCCCACCAAGTAATACGAAATACCTCTAGTTCTCTCTTCAGGGCACGAGTGTGCTCATTATACCACGGAGTCAGACTGTTTTCTTTGATCTTCCTTAAGCGTAAAGGAGCAACTGTTTCTAAAGTGCTAGAAAAGAGAGAGTCCATAGTTTCTGTTACATCATCAAGTTTTTCTGCACTGTTGGATATGCTGAGGAATTGAGATAAATCAGGAAGATTACTTACAAAGCAGTCTTTTGTGGTAGAAGTGATGGTTCTACAATACTTGTAACAAGGAGTTGAATTTACAGCTTTAGCTATATGGAGTTTACACAAGACTAGATAATGATCTGATATATCATTGCTTTGCTGCAGAATTTCAACACCATTAACATCAATTCCATGTGACATTATTATGATTTCAACAATGAGTAGGTCCTGGCACGTGTTGTCTAACCCCGATAGAGTTCAGAATGTCTATGAATGCTGATCCTAATGCATCTTGGTCATTTGTCATTAAAATCACCCACAATTAATACTTTATCTGCAGCGAGCACTAACTCTGATAGAAAATCAACAAATTATTTAATAAAGTCTGTGTGGTGCCCTGGTGGCCTGTATACAGTAACCAGTACAAACATCACGGGGGATTTATCACTAACACGTGTTTCTCTAGATAATGTTATATGAAGCACCATTACTTCAAACGAGTTATACTTAAAGCCTGTCTTCTGTGAAATACTGAAAATATTGCTATAACTTGTAGCACCTCCCCCTTTGCCTTTTGGACTCGGCTCATTTTAGACTCCTTTAAAATAATGTATTCATCTGGTTTTAGCCAGGTTTCTGTCAAATATAGCACATCTAGTTTATGATCAGTGATCATATCATTTACAAAAAGCGCTTTCATAGAAAGGGACCTGATATTCAATAAGCCAAGCTTTATCATTTGTTTCTCTGTGTTATATAAATTTGTTGAACATCAATTAAATTGTTACTCTTAATTTGGTTTGGATGTTTTCTGTATTTTCTAGTTCGGGGAACAGACACAGTCTCTATAGTGTGATATCTAGGTGAAAGAGTCTCTATGTGCTGAGAATTAACTGACTTCTGTGATGTGAGGCGGCTAGCAGACGGTCGGTTTAGCCAGTCTGTCTGCTTCCTGACCTGGGCCCCAGTTAGTCAAGTACGTACTCTAACGCTCACAGAATTGCCTGTACATCCCTTGTGAAAAGTAATTCTCCCCACTGATAATTCTGTTATTTCTGCATCAGTTATGTGCTCTTTTCTCCTCGAACAATTATGAAGACCGTTGTCCGTAACAACTATCTGGTCTAAGGATACCAGTGGTGACTTGCAAACTTTGTTTTCTGATCGAATTTGGGAGACAATCGCATCATCCTTGAAAAGCCCAGATCATCGGATGATCCATTTGAAATTGCTGCATGGACTTTGTCTGTCCCCTTTGGGGCGCTTATGTGTGCATGTATCGACTTCCCCAAATTGCAGTTTATGTCCACGGGGGGCACTCGGTGCATTTTTTATTTTTTTTGTCATTTTGTTTCTTCTCTTTGATGTGTAGTTTTTGTATTCATGTATGTTATTTTTGAATATTTTTTTTTCATGTACTTGAGTCTGCCATTTAAATAAAATAAAAAAATAAAAATAAAATTGTTCACAAAAAAGCAGTCATAAGTAGCACAGGAATATTTGTAGCAATAGCCAAAAATACATTGTATGGGTCAAAATTATCAATTTTTCTTTTATGCCAAAAATCATTAGGATATTAAGTAAAGATCATGTTCCATGAAGATATTTTGTAAATGTCTTACCGTAAATATATCAAAACTTAATTTTTGATTAGTAATATGCATTGCTAAGAACTTCATTTGGACAACTTTAAAGGAGATTTTCTCAATATTTAGATTTTTTTGTACCCTCAGATTCCAGATTTTCAAATAGTTGTATCTCAGCCAAATATTGTCTTAACAACCATACCATACATCAATAGAAAACCATACATCAATGGAAAGCTTATTTATTCAGCTTTCAGATTATGTATAAATGTAGACAAAAATTGCACTTAAGACTGGTTTTGTAGTCCAGGGTCACATTTGTCCTTCTTTTGATTCAGTTTTTGGCTCTAAATAACATCTGGATACATGTAATAACAGCTAATAACGTCAGTTTTATTTTTAGTCTCAGCAAAGTTGCTGTAGATGTTTGTAATGACAGACACTGAAATGCATTCACTCGTCATCAACAAACACAGTTCCTCTGTTCATCTCCTTCTCTGTGTGTGTGTTCGGAGAGACATCAGCGCTGATGTCGGATGAGGCTGATGATAAAGCTTCTCCATTATATGAATGCATTTTCCGGACAGATTTGAGTCTCTTTCATTGAACCGCATTTGCTTCAATTTAGAGCACACATCTCTAATGCAACGAAACCCGTCATACATCCAGCAGCATTTCTGTAAAAGCCTTGTCCTTGTACTGTATGTTGTTTTTTCCGGAAGCAAACACCAGCTATTTCACTGCATCCAGACGGAAAACTCCCACATGTGTGTTTGTCATCGTCTGACTTGCTTCTGCAGCTCTTTCTGCTCTTCGTCTCTCAGCGTTTGTGCTTCAGATGATCTCAGATGTGTTTGGTTTGGCCTCTCGCACCCGGCGCTCGTTAAATCTCCTTCGCTTTTCTGGATGGAATGAAGTTGCAGGAGGATTGGCTCGAGCTCTCAGATCAAGAGCTCTGTGTTCATCTGTCCTCCAGCACCGCTTAAACAGTCCTTTATGTGGCTCTTAACTGATACGCAGAAATTAATTTCAGACGTTTGAAATGAAAAATGTTATTTGCAGGCTTTCTCCAGGCCGTTAGTGTGGAGCTGCATACTAAAGGCTCCCTATATAGTGCACTCTTTCCAGTGGACACTCATAGTATGCATCTGTGCATGAATTTAGATCTTACTTGATTTTGTTTTATTTTCCATGCAACTTTACTGCATTGATTTAGAATTTGATTAATATCAGTGTAACGGTTTTGTGTCTAGTTGTACAGTTTATATGCATAATGAAGCTTTTTTTTATTTTACAACCCGAAATTCATTTTATTCAAATTTAAAAAAAACATCCCAACATTTCCAGAATTTGGGTTGTATTTTATTTGTGTTCAATCAGTCTGTGAGTTGTTTTAGTTTGTTTTGAATCTTTAGTTTTACTGTTTGTATGTATAATGCAGCTTTTATTTAATCTTATTTTATTTATTTTTTTAAATTATTTTAATTTATTTTTTTTATTTATTTTTTTTTATTTTACCATTTGTTTCCAGTTGAGTGCTTGTTTTCATTCTTTGGTTTTGAACTCAAGTTTCTTTCTTATTCGTTTATTCGTTAATTATTCAGTGTTTCAATTTGAGTCCAAATAAAAAGAGAAAATATTTAAATGAGATGAAGCACCTTTCATTTGAAGGATTTCACATGGATAAAATGCATACTTTCAATGCAAGCTGCTTTGCATAAAAGCATCTGCCAAATACATACATTTAAATGCCAAAATAGACATTAATGCATGATTATTTAATACTTTTTTAGTTGATTAAATTTTTAGCATTTCCAGTTTCTCAAACCCAACTAAGGGGTAATGGTGATGTTTAAAAGTTTGCATGTATAATACAGCTTTTATTTTATTTTATTTTTCCAGTTTCCGGTAATGGTGACGATTGACAGTTTGTATTAATAAAAAAGCTTTTATTTTATTTTATTTATTTAATTTTATTTTTCCAGTTTCCGGTAATGGTGATGATTGACAGTTTGTATGTATAATACAATTATTTTATTTCATTTCATTTTATTTTTTAATTGGATTTCCAGACCAAACTAAGCGGTAATACCGATTTGATTTGATTTTACTTCATTTTATTTTATTTTGTCATAGTTTATTTGATTTTATTTTGCATTCTTTACTCATGTCTTCATCACAGTATTATGGAAATAGTATGCTAAGGACACCTTATATAGGTTGCTCTTTCCAGTGGAACCTCACTGTTGATCAAAAGTGTATTGTTTTGTGATGCGCTGCAGTAATGCCTTTCTCTCTGTCCGTCTTTCAGATCCTCCAGCGGTGGAGCCGGTGTGGCAGGAGGTGCGGCAGGGTTTGGGTCGGCCTGTGTCCATGAACTGCCGTGTTCTGCGCGCTCATCCGTCCCGTGTGCTGCGCTACGAGTGGAGGCTGGGCTCGCGACTGCTGCACGCCGGCACCTTTGATTCGCGCGATGACACCGACTACAGCGTGCGCAGCCTGGCGCGCGAGGGCTACGGCGAGTACACCTGCGACGTCATCAACGAGGTGGGGCCGGGACGCTGCACTTTCCTGGTGACCGGTGAGACTCCGCCCACTCTACACCACATGACCCAGGGATTTATGATGACGGACAGCTGATTTACCGAAAGATGGTAGAAAACTATAGATTTTGTATAAATAGATGAGATTGAAGGATAGATACTGTAGTTATACGGATAGATTAATAGATGCCCAGAGTACCCGAGCAACTGGATAGCAACACCCTAGCAACCACCCAGAACACCTGGGGGTTGCCATGCAGTTGCCAGGGGATTATGGGTCATTGCTATGCAGTTACTATGCCCAGAGCACCCTAACAACTGGATAGCAGCCACCCAGAACACCTGGGTGTTGCTATGCAGTTGCTAGGGGATTACTGGTCGTTGCTAAGGTGTTGCTATGCAGTTACTATGCCCAGAGCACCCTAACAACTGGATAGCAGCCACCCAGAACACTTGGGTGGTTGTTAGGGTATTGTTACTACATTGCATATAGATAGATAGACCATGTTCCTGATCCCAGGAGATGCTGAAGATCAGCTGATGGATTAATGGCTCTTCTTAAAGGGATAGTTTCTGTCATTATTTACTCACCTGTGTGTCGTTTCAAACCTTTGTGACTTTCAAATGTTATTCACTCATTTCAAATGTAGGTGGCTACAGAGTTGCTATGCAGTTACTAGGGTGTTGCTGTGCAGTTGCTATGTACAGAACACTCTAGCAACAACCCACAATCCCCTAGAAACAGCAACCAACTAGCAAATAGTTGATCTTTACAACTGGATTGCTATGCAGCCATTGCCATAGCAATACCCACATAGCAACTACCTAGCAACAACATGGATTCCCTTAGTAACTGCAGCCAACTAACAACTGGTTGATCTTTTCACCCATGTTGTTAGGGTGTTCTGGGTTGTTGCTAGGGTGTATTTGGTGGTTGCTAGAGCATTGTGAGTGGTTCCTATGCCATTTTTTTTTTTTTTTTTTAGGTGCTAGAGAGTTGCTATGCAGTTACTAGGGCGTTACTATGCCCAGAATGCTTTAGCATTAACACACAATCCCCTAGGAACTGCAACTAGTGAACTGTTTAATATTTTTAACCAGGTTGCTAGAGTGTTATGGGTGGTTTCTAGGGTGTACTTGGTGGTTGCCAGGGGGTTATCTGTGGTTGCTAGGGTGTTCTGGGCATAGCACCAGTCTAGCCACCATCTAGGTAACCAAAAAAACTGCATAGGGTGTTAAAAGTGGTCGTTATGCAGTTGCTAGGGTGTTGCTATGCAATTTCAACAACCCAGAACACTCTAGCTACTGCAGCCAAAATAGCAACCGTTTGATATTTTCAGCCAGGTTGCTATGCTGTTGCTAGGGTGTTGCTATGCCCAAGACCGATGACTGATATCCATGTGTGAGCAACTGGAGTTCGTCCCTCAGACGCGACACTGCTGGAGTGTTTCTCTGCAGTGTTTGGCTCTGTAGTTCAGTGTAGATGATCATCATGAAGCATCTTTAATGTGCCAGTCATTCAGACTCGTCTCTGAATAGATAGACAGACAGACAGACAGACAGACAGATAATTTAAGATAATGTAACTATATAACTATATTTTATTATTAAATCTGTATTTAACCTCAGAATGATCTCAAAGTAAAAAGAGCAGCTAAAGTCTGATTTTGTGGTGGCTGCAGTGTTGGGGGTAATGCATTATAAGTAACGCGAGTAACGTAATAATATTAATTTACAAGAAAATGTCTGAGTTACTTTTTCAAAAAAGTAACAGCAGTTACTTTTTCCCCATTTATTGACTGACAGGTCGCTGTGTGAACATGCTGTTACTATAGATCTAAATGTGAATGTGCATGAATTCATCCCACTCGCAAAAAACAGATTTAAAATTCATCAAAATGAATTAAAACAGTGAAATGCAAACTCAGAATATGACACAAACCTGCAATAATTAAATATGTTAAACAACACAAATGTATCTAATCCCATTTTATTAACCGATGTCTTTGCTGCTGACCTTTGATGATCCAGTTCAGCCATACTAATAAGCAAAAATGACTTTAGATGAACTAACAATTGTGCTTCATTGTGTTTTTATTGCTGAAGAGTGTTGAACCTTCTTCTCATGTGTTCTACTTTACAGATGTGAATTTACTCTTCCTTCAGCCTGAGGTTTATTTATTACACTTTTTGGTGTGAAAGGGCTTTTACATTTGTTATAATTAGAACGTCTTGTTAAAAACATTAAGCCCTGCTCATATTTAAAAAGTAACGCAAAAGTAACACATTACTTTCCATAAAAAGTAAGGTAATTAGTTACTTTTTTAGGGAGTAACGCAATATTGTAACGCATTACTTTTAAAAGTAACTTTCCCCAACACTGGGTGGCTGTGCTTTGAAATTCAATGATTATAATCATAATGAAGGAATTTAAAAGTCTGACAGTAATGTTAACCCTGCCTGCTTTAAATGTTAATGTGATTAACAGTTGAAAACATTAGAAATTTAGAAAAGTAATTAAAAAGTAATCAAAAGTAATTGAAATAGTTACACTACTTGTTACATTTTAAATAGGGTAGCTTGTAATCTGTAAGCTATTACATTTCCAAAGTAACCTTCCCAACACTATAGATATATAGATGTGAACGCAGAACAAGATTACCGATATGAGCATATACGAGTTCAGGGCTAATCATAACATTCTGACACAGATGACGCGTTTACTCCACACTATGTAGTTCAGTTTGAAGTCATGTAACACAACGTCTCTGGGCCAAAAGAAGCAGCATGAATGTGAACGTTTGACACAAAAATGAAAACATCAACAAACAACTGATCGCGTATAACGTTACCCCTCCATGTTTGCAAACACAACAGGGAGGCCGTTCGTTTTTCGTTGACTTTTTGAATAATTAATTTCCAACATCTATTTTCTGTCTTTTCAGTAAGAGGCATACTCTTAAAAATAAAGGTGCTTAAAAGGTTCGTCACAGCGATGTCATAGAAGTCGTGGCCTAATGGTTAGAGAGTCGTAATCCAAAGGTTGTGGGTTCGAGTCCCCGGCCGGCAGGAATTGTAGGTGGGGGGAGTGAATGTCCAGCGCTCTCTCCACCCTCAATACCACGACTGAGGTGCCCTTGAGCAAGGCACCAAACCCCCAACTGCTCCCCGGGCGCTGCAGCATGGCTGCCCACTGCTCCGGGTGTGTGTTCACGGTGTGTGTGTGTGTGTGTGTGTGTGTGCATTTGTTCACTACTCACTGCTGTGTGTGTGCACTTGGATGGGTTAAACGCAGAGCACCAATTTCGAGTATGGGTCACCATACTTGACAATACGTCACAACTTTTTTTTTTTTAAATAGAAGAACCATTTTTGGTTCCACAAAGAACCATTCAGTCAAAGAAATCTCTTTCTTACCTTTTTATAATCTGAAGAATGAAAGCTTGTGAAATAGAAAGGTTCTTCAGATGTTAAAGATTCTTAATGGAACCATTGAGACAAAAAGGTTATTCTATGGCATCATGAAGCACCTTTATTTTGTGGTTAGGTGTAGTCAAGGTTTTCTGTTTTCACTGCAAAAAAAAAAAAAGTAAATGCTTTTCTTACCTATGTTTTTTGTCTTGTTTCCAGTCCAGATATCTAAAAATTCTTAAATCAAAAAGGATTTTCTAGAAAAGTAAAAATTATTGTCTTGTTTGCAGAAAAATCAAGTCAAAATTAAGCAAAACTTAGAACAAGCAAAATAATATGCCAAAGGGGTAAGCAAAATAATCTTATTTCAAGCAAGTAATTCATTATATATGAAAATTATTATATTCAGTGGCTTCTCCTACTTTTCTTAGTCACTTCCTGATAAACTGGCACTACATATCACTATTTTGTTCTCTTTGTCTCGTTGGATGGAAACGGTGCTTGTTCGCAATTGTTTTATGCGATATTGCAGTTTTGCGCTGTTGAGGTCAAAAGTTTACATCCCCCTTTCAGAATCTGCAAAATGTTAACTATTTTACCAAAATAAGAGTGATCATACAAACTGCATGTTATTGTTTATTTAGTACTGACCTGAATAAGATATATCACATAAAATACATTTACATATAGTCCACAAGAGATAATAATAGTTGAATTTATAAAAATGACCCCATTCAAAAGTTTACATATCCTTGAATCTTAACCCTAACTACTCTGTTGTTCCCTGAATGATCCACAGCATGTTTTATTGTTTAGTGATATGAGTCCCTTGTTTGTCCTGAACAGTTAAACTGCCTGCTGTTCTTCAGAAAAATCCTTCAGAAGGAAAAACCATGGATTAAGAGCCGGGGGGTGAGAACTTTTGAATAGAATGGAGATGTGTACATTTTTCTTATTCTGGCTAAATATCATATTTTTTCATTTAGTACTACCCTTCAGAGGCTACAGAAGATAATTACATGTTTCCCAGAAGACACAATAAGTTAAATTTACCCTGATCTTCAAACTCCAAAAGTTTTCACCCCTCTGCTCTTAATGCATGGTTTTTCCTTCTGGAGCATCAGTGAGTGTTTGAATCTTCTGTAATAGTTGCATATGAGTCCCTCAGTTGTCTTCAGTGTGGAAAGATGGATCTCAAAATCATACAGTCATTGTTGGAAAGGGTTCAAATACACAAAAATGCTGGAAAAGCAAAGAATTTGTGAGCGCTGGGGGATTTTTCTGAAGAACAGCAGACAGTTTAACTGTTCAGGACAAACAAGGGACTCATGAACAACTATCACTAAACAAAAAACACAGCTGTGGATCATTCAGGGAACAACAAAGCATTAAGAAACTTTTGAACTGACTCATTTTTATAAATTAAACATATTTTATGTGAACTATCTTATTCAGGTCAGTACTAAATAAACAATAACATGCATTTTGTATGATCCCTCTTATTTTGGTAAAATAATTAATATATATATATATATGTTCGGTCCTTGCCTCTCTGATTAGATGCAACAAGCTTAAGTCGGTTTTGGGTCATAACAGATGCTTTACTGGGAAAATAACGGTATGCTGTTGCCTGTGTGAACAGCGCATTTTTGAATTTACTGATAAATTAAATTTTATGGCAATTTACTGGTATTACTGTGTGAAAGGGCCTATTCTCTAAGATGTTCTCCTGTGTTCTTGGATCCGGTCGCTCATGCAGAGAAACTCTGAGCTCTTCTTCAGCAGGAGACTCAGTTCAGTGGGTTTAAGGCCGGATCAGAGGCGTCCTGCGGCTCTGGTTAAAAGTAATCCGGTCTGAGCCGGCTGTGAGGACATCTGTGG